>NC_050105.1:46581837-47181837 GCF_902167145.1 Zea mays | reverse complement strand
CAGAAGACCGAGAAGTATAAATTTTTCCGCCAAGATGGAAAGGGTATATTATGGTTTGAAAGCAGATTGGTGGTTCCTAAAAACAAGGATCTCAAGAATAAAATCTTGGATGAGGCCCATCTCTCCAAATTCTCCATGCATCCAGGGAGCACCAAAATGTACAATGATCTGAACCCCTTGTATTGGTGGACCAGAATGAAGGGGGAGATAGCCCGATATGTATCGGAATGTGACACCTGTCAGAGGATAAAGGCAAGCCACTTGAAATCAGCTGGAGCTTTGCAACCCCTGTCTACACCTTCGTGGAAATGGGATGACATCAGCATAGATTTCATTGTGAGTCTACCCAACACCTCTCATCATCATGATTCGATTTGGGTTATTGTGAACCGACTAACGAAAGTGGCATATTTTCTCCCAGTGCACACCACCAATAAGGCACAAAAGTATGCAGAGTTGTACATTGACCGGATCGTGTGTTTGCACGGATTGCCTCAGACCATTGTTTCTGACTGAGGAGCCCCGTTTGTTGCCAGATTTTGGGAACAACTGCAAGAGTCTTTGGGAACCAAGCTAATCAGAAGTTCAGCTTACCACCCATAGACTGATGGTCAGACCGAGAGGGTAAATCAAATTCTTGAAGATATGCTGAGGGCTTGTGTAATCGATTGTGGCAAGAACTGGGATAAGAACCTCTCCTTGGCAGAGTTTGCTTATAACAACAGTTATCAATCCAGCTTAAAGATGGCACCGTTCGAAGCTCTCTAAGGGAGAAGATGCAGAACACCACTCAATTGGTCTCAGCCTAGAGAGAGAGAGAAGTTTTTGGACCTGACTTAGTGATCGAAGCCAAAAGGAAGGTCAAACTAATCAGGAAGAATCTAGAAGCTGCTCAGGCCAGGCAAAATAGTTACCATGATAAGAGAACGAAACCTCTCCAATTCGAGGTGGGAGATTTCGTTTATCTAATAGTATCACCCACCAAGGGAGTGCAGAGGTTTGGGAACAAAGGCAAGTTAGCCCCTCGCTACATTGGACCTTATGAGATCATAGAGGCATGTGGACCCGTGGCATACAAGTTGAAGTTACCTCCAAAAATGTCCGCCATCTACAATGTGTTCCATGTATCTCAACTGAAGAAGTGTGTTCGATTGCCGACTGAGATCATAGCGGAACCAGAATTGGAGATAGAGCTAGATCTATCGTACCAAGAGTACCCTTCCAAGATTCTGGATTGCAAGAAAAGATCAACTCGGGCAAAATCGATCAAGATGTATAAGATCCAACGGAGTAATCACTCAGAGGAAGAAGCTACTTGGGAGACTAAAGAATTTCTGTGTTCCAACTATCCTGATTATCCGCCTAAGGAAATTGGTACGTATTCATGCCCAATCCCTCCTCTTGCCCTTCGAACCTAAATTTCAGTAATATAATCTTGAATTGGAAAGAATAAGTTATAAAACAAAATTCAAAAGGACTTCTTTCTGAAGTTGCAAAGAGAATGACATTCGAAGAGCAGTTTGCCTTAATAAAGAAAGCATCCACTTTGAGTAAGTCTCACCCTTCGCTTCACCCTTGTAGGACTCCGACCCGAATCTCGGGACGAGATTCCTTTAAGGGGGGAAAGCTGTGACACCCCAGTGTCACCTAGGGTTTCTTCATTGAACTAACCCAAACTATCATCACATGTAAACCTAATCAAGGGATAAACCTCAAAGATGAGATCAAAGATTTACAATGAGTCTTCTCAAACTCTCCTTAATCTTGTCATGAATCTTAAGGAAGGAAAACTCTCAAACCCTAATTAATCCTAAGTGAACCAATTAAGCATAAAGGGTAATTGGGAGAAAATCTTGGGGGAAAAGTAAAAATTTTGGTAAAAACCAAATTTCAAAGTTTTAGTTCACCAATTAACCAACAAAGCATAGTAAAGAAGTTTTGCCATTTTAATTTTTCAAAACCCCCAAAACAGCCCCTAAACTAATGCACTTGGGGGAAATTCAGAAATTCAGAAATCTGAATTTGAGCTCCTTTCCAAAGATCAATCATGTTCTCCGTTTTTCAAAACTCAAAACCAAAAAGTCCAAATATCAAAGTAGTGCCAAATTTCCTTGAACACGCTCTAGAAAAATTTGAACTCAAACCAAATTCATTTGGCACGGTTTTGGCACCGTTTGACCTCGGGACCAGGCAATCTGACACTGACACCTTGGTGACGCTACAACTCTCTATCCCTAGCCTAAAACCGCGCGACGTCCACACACAAAAGACAAAGCACTGTTAGGGGAACAAATCCTTCACAGCGATCTTGC
The DNA here is from genome assembly GCF_902167145.1 of Zea mays. Classification (NCBI taxonomy): domain Eukaryota; kingdom Viridiplantae; phylum Streptophyta; class Magnoliopsida; order Poales; family Poaceae; genus Zea; species Zea mays. Next base: position 47,179,525 of record NC_050105.1, on the reverse strand, counting down.
CCAAATTCACGAAGATTTGTGCCCAATCGGCGTTAGGACTCGGGCAGAAGCAACGGTTCCACGTGTTCGACCGTGGCTGACACCCCCGGTTCATGCCCGTTCGCGCACCCGTGCTCCCCAGTGCACGCCCGCGCGCGCTCGCCAGTCCACGATCGCTCGTGCACCGCGCCGTGCCTATAAAGCAGCCTCGAGCCTCGGACATACCTCCCCGCATGCTCACAAGTCCTGCCCGAGCCAAAGATCGCCGAACTTCGCCCCGAGTACGGAGCACCACCGCCCGCCAAGCCTTCCGAGCCTCGGCCACCGTGGCCAGCCTCCCCCGGTCACTTCCAGGCTGCGCCAGCCACTCGGTTAGCTCCGCCAATAGACCGTGAAGCTTCCCAAGCTCACAAACCCAGCAGAACTTCACCGGAGGCCCGAGATCGACCTCGCCGGACTTCGGTCGCCCGTCGCCGCGCCTGGACCGAGCAATCCAGTAAGCCATTTTCAAATTCCTTGCACCCACGTCTTCCCTGGCACCTAGTGAAGCTCTCTGACCCATTTGATTGAACTATCGTGTCGTAAGTAGGCCGGATTCCTCGCCATCGACGAGCATCTCCGCCTGCGCACGTGGACCGGCCGACTCCGACCATCCCCGACGGTGACCCGCACATCGCCGTGATCCTCGAGACCTCCCCTACGTCCTCGACCACCTCACTGGAGCAGCCTCGCCGCCGGTAAGCCCCTCCGCCTTTTTCTTTCTCTGCGGCCACTGTTCCATTAGGGAGGGATCGCGGGTTCAATTTCCAGAAACCCTAGGGGGTTTTCTGCAGAGCTGTAGACTCAAATGAATAGTGCCCCGGGGACCTGTCTGTAATTCCCTAGAGATCTTTCGCCAGGGACCCCAGCGCAAAACTGCTTTTCTTTAAACCATTTCTAATTAATCTTTTATTATTAAGCAGAGGACTTAGGAAATTCATAACTTGAGAAATATTTAACCAAAATTTGTCAAACCAATTTTGCTAGATTCTAAATATTATGGACTATCAATTAAAAATACTGAAACCCATGCTTTCCGTTTTAAATTTTAGAGTTTGAAATTAATTAGAGAAACTGACCAAACCTAATTTAATTAAATAAAATTTGTTATGCTTATGTGCTAGGCTTGAGAAAATTTGTAGTTGTTCAAATCCCAATTAGACACTGTTTAAAAATACTAGACACCCCAGTATTGGAAGTTTAAGTATAGTTATCGAATAAAAGCCATTTTTGCCCAAAACTTAAGGAAATCAGAGAAGTATTAGAAAATAAGGAACAGTGAATGCAATTATTTTTCCTAGCCTACTTAAGTAATAGAAAACCTATGAAAAATAAAAGGACCCCTAGTCTAGAACAGAATCACGGTGAAATGTTTTATTTAGCATTATTCCAACTAAAAATAATTATTGGAATTATGAAAACAAATCCAAAATTGTTAATAAAAATCCAGTGGACTTATAACTACTAGAACCCCACTACAAAAATGATAACCACCCCGGCCCATCATGTTAAGTAGGGTAAACAAATAAAAATTGATATTGGGTCCTATTCCAAATAAATCATGAGCAACCCAAAAATAATGCAATAATGGGCAAATAAAATTACACTAGTTCAATGATGAGATAAGCCACCAGAGAAAAATGCAAAACCCAATTGAAGGCTGCAAATTAATACCATTGTCAATACTTCATGAAAAAGGCCATTTAATCCAAATAATTCATACCACCTTTCCCTTAAGCAAAAAGATGCCAAACTTCAGAATGATTGCTCTTGCACAAAGAAGAAGCTAGAAAAAAATCAGAAATCTGTTGTTTGATATTTTTCAAATATAGTGGTAGTAGAAAGCACCCCTTTGGCTAGAAACTTTAGAAAATCATAGCAAAATAACTAATAAGTATAAATGGCTAGAAATTTGTACAAGGTCATGTTATGACATCTAAATGCCAACAAAAATATGTATTAGAGAATAACCCTCTGTTAAAAAGGAGCTATAGTTCAAAATATTTGATAATTGTTTCTAGAGAGAACTACTTATTTTTAAACCCCAAATTTTGAGACAGAGAATTATACACCAGTAATAAGCCACTGTAATTATTTCAGATTTTTTGGAAATTTATTAATATAACTTGTAGTTCAAACCCACCTTAAAAGCATAAAGGAAATAAGAAGAAGAAAGGAAAATAATAAACCTCGCTCCAATAAGTTCAACTAGAAATCTTATTAAGTTCTCACTAAGACATTAAAAGGAAATCAGTGGAACACCATAACAGACTTACCACTTAGTTTAACTAAGCTTGACCCTAATTTGCTAAGTATACCACAAGAATATTTTGTAGCAAGATTTAACTCTACCTGATTTTAGTAAATTAGTCACCATCAAAGTTTAATTGCTAAATTACATATCATATCATGCATGTATCTTACTCATTGCATTCATTAGACTGCAATATAGCTGACGGAGAGTACGTGCTCATCCTCGAGCAAGGAGCTGTCCCCGAGGAAGACCAGGAGCAAGCTCCCGAGACTACCATCGAGGATCTCCCCGCAGCCCCAGCTATTGAAGGCAAGCCCCGGTTCTATGCATAACCGTATTTATATATGCTACTCTACTACACTTAATGTTTGTAGGCTTGTAATGTGCACTTAAGTGTAGGAATTGCTTGAAACCTATAGTTGCATGAACTTAGGATTCCTTTTTGAGATGAATACTAGTATGCTAGGTCGAGTAGCTGCTTGCTAAACAGGATCTCAGTAGAAGTCGAGTGATTTTTCTAGCACTCGTGCGAGGTCATAAATTGATTGTATTCATCTTGATAACAAGATCTATGATGGTCTATGGACTTGGATCCAGGGAGGATGCCTTGTCCATGAGATAGGAAAAGGAATTAACGATTAATGTGTGGATACCTGAGTCAAGCGTTTGAACGTACTAAGCACATGTCGAGAAATATGGTAACCGGTAAACCTAGTACCTGAGTGAAGCTAGGCGCGACCTTTATCCCTCACTTTTCCTGAGACTGGGTCTCCCATGCTAGCTATGGTGGGTACAAGTGCGGTCACTGCACGGTGGCAGCTGGAATCAGTGGAGCATTGTATGCCAAGGCGGTGAGCCCTGGCCGCGAACGGGTAATCGATGGGGACGGTTGACATGTGTGGGGACGGAGTGCCCTGACATGTCGTGTGTTTAGGTTTACCTTGCAAGGATAAAAACTCGATTCGAATCGTCTGCTTCTCGCATCTAATGAGACTGCTTGACCCCTTGTACTGCATTGAGTAAGAAGTGAAATGAGGTTTACATGAGATAACTTGTTGATTGTACTAAATGCTTGTTACCATGTATGCTTAGAAAGAACAAAATTAGTTAAGATAATGATGCTAGAATTTGAAAAGCTCAAATTTGATTTTAGATACAGCTAGTGCTTTTGGCAAACCAAACCCCTCAGCCAAACAGCTGCATGGTCTAGAGGTAGAGGAGTAGTTTCTACACACCGGGTAAGTCTAGCTGAGTACTAGTATACTCAGCCTTGCTTGTGGCATAATTTTGCAGGTACGCTTCAGGATATGGTTGATGGTGTGACCTGGCCTACCACCCTGCCACCGGGTTGTACGGTCGAGTGGGATGCTGCTCCAGCAAGAGAGGAGCAAGAGGAGTAGTGGGCTAGGCGTTGCCCAATTCCTCGCTATCGACGACATCGATTATCCGCTGCATTTTATCTTATGAACTATTTCAGTTTACTTGAAAAACTCCGATCTATGTAATAATTCAGTACTTTAATTTGAGGTCTTCCTGTTTTATTGTATTTCTTCTGTGACTCACCTTCGTGTGAGATTGTGGTATTTGATCCTGGTTAAGTGGCTTTATGGGACTAGATCTGAGGGACTGACAGGTTATTCCGATTTAAGTGTGTTACGACCCCTAAGGCGTGACTTAGGCACTTAAGTTGGAATAATTTGGGCGGTTCTGCCACAATCGTGTCAAACGTTTGAGATATTTTCTCAAACTTCACCACGGCATGTTCAAGGTAGTTTGGCGCCATTTTGGTATTTGGACTTATTTGATTCAAATTTTGAAAAACAGAGAACACAATTGATCTTTGAAAAGGGGTTAAAATTCAGATTTCTGAATGTCTCAATTTTTCCAAAGGGCATTACTTCATGGGCTCTTTTGGGGATTTTGGAAAATTCAAATGACCAATCTTCCTTACTACATTTTGTAGGTTATTTGGTGCACTAAAACTTTGTTAATTGGTTCATATCAAAATTTTGTATTTTTCCCAAGTCTTTTCTCCAATTCCCTTTTTTGCTTAAATGGCCCATTGGAAGGGTGTTAGGGTTTTAGATGTTTTTCTCACTTAAAGTGCATGATGTGCTTAGGATATAATTCTTGAGCTGAAAAAGATTTTGCTTAGGCTTTTAACCCTTTAAGTTTGGTGTTTCATGCACCATTTGAGCCACATGTGATAATGGTCACAAGTTGCGGTATTGGAAAAACCCTAGGTAACACTGGGGTGTTACATCCAAGACATACAAAACTTTACCCAAGGGCTTTGATTATTATATTAAGCTTACCCAAGAAGTTTTATGATTTTTGGAGCTAGTAATCAAATTCTAAAAGACTAGGTTTAGGCACCTTTAATTGCTAAATAATTCATGGTTGGGACTAAAAATCTTGGAACTATTTTTATTAAATACTAGGGGAAATTAGGAGTCTAGTAAATTGGTCCCATATTTTTATCATTTTTCTAGAATTTCTGATGGATTTCCAAACCTAATCAGAAAAAGAAAAGGAGAAACCATCAACAGTACTGGGCCGAAATCAGCCCAATCGGCCCAGGTCTACACAAAATTCGGGCGCGCCCGCGACCGCTCTGTCAACTTTGCGAAAAGGCCCTCGGTCATTCAAATAACCGGTGAAGAACCCCTAGCCACTATTCACTGTCCCTCTGACGTTTGCGCAGAAACCCTCCGATTTCTGTTTCTTCTCCAAACCGAACCTTGCCAACGGCGCGCTCGCCGTCGGTCATCTCTTTGCTAATAAGGCCAGCCATGAACGGCGTCGACTGACCCAATTAAGTGTCGGACTAGCACCCCCGACCCTATATGAATCGAAGCCCTGCCTTAATTGCACCAATCCAGTCCTAGGTTCTCCTACCCGCGACGATGGCGAACTTCACGGCCAAATCGAGGTGTTCCGGACAATTGAGCAGGTTCTAGCTTAATAGGTTGAATTGACCTGCATCACCAGTGAATAGAGGTGTTGAAACATGAACAAAGAGAACAAGAACGGACCTAGAATTGGTGGTCCATGGCACGACGACACACGGAGGCGCAAAGAAGTGAATTGGGGGAAATGCGAAATTGGGGCGTGGTGGTGCACGATAGGAGCGAAATTGGGGATGGGTTGGAAGCGTAACTAAGAAGCGGAGCAGAGGGCATCCTCAATTTATAGGTCCCGATCGAACTGGACAAGAATTTTGGGATTGAGATCATGGTTATCCGGCTAGAATATTTCACCGTGGCCTACTCACCGTGACGCACAAGGGGGAACTGGTCTGTGGTGGATAACCAGTGGCTTGACACGACCCTTATGACACGGAGGGGTGGTTACTACGAGTCACGGCCGAAAAAACAACGAGCTCCGGTGATGCCAGCGTGACTGACCGTGGTGGCACACGACGACCGGTCCGGCCAGCGACTAGATTCACCCCCACCCGATATTTTCACCCTGCCCCGACTTTATCTACTCCTCCCGTGGCACGAATCTCCCAGGCGGGCGCGAATTGTGGTGGCAGATCACCTGTGTTGAGCTCACGACACCGGAGAACTTTTCTGGCCACTGTACCATGGTAATCTTCATCAGAAGTTCTTACAGCACGATTTGGAGAGCTTCAATCTCTAATTTGTATGTGACAACATGTTAATCCATCTGTAACAAAGTTGTTGCTCTATAATCCATCTTTGATTTTGCTATAACATACATAATTAAATAATCACTGGATCATACTCAAAATTGATCTCAAAGTTCTGCCAATGTCATTGATGGACATGATTCAGTCATGAGTGGTGACTGACAGTCCATCTTTAGGCCAGTTTATCTCCAATTTTTATACAACATCAAGGCTAAGTCACTTAAGCAAAGTTGTAATCCTATCATAGCTCTACAATTTTAATGTATTGACCTAGGGCAAAATCCTTATGAATTCAGAGATACAAGGCTCCAAAGTTGAGCCCATTCCACTGAAATTCAGACTTAGCCACTTAGGGGTTCTTGGGTCCTTTTGCAAATAAGTCCCATTTTCTCCACACTACTTGAAAATACTTCAATGTGAAAGTTACTTGGTTTGTGGTGTTCTATCACTTTGATATTTGCACTTTGGTCCAAAAGTGAATAGAATTTGAAATCACCCCCTAGGGTTCCAATTAGGGTTTTCTAGGGTTTGTTTTATCGTTTTGAGTAATTTAGGGTTTTTGTGCCACTCAAACCCATCACTCTTGATATCTTGTGAACATTTCTAATGACTTTTGAGACATTGCTCATCTTGGCTTCACTTTCATCCATAGGTCCTAATTCCAGGGTTAAGTACCCTACCCTAATATTAAGTACACCTTAAGTCACATCATAACAACTTGTTTTGAAATTTTACCTAGTTAATGCATTCTAGGTGTAACAACCAACATGAAATGTCAATGCACATGATGTTATGCTCAAGTTTTAGTGCCAGTAACACCAGGGGTGTTACAATGAGTGGCCTTGGGAGCTCCATTGATTAGAGATACTATGATTACAGATGATGATGAGGATAATTATGGTTTTGATGATTGTGATTTGTGATATTCTTTCCATTTGGAAAGAGTAATTTTGGGTTAATAACTCGAGTTTAATGCTAAAACATGGCCCTCTACTAGTATAATTACCTGACCAACTAAAAGCAATTGCTTGATCTTAACCCCACATAAAGCTAGTCCACCACAGCCAAACGGGACAATTGCTGAGTTTGTTGTTGTGTACTCACCCTTGATTTACAACACCAACCCCCAGGTTGTCCACATTGCAACCACTGCTCAGGAGAAGATGAAGTCATGGTGGAGGATTTCTAGGTGTTCCAAGACTATGATGAGTTCTAGGCATGGGTAGCAGCAGCCCCTAGTCAGCTGCCTGTGAAGGCCGTGTTTAGCTACGTTTCGTTTTCGCACTTTGGTTTATGTTAATGACTATGTGGATGTCTCGGGCATTATGATGTAATCAAATCAATACTCTTTTATGTTATATTTGAGCATTGTGTGATGATGTCCGGTTATGTAACTGCTGTGTACGTGAATTGGTTATCCTGACACGTACATGGTTCACATTCAGTTTACCTTCTAAAACTAGGTGTGAGACTGCACTTCACGTTCAGTTTTACAAGCAAGATGGAATAAACGAGTAATATTATTGTACTCCTTATAATCAAGCACATCCTGAATTTCATGGTTTAAGCCACCCAAAAAGTGTGCCATAGCTGCATCATTGTTCTCAACTAAACCAGAACGAAGCATACCAATTTGCAGCTCCTGATAGTACTCTTCAACAGAGTGTGTGCCTTGTTTTAAACGTTGTAGTTTATTAAGCAAATCACGAGCATAGTATGAGTGAACAAATCTGTGGCGCTTAAGGACTTTTAAAGCATCCCAAGTGGTAGGGATTTTAGTGGGATGTGTGTTGCAATGTTCGTGCCACCAAATACAAGCAAAATGGGTAAACTCACTAGTAGCAGCTCTAACTTGATGGTTTGCAGGAAAAGCATGACATGCAAATTTTTGTTCAACAGCAAGTTCCCACTCAAGATACGCGTCAGGATTATATGTTCCATTGAATTTAGGCATAGTGAGTTTAAGCTTAGAGGAAAAATCATTCTGGTTACGTACAACACGACGAGGTCTGTGCTAGCGACGACGGGGCTGATCGTCGTACTCGATGTCGCCACCATAATCAGTGTCACCCTGTAGCTCACCAAGCTGCTGGGAAAACTACTCCAGCCGTGTCATGATGGTATCGAGGGTGGTGTTGGTGGTGGCTTGGGCTGTTCGTAATTCCTGGAGCACCGTACCAGCTTCGAATTGTGTCGTTTCAAGCGGGCCAAGGCGCTCGTTAGTGATGTGAATGTCTTCAGCGAGGCCATCAAGTTACAGGCGCATTTGTCGCTCAAAATGTTGTATGATGCCCTTGTTACGAGGGGATTGTGGCATGGTGTTCTCATCCTCTTTAACCCCGAGGGTCCTGCCATAGTTAGTGCAAAGACAAGAGAACAAGGAATAAAATAATATGTCCTACACCTAGTTGAATGGGTTGTGGAACTGGGCGCTCAACTAAAAATCGTTATCAAGGTCTTACTCGTTCTTACTATGTCCACAGGGGTGACCTGCAACCAGCGGTGCAACCACAAAGCTTGGATAGAGCGATTGCCAGAGGACACAACCTGCACGCTGTAGATATTTGTGGAGCTATAGGAAGGCTGCACTTTAGAGCAAGGATTAGCACAATCAATCATCAAATGTAAAGTTGAATAAGGGTGCAAACACGTAGCTAATGCTGCTGGAACCAAGTAAAACCGAACAGAACAAGGCAAGGATGGGGCGTGTAAGGGAGGTGTGCAAAAGATGGAGAAGGCGTACCAAAACCCCGGCTGGAAAAAGTGGCGCCCAAGCTAGCTTCCCAAAATGTATGGGCGCAACAAATCCCTCAATGAGGAAACAAGGTTTGCTTTCCAAAATCGAATAGCCTGAATTGGAAAGCTTTGGCGCACCAAATATGGAGGTGCCGCTTGCCAAAAACAAAAACTGCTGGACAAGGAAATGGGCACACCCAAATCCCTGAATAAGGAAAGAAGGAGGGGGCGTGTTAGGGAAAGTGGGCTGCTTGCCAAAAACAAAGATGGTAGGCGCCCAAATCTGATTGCAGCTTCGGCTTGCCAAACACAACAATGCTGATTAAGGAAATGGGGCGCACTAATTTCTGGTTGCCTTCTTTCACTTTCCTTCTTTCTTCTTATTTTTTAAATATTTTTTTGTACCTTGCCTTTTTTTGCTGTCCTTTGTTGTTTCTTTCCTTCCTTTTTCTAGTAACCAGATCTGATGCCCCAAAGCGTTCCAATCATCAAGTCTGACAATGTGCCAACGAAACAAGCAGGGAGGAAAAAAGACGTGGGGCGTATGAATGAAAAAGAATGGTAGTGAACGACAGACGTGGTATGTATGAACGATAAAATGGCGGTGACAACGGAACTATGAGGCAACCAGCAACACTTGACACAAATGCACACAAATTCAACAATACAAGATTACTGAAAGAAAATGCAAGGCCAAACGGTTCTAGGACAAGGTTCTAGCCTAAATTTTTTGTAGCTTTTATGGTGGACGTTGAGACAATGAACACTCTCAAACTAAAGGGATAAAACTCGATAAAACTCACCAAGCAACCTGAAAGTCTGATACCACTTGATAGAACTAGAGTGCCTGATCTTTTGGTGAGGTGGGTAATTTTGATTTGGTGGAGGAGGTGACTCTCGCGATCCAACTATGAACGAATAGGTCGTGGCGCCTTAGCAATCGCAGAACCAACTCCAAATGGTTATTGACCTTGCTGGTGGGAAAATCAACCTGAACACGAAGTTCTATTCTTACGAGCAATCGAAGAAACAAGCAAGAACAAGATGTAGGTAAAACTGAATATCAATCACTCACAAGTTGGGGTTCACTAGGCTATCCATAGGTGGCCTTTGAGCACAACTGTAGTACATGAAGTTTGCACGATGGCTAAAACTATCAAAGAAAACCCAACTCTAGGAGGGGGCGCAGCCCCTGGCAAAATAGAGACGAGGAGGTGGGCACCTAGCCTCCCCACAAGGCAGGAATTTAGGCGCCCAATCAGCCAATCAATCTCATACCCACAAGGCAGGGAATAGGCACCCAATCAGCCATGCCATCTCCTTGATCCCCATTCCTTATTTAGGTGGTGCAGCACCTTCTAGATTATTTCTTTCCAAACTAAAATATAGATAGGTGGCACAACACCTAGACTTTATTCTGGGAAGATTCGTCATGAGCATAGATGGTGCATGCACTTTAGGAAACTTCTAGTCCTTCATTCTTCAGAATCATCATGAAGTTTAATTCACGTGCACGAGCTCGAGTGAGTGGTTCTGGTGGCGCCTATGCTAGTTCAGTTGAAGTAGCCATTCCTTTGTTGGGGTTGATGTCCTCATCAAAGTATCTCTTGCCACCTTTTGTCACGACACCATTCTTCTCACAGAGATCAGAATGTATGAGTTCTAGAGGTGTCAAGTGTCTTTCCTCAGCAACCTGGTGAGGATTTCGAGGTTGCTTCGACTGCACACAACTATGACACTTAGAACCTTTGATGATGGTCAAATTTGGAATTAAACTTATGGTTTAAAGATGAGATAGAGAACCAAAATTAATATGACACAAACAAGAATGACAAATACTTGCAAGATCATTAACATTATTGCAAATATGGTTCACAGACTCATTATTGAAATCTAACAGAGAAAAGTAGAATAAGCCTCTACCGTCATTGTCTTTACTAATAAATTGTACAAAATTAGACACAACTACTTTATTAGACTCTACCTTGAACCCATCTCTACATAGATAGGTACCACTAACGAGATTCTTTTTCATAGAAGGGACATGTTGCATGTTCCTCATGTGCACGATCTTCCCCGAAGTAAACTTTAGACCCACCGTGCTAGTGCCATGAACATAAGCATGTGTCCCATTCCCCATTAGAACGGAAGAATCTCGAACGACCTGATTAGAAGAGAACATATTAAAGTTAGAACACACATGAACATTACCACTAGTATCAATCGACCAACTAGGTGATTGGAAAACTGATAATATGAAAGGTATATTAACATATCATTTGTCTCCCTCATTGCTAGCGATAACTGTGTTGACATTGCCCTTTTTTCCACGACGATTCACTCGATCAGAACAGTCCTTGGCAAAATGACCCATCTCATCACACGCGAAACGTTTCACCTCATCCTTGTTCTTCTTCTTAAAGTTGGTAGTTTTGTTAGACTTGTTAGACTTTGTCTTCCCTTTATCCTTGTTGTGGTTTTTCTAAACCATGTTGGTGCTAGAGTGGCCCTTGCCTCCTTTAGAACTCATGTCCTTAGTCCAAGCTTTCTCCTCAACATACAGAGACAATATCATATTTTCAACTGATATATTTTGTCTTTTATTTTTAAGAGAAGTGGCAAAGTTTTTTCATGAAGAAGGCATCTTTGCAATAATGCATCCAGCCACAAATTGGTCAGGATGGACAATCATAAGGTGGTCGAGCTCCTTGGTAATACACAATATTTCAAAAGCGTGCTCTACAATAGAGCGATTATCAGCCATCTTATAACCATGAAACCTCTGTGTAATATACATTTTACTGCCAGCATCCGATGCACCATACTTAGTAGTAAGTGCATCCTACAACTCCTCGAATGTGTGTGTAATATCCCAAAAAAATGTTGCGCAAAAGTTGATCTTCGGTGCATGGATGAGGGAAAGGGTTGTGGGCCGTTGGATGCAAAGTCAGAAGTCAGTTGAGGCATCGTTTCTTTCTCCCACAAAACCCTAGGTGGCCAACCCTTTTCCCTTCCCCCCTCTCTTGGCGGCCACCCCCATCTTTTTCCCTTGGCTGGCCGCCCCCTCTCCTCCCATTGCAGCCGCCTTTCATTGCTTCCTCCTCCCTAGATCTTCCCCCCCCACGCAGCAAGGATCGAGAAGAGGAGGATCACGTTGAATTGAACAGGAAGAGAGGATCAAGGAGATGTTCTACCCCATCTCGTCTTGCAGATTTTCTTGGGGAAACCCTAGGTAAGGATAAGATCCATGTTCCTCCCTATAATTATGTGTTTTTGGAGGTTGTGGATCATGGGGATTGAAGTATTAGAGGTTGGATTAGATGTGGGGTTAGATTTTGATCTCGAAATTAGTTTCTACAGAATGGCAGATTCAACAGTTTCTGTTCATGCCAGTTCGCCGTGCTCTTAGTGGCCTCAAAAAAATAAAATGTCTGTCTATGAGTCGTAGATAATTTGTAGATCTTTCCGTGGCCGCGAAGAACACCTCAATCGAACACCAGATCAGAAAGTTTTATTGCAGTTTGATTATAGCAGTTTTCAGTCTCATAATTATGTGCAGAATCTGTTCTCTTAAGATTTAGGCAATTTTATCAACAGAATTAAACTTTAGTTTGGTAAAAGAAGTTGTAGATAATTTCATAAGCTTTCCAGATTGTTAAATAGTGCATTCATATGAATTTTAAAACTCCAGTTATGTTTGTTTTACTGTGGTTGTTCCTGTTTGCCTGACAAAAATGAGTGGGTCTGTTCACTGGTAGGTTTCATCTTGTAAATGACCGAATTGGCTCTTCCAACTATGGAGACTTTTGTAGAGGGATAAATGTTCTTACTGTCAGCAGAATTGCATAATTTTTGGTTGAGTAGTTTGGAAGATATCGAATTTTGAAGTTAACTATGCTGCTGTCTAAAACAGATTCAGTGAGTTATCTTGTCAGATGTTTTAGAACTTATAGATGGCAGAATTTAATTATCCATTGAATACCGAAGTTGTAGAGTATTTTGTGTAGATACTCCTAGAGTATTTGTTTGATATCACCACTTTTATAATTTTAAAGATACAAAATTAACAAACAGCGCTGCTGCTGTGTGGCATGTGGTTCATGGTGGGAGTCTTTCCACCAGGTCTTGGTTTCCAGTGTAGGAGCGATTTGTTGATTGTTGGCAAATGCTTGTGAAATATTTGTACTAAATTTTATTCCCGCTAGCATGTGGCTACACTCCGGATCATGTCTAGTACATTTTTCTTCTTTGATGAAGGCAAGTGAATGTAGCGGTGGTTGCTACCGTTTTGACCTGTTATTTCTATCGCCTACACTCTAATATTCAGAATTATTGGATTCTTTCATAATTTAACTCTATGATGATGTTTTACTTGATTGTATTATATTGATGCTCTATCATATATTGATGATGATTATGGTTCGAGTATGACCAATGAGATTAATTCACACACCTGAAGGCAGATGAAGTATTATTTGAGGTTTGTATTGTATCTAAAGGAAGTGAAGTTTATTGATAAATGCAGCATGCCATATACATTGCATGACTCATTTGCATCTGAAGTTTTGTCGTGACCTATGGTCTGACCGTACCGATACAACTTAGCATCGTACATTGCCCGAGGAGGGGTACGATGCGGCTTCATACCCTTAGAGGTATGAAGGCAGAGAACATATGCATTGCATTCATATGCATTCATTGAAGTGATATTTGTAGATGATGTGGTTTTATACCCTCAGAGTTATGAAGACAGAGGACCTACACATTGCGTTCCTATACATACATTGAAGTGATATTTGCAGGTATTGTTGACGCAGGGAAGTGTTATACAACCTATTGTGGTTGTTCGAGGAAATGAGACGGTATTGGTTATATTGGGACTACTGAGTTCTATATCTACTTGTATTTATGATCTTAATTGTGATTCTTTTAGAATGTTGATTAATTCAATTTATGGTTTAAATATCTCGTCAAAACAATTTGCTTGCTGAAATGTTTCATCTCACTCTTGCATTACTCAATGCAGGTGCTTGTTACTCATCAAGGGGAGTGGGAAGTGGTAGCACATCCACCTTCACTCTCACGCTGCCTAGGCGCAGTCATGATTTAATTAGAAACTTCTTGTCAAAGGATGTTTGTTTTTAACTAGTTGTGCGCACTGGTTAATTCAGTTCATACGTTATGGTTGTCTTCCCATTACTAGCAGATTATTAATGTCTATTATGTTTTCTTATCATGATATCTATTTATGCTTTGTTGCTTCCCTGTTTATGCAATTTTCAAAGGAGATGCTGTCGAAATTTTATATATGAATGTTAGATGTGTAGTTTAGTAGCATTCTGGGGTGTTTTTGGATTCCGGGGTGTTACAGTTGGTATCAAAGCATAGGCTTTTGATTCTTGGCAATTTGAAGATAAATTTGACACACTTGCACATATAGGAAGGGTATGAGTTCAAATATCTTTGATATATATGAATGTATTTGAAGTGCAGATGACAATAATTTCACCCCTCCCTATTCCTTTACGGTGATGTGGTAAGTTGTTTATGACTTAATGTCTGATATAATTTATCTCTAAATCTTTATATTGTTTTTTAATGCGTTTGATATCGCTGGTCTTTTGTGAGATTGAAGTTGTTATTATGCTTGTGATATACAAGTATGCCTATGTTGTTTTCACCATGTTTTTCATGGTTGAGTTTTATTACAATAATATTGTTATATATGCTTGATTGAGGATGTTTCTAAGAGGAGTGTGAATTGCGTGTTTTGGGTTACAAGGTAACCCTCAATTTGAATTTAAGTTGTTGAGCGGTTGGTTGATAGTTCCAACTATCTTTGCAAAGGATGATTGTTTATGTCGAGAAACCAGTTCTGAAAGAAATGAATATTGATATTTTATATGGATTTTTGGGGGAAGTCTTTACATAGCCACAATGGCTTACATGTCTCTCTTCTATTGTGTGTTTTAGTTGCCACAAAACCTAGATGTGGTATAAAGTGGTTGCCTGTTAGTCATACTAATTGTAGAATAAATCTTTGATTTTCTTGATGTGACACCCCAGGTGTCTGATTCATGTTATGTCGCAAGATTTGTCCCTAACTAGAATCGTCAGTGGAAATTTCTAATTCTCGATCACGTTTATCTCCATTTATCAAATTACTTGTGAAGGTTTCACTGATTTCTGATTTTATTCGATCTCTATAAAGGTCAAATTTGGAGCCTGTTAAAACTTTTATTTCTCGGAACGAATGCAAACTCGAAAATCATTCTCGAATTATAAATCTCATCTGAAGCTCATTTAATCAAACTCTCGACGACTATTATTTGATCTGAGCCCAAGTCTAATTCCTCGAACCTCGATCGATGTCCGACTATTTTAATCTGAGTCCATACTCTCAAATGGAATACTCGATATGTCGTCCTCTAATCACTTTTATCCGACTCGGCCAAATATCTCATGTCCGAACCGAACTCAAAACCCCGTATCGACAGCGATTTTAAATTATCACGATTCGCCTTCTCCGACTACGAATCTGAAGCTGATCGGTCTCAATTCATTTTATTCCTAATTGGGCACGAGGAATTAATTTCCGAGCGACGCTAAACAAATCAAATTCCTAGTACGGATAATCCTTCGTTCTGTCCGACCGAGCACCAGCTTGCTCTGTCTTTGCACAGACGATTTCCGCGGGAGCATTTTTACTCTGGAAATAATTTAACGTGGCCCGTTTGAGTATTTTGGGCCAGCCCAACCCAGCCCATTTGGAACCCTAACCCTAGGCTTCCTCTATAAATAGAAGTGCCTCCCCTTGCCAATTTGGAAAATTGCATCTACCCCCTAGCAGCCACTCTCTTCCTCCTCCTCTCCCACACACACAACTCTCTCCTCCTTGCTCATGGCGCAGCAGCAAATCACCATGGCGCCTCCCTCTGCTGTCCACGGCGAGCAACCGGCGGGGAGCTCAGCTCCTCCCCTTCCTCCCCTCGGCCAGCCATGGCACTCGGCACCCATGCAGCAAGATCCCTCTTTCCCACGGTCGGTCATCGTCCCCCTGGTCCTGCTCGGCGACGCCCTTCTCCACTAGGCCAGTGAGCAGGTCTTCTTCCTTTCCCCCATCCGAGCTCCGTCCATGGCTGCTCCTCTCTCTACCAAGCACCCTCCCCAACTCTCCTACACCAGACGCGCCCCCTATTGTCGTGCCTCTGCTCTTCCCCATGGTCGCGATTCTGCGCAGAGCTACGAGCAGGAGCACACCATGGCCGGATCTACCCCCTCCATGGATGCCCCCTTGTTGTTCCCTGCGCCCAGCTCATCCCCTCCCTAGCGCCCCCTTCTGCTCCATGGCTGCAAGAAGCCTCTCCATGGCTGACGCACAGAAGGCCAGCAGCTCTGCTCGCCCCAGCCATGGACCATCGCGCAGAGCGCTGTCGGCCTCTTGAGCGCGCTCTACACTGCCGCGATGTTTCCCCCGGCTATTTCCTCCCCATGGCCGCCCGCATTTCCTTGTTGTGGCTCCTTCCCAAGGCTAGCGCCCCTCCCTGCTTGGCTCCCTCTCCACAGCAGCAGCTCGCCCCACCTCCTCTCGCTGCGCAGCCCCTTGGCGAAACGTCGCTGTTCCTACAGCCCCGGCACCTTCCCTGGCTTCCTCGCTGCTAGCGCTGCGCGCGTGCCATGTGTTCGGCGATCTCTCCAAGTGGGGTGTTGAGCAGTGAGCAGCACGCCGTGATGCCCGCCGGTGGTTTGCTGTTTTTGCGCAGCCCCAAACATCGACGTCGTTCACCCCGGTGAGACCGCGATGCTCCTTGTTCGATTCCGCATCGGCGTTATTTTCATATGATTAATTGTGTATGTGTGCTGTTTTGTTTTTGTTTTGTGGAGGAGAGGCACCCCATGTTTTGCATGGAGAAGAAGGCAAGCCGCTCGACGCTCGTCGATGTTCGTAGCGATGCACAAATCAGAATCGCCATTGTCCTTACAAACACCGATTGGGTTTGTTTATGGTGAGTCGATGCATGTCGCTCTCGATCGACTCGTTTAATCAATTTGAATGGATGTGTGTAAATGTTTCGGTTATGCGCATTGGTAGGATCGCGTTTGCGATTGGAGAACAAAAGGTTATGTGATGTATGCGATTTGTAGTTGTCTAATTACGTTTTGGTCGATGTGGTGCATGTTTAAAAAATTGTATTGGTATGGATTGAATTTTGTGGCGAAAGAAAAAGAAGTAGAAAAGAACTCGGATGTTTTTATATCTTGGTATGAAAAATATGTGATGCGTTGTTTAATGCGAAAACTAAGTTACAAAATGCGGATTTTGTTTTGGGAAATGCATCGACATGTGTTTATGTGAAAAGTATATTGTTTTATGCAATGTGATGGGATTCGTGATTATATCAGGAGCATATTTATTAATGTGACGAGTAGTTTAGAAAATGCTAGTTGCGTGGATGATGAGTTATTAAGACATGAGTGTCGGAGTTCATATATTAGTGGTCGCGCCACATTGATCGAAGTGTCTCGAGTGCACGCCACAATATGGTTGTATGCGAGACCAGGTTATGTGCCAGATGAGTTATTAAAAATCCATCGGTGTCACTTGTGTTAAGTGGAGGTTTATTTGCGCGTGGAAAGTAATAATGTGCTTAATACCTAGAACTCTTAGTCGATAGTAGAAATTGTTTTGGCTTATATAGAGAGGTGGGGACATGCCAAAGTAGTCGTCGCTTCTCTATATTTATAAGTCGAGTCATAACGATGCGCATTATGCGCTAGTTAAATTATGCTTCGCATATGGTGTATGATTGTGCTCACGATTTCGAGTACACGCTTCAAGTAAGTCAAGTAGATTTGTGTTACAAGTGTATAATGGAGTTAGTTGTTTTAGAAAAAGTATTAAAATACTCGGTTCGTAGGATAAACATGTATGTATTCATGATTGGGAAGTAAATGCATGGTGATTGCGAGTTGGAGACTAGTAGTTTACGGTTCGTATAAATTGGTCGATGTGTGAATATACTTGTGAATCTGTGTGTTTATAAAAATGTTGTAGTATATGTTGTGTCTCGGATTGCGATGATAATAGGTAAGCCGACGTGTATGTTATTTAGCAGCTATGTTGTTGCTCTAGTTAGCCGAATTGTTAGATGACTTGGTTAAGCTTGTAATCACGGTGAATTGCTCGTTGTGGTCTAAATGTGTATGGTTGTGGTCACGGATGAAAAGTAGTAGTGTTCATGTGTTGCCCAAGTTAAAATGCAATTTAGTATGTGAAAAGCGCTTCGATATATTTATATACCGAATCTGATTATTGTGATGAATGCGTTGTTAATTGTGTATAGTAATTCTAGGCACGAAGTGACTTGAATAAAAATTAGTAAGTCTACTTGTTAGTCCTTATTTGATTAATTTAACTCTAACAAATGGTAAAGTGTTAGAATAATTCAAGTCTCTAGAACATGGCAATTCTTAAATTGTATAGGAGCTGAAATTTATTAATTGTTGTTTTGGGCTGCACGCACTGTTTTAGTTGTGCTGTTTGTTTGATGAGACAAATCATGTTTTCTGTAGAAAAATCATATAGAAGAGTTGTAGATAACCTTATTATCTTGCTTGTACTAAAATTTGACAGCCATAAAACTGATCGTTTAGGAGTTGTGCTTTTCACAAGCCCAGCACCTGAATCTGTCAAGTTTCTGAACAGATTTCAGAAATTGCAATGGTTGCTTAAGTTAATGTTGAAATAAGTTATTGGTGGTCACAAGAAAGTTGTAGATAACTCTATTATCTTACTTGTGTTAAAATTGTACAGGCATAAGTCTGATCGTTTAGGAGTTATGCTTTTTACAAATTCAGTAACTGAATCTGTCCAAATTCTGTACAGATTTCAGAAGCTGCATTGTTTGCTTAAGTTATTTTTAGAATCAGTCCTTGTCGATTATAAGAAAGTTGTAGAGGCTTTTCTTATCTTGCTTGTGTTAAAATTTCATAACTATAGGCCTGACGGTTTAAGAGTTATGAATTTTACAAACTGGTTGCTGTGTTCTGTCCACTGTCAGAACAGATTTCGAAAACTGTAATGTTTGATTTAGTTAAACCTAGAATCACTTCTTGGTGATTAAAAAATTTGTGTAGTACTTTTGCTAAGCTTTCCAAAAAGTCTTAGATCACTCTTTTTGGTGGTATGAAGCTTAAGTTATGAATGTTTCAAATATGAAGACTGAATTTGTCCAGTTCTGGACAGCAATGACTTTTAGTGATGTTTATCCTTAGTTGAATATTGAATCACCTTGATATGTTTATAAATGATATGTAGACAATTTTATTACCTTTCCAGAAGTCTAGGATCACCTTGTTTGGATGTCTGAATCTTTAGTTGTGAATTTTTGAAGTTGCAAGTCTGAATCTGTCCAAATCTGGACAGAGCTGCTGTGATTACACTTTTTGACCTTGCTAAGTGTTGAATCATGTTGTGAATGACAATACCAAAATCGTAAAGCACTTTTTAAACTTTTTAGAAAGTCCTAGTTTGCTATTTTTGGATTAATATTTGAAGAGTTATGATTAAAACGAGTGACTGCTGTGCTGCTGTCCTAAAAATCTGCATGTGCTCAATTAATTGTTAGTTCACCGTTTTGGCTAAAAATGGTTGGTTAACACTAAATTCATATAGAATTACCATGACTAAGCTGGAGATAACATATGTGTCATATTTTTATACGTTTCTTTCTCTAGTTAATTGTGATGTAGTATTGTGTTGAGTAAATATCCAAAATGTTTGTCGTCTTTTTAGTGGTGTTAATGTTGTGCGCTCAATGATATATAGTAGCTAACTCTACTGTGTGTGGTTGCTTATGATGTCTCGCTACTTAGTGTGTAATTCGCTAACATGTACTTAAAGTATCTTGTGCTATTTCATTATATTCATACATATGCATCTTCCATCTCATTTAGGACCGAGAGGGGATGATCGTGCAAGTGATGTGGTACCACCCACAAGATGCAGTCGGTGGACGACCCAAGGAAGGATGGACATAACCAGTGGATGCTTGCCAAGCGAGTACCTCCCCCAGCAAACACTATCTAAGTGTTAAATTAAAGGCAAGCCCCGGTTTTAAGCATAATCGTTTATATATGATATTTTACTGCACTTAATGTTTGTAGGTTTGTACTGTGCACTTAAGTGTAGGAGTTGACTGAAACCATAGTTGCATGAACTCAGGATTCCTTTTGAGATGGATACTAGTATGGTAGGTCGAGTAGCTGCTTTACTAATTAGGGATCTCGGTAGAAGTCGAGTGATTTTTCTAGCACTCGCGCGAGGTCAGGAATTGGTTGTATCCATTTTGATATTGGAATGATGATAGTTTGTGGACAACGATCCATGGGGATGCTGATAGTCGCCTAGAGGGGGGTGAATAGGGCAAAACTGAAATTTACAAATATAAACACAACTACAAGCCGGGTTATCGTTAGAAATAAAAACAAGTCCGCGAGAGAGGGTGCAAAACAAATCTCAAGCAAATAAGGAGTGTAACACAAGGATTTGTTTTACCGAGGTTCGGTTCTCGCAAACCTACTCCCCGTTGAGGTGGTCACAAAGACCGGGTCTCTTTCAACCCTTTCCCTCTCTCAAACGGTCCTTCCGACCGAGTGAGCTTCTCTTCTCAAATCAAAACCGGGAACAAAACTTCCCTGCAAGGGCCACCACACAATTGATGCCGCTTGCCTTGATTACAATGGAGTTTTGATCACAAGAACAAGTGAGAAAGAAAAGAAGCAATCCAAGTGCAAGAGCTCAAAAGAACACGGCAAATCTCTCTCGCTAATCACTAAAGCCTTGTGTGGAATTGGAGAGGATTTGATCTCTTTGGTGTGTCTAGAATTGAATGCCTAGCTCTTGTAAGTGGTTGAGAAGTGGAAAACTTGGATGCCTTGAATGTGGGGTGGTTGGGGGTATTTATAGCCCCAACCACCAAACTAGCCGTTTGGTGGGGCTGTCTGTCGCATGGTGCACCGGACAGTCCGGTGCGCCAGCCATGTCACCAAACCCGTTGGGATTCGACCGTTGGAGCACTGTCTTCTGGGCCCGCCTGGATGTCCGGTGGCGCATCGGACATGTACTGTAGAGTGTCCGGTGCGCCACTACGCGCATGCCTGACTTCTGCGCGCTCTGGCGCGCATTAAATGCCGTTGCAGGTGACCGTTGGCGTGAAGTAGGCGTTGCCCCGCAGTTACACCGGACAGTCCGGTGTACACCGGACAGTCTGGTGTACACCGGACATGTCCGGTGAATTATAGCGGAGCAGCCGTTGCAGTTTCCCGAAGCTGGCGAGTTTCTGAGGCCGCTCTTCCTTGGAGCACCGGACACTGTCCGTTGTACACCGGACAGTCCGGTGAATTATAGCGGAGTGCCCCTGGAAATTCCCGAAGGTGGCGAGTTTGAGTTGGAGTCCTCTGGTGCACCGGACACTGTCCGGTGTACACCGGACAGTCCGGTGCCCTAGTCCAGAGGTGCCTTCGGTTGTCCCTTGCTCTCTTTGTTGAACCCCATACTTGGTCTTTTTATTGGCTAAGTGTGAACCTTGGCACCTGTATAACTTATACACTAGAGCAAACTAGTTAGTCCAATTATTTGTGTTGGACAATTCAACCACCAAAATTGTTTAGGAACTAGGTGTAAGCCTAATTCCCTTTCAATCTCCCCCTTTTTGGTGATTGATGCCAACACAAACCAAAGCAAATGTAGAAGTGCATAATTGAACTAGTTTGCATAATGTAAGTGCAAAGGTTGCTTGGAATTGAGCCAATATAAATACTTACAAGATATGCATGGATTGTTTCTTTGTTTTTAACATTTTGGACCACGCTCGCACCACATGTTTTGTTTTTGCAAATTCTTTTGTAAATCCTTTTCAAAGTTCTTTTGCAAATAGTCAAAGGTAAATGAATAAGATTTTACGAAGCATTTTCAAGATTTGAAATTTTCTCCCCCTTTTTCAAATGCTTTTCCTTTGACTAAACAAACTCCCCCTTAATGAAATCCTCCTCTTGGTGTTCAAGAGGGTTTTGATATTAATTTTGAAAATTACTCTCTCCCCCTGGAGAACATGAAGAGATACCAATTTGAAGTTTACCAATTGAAAATCCTTAATTTTTAAAATAGGTGGTGGTGCGGTCCTTTTGCTTTGGGCTCATACTCTCTCCCCCTTTGGTAATAAATAAATGAGTGAAGATTATACCAAAGACGGAGTCCTTTTGCTTGGTGCTCATGCTTTCTCCCCCAGAAATGGAGAGTTGCTTGGAGTGACAGCGAAGGATGAATTACGGAGTGGAAGCCTTTGTCTTCGCCGAAGACTCCAATTTCCTTTCAATATACCTATGACTTGGTTTGAAATAGACTTGAAAAACACATTAGTCATAGCATATGAAAGAGACATAATCAAAGGTATACAAAGGAGCTATGTGTGCAATTTAGCAAAAGAAATTGCGCGAATCAAGAATATTGAGCTCATGCCTAAGTTTGTTAAAAGTTTGTTCATCAAGAGGCTTGGTAAAGATATCGGCTAATTGATCTTTAGTGTTAATGTAAGAGATCTCGATATCTCCCTTTTGTTGGTGATCCCTAAGAAAATGATACCGAATGGCTATGTGTTTAGTGCGGCTATGCTCGACGGGATTATCCGCCATCTTGATTGCACTCTCATTATCACATAGCAAAGGGACTTTGGTTAATTTGTAACCGTAGTCCCACAGGGTTTGCCTCATCCAAAGAAATTGCGCGCAACAATGGCCTGCGGCAATGTACTCGGCTTCGGTGGTGGAAAGAGCGACCGAATTTTGCTTCTTTGAAGCCCAAGACACCAAGGATCTTCCCAAGAACTGGCAAGTCCCTGATGTGCTCTTTCTATTGATTTTACACCCCGCCCAATTGGCATCCGAATAACCAATCAAATCAAATGTGGATCCCCTAGGATACCAAAGCCCAAACTTAGGAGTATAAGCCAAATATCTCAAGATTCGTTTTACGGCTGTAAGGTGAGATTCCTTAGGGTCGGATTGGAATCTTGCACACATGCAAACGAAAAGCATAATGTCCGGTCGAGATGCACATAAATAGAGTAAAGAACCTATCATCGACCGGTATACCTTTTGATCGACGGATTTACCTCCCGTGTCGAGGTCGAGATGCCCTTGGGTTCCCATGGGTGTCTTGATGGGCTTAGCATCCTTCATTCCAAACTTGGTTAGAATGTCTTGAGTATACTTTGTTTGGCTAATGAAGGTGCCATCTTGGAGTTGCTTGACTTGGAATCCTAGAAAATACTGCAACTCCCCCATCATCGACATCTCGAATTTTTGTGTCATGATCCTACTAAATTCTTCACATGTAGATTCGTTAGTAGACCCAAATATAATATCATCAACATAAATTTGGCATACAAACAAATCATTGTCAAGAGTTTTAGTGAATAAAGTAGGATCGGCCTTGCCGACTTTGAAGCCATTAGCTATAAGGAAATCTCTTAGTCATTCATACCATGCTCTTGGGGCTTGCTTGAGCCCATAAAGCGCCTTAGAGAGCCTATAGACATGGTTAGGGTACTTACTATCTTCAAAGCCGGGAGGTTGCTCAACATAGACCTCTTCCTTAATTGGTCCATTGAGGAAGGCACTCTTCACGTCCATTTGATAAAGCTTGAAGCCATGGTAAGTAGCATAGGCTAATAATATTCGAATTGACTCAAGCCTAGCTACGGGTGCATAGGTTTCACCGAAATCCAAACCTTCAACTTGGGAGTATCCTTTGGCCACAAGCCGAGCTTTGTTCCTTGTCACCACACCATGTTCATCTTGTTTGTTGCGGAAGACCCATTTGGTTCCTACAACATTTTGATTAGGACGTGGAACTAAATGCCATACCTCGTTCCTAGTGAAGTTGTTGAGCTCCTCTTGCATCGCCACCACCCAATCCGAATCTTGGAGTGCTTCCTCTACCCTGTGTGGCTCAATAGAGGAAACAAAAGAGTAATGCTCACAAAAATGTGCAACACGAGATCTAGTAGTTACCCCCTTATTAATGTCGCCGAGGATGGTGTCGACGGGGTGATCTCGTTGGATTGCTTAGTGAACTCTTGGGTGTGGCGGCCTTGGTTCTTCATCCTCCTTGTCTTGATCATTTGCATCTCCCCCTTGATCATTGCCGTCATCTTGAGGTGGCTCATCTCTTTGATCTTCTTCTTCATCATTTTGAGCCTCATCCTCATTTTGAGTTGGTGGAGATGCTTGCGTGGAGGAGGATGGTTGATCTTGTGCATTTGGAGGCTCTTCGGATTCCTTAGGACACACATCCCCAATGGACATGTTCCTTATCGCGATGCATGGAGCCTCTTCATTACCTATCTCATCAAGATCAACTTGCTCTACTTGAGAGCCGTTAGTCTCATCAAACACAACGTCACAAGAAACTTCAACTTGTCCAGTGGACTTGTTAAAGACTCTATATGCCCTTGTGTTTGAATCATATCCTAGTAAAAAGCCTTCTACAGTCTTAGGAGCAAATTTTGATTTTCTACCTCTTTTAACAAGAATAAAACATTTGCTACCAAAGACTCTAAAATATGAAATATTGGGCTTTTTACCGGTTAGGAGTTCATAAGATGTCTTCTTGAGAATTCGGTGTAGATATAACCGGTTGATGGCGTAGCAGGCGGTGTTGACCGCCTCGGCCCAAAACCGATCCGATGTCTTGTACTCATCAAGCATGGTCCTTGCCACGTCCAATAGAGTTCGATTCTTCCTCTCCACTACACCATTTTGTTGTGGCGTGTAGGGAGAAGAGAACTCATGCTTGATGCCCTCCTCCTCAAGGAAGCCTTCAATTTGAGAGTTCTTGAACTCCGTCCCGTTGTCGCTTCTTATTTTCTTGATCCTTAAGCCGAACTCATTTTGAGCTCGTCTCAAGAATCCTTTTAAAGTCTCTTGGGTTTGAGATTTTTCCTGCAAAAAGAATACCCAAGTGAAGCGAGAATAATCATCCACTATTACAAGACAATACTTACTCCCGCCGATGCTTATGTAAGCAATCGGGCCGAATAGGTCCATGTGGAGTAGCTCAAGCGGCCTGTCGGTCGTCATGATGCGCTACAAACCCTGTCTTTTTCAAAATGAACATTGGTTAGTCCTAAAATGTGCTCTCCCTTTAGAAGCTTATGAAGACTCTTCATCCCAACATGGGCTAGTCGGCGGTGCCAGAGCCAACCCATGTTAGTCTTAGCAATTAAGCATGTGTCGAGTTCAGCTCTATCAAAATCTACTAAGTATAGCTGACCCTCTAACACACCCTTAAATGCTATTGAATCATCACTTCTTCTAAAGACAGTGACACCTACATCAGTAAATAGACAGTTGTAGCCCATTTTGCATAATTGAGATACAGAAAGCAAATTGTAATCTAATGAATCTACGAGAAAAACATTGGAAATAGAATGGTCAGGAGATATAGCAATTTTACCCAATCCTTTGACCAAACCTTGGTTTCCATCCCCGAATGTGATAGCTCGTTGGGGATCTTGATTTTTCTCATAGGAGGAGAACATCTTCTTCTCCCCTGTCATGTGGTTTGTGCACCCGCTATCGATGATCCAACTTGAGCCCCCAGATGCATAAACCTACAAAACAAGTTTAGTTCTTGACTTTAGGTACCCAAACGGTTTTGGGTCCTTTGGCATTAGAAACAAGAACTTTGGGTACCCAAACACAAGTCTTGGAGCCCTTGTGTTTGCCCCCAACAAACTTGGCAACTACCTTGCCGGATTTGTTAGTTAAAACATATGATGCATCAAAAGTTTTGAATGAAATGTCATGATCATTTGATGCACTAGGAGTTTTCTTCTTAGGCAACTTAGCACGGGTTGGTTGCCTAGAGCTAGATGTCTCACCCTTATACATAAAAGCATGGTTAGGGCCAGAGTGAGACTTCCTAGAATGAATTCTCCTAATTTTGTCCTTAGGATAACCGGCAGGGTATAAAATGTAACCCTCGTTATCCTGAGCCATGGGAGACTTGCCCTTTACAAAATTAGACAATCTTTTAGGAGGGGCATTAAGTTTGACATTGTCTTCCCTTTGGAAGCCAATGCCATCCTTGATGCCAGGGCGTCTCCCATTATAAAGCATACTACGAGCAAATTTAAATTTTTCATTTTCTAAGTTATGCTCGGCAATTTTAGCATCTAATTTTGCTATATGATCATTTTGTTGTTTAATTAAAGCCATGTGATCATGAATAGCATTAACATCAACATCTCTACATCTATTACAAATGGAAGTGTGCTCAATGGTAGATGTAGAGGTTTTGCAAGATTTTAATTCTACAACCTTAGCATGCAATATATCATTCTTAGTTCTAAGGTCGGAAATAGTAGCATTGCAAACATCAAAATCTTTAGCCTTAGCAAGCAATTTTTCATTCTCAATTCTAAGGCTGGCAAGAGAAACATTCAACTCATCAATCCTAGCAAGTAAATCAACATTATCATCTCTAGGATTGGAAGTTGAAATATTACAAATATGAGAATCAACCTTAGCAATTAATTTGGCATTTTCATTTCTAAGGTTGGTAATAGTGTCATGGCATGTGCTTAGCTCACTAGTTAATTTCTCACATTTTTCTATCTCTAGAGCATAAGCATTTTTAACCTTAACATGTTTCTTATTTTCCTTAATTAGGAAGTCCTCTTGGGAATCCAAAAGGTCATCCTTTTCATGAATAGCACTAATTAATTCATTTAATTTTTCCTTTTGTTCCATGTTAAGGTTGGCAAAAAGGGTGCGCAAGTTATCCTCCTCATCACTAGCATTATCATCACTAGAAGACTCATATTTAGTGGATGATTTGGATTTAACCTTCTTCCTCTTGCCGTCCTTTGCCATGAGGCACTTGTGGCCGATGTTGGGGAAGAGGAGTCCCTTGGTGACGGCAATGTTGGCGGCGTCCTCGTCGTCGGAGGAGTCGGTGGAGCTCTCGTCGGAGTCCCACTCGCGACATACGTGGGCATCGCCGCCCCTCTTCTTGTGGTACCTCTTCTTTTCTCTCCTCTTGCCCTTCTTGTCGTTATCCCTGTCACTGTCACTTGATAATGGACATTTAGCAATAAAGTGACCGGGCTTACCACACTTGTAGCAAACCTTCTTGGAACGGGATTTGTAATCCTTCCCCTTCCGTTGCTTGAGGATTTGGCGAAAGCTTTTGATGATTAAAGCCATCTCCTCGTTGTCGAGCTTTGAAGCGTCGATTGGTTGTCTACTTGGTGTAGACTCCTCCTTCTTCTCCTCCGTCGCCTTGAACGCCACCGGTTGTGCTTCGGATGTGGAGGGATCATCAAGCTCGTTGATCTTCTTTGAGCCCTTGATCATACATTCAAAGCTCACAAAATTCCCGATAACTTCCTCGGGAGTCATTAGTGTGTATCTAGGATTACCACGAATTAATTGAACTTGAGTGGGGTTAAGGAAGATGAGTGATCTAAGAATAACCTTAACCACCTCGTGGTCGTCCCATTTCTTGCTCCCGAGGTTGCGCACTTGGTTCACCAAGGTTTTGAGCCGGTTGTACATATCTTGTGGCTCCTCTCCTTGGCGAAGACGGAAGCGACCGAGCTCCCCCTTGATCGTTTCCCGCTTGGTGATCTTGGTGAGTTCATCACCCTCGTGCGCGGTCTTGAGTAGATCCCAAATCTCCTTCGCATTCTTCAACCCTTGCACCTTGTTATATTCCTCTCTACTTAGAGAGGCGAGAAGTATGGTTGTGTCTTGGGAGTTGAAGTGCTCGATTTGGGCAACTTCATCCTCATCATAGTTGTCATCCCCTACGGATGGTACCTGTGCACCAAACTCAACAACATCCCATATACTTTTGTGGAGTGAGGTTACATGAAATCGCATTAAATCACTCCACCTAGCATAATCTTCACCATCAAATGTTGGTGGCTTGCCTAATGGGACGGAAAGTAAAGGTGTATGTTTAGGAATGCGAGGGTAGCGTAGGGGAATCTTACTATACTTCTTACGCTCTTGGCGCTTAGAAGTGACGGACGCCGCGTCGGAGCCGGAGGTGGATGCCGATGAAGAGTCGGTCTCGTAGTAGACCACTTTCCTCATCCTCTTTTTCTTGTCCCCACTCCGATGCGGCTTGTGGGAAGAGGATTTCTCCTTCTTCTCTTTGTGGTGTGAAGAAGATCTCTTCTCCTTCCCTTTGGAGGAGTCCTTCTTCTTCTCCTTCCTCTTGGTGCGGGACTCTTCCGATGAAGTGTTCCCGTGGCTTGTAGTGGGCTTTTCGCCAGTCTCCATCTCCTTCTTGGCGTGATCTCCCGACATCACTTCCAGCGGTTAGGCTCTAATGAAGCACCGGGCTCTGATACCAATTGATAGTCGCCTAGAGGGGGGGTGAATAGGGCGAAACTGAAATTTACAAATATAAACACAACTACAAGCCGGGTTATCGTTAGAAATAAAAACAAGTCCGCGAGAGAGGGTGCAAAACAAATCTCAAGCAAATAAGGAGTGTAACACAAGGATTTGTTTTACCGAGGTTTGGTTCTCGCAAACCTACTCCCCGTTGAGGTGGTCACAAAGACCGGGTCTCTTTCAACCCTTTCCCTCTCTCAAACGGTCCTTCCGACCGAGTGAGCTTCTCTTCTCAAATCAAAACCGGGAACAAAACTTCCCTGCAAGGGCCACCACACAATTGATGCCTCTTGCCTTGATTACAATGGAGTTTTGATCACAAGAACAAGTGAGAAAGAAAAGAAGCAATCCAAGTGCAAGAGCTCAAAAGAACACGGCAAATCTCTCTCGCTAATCACTAAAGCCTTGTGTGGAATTGGAGAGGATTTGATCTCTTTGGTGTGTCTAGAATTGAATGCCTAGCTCTTGTAAGTGGTTGAGAAGTGGAAAACTTGGATGCCTTGAATGTGGGGTGGTTGGGGGTATTTATAGCCCCAACCACCAAACTAGCCGTTTGGTGGGGCTGTCTGTCGCATGGTGCACCGGACATGTCCGGTGCGCCAGCCACGTCACCAAACCCGTTGGGATTCGACCGTTGGAGCACTGTCTTCTGGGCCCGCCTGGATGTCCGGTGGCGCACCGGACATGTACTGTAGAGTGTCCGGTGCGCCACTACGCGCGTGCCTGACTTCTGCGCGCTCTGGCGCGCATTAAATGCCGTTGCAGGTGACCGTTGGCGCGAAGTAGTCGTTGCCCCGCAGTTACACCGGACAGTCCGGTGTACACCGGACATGTCCGGTGAATTATAGCGGAGCAGCCGTTGCAGTTTCCCGAAGCTGGCGAGTTTCTGAGGCCGCTCTTCCTTGGAGCACCGGACACTGTCTGGTGTACACCAGACAGTCTGGTGAATTATAGCGGAGTGCCCCTGGAAATTCCTGAAGGTGGCGAGTTTGAGTTGGAGCCCTCTGGTGCACCGGACAGTCTGGTGCCCTAGTCTAGAGGTGCCTTCGGTTGTCCCTTGCTCTCTTTGTTGAACCCCATACTTGGTCTTTTTATTGGCTAAGTGTGAACCTTGGCACCTGTATAACTTATACACTAGAGCAAACTAGTTAGTCCAATTATTTGTGTTGGACAATTCAACCACCAAAATTGTTTAGGAATTAGGTGTAAGCCTAATTCCCTTTCAGATGCGTTGTCTACGAGATGAAAATTGGAATAAGGATTAAGGTATGGTACCGTGTGTCAAGCGTTTGAACGTACTAAACATATGCCGAGAAATATGATAAATCGGTAAGCCTAGTACCTGAGTGAACCTACCCGCAGATTGCCCTCCTCACGCGACCTGAGACGTGCTCTCCCATTCCGGTTATGGTGGGTACAAGTGCGGTCACTGCACGACGGTAGTCGGGGTCAGTGAGGCATTGTACGCCAAGGCGGTGAGCCCCTTTCTGTTGCCAGGGAATCAATGGGGACGGTTGATGTGTGTGGGGATGGAGTGCCTCACCACGTCGTGTGTTTAGGTTTACCTTGCAAGGTTTAAAAACTCGATTCGAATCGTCTGCTTCTCACAGCTAATGAGACTGCTTGATCCATGCTGCTACATTGAGTAATAAGTGAAAATGAGGTGACTGGCAAAAGATGTTGATTGGTAAAAATGTTTGATACCATGTATGCATAGCTAGGTACACATCTAGTTTAAAAAGGATCATACTAAAACTTGAAAAGCTAAAACTTGATTTAGACTCAGCTAATGCTTTTGGCAAACCAAACCCCTCAGCCAAACAGCTGCATGTCTAGAGGTAGAAGAGTAGACTCCTCACACCGAGTAAGTCTAGCTGAGTATTAGTATACTCAGCCTTGCTTGTGGCACCATTTTTGCAGGTACTCCTTAGGATGATTGGTTGCTGGTGTGACTTGGCCTTCATCCCTGCCACCGGGATAGATGGTCGAGTGGGTTATTGCTTTCGCAGGAGAGGAACATGAGGAGTAGCGTGGCCAGGCTTCGCCATGATTACTTGGTTTTCTCCGTTAGTTATTTCCGCTGCATTAAAATTTATGGTTATTATTTCTGAAACTCCGATAATGTAATCACTAATGATACTTATTAAATTTGTGGTATTATGCTTTATTGTATTTCTCTATGCCTCACCTTCGAGTGAGCTAGTGGTATTCGATCCTAGATAAGTGGCTTTATCGGACTAGATCCGAGGGACTGACGGGTTATTCCTGTTTAAGTGTGTTGCTGTCCTTAAGGGTGCGACTTGGGCACTTAAGCTGGAATAATTCGGGCAGTTCCGCCACACTTGATCCATTGATTATGTATTAATATGTTGAGTCATTGCCTATCCTAGAGTTGGTTGTGTGTGGTTAGTCACCTATTCCTAAATGATGTGGTTTTTACATCAGCTTGATATGTTTGTCAAATGTGTGAAGGATTACAAGGTTATTATTGACCTTGTATGTCTAGTACTATGAGTGCATCGTATGATAGAATGAAATGTAAGTTTCTAAACTACAGTAGATGAAGACTTATATTATTTGTAGGTTAACCTTACCAATTTGGATATTTATCTTAGTTGAGTTGTTGGATGTAGTGACATTGGTTAACCAAGTATTGTGTTGTTGTGCTATTAGTGCTCTTTGTGGAGCTTTTGGCATTTCTTCGATGACTTGTGCCGCGCAGAATGTTATTGGCTTCTTGTTGGCTTTATTGCTCCATTAGTTCTGTAGACTTTCTCTAGTGGGGTGTAAAGAATGTTAGATTACATGATTATCTTTTCATGATGGCAAGAACAAGGTTTAGAAAGATTAGGAGTTTTGTTTCAATAGAACTACTTGTTTCGTGGTGCTTTGAGGTGAGGTGTTTGATCTTCTTATACATTCATCTGGTGTGGATGTTTCACCATTTAATTAAAATGAATTGTTGAAGTTGGTAAGGGTTGTGCTTAGTGCATATTACCCCTTCATAAAAGAGTGTTGTTTTAAGACACTAATGTTGATGTATAGCTCCATCCAAATTCGATGGTGTGAAATTGTAGTGTTGATTGCATATATGACTTGCTTTGAGCTTCATTGCATGTTGTTTCATGCTTGATGTCAGGTCGTGTAGTTTCCTTAGACAATCAGTCCAAGGTAGAAGTTTTTGTGTTAATTAAGACCAATAATGGACCCATATTTTGAACGGTGGTGCTATATGGGGTACCTTGGGTGTTTTGCTTGGAGTGGCCGAATTCGAGGACGAATTCTTGTTAAGGGGGGTAGAGTGTAATATCCCAAAAAAATGTCGAGCAAAAGTTGATCTTCGGTGCGTGGATGAGGGAAAGGGTTGTGGGCCGTTGGATGCAAAGTCAGAAGTCAGTCGAGGCGTCGTTTCTTTCTCCCACAAAACCCTAGGTGGCCACCCCTTTTCCCTTCCCCCCTCTCTTGGCCGCCACCCCCCTCTTTTTCCCTTGGCTGGCCGCCCCCTCTCCTCCCATTGCAGCCGCCCTCCATTGCTTCCTCCTCCCTAGGTCTCCCCCCCACACAGCAAGGATCGAGAAGAGGAGGAGCACATTGAATTGAAGAGGAAGAGAGGATCAAGGAGATGTTCTACCCCATCTCTTCTTGCAGATTTTCTTGGGGAAACCCTAGGTAAGGATAAGATTCATGTTCCTCCCTGTAATTATGTGTTTTTGGAGATTGTGGATCATGGGGATTGAAGGATTAGAGGTTGGATTAGATGTGGGGTTAGATTTTGATCTCGAAATTAGTTTCTGTAGAATGGCAGATTCGACAGTTTTTGTTCATGCCAGTTTTTCGTGCTTTTTGTGGCCTCAAACAAATAAAAGGTCCATCTATGAGTCGTAGATAATTTGTAGATCTTTCCGTGCACGTGAAGAACACCTCAATCGGACATCAGATCAGAAAGTTATTTCAGTTTGATTATAGCAGTTTTTCAGTCTCATAATTCTATGCAGAATATGTTCTCTTAAGATTTAGGAAATTTTATCAATATAATTAAACTTTAGGTTGGTAAAAGAAGTTGTATATAATTTCATAATCTTTCCAGATTGTTAAAGAGTGCATTCATATGAATTTTGAAACTCTAGTTATGTTTGTTTTACTATGGTTGTTCCTGTTTGCCTGACAAAAATGAGCGGGTCTGTTCACTGGTAGGTTTCATCTCATAAATTGCCAAATTGGCTCTTCCAACTATGGAGACTTTTGTAGAGGGATAAATGTTATTTCTGTCAGAAGAATTTCATAATTTTTG
The DNA here is from genome assembly GCF_902167145.1 of Zea mays. NCBI lineage: Eukaryota > Viridiplantae > Streptophyta > Magnoliopsida > Poales > Poaceae > Zea > Zea mays. The sequence goes on along the minus strand of NC_050105.1, from coordinate 47,147,101 downwards.
GTTAAGTAGTTTGGGAGATATCGAATTCTGAAGTTAACTATGCTGCTGTCTCAAACAGATTCAGTCAGTTATCTTGTCAGATGTTTTAGAACTTATAGATGGCAGAATTTAATTATCCATTGAGTACCGAAGTTGTAGAGTATTTTGTGTAGATACTCCTAGACTATTTTTTTGACATCACCACTGTTACAATTTTAAATATACAAAATTAACAAACAGCGCTGCTGCTGTGTGGCATGTGGTTCAGTGTGCGAGTCTTTTCACCAGGTCTTGGTTTCTAGTGTAGGAGCGATTTGTTGATTGTTGGCAAATGTTTGTGAAATATTTGTACTAAGTTTTATGCCCGCTACCAGGTGGCTGCACTCCGGATCATTCCTAGTACATTTTTCTTCTTCGATGAAGGCAAGTGAATGTAGAGGTGGTTGCTACCGTTTTGACCTACTGTCACACCCGGTTTTGGAAGGTAAACCAAATGCGAACCATGTACGTGCCAGGATCAGAATTTCACGTACACAGCGATTACATAAATGACTCATCATAGCACAATGCTTCGAATAATAATAAAGAGTAAGTAATAATACTAAAGACAAGAGTCATTTACATAATATAAATCAAAGTACACAGAATCGAAATGTAGCCAACGTAAATTAACCCACCACAGGCAGCTGACTGGGGGAGGTCGCTAGCCTAATCCTCGAACTCGTCGAAATCCTGAAACTCTTGGAGATCCGCCTCGACGTCTTCTTCTTTACCTGAGCATAGATTGCACCAAAGGCAACCTGGTGTTTTGTGAAAGCAAGGGTGAGTACACATCAACATACTCAGCAAATATCCCGTTTGGCTGAAGTGGACAAGCTTTATGTGGGGTTAAGGTCAAAGCAGTTGCTTTTAGTTGGTCAGGTATTTAGTGAAAGCCAAGTTTTATAATATAACCAACTCGTGAATCCTTTCCTCATCGAGGAACATCACTACCATCATCGAACCAAAATTCACAAATAGAACCATTGAGTCTCGAACCATCTGTATCTCTAATCAAAGAGGATCCCAGGCCGCTCATAACTGTGAGCACGACTAATATATCAGTTTCATTCCCTCTGTAGAGGTCGCACACTTTACCCACGAGTCGTGATTCCCTTTCTGCCCGGGGAGAGCTAATTGTGGCGGAACCGCCCGAATTATTCCAGCTTAAGTGCCCAAGTCGCACCCTTAAGGGCAGCAACACACTTAAACAGGAATAACCCGTCAGTCCCTCGCATCTAGTCCGATAAAGCCACTTACCAGGATCGAATACCACTAGCTCACTCGAAGGTGAGGCACAGAGAAATACAATAAAACATAATACCACAAATTTAATAAGTATCATTAGTGATTACATTGTCGGAGTTTCAGAAATAATAACCATAAATTTTAATGCAGCGAAAATAACTAACGGAGAAAACCCGAGTAACATGGCGAAGCCTCGCCACACTACTCCTCCTGGTCCTCTCCTGCGGAAGCAGTAACCCACTCGACCGTCTATCCCGGTGGCAGGGATGGAGGCCAAGTTACACCATCAACCAAATCAAGGAGATACCTGCAAAAATTATGCCATAAGCAAGGCTGAGTATACTAATACTCAGCTAGACTTACCCGGTGTGAGGAGTCTACTCCTCTACCTCTAGACATGCAGCTGTTTGGCTGAGGGATTTGGTTTGCCAAAAGCACTAGCTGAGTCTAAAATCAAGTTTTAGCTTTTCAAGTTTTAGTAGAATCCTTTAGACTAGATGTGTACCTAGCTAATCATACATGGTATCAAACATTTTTACCAATCAACATCTTTTGTCAGTCACCTCATTTCCACTTATTACTCAATGCAGTACGATGGATCAAGCAGTCTCATTAGCTGCGAGAAGCAGACGATTCGAATCGAGTTTTTATCCTTGCAAGGTAAACCTAAACACACGACGTGGCGAGGCACTCCGTCCCCGCACACATCAACCGTCCCCATCGATTCCCCATCAGCAGAGAGGGGCTCACCGCCTTGGCGTACAATGCCTCACTGACCCCGACCGCCGTCGTGCAGTGACCGCACTTGTACCCACCATAACCGGAATGGGAGACCACGTCTCAGGTCGCGTGAGGAGGGCAATCTGCTGCCAGGTTCAATCAGGTACTAGGTTTACCGATTTACCATATTTCTCGGTATGTGTTTAGTACGTTCAAACGCTTGACACAGGTATCCGCACATTAATCCTTATTCCAATTTCATCTCGTAGACCACGCATCCCCATGGATCCGTGTCCACAGACCATCATTATTCTGTTATCAAAGTGGATACAATCAATTCCTGACCTCGCGCGAGTGCTAGAAAAATCACTCGACTTCTACCGAGATCCCTAATTATTAAAGCAGCTACTCGACCTAGCATACTAGTATCCATCTCAAAGGAATCCTGAGTTCATGCAACTAGGGTTTCAGGCAGCTCCTACACTTAATTGCACAGTACAAGCCTACAAACATTAAGTGTAGTAAAATAGCATATATAAACGGTTATGCATAAAACTGGGCTTGCCTTTAATTTAACACTTAGGTAGTGTTTGCTGGGGAGGTACTCGCTTGGCGAGCATCCACTGGTTATGTCCATCATCCTTCAGGTCGTCCACCAACTGCACCTTGTTGTTGGCACCACATCACTTGCACGATCATCCTTTCTCGGTCCTAAATGAGGTGCAAGATGCATATGTATGAATATAATGAAAAATATCACAAGATATTCCAGTACATGATAGCGAACTAAACACTAATTAGTAAGACACTGCAACGACTATACGCAAGCGCTAGCTATTCATACGTTATCGGCGTTCAACATTAACACCATTGAAAAGGCAACAACAATTTATTTATTTACGCAACACGTACAACTACGACATCACAAGCACGCGCATTTTGTTTATTTGGATACGACTTTTCATTAGTTCTCCTATTGATCGCGCACAAGCATCGCCGACCACACAAGTTCAACCAAGACAACGTAAGCTTGAATACGACATAGGCATCACTAACTACGAAACTCCTATATCACAATCAACTAGAGCAAGTAACATACAAAACAGGACACTTAGACAATATTAAGCTTAGTCATGGAAAGTCTGCATTTATTTAAGTGCTAACAAACATTTTTAGCCAAACGGGTGAACTAACAATCAAATGAGCACTAGCAGAATTTTTGGACGGCAATACAGCAGTTGCTTGTTTTAATCATAACTCTTCAATTGTTAGTCCAAAAATATCAAACTAGGACTTTCTGGAAAGCTTAAAAAGTGCTCTACAACTTTGGTATTGTCATCACAACCTGATTAAACACTTAGCAAGGCCAAATTGTGCAAACACAGCAGCTCTGTCTAGATTTGGACAGATTCAGACTTGCAGCTTCAAAAATTCACAACAAAAGATTCAGACATCAAAACAAGGTGATCCTAGAATTTCTGGAAAGGTAATAAAATTGTCTACATATCATTTATAAACATCTTAAGGTGATTCAATATTTAACTAAGGATAAAATACACTAGAAGGCTTTGCTGTCCAGAATTGGACAGATTCAGTCTTCAGACTTTAAACATCCATAACTTAATCTTCAGATCACCAAAAATAGTGACCCAAGACTTTTTGGAAAGCTTAGAAAAAGAACTACATAACTTTTATAATCACCAAGAAGTGATTCCAGTTTTAATCAAATCAAACATTACAGTTTTCGAAATCTGTTCTGACAGAGGACAGAACACAGCAACCAGTTCGTAAATTTCATAACTCTTAAACTATCAGGCCTGTGGTTATGAAATTTTAACACAAGCAAGATAAGAAAAGCATCTACAACTTTCTTATAACGACCATTAACTGATTGTAAAATTAAATTAAGCAAACAATACAGTTTCTGAAATCTGTACAGAATTTGGGCAGATTCAGTTACTGAATTTGTAAAAAGCATAACTCCTAAACTGTCAGACCTATGGCTGTCAAATTTTAACACCAGCAAGATAATAAAGTTATCTACCACTTTTCTATAGCTCATATCTACAGAAAATACAATTTAGTTCATCAAACATACAGCACAACTAAAACAGTACGTGCAGTCCAAAACAGTAATCAATACATTTCAGCTTCTATATAATTCAAGAATTGCCGCGTTCTAGAGACTTGAATTATTCTAACACTTTGACATTTGTTAGAGTTAAAATAACCAAGTGAGGACTAACAAGTGGACTTACTAATTTTTTATCCGTGTCATTATGAGCACTAGAAGTACCATATTTTAATTAACAACGCATTCTCCCCGATAATCGATATCGAAGTGTTGTTCACACCATAATTTGCATTTTAACATAGACCTCACATGAGCACTAATAATTTTTACCCGCGATCATAACCATGCGAAATTGGGCTACAACATCCCAACCGGGTGCGAGAACACTAGTTTCTAGTTTTAACCCCATGATTATTCTATTAATCATTTTAACTACTTAATCGGCGTCGACCGACTTAACCTTCATCTCGACGGTCCGAGCACCACAATTCACGAACGTCTACCTAGACATCTAGCATCACATAGAGAGCCTACTACTTCACATTGCAAATTCATACAGAACCACAAGGTGACAATAATAACACACATGTAATCGACCCTTCTCTACGACCTTCAGTTAGGTCACCAACAGACGACATGATGACTACGAAGGCATGACACCATTTCATCACACTCATTCCTCGCCTATATGCGCACTAATTCGTTTCTTGCTACCATGAACTCAAAATCAATCCACACTACACAAAATACACTTATCTCTTATTTGTGCGCAGACTTAACACCTTTCGGGATAAAGCGTCACTATAAACACCTTACACATAATTGCTTTAGGAACTTATTAGTTCACTCGAAGACATCTATTCAAGTCATAAACACAATCGTACACTTATTTGCGAAGCACAATTTAAGGAACGTCTAACGCGTATAGACTCGACTTATAATTATAGAGGAAGTGATGACTACTTACGGCATGTCATCACCTCTCTACTTAAGTCGAGACAATTTCTACCTACAACGACCAAACATTTATGTCGAGCACACTTTATTTTACCCCGACTCGCGTACAACCATATTGTGGCGTGCACTCGAGACACTTCAATCAAGGGGGCGCGACCGCTAATATATGAACTCCGATACTCATGTTTTAATAATTCATCCTCTACGCAACTAGCATTTTCTAAACTACTCGTCACATCAATAAATATACTCCCTATATAATCATGAATCCCATCACATTGCATAAAACAATTATACTTTTCACATCAACACATATCTATACACTTACCAAAACATAATCCGCATTTTGTAACTTAGTTTTTTGCATCAAACAACGTATCGCATATTTTTTTTCTACCAAGATATAAAAACATCCGAGTTCTTTTTCTACTTCATTTTCTTCTATCCACGCGTTCATTCATACAATTATATTTTCACGCACATATTCACACATGTACATCATCGACCAAATGCGTAAATAAAACAAATCGCGAATCATTCAAGGTGAACAACCTGGACGAAATCCGATTGGAGGCGCGCATGCGTCCATGGTTTAGGTACTTCATCGAACATGCGTTGCGCGAGGCGCAGCGGCAACATCTAGCTGCGATAACACAAAAATGTGTTGGCGACAGTTCATCAATCATCCCAAACGCCAAAAAAAACAGCGAGGACAACGGGGTTCTCACCGAGGATTTACGGTGTCGTGGATGGGGCTGCGTACACCCGATTGGAGCCCGACGACGAGTGCGACGAGGCAAACCTCGCAGCAGTGCTACTTCATCCATGGAAGGCATCGAGTGGGGGAAACAGGGGTAGGTGTAGGGAGGGCGTCACCCATGGTTTCCTGCTGCTGCCGTGGGGAAACAGGAATGGAGGAATAGTGGGTGTCGTCCTTGGAAGACGGCTGGAAACTCTGGGCGCCATTTGGGAGCTGAGGGTGGAGCAGAGCTGGGGGGCGGCTGCTGGTTTTCCATGGAAAGAATGGGGGCGCCATGGGAAGGAGAGTAGAGGAGTCGAGCTGCTGGGCGCCGGCCATGGAGCAGGGGCTTGCCCAGAGGACGCTCGCCATGGGAGGAGCAGAGAGCTCGCAGGAAGAAACGGCGACCGGTAGGGGAAAACTCGGCTCGCGTCCAACCTACGTGCAGGGGAGAAATTGGAGGAGGGAGAGCTCGTGGCCATGGAGGGAGATGCTGCTCGCCTGCAGCAAGGGAGTTCGTCCGCGCCATGGAGAGCAGAGACATGGCGCAGAGCACCAGGGACAGAGGAGCAGGGAGAAGCGACGGCCGATGGGAGGAGCTTCGGCGCGCCGGGGAAGAAAGGTGTCGTGCTGCAGCCGTGGGGAGGAAGGGCTCGCAGCCATGGAGCAGGGAAGGGCGCAGGCTTCCTGCTGGCCGTGGAGTAGGGGACGCTGGGCAGAGGAGGGCGGCTGGGAGTGTGGAGGCGCCATGGGAGAAGGAGCTGAGCTCCCTGCTGCAACCGTGAGGAAGAAAGGGATAGGGAAAAAGAAAATGGCGGCTAGGGGGGTAGATGAATAAAATCCAATTTGCAAGGGGAGAGGGGTTCAATTTATAGAAGGAGCCCTAAGGTTAGGGTTTAAAATGGGCCCAATTGGGCTGGTTTGGGCTGGCCCAAACACGCAAATGGGCTGCGCTAAATTATTTTTCCGAATCAAAATGCTCCCGCGGAATTCGTTTCTACAGAGAACAGAGCGAATTAGAGTTTCGGCGAACGGACGATTGAGCGATTAATTCGGCCGAGAGTTTGATTTGAATTTGCTCGGAAATAACTCCCTACGCGTGATTCGAAAATAAATCGTCCTGAGATTTGATCGGTTTTGGATTTTTAGTCGGAGAAGGTGAATCGTGACATTTTACAGTCGCGGCCAGAGTGGGTTTTCAATTCGGTTCAGACATAAGCTATTTGGCCGAGTCGGATAAAATTGATTAGAGGACGACATACTGAGTATTCCGTTTGCGAGTACGGATCCAAATAAAATAGTCGGACATAGATCAAGGTTCGAAAAATTAGACTCGGGCTCAGATCAATTAACAGTTGTCGAGAGTTTGATTAAATGAGCTTCAGATGAGATTTATAATTCGAGAATGATTTTTGAGTTCGCATCCGTGCCGAGGATAAAAGTTTTAACAGGCTCCAAAATTGGCCTTCTGTGAGACTGAGTAACTCCGAATTCGGTGAAACGTGAATGAATAATCTGGATAATCAGGGACATACGCGAGCGAGAAATAGAAATTTTTACTGAGCATCCGAGATTAGGATAAATCTCGCGACGTAACACGAAACTGACACCTGGGGTGTCACACTAATCCCCATTGACCACTACCTAGGTGGCCTAGTAGGGTACCACTACGTAGCATTTACAAAGACTCCCCTGGTGCATAGCTGCTCGTTAGGTTTCGCCAGTCGTACAAATGCAGTACACCTCTCCAAGGTGGGTGACTAACAAAACCAAATCGAATGAACCTCTGGACCCCCCCTTGGCAGAGCGAGCACTATGCCTCGGCACCCATTGATGGCCCTTCCGGCAAAGCCAACTACACCCCCAGGTTCATCTAATTAATCAGCTAAGGGTGTCCCATTCCACCCTCATGGCTGCACTGTTATCCCGGGTGGTCACTGCACGAACAGGTCCTTACGGAGAGGTACTCAGGGAAAATGGCCCGAGTCCCCTAGAGTATCACAATATCATCATCGGGATAACATCATGGTATCATAAATAATCACATCATGTTCATTGATTAAGTTGAAGAAATAGCATAAAGGTAACCATGATTAACCCACAAAGGTAAACAAGGATAAGGTAAATACAGACTAGTCAATCCTTAGGTTTCAATTAAGTAATGTAGGACAGTGAATTATAAGTGAATGGGACATAATGGGTCAGAGGACACTTGCCTTCACCAAAAAGATGCTCAGGGTCTTCAACTTTGTAAAACTCGAAGAACCAGATCAATTGGTCGCTGACGCTTGATCTTCGATCCCTCGAAGCTCGGAAACAGATCGCAATCTATTCGCAACGAGTATCGAATACACACAGGAACAAACAACCAAACATATATATACGCATAGGAACATTACACCATACAAGATAAAATGTAATAAAACATGCAAGACGAAAAGGAACGCGTTACTACGGTCACGCGAGGAAAAAGAAACGCGACAGTCGAAGCTACGGTCGAGAAGTTATCGCGTTTACGTTAAACAAATATTAACTATAACATTTAATTCGACATTATCAAGTATAAATATTATACAAATCAGTCAGTTCGATTAATCTGCTACACTAACAAATGTCAGTTAATTAGATAATTTAATTAAAACAAGAGATTCCAAGCGAGATGAATTTATGACGCGTGAAACATCACGATAGCGTGCAATTGACGCGCGGACACGCACGACATAACATCCTGACGACAGACGAAATAGCACGCGCGACCAGCGCGAACGAGCACGCCACCACGTGCGGAACAGCACGAGCGACGGGCGAGAACATGCTAAATAGAGGACATGTTTATACTAAATAAATATTGAATAAATAAAAAGTATTTAAGTTAACATTAACCATGGTAATGTTTATTATCCAAGCGCGAGTTAAAATTATACATAATCAAATTGGAATATTAATCTAATCAACTTTAGTCGAGCAAACATTAAATAAGTTATTTAAAATATGTGACCTGACAAATTAATGTTATCAACTCATAAGTGAAAACAATTTATATCACGCGACACTGTACAAAACAGCGCGCGCGAATGACACGCGAATCATCACGCGACTACGAGCACATCACGCACGAACCGCGTGCAGATAGTGTGACGATGTGTGATAATCGCTAACAAATAACGCGATTACACTAAACAAGTATTGGTTAGAATATTAGTTCGGCATAATTATATTGATTGATATTTATTAAATGTAAATGATAATTACTACTTAGTTTTGACTAAGTTACTATTTTAATGATGAACGATTAAACTAATAATTAGTTAACTGACCTGAGTGATTATGAGCGAACGATTTAATATCTCGCACGGACAATGCGCGATACGCGAAAACAGCGTGCACGTCAGACACACGTGAAAGACGTGAACAACACGACGAGTCGATGGGGAGGGTATGGCGGAGCTTACCAGCCGAGACGGCAGCGGCGGCTCCGGCGAGGACGGCGGGCGACGACGGGGCGAGGCAAGCAATGCACGGCCATGGCGAAAGTCGAATGCGCAGAATCGGGCACGGCGAATGGCACAGTGGCGAGGGCATAGCGGGCGCGACTGTACGGGGAAGCGGGGACACGGCTGGGCACGCGCTCGCGCAGGTCGACCGGGATGCTGCCGGCAAGCCGCGCTGGCTGGCCACGCCGGCGAGCCATGGGCCGCCGCGTAGGGTGTCGCACTGCCGCGGGCGCGCCACACCTCGCGAGGGAGAGGGAGAGGAAATGGGAATGGAGAGAGGAATGATAGGGGATCACCATGGGCATACGGAGACGAATGGCATGGGTTCCACGCGGCCTCCGGCGGACGACGGTTTTGGGCGAGAGGAAGACGATGTGGGTGAGGTGGCTGCTACGCGCGTCGTGGGGAAAAAGGGGAGACAGAGGTGGGCGAGTGGGCAGCAACGCCGGGCAACGGCTGGGACGCGCACTGGATGGCGCGGGCGCGCCGGCCAGGCGGGCCACGAGCGGGGCTGTGGGCGCGGCATCCGCGCCTGCGTGCATGCGCACATGCAGAGGCGCGGCGGCGGCGCTAGGTGGCTGGGCGCGCGCAGCGGGCTAGGGCAGCGGGGGCGCGCTGGGCTGCCGCGCGGCTGGGCCGCGAAAGTAGGCCGGGGCGGGGTGCGACGCGCGGGGTGGGCCGCGGGCAGGCCAGAAGCGCGGGAGGGGCGCGCTGGCCTAGTGGGCCGCCCGAGCGTGGGCCCAGGGTGGAGGGGAGAAGAAGGGTTGGTCCAGTTGGATGTATTGGGCTTCTTTCTCTCCTCTTCTATTTCTTTCTATTTTCTTTATTTGAAACTTGGTTTAGTTTTTCTAATTCAAATTCAACCACGCTCTACGATTTTAGATAGATGCACACCAAAGCAAAACATCATACAAAAATAGATGCATTCCGGCATGATGCAACAATCATTATTCCTTTAGGGTTTTATTTTACTAGACTTATAAATATATAAAACAAAATAACTCCCCACTATTTAGGAAAAAGAAAAGAAAAATTAAGGAAAAGAGAGGGTAACACCTAAATTTGGTGGATATTAGAAAAGAAATTTTATACCCCCAAATTTAGGGTGTTACATATCTAACCCCCTTAACAGGAATCTCACCCTCAAGATTCTAGAAGAGGCCAGCAAGAAATTGAGATTGGTTCATCGGTCTTTCATAGCTTCTTGTAACTCAACTTTGACTCTGGCAACTTTAATTGGTGCACTTGTTGCTTTGACCTTCGGATGCTTGAGACCGATTGATGCAATTCTTGAGGATCTCTTGGACCTGTGGGTTAGGACCCACACACGTTTCTGTTGTGCCACTTTGATCTTTTTGGTTGATGTTGATCGCATTGTCTTCATTGGGGTTAGCGGCTAACCCCCTTAACAGGAGCGTTGATACACACTTGGTGAAGATGATGTCGACTCTAATCTTGATTGACTAAGTGAAGTTGGAGAATGCCAACCGGACAGGTGCAAGAGGGAAGGGTAGCGAGAAAAGGTAAGTATAGACGGAGAAGGGTGAATAGGGAGAAAAACCCAACTACCTAACTCTATGGCACTCAGCTAGTAATCCGATGTCATTGCGGACCAAGGGCCACAACACAGCAACACTCATCACAAAGAAGCAAATCAGTCATCACACAAAGACAAACATCACAAGCATATAACAACAAGCATCTCGCTGCTATACATTAATGTTAACTAAATGGGGGTCTTTCTTGAAAAGGGAATAACTACTTTAAGGCCATCAAAAGACAAGGAGGGTGATAAGACATGCAGGATGGGGCATAAGCACAATGAAGGATGAAGCCCAAAGCATGAATTATAATTAACACGGAAAAGGATACGACCGAGGGCAGGATAGGTGCAACACCACTATCAAATTGAGATGAAAATGAGGATATTTCGAAAGATGTCATATGATAAGTATAAGATATGATATAGAGGCTATGAACATAAGGGTGATAACAAAACAAAGCACCACTAAGGATGCAATTAGGATAATACAAGACTTGCGAAGCGGCAAGGAACACGAAACAACTAAGGGCGTGATAGGTAAAACCACACCCCTGAATTTGAAATGGGAGAGAGAAGGCTCTAAAATGCAGGTGCAGGATAAGCATCAAGGTAAAGATCGGAGGATGACAAGGATGAAGGTGATAACAGAAAAACACACCACAATGGATGTATTCTAGACAAAACTTGCAAGGTGTCAAAGAAGGGGGGACAGTCAATGATCATGTAGGTGAGGCATTATCCCCAAACACGGATGGAAAAGAGGAGGCCTCAAAGGGTGGGTTCAAGGTATGCAGGAAGGCAAGGGCATATATATCACGAGGGTTTTAATGGTAATAATAGACAAGGAGGTAGAAGAGGAGGTAAATAAGCATAAGAACAAGGGTATAAGTACCATAAAGGATGGAGTTCAGACAGGTCCTGTAAATGGAAAAGGAGAGGGTACGTCAAAGGGCTAGATAGGTAAACCGCCACTCTCAATTTGAGGTGGAAGAGGGGAGATTTTTTTAGAATGAATAAAGGTGAGTATTAAGGAAAGATCAATGGATGACAAGGTGATGGTGATAGCAAATAAAAACACAGCAAAGGATGGAATTAAGACAACACTTGTAAGGCGTTAAGGAGCGAAAAGAAATCAAGGGAGAGATAGGTAACCCACAGCTCTCAAACTTGGTCGAAAGAAAGGGGAGGCTTTTAAAGGATAAGTTCAAGGTAATAATTTAGGTAGAAGACATAGATATTGCAAGGGTCATAGGCGATGACAGACAAGGGTATGAGAGAAAAGATGAAGGCAACTGAAGAGCTAGTGGTATGAGTACACAAGGAATGGAGTTACGTCAAGGCCTGCATGCGGTGAAGAAGAGGACATTGCCAAGGGCGAGATAAGCAAAACACCTCTCTCCAATTGGGATAGGGATTGGAGATTTCAGAGAACGGGCATAGGGTAATCACCAAGGTAAGATCGAGAGATGGGATAGATGGGGGCAATAACAAACAAAAGCACAACAAAGGACGAAGTCACAAACTCGCAAGCCAAAGAAGAGCATACGACCAAGGTAAAGATAGGTAAAGTATAGCTCTCAGAATAAGACGGAAGAGAGGTGATTTTAAAGGGCAGGTATGAGACAAGCATCAAGTAAGATATAGAGGTGTCTAAGGTGAAGGTGATAATAACAAAAGGCATGACAAATGATTGAGTTAAGGCAAGACTCGTGAAATGACGAAATGCAGAAAACAATCACGGGTAAGGTAGGTAAGGTTCCAACAGAATGGTTGAAGTAAAAGAAATTATTACCGAGGGAAGTTATATGGAAACGATGAGAACGATAAGGATGTGAGGAATAGAACGATCGCTCATGGATCATGAGGAACAAAGGTGGTCAAGAGCATGTAGAATGAAATATCTTAAACAGACCTTGGGATATAAAGGTAAGCATAAAAAAGATGAGAGTATGAAAGATTTCAAGGAGATGAGCATACCAATACCAAGAAACAAGAAATTGCCGAATGATAGCGACTTAAATAACAGAAGAGGAAAGGGTCTCAAAAGACAGGAAGGTCATGGATATATAAACTGAAATGTCTAAGTAGGCAGTAGAAATTTAGATGCAAGTATTTGAAACAAGAGTATTAAAGGGATACAAGCATGTCAATACCAAAGCACTAGAGTTTGCCAGATGGTAGCAATTTAATGACGAAAGAGGAGAGAACCCCAAAAAGACAAGAAGGTTATGGTCAAGGGGCATCTACAAAGATGTCTCAAGCACAAGAGTAAGATCAGATCCAGTAGATTGAGAAAGGTTAGACCATAATAGAATAAAATACTTTTGGCAAGGGGGCATATAGAAGCACAACATAGAATTAGTCGAGGTGACTAATATTTTGAAACAGCATCAACGATGAGGTGAAGTAATAATTGATAAGTCCTTAAAATGGTAATTGCTACTCTAGGATAGCGGTCCTACAGTCAGCAAGACTTTGATACCACTTATGTCACACCCGGTTTTGGAAGGTAAACCGAAGGCGAACCATGTACGTGCCAGGATCAGAAATTCACGTACACAGCGATTACATAAATGACTCATCAAAGCACAATGCTTCGAATAATAATAAAGAGTAAGTAATAATACTAAAGACAAGAGTCGTTTACATAATATAAATCAAAGTACACAGAATTGAAACGTAGCCAACGTAAATTAACCCACCACAGGCAGCTGACTGGGGGAGGTCACTAGCCTAATCCTCGAACTCGTCGAAATCCTGGAACTCCTGGAGATCCGCCTCGACGTCTTCTTCTTTACCTAAGCATAGATTGCACCAAAGGCAACCTGGTGCTTTGTGAAAGCAAGGGTGAGTACACATCAACGTACTCAGCAAATGTCCCGTTTGGCTGAAGTGGACTAGCTTTATATGGGGTTAAGGTCAAAGCAGTTGCTTTTAGTTGGTCAGGTATTTATTATTAGTGGAAGCCAAGTTTTATAATATAACTAACCCGTGAATCCTTTCCTCATCGAGGAACATCACTACCATCATCGAACCAAAATCATAAATAGAACCATTGAGTCTCGAACCATCTGTATCTCTAATCAAAGAGGATCCCAAGGCCGCTCATAACCGTGAGCACGGCTGATATATCAGTTTCATTCCCTCTGCGGAGGTCGCACACTTTACCCACGAGTCGTGATTCCCTTTCTACCCGGGGAGAGCTAATCCCCATTGACCACTACCTAGGTGGCCTAGCAGTGTACCACTACGTAGCATTTACAAAGACTCCCCTGGTGCATAGCAGCTTGTTAGGTTTTGCCAGTCGTACAAACGCAGTACGCCTCCCCAAGGTGGGTGACTAACAAAACCAAATCGAATGAACCTCTGCACCCCCTTGGCAGAGCGAGCACTACTCCCCGACCCCCATTGACGGCCCTTCCGGCAAAGCCAACTACACCGCCAGGTTCATCTAATTAATCAGCTAAGGGCGTCCCATTCCACCCTCATGGCTGCACTGTTATCCCGGGTGATCACTCCACGAACAGGTCCTTATAGAGAGGTACTCAGGGAAAATGGCCCGAGTCCCCTAGAGTATCACAATATCATCATTGGGGTAACATCATCATATCATAAAAAATCACATCATGTTCATTGATTAAGTTAAAGCAATAGCATAAAGCTAACCATGATTAACCCACAAAGGTAAACAAGGATAAGATAAATATAGACTAGTCAATCCTTAGGTTTCAATTAAGTAATGCAAGACAGTGAATTATAAGTGAATGGGACATAATAGGTCAGAGGACACTTGCCTTCACCAAACAGATGCTCAGGGTCTTCAACTTTGTAAAACTCGAAGAACCAGATCACTTGGTCGCCAACGCTTGATCTTCGATCCCTCGAAGCTCGGAAACAGATCGCAATCTATTCGCAACGTGTAGCGAATACAAATGGAACAAACAACCAAACATATATATATGCATAAGAACATTACACCATATAAGATAAAATGTAATAAAACATGCTAGGCGAAAAGGAACGCGTTACTACAGTCACGCGAGGAAAAAGAAACGCGACAGTCGAAGCTACGGTCGAGAAGTTATCGCGTTTACGTTAAACAAATATTAACTATAACATTTAATTCGACATTATCAAGTATAAATATTATACAAATCAGTCAGTTCGATTAATCTGCTACACTAACAAATGTCAGTTAATTAGATAATTTAATTAAAACAAGAGAGTCTAAGCGAGATGAATTTATGACGCGTGAAATAGCACGACAGCGTGCAAACAACGCGCGAACACGCACGACATAGCATGCTGACGACACACGAAACAGCACGCGCAACCAGCGCGAACGAGCACGCCACCATGTGCGGAATAGCACGCGCGACGGGCGAGAACATGCTAAATAGAGGACATGTTTACAATAAACAAATATTGAATAAATAAAAAGTATTTAAGTTAACATTAACCATGGTAATGTTTATTATCAAAGCGCGAGTTAAAATTATACATAATCAAATTGGAATATTAATCTAATCAACTTTAGTCGAGCAAACATTAAATAAGTTATTTAAAATACGTGACCCGATAAATAAACGTTATCAACTCATAAGCGAAAACAATTTATATCACGCGACACTATACAAAACAGTGCACGCGAACAGCGCGAATGACGCGCCAATTAGCACGCGACTACGAGCACATCACGCAAGAACCGCATGCAGACAGTGAGACGACGTGTGATAATCGCTAACAAATAACGCGATTACACTAAACAAGTATTGGTTAGAACATTAGTTCGGCATAATTATATTGATTGATATTTATCAAATGTAAATTATAGCTACTACTTAGTTTTGACTAAATTACTACTGTCGGTACCCTGAAACTAGGGTACCCCTTACTACTGTATAAAGACACAGTACGTGGGCAACTATCTTTAGTCGCGTGGAAAAAGAGCTGTATGTGGGACCAGGCCATGACTCGCCCCAGCCTCGGGCGACTACTCTGGGCCAGCAACAGTGCCTGACCCCACCACATGGGTGAGGGTCCAGGGCCGCCACGTGTCCAGAGAAAGTGATATA
Organism: Zea mays; assembly: GCF_902167145.1. Lineage (NCBI taxonomy): Eukaryota > Viridiplantae > Streptophyta > Magnoliopsida > Poales > Poaceae > Zea > Zea mays. The sequence continues at coordinate 47,131,233 of NC_050105.1, read as the reverse complement.
CTACAAGGCATCAACAGTGAGTCCGGACACCCATGGGAAAGCGCCGGACCCCTAGATATACAGTTTGGACCTCCAAGTTTGGTCCAGGACCCCCACGTGTATAGACCGGACACCTAGAATGGGATCCGGACCCCTCCCATATGGGGTCCGGGCCACCCACAGTAGGGTCCTAAGGTCCCAGGACAGAACACACCTGGGCGGGGGTCCGGTGCCGACACGTGTCCAGACCTGGTCTGGTGGGATCCGGACCTATCCGCTTACACTATTGCTCCCCGCTCAGGCAGAGACCCGATGCTGCCACGTGGAATACTGCCAATGGGCGGAACCTGACATAAAGCCTCTGGGCTACGCGCGTCTTGGCATTTATTGCGGATAGGACGTGCGTCTGCCCGTTCCAGTGACAGGTGGCGCGCCCAGTCCACGTTGTGTGGGCCATGCAGTTACTCACACGTTACCATATCGCGGGCAATGACTCACCATTACTCGTACTTTTCCAAGAAAAGGGTTATTGCCTATCAATGTTGCATGGGCTGCAGTCATCATGACTCCCGCTGATTACTCATGCGTTACTCTGTCAACATTAGTTATTCACATAATGTATTTCTTCCATTATGCTCCTGGGCCCGCGTGTCGGGGCTCAGCATCCTTGTATGTGCCTCCCTTAAACTATAAAAGGGAAGGCACACAACGTTACAAAGGACAGATTCACACACCCTCAATCACATACTCAATACAATTTACACACAGTGGAGGTAGGGTATTACGCTCCAGCGGCCTGAACCATTATAATCCTTCGAGTCCTCTTGTGTTCACCCCGAATTCACCAAACAGGCAACCGCTTAGGCCCCTCCTCATCTTAGGATTAGGGCGGGTGCATTCCGCCACCCGGCCAGTGGATTTTCCCACCGACATTTGGCGCGCCAGGTAGGGGGCTTGGCTTTAGGTTTTTCGCCTGTTTTCCTTGCTCGACACGATGGTTCAGATCGTCGAGCACCGCGATTTGGCTCCTAAGGAATTCCTGATGGAGGAAGGGGTAGCATCTTCCGTGCCGCGAGGCTCTTACCGCCCTGCGCACGGTGTTGCTGCTATGCACGCTACATAGCAGCGTACGCACGCGCAGACATCCAGGGCTCCGTCGAGGGCCTTTCCTAGTGGAGCGTTGTCTGCAGCCAGGGAGTTGCTCCGTAACCCTCCAAGTTCCACGGCTTCGCCGGGGGCCAGGAGGCAGTGGCGTGAAGATGTTGACCGTCTCCTCGGCACGGCCCATCCTGGCTCTGCCATGTCTAGGCCTCGTTCGTTCTGGCGTCAACGTAAGGCGTCGGCATCTGTACGTTCACCCTCAATGAGGGGTGCACGGACTGACGACCTGCGGGCAGAGCTCAATCGCAAGCATGCGGGCGAGGATGTTCGAGTCTCTCTGGAGGATGACCTGTGGGCAGAACTCAACCGCAGGCGTGCGAGCGAGGATGCTCGAGTCTCTCTGGAGAGGGCGTGTGAGCGCTGGCAAAACTTCGAGGGACGCAACCTCGACCAAGACTTCACTGCAAGGGATGCTCGAATTTAGGCGAATGTCCCATTGGTCGGCGTGGGCTGCGCCGCACTAGCGGATCACCTCCGCGCGACGACTTGGCCACCCAAGTTCCGGCCACACCTGCCGGATAAGTACGACGGGACATCGAACCCGTCGGAATTCCTGCAGGTCTACGTCACCGCCATTACGGCAGCCGGTGGAAACACTGCAGTAATGGCAAACTACTTCCATGTAGCCTTGACCGGGCCGGCCCAGACCTAGCTCATGAACCTCACCCCGGGGTCGGTCTACTCCTGGGAAGAGCTCTATGCGCGGTTTACAGCAAACTTTGCTAGTGCTTATCAGTAGCACGGCGTGGAGGCTCATCTCCATGCAGTGAGGCAGGAACCCGGGGAGACTCTGCGGGCTTTCATCTCTCGTTTCACCAAGGTACAGGGGACTATACCTCGCATCTCCGATGCCTCCATTATCACTGCTTTCTGACAGGGGGTGCGTTTTAAGATGTTGGAAAAACTGGCGACGCATGACGTGGAAACCGTCACTACGCTCTTTACTCTAGCTGACAAATGTGCTAGAGCTGCTGAGGGCCGTGCATGGGACTCGGCACCGCAGACCGGAGTTACCCAGACGGGCGGCTCAAGTGGCGCCACCCAGGGCGGTGGCAAGAAGAAGACGAAGAACCATGGTTATGAAAAGCCGCAGTCTGGTGCTCTGGTCGCCGCAGCTGCGACTGGGGGCCGGGACGAGCGCGGCAAGTGCCCACGGCAACAGGGAAATGACAGTGGGTCATGCCCTGTCCACCCCAACAGTCGCCATAGCGCCTCGGAATGCCGAGAGATCCTGAAGCTCGCGAAGCGCATCAGCGAGTGGCGCGAGCAGGCCTCCAGGGATGGCTCGCCGCCTCGGCGCTGGCCTGGCAAGGAAAAGGTCGACGAAGGTGACATAGCCGCGGGAGAACAGGACCTCGGGTATCAGGCCCCCGAGCAAGTCCTCAAGGAAATCCTCACTGGAGACTCCGACTCCGGTGATGACAACGACCGCCGCAAGAAGCTGTACGTGATGTACAGCGGAAGCTGGGAGCTCACCTCCCATAGGAACGTGAAGTCCCTGCGCCGCGAGGTTCTTTCGGCGACCCCAGGGGTCCCGAAAGCAGCCCCACATCAGCGATGGCGGAGCACCACTATCTCCTTCGGGGCATCCGACTACCCCGAAAACATGGCAGGGGCTGGTATACTACCACTCATCACCACCCCTGTCATCGCCAACATGAAGCTGCATCATGTCCTGATTGATGGTGGAGCTGGGCTTAACATCATCAGTCATGCTGCGTTCAAGCAGCTGTAGATCCCAGGATCCCGATTGGGACCCTCTCACCCATTCTCCGGAGTGGGCCCTCAACCGGTGTATCCCCTTGGGAGCATCGCACTCTCGGTTACATTCGGGACTGAGGAAAACTTCTGCACTGAGAACGTCCAGTTCGATGTTGCAGAGGTTAACCTCCCTTTCAATGCCATCATTGGCAGGCCGGCGCTGTACCGGTTCATGGCCATTGCCCATTACGGGTACTTGGTCCTCAAGATGTCGTCCCGTGGTGGGGTCCTTACTATGTGGGGTGACCGCCCTACTGCGCTTGCAGATGTCGAGAAGTTGCACGCCCTGGTGGCAGAAGCCGCTCACCCGGATGACGGGGGGAGGGACCCCTCGACTTCCTATACCAAGACGCCTGCCAAGGTGCCTAAGGTGCAACCATCCGGAGCAGACAGCGTCCCCATCAAGACCATCCGGCTCAGCGGGGATTCCTCCCAAACCACTCGCATTGCGGGTGATCTGGAGGAGAAATAGGAAATTGCGCTCATCGCCTTCCTCCAGGCAAATGCCGACGTTTTCGTATGGGAACCATCGCAGATGCCTGAGATCCCCAGGTAGGTGATCGAGCACCATCTGAAGATCCACCCTGATGCCAAACCGGTGAGTCAGAAACCTCGGAGACAGTCCATTGAGCGACAGGATTTCATTCGTATGGAGGTCCAGAAGCTACTAGACGCTAGCTTCATCGAAAAGGTCCATCACCCAGTATGGCTGGCCAATCCAGTCATCGTTCCCAAGGCAAACGGGAAGCTTCGAATGTGCATCGACTACACTGTCGGTGTTTTGGGTCCGACCGCACACCCGGGGTTGCCCCTCAAGGTGTTTTCTAGGAGTAGGACGGTGTCGACGACTGTAGCAAAATGGTTCGTGCCGATCGCACGAGGGACAGTGGACAAGATTTACAGGTTCGGGCCGCTTAGAAATGCGTAACACCCTACGTCCTGGTGAGTATGTGTGCGTGGTTACAAGAGGGCTCTCTGGTTTGAAGACATAGAGAGTTGATGTGGGTGGCTAAGTAATGTAGGGTCGATCGATCTGAAGGGGTGCCCCCTAGGCCTTATATACTCGACCATGGGGCAGTACACGTGGATATGATAACAACAAGTAGCTAAAAGGTAGTGAACCTCTTGAGTTTATCCTTACGTAACCCTCGCCGACTTATCCTCGCATGGCTCCGTTGCATGGGGGCTTCAGCGCGGGAAAGTCGGGTCTCTGTTGCGATTTACTCGTTCGACGTTGTGGGCCGTCCGGGTTTGCACCAATCCGGTCTCACGTCTTCTCTGCTTTGTTGGTTGTCTTTCCCCAGGCCCACGAAAGAATGACCTTACGATTTATTGGGCCTTTGGGCCTTTCGTGAGGTCTTTTACTCCTTTAGTGGACCCGGGGGATATCTATCCCCCACAAGCCCCCGATCTTTGGGTTAATTTAGAGGTAATCAACCCAAAGATCCCAGGTCCAAAAAATGACTTCCTGCTGTCTTCTCTTGCTCCGATCACTCATTTGACCGAAGCTTAGTTTCGTGCTTGTGCTTTAGAGGTCGGCATTTCGATTTGTAGGATTCTGAACTTCATTGGGTGCACCGGTGGTGCACCCAATGGGTGTAGCCCCCGACCTTTGAGTAGATTTTAGAAGATAATCTACTCGAAGGTCTTCCTCAGAAATTATCTCCATTTGCGTTCCTGCATCTTGGTTGAGGATTGGTCTTTTTAATCTTGTCGCATGCCTTAGAAGTCGGCACTATCTCGGTTTGAAATGATAATCCATGGGGTGCACCGGAGGTGCACCCAATGGGTGTAGCCCCCGACCTTCAAATGGATTTTTTAAGGGTAATCCATTCGAAGGTCTTCTTTTCGTTTGTAGAAATTGGCATGAAACTATTTGCATTATGCTTTGGAGGTCAGCATTATGTCATCAGTATTTTGTTGCAGAGGTCAGCGTATATTTTGTCTTTAGCAGCCGAGTTTGCAATCCATCCATATCTTGCTAGGTAGTACAATTTATTTGCTTCTGCGACTGATTGGACGTTTGACGGACGTTCTCTGTCTAGTCTTCACGTCGCTTCTGTCGGCCATATCTTGTACTTTGCTGGCTATATTTGGCTTTCCTCTAATCCTTACTGATATCTCATTTTTGTCTTGAGGTATTCACTGCGTGCCCTGCACGGATGTGACCGTTTTGAAAAATATACTGATAATTCCTGGGCGTCCCCCCCCAATGGGTGTGGGCAAGGGACGGCTTGGTACGCTGAGTGTTTTAGCCGGCTGTTTCTGAGTAGTAATGTGATGGGACGGTGAGTGTAATCATATCCTTTGCGCTGTTGACTGGAGTCCCAATGGGTGTAGTGTTGCATGAAACGGCGTCAGCCGTCTGACGCGTCTTCAGACGGGTGGAAGTGCTTATTGAATGCTTTGCGACTGTTCAGTGACCACGGTTGGAGGTGAGCGGTTGCCTTTCCCTTCTATAAATAACGCCGTTGCTCCTCTGGTTTTTTCACATCTCTTCGCTGTTCTTTACTGCATTCTTCTCCTCTCTCCTGTCTGCTTCCGCCATGGGCAAGAGTAACAAGCGCAAGCGCGAGCCGACTCCTCCGTCGGAGGACTTCGGCGACTCGGAATACTCGGAGGAGGAGTTCTCCTCCGAGTCCGAGGGGTCTCCGGCTCCCGTCTCTCCCCCGGCGTCGTCTGATGATTCAGACGACTCCTAGGGGATTGCCGCGGAAGTCTGGACGTACATCCGGGCCGTCGAGCGCTCCGGGCTCGAGGGCTCGGATGAGTCGGAGTTCTCCTCGGAGGAGGAGGACTCGGACGGCGGCAAGGGCGAGGATGACGACGATGACGACGACGACGATGACGACGACGGTGGCGGCGGCGATGGTGATGGCAACGGCAGCGGCGGGGGCAGCGGCGGCGGCGACGGGAGCAAGGGCAGCACCAGAGGCGGCAGCAGCACGGGCAGCACCAGAGGCGGCAGCAGCAAAGGCAGCACCAGGGGCGGCGGCGGTGGCAGCAGCAGCAAGGCTAGTGGCTAAGCGCCACTGGTCTTTAGATATTAGTATAGTGTAGTTAGAATAATGTAGTAGTAATGTAGAGTAGTATAGTAGTAGTAGTAATGTAATGTAGTAATAGTAGGGAAGCACCAACTCGCAAAGAGTTGGTTTGTAAGCTTATTATCTTCCCTTTAATGAAAAAATGACGTTGGCCCCTTCTCGATGACTTGCTTTCCCTTATTATAGAACTGATTCTTTTGAGACAGTAGATGAATAACTTGTGCATCATACTGACGCTTCCAGAAGTAGCTGCCGAGTAGTCTTGCAGTCGGTATCGGCGTTTTAGAAGCAACGCCGAACGATTGAAGGTTGACGTCAGCATTTTAGAAGTAATACCGAGCAATCGAACACGAGATCAGCGTTTTAGAGTCAACGCCGAGTGAGTGAAGGTCGGCGTCGGCATTTTAGAAGTAATGCCGAGCGATTGAACACGAGATCAGCGTTTTAGAGGTAACGCCGAGTGACTGACGGTCGACGTCGGCATTTTAGAAGTAATGCCGAGCGATTGAACACGAGATCAGCGTTTTAGAGGCAACACCGAGTGACTGAAGGTCGACGTCGGCATTTTAGAAGTAATGTCGAACGATTGAACACGAGATCGGCGTTTTAGAGGCAACGCCGAGTGACTGAAGGTCGACGCCAGCATTTTAGGAGTAATGCCGAGCGATTGAAAACGAGGTCAGCGTTTTAGAGGCAGCGCCGAGTGACTGACGGTTGACGTCGGCATTTTAGAAGTAATGCCGAGCGATTGAACACGAGATCAGCGTTTTAGAGGCAACGCCGAGTGACTGAAGGTCGACGTCGGCATTTTAGAAGTAATGCCGAACGATTGAACACGAGATCAGCGTTTTAGAGGCAACGCCGAGTGACTGAAGGTCGACGCCAGCATTTTAGGAGTAATGCCGAGCGATTGAATACGAGGTCAGCGTTTTAGAGGCAGCGCCGAGTGACTGGAGGTCGGCATCGGCTTTTTAGAGGTAATGCCGAGCGACTGAATATGAAATCAGCGTTTTAGAGTCAACGCCGAGTGATAGCCGGCCGCATGAGTTATTTTGAGGGATGATAACCGAGTGGTGAGGTGGCACGTCGGCTTTTTTGGAAATAACTGCCAGATGACCACGTGGCATGCTGGGGTTTTGGAAATAACCGCCGGGTGATGACTGGGCACTTTTTGAAACGGTATCTGGCTCGAGAATATCCCACAAGAGTTGCGCTTTTAGCCGCCTTTGCTTTTCGTGCCCTAGTTCTTGCATTCCCGCATCTGAATCTTCTCTGCCACTCGCCTCCTACTCTGTTCGCTGGTGAAAAGCAAGATGGCGCCCAAGAGGAAAACTGTGAACTCGTCTGCTGCGGTGATCCCTCCAATCGACCCCAACAGCCAGTTACCCTTCGCAGGTAACCATATGTCCATTATTTCCGAAGCTGAGCTTCTCCACCTCGTCTCCATCGGGGTTCTTCCTCCGCGGGAACTTTGTTCTTGGCGGATTTGCCACGGGACTACTGTCCCAACAGAGGATACCCACGAGTCTGTAGTTTACGCTCCTTTTCTTCTCCGCGGCCTCAGCCTTCCCATCTCTCCTTTTTTCCGCGGCCTCCTTGATTTCTATCACATCAACTTGACCCATTTGAACCCTAATTCCATTCTGCAAATCTCCATTTTCGTTCACCTATGCGAAGCCTTTCTCGGTGTGCTGCCGCACTTCGGTTTATGGAAGTATCTGTATCATTGTCGCCCTGGGATGGCCGGGGGGCAACATCAGTTGGTCAGAGGTGCCAGTTTGGAGATGCGCCGTGGGCGGAAAACTGAGTATCTTGAGATTCCCCTGAAGGATAGCATTAAGGGGTGGCGTCTAGAGTGGTTCATAGTTGATAATTATGGAAATTCTCTCCCCTCCCGGTCGGGAAGACAGCCAGACGTTCGCACTCCGAGCTGGACCGAGTCTCCCACAGATCAAGAAGTGGCTGAGGCAGGTGTGTTGCTAACTGAAGTTGGACTGCTGAAAGAGAGAGGTCTAACTGCTGAAGCGGTGGTCACTGACTTTGTTTTTAAGAACATTCAGCCACTGAAAGACAGGGCCTATCCGGCATATCTGTATCGAGGGCTAGCCGACTCAACTCGGGTTACCAATAGGAGAATTCCTTCTGTAGACTTGGTAAGCCGACTTGAAATGATCCTCAGGGGTAAGGTTTCGAATGTTGGTGCTCCAGTGGCATACTCGGCCTAGAACCTACCTCCTCCCAAAGCTTTCACCCTTTTTGTGTCAAATCCGCCTGTGACTGATGGCAATTTGGGCCTTAGAGTGCGACCCTCTGCTGAAGAAGTCAGTACTTTGGTTGCTTCGCTTGGGGAGATACCTGATGACGAGCGGCAGGTTCATTTTGAGGTGCCTCTGAACCCTAGTGATGCGGATATAAATGCCATGCTTGATCTGCTAGCTGAGGATTCCTCCGACGCTGCTCCTACTGGTACGTTGGCAGTGGTGCCCCTTCCAGAGGTTGGTTCAACTTTGGATGTCCAGAAACCAGCCAGTACTCGCCCGAGGCGCCCTAGCCGAACCAGTCAGCCTGAGCCTTCTGTTGATGAGCAAAAGAAGAAGAGAAGACGCCTCCGGTGAGTTTCTAGTTTTGATGAGGACGCCGGTACCTTAGTTCCTGCTGCTGAAGAAGTGCCTGCAACTGGACTTACTGACGCTGATCCCAATGGGTGTACCCAAACCACTGCTGATCCCAATGTGGGTGCTCCATCTGTTGCTGATCCCAATGGGTGTGCTGCTTGTGTTGTCACTATGGAAGATGAGGAGGAAGAAAATGAAGCTCCTTTAACTCGGAAAAACAGTCGGCAGTTTATCGCCAGCGGTGGAAGTAGTGGAGTTCCTTCTCCTGCTTTGTCTGCCCTCATTGGTCTGCAAGAACTGTCCCTGGCCAACTTTGATCAAACTCTTGAGGATATGGTCCCAGAGGACTTGTTATCAGAGCCAGTGGATGATAATGCAACAGAGACTTGTGCCGCCGTGCCTGATGCTGGGTTGAGGTCATCCCGTGCCTCGTCGACCTTAGAGCGCGATCTCGAGGGTCGGGATGCTGACTTGGATTGTCCTGGTTCCATGGAAGTGGCTAAAGGCCCGTCAACCTTAGAGGTGGTTACTGCGGAGAGCCTAGACCTCAAGAATGGTGCTGACACATGCCCAGCCCCCGAGGGTGTCGCTGGGGATGACTTAGCTCGGGTGAAGAATGTAAGCCATTGCCCAGCCCCCGAGGGTGCTGCCGGGGATGATCCGGCTCAAGTGGGCAGTGCCAACTATGACCCAGCCCCCGAGGGTGTCCGAGCAGGGTCTCCTTCCTGCACTTCCATGGACGTTCATGCGGGTTCGCCTCCACATTCTGGCTGCATGGTGGTAGCCCAAACTCTGGATCAGGGAGTCGCTTTAGAGGGCAGCATCCCCGCTGATCTGGCGTTTGGCTCTGTTGAGGGTACTGAGCTAATTCCTACTGGTCCGTTGCAAGCTGCTTCGGGTGGTGGTCTTGCGCCTGGTTATCAGCTGATTTCTCCTGATTTGGGGATCCCCTCGTTCTTTTCCAACCTCCAGGTACTGTGTTGTACTTTAGCTTGATCTTTACGTTGCATGGACTTTTGTCATTGTGTTCACCTGTTCTTCTCATCAGGCTTTGGTGGATGGGATGGCCAGCCAGCTGAGATCGCAAGGTGCTTCCATCCCAGAAGTGGCTTCGTCTCTTGAGCGTTGGAATCCAGTGTCGCTTCATCGTCGTGTATCCGAGTTGGAGGCGACTAACGCTGGTTAGTGCCCTTTTTCTTCTTCTTCTTCGCCTTTGTTCGTGGACTGTTTTACCTTCTGACCTCATTTTGTTTGATTACCTCTTGATAGGAATGACTCGGCAGATTGCAGTTCTTGAGGAAAAACATGCCCGAGATCATGCTGAAATGGTTCAACGGTGCGCTGACTTCGAGGAGAAGTACTCTCAGAGCCAAACTGAACTAAGTCAGGTCTCTGCTGCTTTGGATGACGCCAACGCTCTGAGTTCTTCTCTTCATGCTCGGCTTGACTCTGAAAAGGTAACTTACAAAACCGTGCCTTGCCTTGCTATGCTCTTATTACTTGCTTGGATTCTGAAGGAGTTGATTTTTGTTTGCAGGAAGAAAAACGTATCCTTGCTGCTTCTCGTGACAATCTAGACAGATTGTATCGTGATTCTAGCAACTCGCTGACCATCCTGGAGAGGAGTCACCGCTTTACAATGGAGGAACTGGACAATCAGCGCTGTAGGCTGGAAGAATCTGTGGACGAAGTGACCCGCCTTAAGCAATTGATATCTGCGAAGGATGCCACCATCAAAGGACTCCGAGCTTCCAAGAAATCCATTGCCCAGGAGTTAGAGGCTGCTCAGCTGGCTGCTAAAGTTGCCGAAGACACCGCGACTACTCTCAAAGCCCAGCGCGATAAAGCCATGGATAAGGCTATTCGCGCTGGACGAATCTTGATGAGGAGACCCGGCGTGGTTGTTCCTGAAGACATAAAGGCTGACGTGAATGCTGCTCCCGATTCCTCGAATCGCCCTTCTTCGTCGGTCATTCCTGAGAAAGACATTGGGAAATAGAGAAACATTTTGCGTGCTCTGAGCGCGCGGTTAGCATGATCGAGTATTTAGAAGACATCTGTTTATCATTCGAATGATATAATTACTCTCTTATCGTATCAGAATTTATTGGTTCGTAGGTTTGTGGTAATGACGCATGATGATTATGAAATTTGTTCGCGGGACCATGGAAGTCATCCCCTGAATCGCATAAGCGTGAGTATGTTGTATCGGCTTAAGCCGCCACTGACTTTAACCGATAACTCTGTTAGTAGGGTATAGTGGTCACCCTGAGTTAAGTAAGCGTGAGCATGTTGTACCGCCTTAAGTCGTTGCCGACTTAAGTTGATTGCTCCGTTCGTAGGGCATAGTGGTCACCCCGAGTTAAGTAAGCGTGAGCATGTTGCACCGCCTTAAGTCGTTGCCGACTTAAGTCGATTGCTCCATTTGTAGGGCATAGTGGTCACCCCGAGTTAAGTAAGCGTGAGCATGTTGCACCGCCTTAAGTCGTTGCCGACTTAAGTCGATTGCTCCGTTTGTAGGGCATAGTGGTCACCCCGAGTTAAGTAAGCGTGAGCATGTTGCACCGCCTTAAGTCGTTGCCGACTTAAGTCGATTGCTCCGTTTGTAGGGCATAGTGGTCACCCCGAGTTAAGTAAGCGTGAGCATGTTGCACCGCCTTAAGTCGTTGCCGACTTAAGTCGATTGCTCCGTTTGTAGGGCATAGTGGTCACCCCGAGTTAAGTAAGAATGCAAGTCAATCGTAAACGAGCCAAGTATCTTTGAAATCTCTCTTTATTGATGACATATTTCCACTTTACAGAATACATTGTCGCCCCAGCAGTTTTGAAATACAGCTTAGGGATAAAACTTTCTGAGGTGCTCTATGTTCCAGGAGTTCCCAACTTCTGTGCCATCCATCTGAGTGAGGCGATGCGAGCCGGGCCGAGTGACTTCTGCTACTATGAAGGGTCCTTCCCATAAGGGTGATAACTTATGCCGTCCCTCTCCCGTTAGAATTCGGCGGAGGACGAGGTCTCCTACTGAAAAGAAACGTTGCCGCACAGCTTTGTCGTGATAGCGCCTTAGAGTCTGCTAGTACCGTGCTGATTGGATTACCGCATTCAGCCGTTCTTCCTCAAGTACATCAACGTCTTCCAGCCTGGTGGCCTCAGCTTCTGCTATGCTTTCGAAGATCAACCTAGGCGCCCCAAACTTGAGATCAGCAGGTAGCACTGCCTCCGATCCATAGACCATGAAAAAAGGAGTGTTTCCATGCAGGGCTCGGCTAGGTTGGGTTCTTAAGCTCCAAACAACATAAGGCAGTTCTCTTATCCATTTTCCTGCGAATTTTTCATTCTTATCGAAGACCCTTTTCCTGAGTGCCTCCAATATCATTCCGTTGGCTCGCTCAACCTGCCCGTTGGCTCTTGGATATGCTACAAATGCGTACTTGATCTGAATGCTCTTTTGCTCGCAGAAGTCAAAGAATTCTGAACTGGTGAAGTTGGATCCCAAGTCAGTGATGATACTGTTTGGTATCCCAAATCTGAATATTATGCCTTGTATGAATTCCACGGCCTTAGCGGAGGTTAAAGAGGCAATGGGCTTGAACTCTATCCATTTAGTGAATTTGTCAATCGCCACCAATACGTGAGTATATCCCCCTTGAGCTTTCTTGAAAGGTCCAATCATATCCAGTCCCCAGCACGCGAAAGGCCAGGTTACTGGTATGGTTTGTAGCTGCTGTGCTGGAATGTGTTGTTGCTTTGACAAGTATTGGCAAGCTTCGCATCTCTAAACTAACTCGGCTGCATCGTTCTTCGCCGTCGGCCAATAGAACCCTGACCTGAAAACCTTCCCGACTAGTGTTCTGGATGCTGCATGTATTCCACATTGCCCTGCATGGACCTCCTCCAGAAGTTGCTTCCCAGTGGACGGGAGAACGCACTTCATGAGGATGCCTGACGCGCCCCTTCTGTACAATACCTCCCCAATGAGTGTGTAGTGAGCTGATTGCCTGGCAATGCGCTCTACCGAGTTCTTGTCATCTGGTTCTTCTTCATTCTTTATATACTTAATAATCGGCCGTCTCCAGTCATCAGAGTCTGACTCGGGTTGATCTATGATGTTGCACTCTTCTGTTTGATCCATTGAGATACTCGGCTGGAGAATTTCTTGTACGAAGACCCCGGGTGGGACCTGAGTCCGACTGGATCCGAGCTTGGACAGTACATCGGCTGCTGTGTTCCGATCTCTTTCTATATGATGAAATTCCAGACCCTCGAATTTATCTTCCAGCTTTCGGACGGCAGTGCAGTATTTTCCCATTGAATCACTTGAACAATCCCATTCCTTGTTTATCTGGCTGATGACTACCAGAGAATCTCCGTATACCATCAATCTCTTGACGCCCAGTGATATGGCGATGTTCAATCCGTGTATCAAGGCTTCATACTCGGCTGCATTGTTAGAGGCCGGGAATAGCAACTGGAGGGCGTACTTGAGGTGTTCGCCTCCAGGTGCGGTGAAGAGAATCCCTGCTCCTGCTCCCTGCAGCTTCAGCGAGCCATCAAAATACATTCGCCATACTTCTGCAGTTTCTGGATTATCTGGTACTTGTTGTTCTGTCCATTCTGATACGAAATCAACCAGTGCTTGAGTTTTGATGGCAGTGCGAGGTCGGAACTCGATGTCGTGGGATCCCAGCTCGCAAGCCCACTTGGCTATTCGGCCAATGGCTTCCTTGTTGTGAAGAATGTCCCCTATTGGGAAACCAGTGACTACTATGACTTTGTGGTCGTCAAAGTAGTGACGCAGCTTGCGGGCAGTTAGAAGTACTGCATATAATAGCTTCTGAACCTGAGGATACTTTTTCTTCGAGGGGCCTAGAACTTCACTGATGAAGTAAACAGGATGTTGCACTGGATAGGCATGTCCTTCTTCTACTCGCTCGACTACCAACGCGGTGCTTACCACGTGAGTCGTGCAAGAGATATACAACAGCAAATCTTCAGCCGGTTGAGTCGGCGTAGTTCGCCGGGGTGGTTTCAGTACCGGTGGTGTTGTCAAGAATTTCTTCAGTGCGTCTAGAGCTTCTTGTGCTTCTGAAGTCCATTGAAACTTATCCACCTTCTTGAGTAGCTTGTAAAATGGCAAACCTTTTTCTCCCAGCCTGGATATAAATCTGCTCAGAGCTGCCATACATCCAGTGAGTCGCTGAACCTTCTTTTGTGACCGAGGAGCTTCCATCTTCATGATAGCTTCAATCTTATCTGGATTAGCCTCAATCCCCCGGTGGCTGACGATAAACCCGAGCAATTTTCCTGCTGGTACCCTGAAAACACATTTTTCAGGATTGAGCTTCCACCTATATCTTCTCAGGCTGTTGAAAACCAGCTGTAAATCTTCGATGAAGTTTTCCGAATTCTCTGTTTTGATCACCACATCATCTACGTAAGCCTCCACACGCTTGCCCCAGTGATCAGCTAAGCATGTTTGAATGACTCTCTGATAGGTCGCTCCAACGTTTTTGAGGCCGAACGGCATGGAGGTATAACAGAAAGCACCAAACGGAGTGATGAACGCCGTTTTTTCCTCGTCTTCTTTCGCCAAACTAATCTGATGATACCCGGAATAGCAATCTAAGAAAGACAACACAGAACATCCAGCGGTGGAGTCCACCACCTGATCTATCCTCGGGAGCCCGAAGGGATCCTTCGGACAGTGTTTGTTGAGATCAGTATAGTCGACGCACATGCGCCAATCCACTTTATTCTTTTTGAGTACAAGAACAGGGTTGGCTAACCACTCGGGGTGTAATACTTCTCTAATAAATCCAGCCGCAACCAAACGAGCTAACTCGGCACGAATGGCCTCTCTCTTGTCGGGCGTGAAACGACGTAGCTTTTGCCGGATCGGCCTCGGCTGGGGGTAAACCTTCAACTTGTGCTCGGCCAGTTCTCTTGGGACTCCCGGCATATCCGCAGGTTGCCATACGAATACATCTCGGTTATCTTGCAGGAACTGGACGAGCGCGCTTTCCTATTTGTCGTCCAAGCTGGAGCTGATGATGGCCGTCTTGCGCTCATCAGCGAACCTCAGGTTGATTCGCTTGGTTTCTTCAGTCGGCCGCATAGAGGTCGCGGCCTGAGCTTCGTTTGCCGGTACTGCGAGGTCCTCCTCAGGCTTAGAGTTCGCCAGTGTAGAAGGAACCGTTGACGGCTTGGTGGTGAGGGCCGCTTGGATGGCCACTCGGAAACATTCTGCGGCGCCTTGGAAGTCGGCGCGCACAGTTATGATTCCTTGCGGTCCTGGCATCTTCAGTATCATGTATGTATAGTGCGGAATGGCCATGAATTTGGCCAATCCCGGCCTTCCGATGATGGCGTTGTACCCGCAGTCGAAGTTTGCCACTTCAAACCTCAGGAACTCGGTTCTGTAGTTCTCCGGAGTTCCGAAGGTCACCGGCATGTAGATGTGGCCCAGCGGGTATTCCTCCTCCGTCGGCACGATGCCGAAGAAGGGAGTGTCCGACTTGTGGAGCTCTTTGAGGTGAGCCCCCAAGCCTTGGAGTGTCCGGGGGAAGGTGACGTTGATGCTGCTCCCCCCGTCCACTAGCACTTTCTTCACCCAGCTCTCTCGGATCACCGGATCGACGAGGAGCGGGTATTTGCCCGGATGGTCGAAGTTGAGCCATTGATCCTCCCGAGTGAAGGTGATCGGGTGTTCTGACCACCGGTATGGGGCGGGAGGACCGGTGGTCGCCACCAGTATCTGTCGGTCGTTGAGCTTTTGTTGTCTTTTGTTCTCCTGCGACCCATGTCCGCCGAAGATGACATTGACCTCCCTGTCGACGCGTGGGAAAGCTCCTCCTCCTCCCTCCTCCGGCTGATGAGGTTGTCGTGGCTCATCCGGTCCTCCCCTCGGCGGAGGAGGAGGTAGAGGTTGGAAGGGTCGGCCATGCCCAACGGAGTGCTTGAAGTCCCGGCAGTTGCGAAGAGTGTGGCGCATGTCCTTGTGGTATGGGCACTGGGTGTCGAGGATGTCGTCCAGCGTGCGCTCGCCTCCGCGAGGTCCTCCTCGGGCGCGAGAGGCAGGTGGTTCGGCGGCGTGTACTTCTTCGCGAGGCCTCTTCTCCCAGCGTTTGTCGGGTGGTTGGTTCGCGTCACGTCGTGGTGCTGCCGGTGCAGGCTTCGCTCCTCCGATGAGGTCCTGAGCTCGCTCGTCGGCGGTGATGTAGAGGTCGGCTTCCCGGAACAGCTCCTCGGAAGTAGTCGGCGCCTTCTGTAGTATGGCTCGGACGAAAGCCGAGTCGTTGGATCCTCGGTAGAAGTCCTCGATCACGGCCGCCTCCGTGACCTCGGGGATGCGATTTCTCATGGTCTGGAACCTTTTGAGGTACGACCGGAGAGTCTCATCCCCCCGGCGCTTGATGGATTTGAGGTCCCATGGTTGCGCTGGCTTGTCGGAGAGGGACTGGAAGTTGGCGGTGAAACGTCGACTGAAATCTCCCCAGTTGTCGATGCAGTGTCGGGGTAGATGTCGTAACCACTGTAGCGCATCTTGCCCAAGGACGATGGGCAGATACGCGGTCATAACGTCCTCAGATGCTCCGGCAGCCCGAGCGGCGGTGGTGTAGACGGCTAGCCAACCCCCTGGATCCTGCTTAGGTTCATATTTGTCGACATTGGATACCTTGAAGTTGGGAGGCCATTGGATGGCCCTAAGGCGTGGAGTAAGAGCGGACACTCCGCACGTGTCCTCCTGTCGTCGGGGATGATGTCTGTCCCGGGGAGGGGAGTGGTGGTTGTGGTTCCTCGACCGTCCCCGGGTGGTACCGCCAGTTGAGGCTGTTGCCGACTCAGTCCTGGTGGCCTGGCTCTGAGTCGGGATGCCATGATCCCGGTCGTACTCCTCCCGACGGCGAATCTCGTTTTCATGCCGCCGTTCGCGCGAAGCATTGATAGAGCTTCGCGCGTCTCGGCGACTGTTGATGGCGTGTCGTAGATCGTTCGGCGGGTGAGCGAGCGGTAGAAGATGGTTGGCTGCCTGAGTGAACAGGCGTCGGTATCCCTCGGCGTCGGGAGTCCGAGGAAGTCCATCAGCTATCCGAGCTAGTACCCCTCCGACTTCGCTTGGCGTGTTCATAGCTCGGGCAAAGTCGGGATTCAGGTTGCGCCCGAAGAGCGGATTCTCCCGGCGCTGTCTTGCGTCCTGTTCAGCTCGTTCCTGAGCCCGTCGGCGATCACGTCGTCGGGAGTTCCTTCGTTCTCTGAAGACGCGTTCTTCCGGAGTTTCTCCTATCTCCGAGACCTCGTCTCGCGAGACAGGCTGCTCCGGGTCCCGTTCTCCGGCCGCGTGATGTCGTCGAACGTTCCTGTGCCGATTCCTCCGTCGGCGGGACTCTCGTTGAGGCGGTTCTTCTCCGGGTGCGGTCGGCTCGTCGTCGGAGACGGTAGGCGACTCCACTCTCCCGATGAAGAGGACGTCGGGGTAGAACGGAGCTGCTGTCGTGGCGACTTTCTTTTCGTTCTCCTTTGAGGCCGGAGGAACGGAAAGAACGACTTGTTTTTCCCTGGTCTCCTTCTTCCTCATGATCCGTGTCCATTCTTTTGTCGAGGAAGTAGACAGTGGAGTCTTCCGGGTCAGCGAGCCTTCGGCCCCCGCCTTTCCGGAGACGATCTTTTTCCGAAGAGCTGAAGGTTGTACCTCTCCGGCATTTTCGGAGTTCGTTGGAGGAGACTTCTTTTCCGGCGGATCCGCGATACGGTGTAGAATTCCCTCCTCATCCGCTACAGATGAGATTGTCCCGAAGCAGAATACGGATCCAGGACGCACGGTGATCTTGCTGTAGAAGGTGATGGCCATTGAGCTAACTTGGATCGTCGACACACCCCCTACCTGGCGCGCCAGCTGTCGGTGTTTTGGGTCCGACCGCACACCCGGGGTTGCCCCTCAAGGTGTTTTCTAGGAGTAGGACGGTGTCGACGACTGTAGCAAAATGGTTCGTGCCGATCGCACGAGGGACAGTGGACAAGATTTACAGGTTCGGGCCGCTTAGAAATGCGTAACACCCTACGTCCTGGTGAGTATGTGTGCGTGGTTACAAGAGGGCTCTCTGGTTTGAAGACATAGAGAGTTGATGTGGGTGGCTAAGTAATGTAGGGTCGATCGATCTGAAGGGGTGCCCCCTAGGCCTTATATACTCGACCGTGGAGCAGTACACGTGGATATGATAACAACAAGTAGCTAAAAGGTAGTGAACCTCTTGAGTTTATCCTTACGTAACCCTCGCCGACTTATCCTCGCATGGCTCCGTTGCATGGGGGCTTCAGCGCAGGAAAGTCGGGTCTCTGTTGCGATTTACTCGTTCGACGTTGTGGGCCGTCCGGGTTTGCACCAATCCGGTCTCACGTCTTCTCTGCTTTGTTGGTTGTCTTTCCCCAGGCCCACGAAAGAATGACCTTACGATTTATTGGGCCTTTGGGCCTTTCGTGAGGTCTTTTACTCCTTTAGTGGACCCGGGGGATATCTATCCCCCACATACACCAACCTCAGTAAGGCCTGTCCTAAGGACCCATATCCACTTCCATGAATAGATCAAATCATGGATTCTACCTCCAGGTGCGACCTCCTGTCCTTCCTAGATGCTTATTCTGGTTTCCATCAGATCCAGATGTCTAGGCAAGACAGGAAGCATACCACTTTTGTAACTGTGGATGGGCTTTACTATTATGTTGTAATGTCTTACGGTCTGAAAAACACCTTGCCAACATTTGTACGGGCGATGAGTAAGACTTTTGGGGACCTGATTAGGGACAGGGTAGAGGTGTACGTTGATGACATCGTGGTCAAGACTAAGAGAGGGTCGACCCTAGTGGAAGACTTAACCCTGGTCTTCGACAAGCTGCGGGCAACACGCACGAAGCTGAACCCGGACAAGTGCGTCTTTGGTGTCTCTGCAGGGAAGTTGTTGGGGTTCCTGGTTTCGCACTGCGGCATTGAAGCAAACCCAAAGAAGATCAAAGCAATAGAGACAATGAGGCCTCCAGCCCGAATCAAAGACGTCCAGAAGCTTACGGGGTCACTGGCCGCCCTTAGCCGCTTCATCTCAAGACTGGCTGAGAGGGCACTACCCTTCTTCAAGCTATTGCGGAAGTCCAGCCCATTCTCTTAGACCGAAGAGGTAGAACGAGCCTTTCAGGAGTTGAAACAGCACCTTGTGTCCCTACCAATACTGGTAGCTCCAAAGCCAGGGGAGCCATTGTACTTATAAATTGCAGCGGTTACAGAGGCGGTGAGCATGGTGCTAGTCGCTGAAAGGACGGCACAACATCCCCAGTGGAGTCAGAAAGTTCCCCTAGGAGAAGGTGGTGGTCCGACCACCATGATGTTGATGGAAGGCCAGGAGTTTGAGGACTCGGGACCAACCACAGGGGTCCAAACCATCCAGAAGCCAGTCTACTACGTCAGCGAAGTCCTCCATGAAGCAAAGGCCAGGTACCTTGAGATGCACAAGCTTATCTATGATATACTTGTTGCATCCAGGAAGTTGTGCCACTATTTTCAGGCATACAGAGTTGTGGTGGTGACCTCCTTCCCGTTAAAGGCCATTCTCCACAACTCTAATGCCACGGGCAACACCACCAAGTGGGCAGCGGAACATGCCGAGTTCCAATTGGACTTCCAGCCTCGCCACGCTGTCAAGAGCCAGGTCCTGGCCAACTTCATCATGGAATGGACCCCATCCCCGAGCGCTCCTGGGGGTCCAGATCCTGATTCGGACCCCACACTTGCGGAGCCTAGGGCTCTAGTCTTCACCGAGCCCCACTGGACGCTCTTCTTCGATGGATCCGCCCGCCAACAGGGTGGCGGTGCTGGAGTGGTCCTCATCGACCCAAGCGGAGATCAAGTGAAG
The DNA here is from genome assembly GCF_902167145.1 of Zea mays. Lineage (NCBI taxonomy): Eukaryota > Viridiplantae > Streptophyta > Magnoliopsida > Poales > Poaceae > Zea > Zea mays. The sequence goes on along the minus strand of NC_050105.1, from coordinate 47,111,775 downwards.
TACATGGTGCACCTTGTGTTCAAGGCCACCAACAACATGGCAGAGTATGAAGCACTGATCTTCGTCTTGTCTGCGGCCCTATCCCTAGGGATCCGCCAGCTCCTCGTGAAGGGGGACTCCCAGCTGATTATCAAGCAGGTCCGTGGAGAATGTAGCTGAACGAGCCCATGCTCGCAGCTTACCTCCTCCACGTAAGGAAGCTGGAAAATGACTTCATTGCCCTAGAACTGTAACATGTTCCTCGGGATAACAACTCAGCAGCAGATGAACTCTCCACGAGGGCATCAGCTTGGGCACCCATGCCCGAGGGCGTCTTCGAAAGACGGCTGCTGAGACCTACCACCTAGCCTACCGAACCGGGCGAAGGGGGCGAGACTAGCACCTCGAAGCTAGCGGTTCCGGTGGTGTTCTGCTTGCAGAACCCACCAAGGATTGTGTGTGCTACAGAGGGCCCTGCAAACCTTTTAGCGCCACAGCCAGTGGCTCAGAGTGGTCCCGATGCATGGATCTTTGAGATCCGGGACTACCTGAAAGAAAATATCCTTCCTGAAGACCATGTGACCGCGGAGCGCATAGTGCGGTTGGCTAAACGATACACGGTGGTAGAAGGGGATCTATACCGCCATGGCACCAATGGCATTCTCATGCAGTGCATCACCCAGGAGGAGGGTCGTGAGCTACTCGCGGAGATCCATGGAGGAGAGTGCGGAAGTCATTCACCATCCCGCACACTGGTTGGTAAGGCCTTTCGGCATGGCTTCTACTGGCCAACTGCTCTCCAGGATGCAGCTGAGTTGGTAAAGTCCTGCAAAGCATGTCAGTTCCATGCAAAGCAGATACACACACCGACTCAGGCTCTGCAAATGATTCCACCCTCCTGGCCATTCGCCGTATGGGGGCGGATATCCTGGGACCATTCTCTAGGGCTATCGGCGGGTACCGTTTCCTCTTCGTCGCTATCGACAAATTCACAAAGTGGCCAGAGGCCACCCCTGTGGTCAGTATCACCCAAGGTGTTGTTGTTGCCTGCCTCAAGTCGATTGTCTGCAGATTTGGGGTCCCAAGCCGTATCATTATGGACAACAGGACCCAGTTCAAAAGTCGGCTCTTCCAAGAGTATTGCGAGGGCATCGGCACCCAGCTCTACTTTGCGTCTGTGGCTCATCCCAAGAGCAACGGCCAGACTGAGAGGGCAAACACAGAAATCCTCAGGGGACTCAAGACATGCACCTATGACTGCTTAAAAAGCATGGTGCAAATTGGGTCAATGAGCTTCCGTCCGTACTATGGGGGAATCGGACCACACCCATCTGAGCTACCAGGGAGACCCCGTTCTTCCTGGTCTACGGGGCCGAAGCCTGCCTTCCCCCAGAAATCATTCTGGGCTCCCCACAAGTCCAGTCTTTCGATGAGTCTATGTAGGAATAGCTACGGCGTGAGGACGTGGACTTCATCGATGAACGCAAATGGCAAGCGGCGATCCAAAATGCATGGTACAACCAAGCGCTGAGGCAATACCACCAACGGTTTGTGCATATTAGGGAGCTTAGGGTCGGGGACCTAGTCCTAAGGTGAGTACTCAACCGAGAAGGGCTCCACAAACTCTCCCCCAGTTGGGAAGGACCGTTCAAGGTGATGGAAATATGTCGACCCGGGTGTGTCCGCCTTGCCACAACAGAAGGAGTGCCTCTTCCCAATCCCTGGAATATAGAGAATCTCCGTAAGGTCTATCCATAATAGCAAAACTAGGCGGTTGAGTTTTCTTCCTTCGTAACTAGGTTGCGCATATGTGTACGTCAATCCAGTGAGGTCCGCCCTTGTAAGCCCGACAGATGTGCTTTTGTGATGGTTATATTCTGCTTCAGTTTATGAGCATTGTTTTTATCTAACCCACCCATACAGTGTCCCATCCTTGCTGGTATATTGACATCCGAATTGAGTAGCCAGGCTTGCAGTTCAGGACCCCTCTACTGCTATAGGGGGACAGCAACCTAGGGGCCAGTTCTAGAGAATCGACGCTCATCTCCTGCAGTGGTCCGGAGCTATGTAGCTGCTTAGCCTCGTTCTGTACCCTAAGCCTGCACACTCCATCACTCTGCGACGGGTACCTTAGTATTTGGAACTGTGATCCTCTCGGTCTAGGCATACGGCTTGGCTTCCCAGGCTAAAAACTGCAGGTCGTATTGCATGAATCAAAGGATGGCAGATACCAGACGATGGGTCCTATGGGTGTGCTCCTAACACTTCAAAGCCAAAGCTGTGTGCAGGTCCAGGTCCCAGTCTAGTTGTAGGTAGTCTCAAACTTAGAGACTACCTCCTAGGGGCCAGACCACCAATGTTATCTTTGGTATACTGGTATCCAGCCTCGACACGTCGAGCCTACCTCCTAGGGGGGCTGAGTACCAAGGGGAAGTTGATGACGCTATACACAGCAAGGACAAATAACATACAGATAAGTTTAAGTTCCAATGCTACCTCATTAGCGGTTCTTAGAATATCTTACAAAATCAAAAGTTATTACAACCGCTTCCCAGCGGAACCCCTGCTTTGTCTCTACAGGTCGTCGGCAGGATCACGCTGGAAACGCTCGGCCACCAGCTCCACGGCGTCTTGTACACTCTCCCGGGCGGTGTCTTCTGTGGCGACTACCGGACTAGCGATCACTGGCGCCAAAGATATGGAGGGGTCGTGACTCCGGAAGCATGTCAGGACGTTTTCAACCACTTCCCGACAGAGCTTGCCGCCCTCTGCCTCCAGGCGGGCCCCGAGGATCTGATCCAGGCGCCGGAGGCAATCGGCGACAGAGTCCAGCACCGGGAGCGCATCGGAGATCGACGTTGGCAGCTCCGACACTGGGATGGGGCTCATCCCTAGCGGCACCAGTGTCGTGCTTGCCTCACCGGCCCACGCGGCAATACACTGGATGTAACACCCTTGGTGTTTATATTCCGCTCGACAACGAGTATGAATTTAAGCACGTAATATCAGTGGATAAAACGGATGCTAAATTTTTAAACATCATCGCCTATCGCGATTTTAATATCGCATCTGTTTAGTTTGTCGCGAGCGCGACATCGATTGTATTTTTAATTATCCGGGCTCTTCCTAAATTTTCGGGATGTTCGGAACATAATCATTTCGAGAATCGGGGCGTCCGGTGATTATTTAAAACTCATCGCTTGCGCGAATACGAATTTGGAAGCTCGATCCACCGTTGCAATCTATGTCCCAAATAAATTAATTAGAATTCGACGATTAAAATACTCAGTGCAACATAAATTGGATCGCGCGTCGTTTGAGTGAAATCGTGCGCGAGGATATGATCCAATTTATCCTTCAGCACGTTGTTTTGGCAACGAAATCGCGTATACAATGCGGATCTGGTTTCGACTAATTTCGGTCGAATCACGTAGAACAAATTATTAGTGCCGAAATCAGTTTATTTCGGTCTGTTGTTCTCGCCCGGATCCAAATCTTCGGATACAACCAATTATTAAACAACTCGGCTCACACTCGTCAACCGTGAAATCGCGTACGAGGATCGAAAAATTGTGCATCGATTCACTGATAAATTATTCTGGCTATAGAACTAGGTATTCAGATGTTAGACGTATGTTTATCTGATTTTAAACCAGATCAAATCTTGTTTGGTTCGATTCGTGTGTATCTCGTCTCGATCTAAATCTTTAAGTGTAAATAACAGATACGAATTCATTTGACTCCAGATTAGTCATCACATCAAATCCTTCTCAAATATTTTGTCAAACTTATTTTGGTTCGACCTTTTAAATATCTCTCAAATTTAAATATCAAAATCATAAATATCTGAGATTTTTCAGTTAAAGAAATTAAAAATCTAAAAAAGGAAAAATATCCTACGTTCCTATCCTGAAGCCGCTCAAGCTCCTGCGCGTCGTTCTTATCTCCCTCACGCGCGCGTCTTCTTCTTTCCCTCTGCGCGTTGCTTCCTGTTCGGTCGTTCCTGCGTGCCGCTCGCCCCAGCTCCTAGCTATGGCATCTAGCCGAGAGAGCTTCTCTCATCTCCTCCCTGCTCAATCTCCAGCCGCGCGCCCTCTACTTCTGAGCTCCTCTGCGCCGCACCCTGAAGCCCCCTGCTCGGCGCCCGAGATCCCTCCCATGGCCGGTGTTTGGTCCCTACGCTCGTCTGGCCGAACTCCCTGGCCATCGCGCTTGCCGTTTCCCCACGCGCGGGAATTCGCCAGTGTTCGGTCCGCGCGCAGCCTCCCTCCTAGCTCAGCCGCCCATCTCCATGGCCGGAGCTCCTTCATCTCCCTCCTCTCGGCGTCTTCTCCGTGCTCCCGCTTGGCTCCACCCATGGCCGGAATACCCTTCCCGCCGAGCTCCCATGGCGGCGCCCATCCCCTGCTCCCTCCAGTTCTCCCTACCATGCCCACCGCCGGTTTGTGCGTGCGCGCTCTGCTCCCATGCCGTGTGCCCCTGTCCTGTTTCTCTACGTGCCCAGGTGCCTGCTCACACCCCTGACCATGGCGCTTGGCTTCTCCAGCCGCGCATGGTGCGCGCTCCCTGCCAGCGCCGTTCTCTGCCCCGCAGTGGGCAGCAACTTCGTCGATCTCCGCAAATCCGGTTCGACAATCGGTTCCGTCTCCGTCGAACTCCTATTCTCCATCACGCCGAGCTGCTTCAACACTGCCCCCAACCCGTTGTCGTTATTTCATCATCTCGTCTTGATGCCAGTCCCTATGTGCTGTCTCCGACTGGTGTTCGCGGCGACAAAAGCATCCCAAGAAGATGTGGAGAAGCAATCGCCTAGTCGATACCCAAGTACTCGGCGAAAGGGCAGAACAAGAATCGTCGCCAGTTATGTGGAGTTCTAGTTAATATGGAGAGATTCCAAGAATTGTGGATGGAAGAGAGAGTGAAGCTCAGTTCAATGCTCGCCAGGTGTTCGATCGAAGATTTTATTCGGAGACTGTCGATGCTCTCGCAAGCTTTGAGTCGGACTTACTTTGGATGAGAAATCCCTGATGTTCGAGAGAAGCGAGGCCTATAAGCGCTCTCTTGGGACTCGACCAAATGTCTAAATTGGAAAACCGTCATCGCCCTCGTGGATATCGAATCCATTCGGTCTTGGTATGCCAATTTATTATTTCAGCTAATCGAATTGGATTAACTTGACTTGCTAGTTGTAATAATTATTGTGTTTAGCAGATGCGTCGTGTTCGTGTTAGATGTTTGCTAAAATACCTCAGCCCCTTCGGTAATGTAATCGTGTGAAATAAATGCGTAATATGGTGCACCTTAGGTCTATAATGCAGAATAAATGAAATATTTAATTTAGTGGGATTTATGCTGTATAATAATTGAGAATAGTAATTCTAGAAGTTAATGCGATGATTTCTATCTCTAGTCTAAGTTTAGATATTGTGCTCTAGTCAAGAGAGATAGAGCGCCTGTCAACGGCTCGCTATGGTTTATGATATTCCTATCTATATGCATTCATATGCATAATGCATTTCATTCAGGTACATTAATTAATCGCGTAATGCGGAAGACAACCCAAGTCGACCCCAAGCGCGGGCTACTCCGCAGAATAATGATGATGGATGAACCTGCCTGAACAAATGCCAAGACAAAAGGATGGTCGTCAAGTGGACGTCACCTAACAACACTAACCTAGTGTTTATTCCAGGCAAGCCTCGGTGCATGCAACCCCTTCCTTGTGTTTTTTAAATAATTTTTACACACTTAAAGTCTAGCAAAATGTGCATTAGGTTTATAGGAGTTGCTTGGAAACCCTTTGATGCATTGCCTACCTTGATATCCATACCTTTATAGATACTTCTGATGAAGTATCAAAATATGATTTACAAAAATGCTTATCCCTGCTTAGATCTTGTGGATAGAGGTTGTCTTTTGCATTAAGGCCTAGCTCAGGGGTTATCCTGAGGAAAGATGGCTTCTACCTGTAAGAATATTTTTCATTGGGAGCGTGGTGGGATCTTACTACAAAGTTCCCTGTAATGCTCTTTTCATCCTAAGGAATACAAACAATCCTAAGGATGGAAGTACTTAAATCGGGACTTGGGCTAGGAACAGGTGATGTTCTACCCAGGTTAATTAAGGATTGGATGCGTATGTAGGCCTGTATGATCAAGGACTATCTTAACTGGCCACATGCCCTGGATATGGGATAGGGTAAGGTTGAACCCGGCTATTCCATACGTGAAAAGACAACCGCGCACTAGGCGTGGGAGATTGTCACACCCGGTTTTGGAAGGCAAACCGAATGCGAACTATGTACGTGCCAGGATCAGAACTCACGTACACAGCGATTACATAAATGAACATCATCGCACAATACTCGAATAATAACATAAAAGAGTATTAACTTATTACATCATAGAGTCATAGACATCCACATAGTCATCAACTTAACAGTTAAATCAAAGTGCTAGCGAAACGCAGTAAAGATAAGGCCTTCACAGGCAGCTGACTGGGGGTTGCCGCCAACCCACACCTAGAATTCGTCGTAGTCTTGGAACTCCTGGAAGTCTCCTTCCACGACTTCGCCTTCTCCTGAGCAGTGGTTACAATGCGGACAACCTGGTGTTTTGTGGTAAAGCAAGGATGAGTACACATCAACGTACTCAGCAAATGTCCCGTTTGGCCGAAGTGGACTAGCTTTATGTGGGGTTAGGCTCCAGCAGTTGCTTTTAGTTGGTCAAGTATTTATCATTAGTATAAGCCAGATTTTAGCATTTATCAACTCGTAAACCATTTCCTCATCGAGGAACAACATCATCATAGTCGAACCAAAACCATAACATAATCCTTGTATCTCGAACCATCTGTATCTCTAATCAAAGAGGATCCCAAGGCTGCTCTTAACCGTGAGCACGACTGATATATCAGTTTCACTACCCTCTGCAGAGGTTGCACACTTTACCCATGAGTCATGATTCCCTTTCTACCCGGGGAGAGCTAATCCCCATTGACCACTACCTAGGTGGTCCGGCAGGGCATCACTACGTAGCTTTTACAAAGATTCCCTAGAGATCATAGCTACCCGTTAGGTTTCTCCAGTTTGATAAACACAGTACCCCTCCCCGCAGGAGAGTGACTAACAAAGAGCAAAACGAAAGAACCTCGGCACTCAGCCTCGGCAGAGCAAGCACTGTGCCTGGACCCCATTGACGGCACGACGGCTAGGCAACTACACCTCTAGTTCATCCAATTAATCAGCTAAGGGCATCCCATTTCACCCTCATGGTTGCACTGTTATCCCGGGTGGTCTCTCAACGAACAAGTCCTTACGGAGAGGTACTCAGGAAACAGCCTGAGCCCCCTAGAGTATCACAAGATCATCAACATCATCGGGATAACAGTATCATAAATAGTCACATCATGTTCATTGATTAAGTTAAAGCAATAGCAGAGTGCTAACCATAACAGCCCATAAGGTCATCAAGGATAAAGTAAAGTGTAAAGCTAGTCAATCCTTAGGTTTCAAGTAAGTAATGCGGGGTAGTAAGTTATAAATGTATAGGACATAATGGGACAGAGGACACTTGCCTTCACCAAACTGCTGATCAGGGGCTTCCTCTGCAACCTCCTCGGGAAACACAGACTGCTCGTTGTCTACGTAAAGTAATCATTCACACTATGCACTTGGGAGGATAACAAACAAAAGCAACATACCAAACATATGCAGCAAAGAGATCACAAGTTCATAGTAGAAAAGGGATAGGCACTCTGGTGTTCCCTAGGTCTAGGGTAGAGGACTATACAAAGTGATTCATTATCCACTAATCAGGTTTAAGTCAGTGGTGGGATTAAATCACTACATGGTTTTAAGTTCCTAAACTTAGGTGTTTAAGTCCATAAACTTAAGTGCTCCCACTTTTATTAAAGTCTACCAACTTCTAATTATCTCAAATAGGGTTCCAATAACCTTAATCCTATCCTAATGATTAACCATTAATTGGTACATGGAAACAGCAGGGAAACATGGTTTAAATAGATAGACAAAAATACCATGAGCATTTTGCAATTTGAAGCACCTAATTTGGAGTTCATATGACAAAGTTATGAATTTTACAAGTTTAGGGGTTAAAAATATACCCTAAATACCTATTTTGAATTAAATAAAAGGCCCGAGGACCTAACTGAGAGAAACCAGGGACGGCGGGTTTAAATTCCAGAAAACCGGGGGTCTCTTTAAGAAAACGCGCGGGCGAAGGGGTATCGGGCTCCTACGGCCGTTGGATCTCAGGCGGACGGCCAAGATTAGATCCCGCGGGCGGGCGCGCGAGCGCGCGGCGGCCTGGGTGGCTGACAGGCGGGGCTGGGCGGGCAGCGCGGGCGCGGGCAGGCTGACAGGCGGGGCCAGCGGGCAGCGCGGGGCGCGGGCAGGCTGACAGGCGGGGCCCAAACGGCAGGGAGGCGGGGTGTGGGGGAAGCGGGCCTGGGCCGCTGGATCTCCAGCGGACGGCCAGGATTGGGCTCGGCCTAATTAAAACGGGGCCGCCCGATCTGGGACGGACGGCGGGGATCGGGTGGCCGGCCTTGGCTTCTCCTACGGCTAGCTGGGGCGGCGGCGCTCGTCCCCGCGGCGGAGGACTCGCCGGAGACGAGGGGCGCGGGCGCTCGGCGGGTCTCTGGGGCGACCTGAGCGGCCGGGAAGGTTGGGGAGGGCACGGGGAATCGCCCGGTGGGGGCTGGGTCGGGGCAGGGACACCGGAGGGGAGCGGTTCACGGCGAAGCGGCTCGGCGGCGGCATAAAACAACTCCGGCGAGGAATTAAACATGGCAGAAGGCAATACACGGGTTTGGAGGGGGCGAGAGAGGTTCTTTACCTCAAGGCGGGCTCCGGGGACTCCTCGGCGGCGGCAATGGCGCGACGGTGGCCCGGGGCGACGGTGGCGGACCTCCGCGGCTGCACGGAGGACGGCGGGTGAGCGCGGGCAGAGAGAAATAGGGAGGGGGAGGGGGAATTGGGGCGCGTCCCGGGTTGCGGACGTCGAGGCGAAGCTCACCGTGGCAACGGGCACGGCGGAGCTCCAACGGCGACGGGGAAACAAGCTCGGGACGGCGGGGATTTGTGGCGGCGGCGCTCTGGCGTGCGCGCAGCGAGGGGGAGGTGGAAGAGGGGTCTGCTGGTGTGCAAATGAGGGAGGGGGAGAGGGCGAGTGGGGCTCTGGGCTCAAGTGGCCAGGGGCGGGGCGGTTGCGAGCTCCACGCGCGACGTGGGCGCGGAGAAGGCGGCCGCGCGCAGCTCGGGCGGCAGTTACGCGAGGACGACGGGGCTGACAAGCCGGGCCCGCGAGCAGAGAGAGAGGGGAAAGCGGGGGCGGGCGCGCGGAAGGCGGCCGCGCTGACGGGCGGGCCCGCCAGGGCAGAGAGAGCGGGGGGGGAAAGAGGCGCGCGCGCGGGATGGGCTTAGTGAGCCGAAAGGCCGAGGGGGCGGCAGGGTTGGGCTTCTTTCCTTTTTCTTTTATTCTGGAATTTGTTTTCCCTTTTCTTTTTATTTTCTCTATTTGATTCAAATCCAAATAAGCCACAAATTCAAATTATACTTTCTAAGAATTATGCACCAAACAAAAGTGAAATCTAGGGTTCAACATGATGCACAATTCATACTCCCTTGTAGTTTAACCTACTAAGTTATAATTACAAATAAAATAACCACTTTTCTCCTATAGAAATGAGAAAAAGAAGATTGGGGAAGGATGAGAAAAGGGAAGTAACACCTGAATTTGTGAATATGAGCAAAGAAATTTTATACCCCCAAATTCAGGGTGTTACAAACCTATCCCCCTTAAAAGAATCTCGCCCCGAGATTCAAGGTTGGTCAGCAAAGAGTTCGGGGTATTTGGCTTTCAGATCATCTTCTCGTTCCCAGGTCGCTTCTTCCTCAGAGTGGTGGCCCCATCTGACTTTGCACATTCTGATGGTGTTCCTCCGGGTGACTCTGTCTGCAAACTCCAGAATCTGCGTTGGCTTCTCTATGTATGTCAGATCCTCCTGGACTTCCAAACCCTCCACTGGCAACTGTTCTTCTGGTACTCGCAGACACTGCTTCAATTGCGACACGTGGAACACGTTGTGCACTGCTGACAAGCTCTCTGGTAGGTTGAGCTGGTAAGCCACTTCTCCACGCTTTGCTTGGATCTGATATGGCCCGACGTACCGAGGTGCTAACTTGCCTTTAACTCCGAACCTTCTGACTCCCCTGATAGGTGACACCTTCAGATAGACGTAGTCTCCCACTTCAGAACTCAGTTCTCTTCTCCTTCTGTCCGCATAGCTCCGCTGTCTTGATTGTGCTATCTTCAGATTCTCCCGAACCATTTTGATATTCTCTTCGGCTTCAAGCAAAATGTCGGGGCCAAACACCTGTCTCTCTCCAGGCTGGTCCCAATGCAGTGGAGTCCTACAACTCCGCCCATAGAGTGCCTGGAACGGTGACATCTTCAAGCTGGCCTGGTAACTATTGTTGTAGGAGAATTCTGCATAAGGTAACCTTTTGTCCCATCCTGACTTGTCTTGCAACGCACCGGCTCTCAACATATCTTCTAGGATCTGGTTAGTTCTTTTAGTCTGACCGTCTGTCTGCGGGTGATAAGCCGAGCTGAAGTTCAAATGGGTGCCCAAAGCTTCTTGTAGCTGCTGCCAAAAATGAGTGGTGAACTGCGTTCCTCGATCTGACACTATCTTCTTCGGCACACCATGAAGGCAGACTATCCGTGACATGTATAACTCAGCTAACGTTGCTCCGGTGTATGTTGTCTTCACGGGTATGAAATGGGCCACCTTTGTTAAGCGGTCCACAACCACCCAGATGGAATCATAACCGGCCCGGGTACGAGGTAGGCCAACTATAAAATCCATCCCGATCTCAAACCCATTCGGGAACTGATCCTCAAGGAAGCTCATGAGATAGCCTACTCCATACACCCAGGGAGCGAGAAGATGTACCAACAAAGATTCCCTAGTGATGCCCTGCCGGACCACCTAGGTAGTGGTCAATGGGGATTAGCTCTCCCCGGGTAGAAAGGGAATCATGACTCATGGGTAAAGTGTGCAACCTCTGCAGAGGGTAGTGAAACTGATATATCAGCCGTGCTCACGGTTAAGAGCAGCCTTGGGATCCTCTTTGATTAGAGATACAGATGGTTCGAGATACAAGGATTATGTTATGGTTTTGGTTCGACTATGATGATGTTGTTCCTCGATGAGGAAATGGTTTACGGGTTGATAAATGCTAAAATCTGGCTTATACTAATGATAAATACTTGACCAACTAAAAGCAACTGCTGGAGCCTAACCCCACATAAAGCTAGTCCACTTCGGCCAAACGGGACATTTGCTGAGTACGTTGATGTGTACTCATCCTTGCTTTACCACAAAACACCAGGTTGTCCGCATTGTAACCACTGCTCAGGAGAAGGCGAAGTCGTGGAAGGAGACTTCCAGGAGTTCCAAGACTACGACGAATTCTAGGTGTGGGTTGGCGGCAACCCCCAGTCAGCTGCCTGTGAAGGCCTTATCTTTACTGCGTTTCGCTAGCACTTTGATTTAACTGTTAAGTTGATGACTATGTGGATGTCTATGACTCTATGATGTAATAAGTTAATACTCTTTTATGTTATTATTCGAGTATTGTGCGATGATGTTCATTTATGTAATCGCTGTGTACGTGAGTTCTGATCCTGGCACGTACATAGTTCGCATTCGGTTTGCCTTCCAAAACCGGGTGTGATAGAGATGGTGGGAGTAGCATGTACCCTCCTGGCTGGAGGCTGGATGGAGGAGTACTGTGCTCCCGGGTAGCGCAGACCGGTTCATGTTGTGGAGAATCTATGGGAACGGTTGACATATGCAAGGGTTAAGTGCTACATATGTCATGTGGTTAGAGATCCTCAGCTGAGTAAATCGATTCGGATTGCCGTTATATCCCCGGATAGTGGAGGCTTGGTCACTGACCTGCAACCTAAGTCAGGATGTAAACATTATGAGTAAAAATGATGTTGTATTGAAGAGATGGTGAAATTAGACTAGGTGCAAATAGAGTCTATTAATACTTAATCTGGCATTAAAATATTGAAAGTAAGGACTCACTTTAGTAAGCTTTTTCTGCAAAAGTATCTAAGTTGATTCTTGCTAAAAGCCTCTCCTTGATTCCTAAATCCAGCATATCCTTGAGAGTCTTTTTCCTTAGTCGGGTAAGACTTGCGAAAGTACACTTCGTACTCAAGGCTTTGTCCCATGTTGTTTTAGGTGAAGAGCCTACGAAGCTTTGCTACTTTTGGGCAAAGGTGGTTCCCAAGCAGGAGGAAGAATCGAAAATAGAAGTGTGTTGTTGTGGATGGTGCTAAGTGCCGATGGGCTCGGCCTTCTTATAAGTCTAAGTACCTCTTCTATACTTCTTATTGAGGATGGTCACTTAAGCTAGCATATATTTCAAAACTATAAATACTTTATAACAATTCTGTCGGTGTCTCGAGACCGGGGGGTCCCTAAGCCGACGAGTGAGTGTGCCGCGTGCCCCAGCCCAGATGGGTCGAGCGCGTGGGCGAGCGCGAAGGGGGGAAGCGAGGTGGCCGGAGACGGGCGTGAGAGAGGTGGAAATCCCGCGGCCTTCGTGTTCGTCCCGCGCCCAGGTCGGGTGCGCTTGCAGTAGGGGGTTACAAGCGTCCACGCGGGTGAGGGAAGCGAGCGGCCCCAAGAGAGCGCCTGTCCCGTCCTCGTCCCCGCGCGGCCAACCTTCTCTAAGAAGGCCCTGGTCCTTCCTTTTATAGGCGTAAGGAGAGGATCCAGGTGTACAATGGGGGTGTAGCAGAGTGCTACGTGTCTAGCGGGGGGAGAGCTAGCGCCCTAAGTACATGCCAATGTGGCAGCCGGAGAGATCTTGGCACCCTGCTGGTGTGATGTCGTGGCTGTCGGAGGAGCAACGGAGCCTGGCGGAGGGACAGCTGTCGGAGCGGTTGAGTCCTTGCTGACGTCCCCCTGCTTCCGTAAGGGAGCTGAGAGCCGCCGTCGTCACAGGGCTAGCGGGGCGCCATCATTGCCTATCTGGCGGAGCTAGCCAGATGGGACACCGGTCTTGTTCTCTGCGGCCCGAGTCGGCTCGGGGTAGGGTGATGATGGCGCTTCCTGTTGACGTGGCGGGCCTGTGCCCTAGGTCGGGCGACGTGGAGGCTCCTCCGAAGCCGAGGTCGAGTCTGTCTTCCATGGCCGAGGCCGAGCCCAAGCTCCTGGGTCGGGCGAGGCAGAGGTCGTTCGGCAGAGGCCAGGGCGGAGTCCAAGCCCTGGGGTCGGGCGAAGCGGAGTTCGTCGTCTTCTGGGGCTGAGCCCGAGTCCGAGCCCTGGGTCGGGCGGAGTGGAGTTCGCCGTCTTCTGGGGCCTAGACCGAGTCCGAGCCCTGGGTCGGGCGGAGCGGAGTTCGCCGTCTTCCAGGGCTTAGCCCGAGTCCGAGCCCTGGGTCGGGCGGAGCGGAGTTCGCCGTCTTCCGGGGCCTAGCCCGAGTCCGAGCCCTGGGTCGGGCGGAGCGGAGTTCGCCGTCTTCCGGGGCTTAGCCCGAGTCCGAGCCCTGGGTCGGGCGGAGCGGAGTTTCCTATGGCGCCTTTGGCAGGGCCTGACTGCCTGTCAGTCTCACTCTGTCAAGTGGCACTGCAGTCGGAGTGGCGCAGGCGGCGCTGTCCTTCTGTCAGACCGGTCAGTGGAGCGGCGAAGTGACGGCGGTCACTTCGGCTCTGCCGGGGGGCGCGCGTCAGGATAAAGGTGTCAGGCTACCTTTGCGTTAAATGCTCCTGCGACTCGGTCGGTCGGCGCGGCGATTTAGTCAGGGTTGCTTCTTAGCGAAGGCAAGGCCTCGGGCGAGCCGGAGATGTGTCCGCCGTTAAAGGGGGGCCTCGGGCGAGACGGAAATCCCTCGGGGTCGGCTGCCCTTGCCCGAGGCTAGGCTCGGGCGAGGCGTGATCGAGTCGCTCGTATGGACTGATCCCTGACTTAATCGCACCCATCAGGCCTCTGCAGCTTTATGCTGATGGGGGTTACCAGCTGAGAATTAGGCGTCTTGAGGGTACCCCTAATTATGGTCCCCGACAGTAGCCCCCAAGCCTCGAAGGGAGTGTTAGCACTCGCTTGGAGGCTTTCGTCGCACTTTTTTGCAAGGGGACCAGCCTTTCTCGGTTGCATTTTGTTCCGGTGGGTGCGCGCGAGCGCACCCGCCGGGTGTAGCCCCCGAGGCCTCGGAGGAGTGGTTTCACTCCCCCGAGGTCTTAATGCCTTGCGTAATGCTTCGGCTGGTCTGGTTGTTCCCTCATGCGAACTGGCCGTAGCCCGGGTGCACGGTCGGGGCCCAAGTTCTCGGGCTGGTATGTTGACGCCGTCAACGGTTCGGCCGGAGCCGGGTTTGCGAGAGCAGCCCCCGAGCCTCCGCACAGGGCGAGAGGGCGATCAGGGACAGACTCGGCTTTTTTACATACGCCCCTACGTCGCCTTTCCGCAAGGAGGGGGGAGAGCGCCATGTTACCCTCGATGGGCACCGAACATGGTGTCTCCGGTGAGCTGCAAGCGGGTAATCCGAGTGGACGTCCGTGCCCCGTTCGTTGGGGGTCGGCTAGGGGCCCAGAGGCACGCCCAAAAGTACCTGCGGGTGATCTGCCGGACCCGGTCCCCTGGCGACGGGGTCCGAGGGCTCGATGCCTCCCTCCGATGGGATTCCGTTACAAGATCGCTCCCGCTGGTCTCGGAAATGTCCTAGGGTACCTCGGGAGCGCAGCCCGAGCCTTGGTTATGTATCGAACGTACCCCTGGTCATCCCTCGCTCGGCGTCTGAGGCGACTGTGAACCCTTCGGGGGCCAGCCTTCGAACCCCTGATCAGTAATGGGCGCGGAGCCCGAGTAGCCTGAGGCGGCCGTGGAGCCCTTCGGGGGGCCGGCCTTCGAACCTCTGACCAGTAGTGGGTGTAGGGCCCACGCGATCTGAGGCGACCGTTGAACCCCTCGGAGGGCCAGCCTTCGAACCTCTGATCAGTAGGGGGGGCTCGGAGCCCGGTTCCTTCACAGGGAAGGATCCTTTTCGGGGTATCCCCCTTTCCCGGTCCCTGTTGCAAGATATAGAGAAAGAGGAAAAAAGGAAAAGGATACGAAATCGAACAACGTGGCGTACCTTTTTTGGCGCGGTTATTGCGGCGAAGGCGAAGCGTCGCCCGCTTCTCCTGCCAGAAGCGCCGCCTGTCCCGCCGCGGAGTTAATGCGACGGGGTGAGTTGTTGGCAGGGCGGCCGTTGCGCGTGCGCGAGCCATTCGAGGAACGGATCACGGGCGCCCTGTCTTCACGCCGTGAGAGGGGGTTCTCTTGCTGCCCCCGGACGGGACGTGAGTCTGGCCGACGACGTGACCGCTGCTCCCGCCCGCCTGCCACCGTCATTACTGCCGGCCCACTTTCGGCCGCATTGACCGTCGCGCCAGGCTGGCGCTGCTGGGTCGTGCGCTGGGCCGCCTCGAGTTGCGGTATTGGTTCCGCAACCGAAGAGGCGCGGTGGTGGCGCAAGTGGCGGTGCAGTTGCTTGCATGCAGCATCTGGCGCGCCGGTTGCGTGACGCATGGGCCTGGGCCTCCATGCTGGCATGTTGGGAGTCGGAGAAGCGCGTCCACCTGGCGCGATTGCATGCCGCCTGCATGGCTGCCCACCCCTTCCGCCCGTTGGTCTGGGCAAAAGTGGGGGGTCGCTTGTAACTGCTGGGCAGTTGTGTGCACCACGCGCGGCGGTTTGGCTTCTTCTGCTCTGAGCCGGTTTGCATGACACGCGGGACCCAGCCCCCGCGCCGCAGGGAAGGGCCTTGGAGCGTGTTGGAGAAGACTCAGCCCGTGACGTTTGGGGGCGCACGTAGGGAGAGTTGCCTTTAAAAGGAGGGCGACCCCTCTCGGAAGGTGACCATGTCTTCTCGCTCCCTTATGCGTCGCGTCTTTCCACCTTCCAAGCCCCCGGATGGGGGGTACCCGCCGTCTTTTCGCCTCATCGTCGGAGGAACGCAACTCCGTGGGAGTTGGTACCTTTCAGCCATCGTTCGGCTTCAAGGATTTTCATCACACAGCCCGGTTGCTCCCCTCCGCTGGTGGTCACCCAAGACGGTGACCTCCAGCTCCTGGATGGGGAGAGGCAAGCCAGGCTGTGATCCCGCCCTCAGCATCGGGGGTGTTCGTCATCCTCGCTGGGGCGGGGAGCGAGGCGAGCCGGGGCTCTACCTCCTGCGCGGGTCGGCGGACCACCTCTTCTTCCAGCTTCTGTTGGTGGCAATCGTCCTCCCGCACTGCGACGGAGACATCCTCCAGTCATGCCGGGGAAGGCGAACTGTTGCTGCCCAGCTAGGATGCAACATTTCGTCCTTTCCCTCGCATTCGCGGCGAGGACGGCAGCGAGGATCTGCCGGTGCGCTTGGGAGCGGCCCGCTCTTTGGCTTTAATAGCTGGTTCGCGTCCCTTGAGCGGGACCGCGAACGAGAGCCCTCTGGTGGCCGCGTCCACCCGGGACCATGGCTGCTGCCGCAGAGGTCGCTGGCGAGCCTCCCGATGTTCGTCGCCCCGCAGGCTCGAGGTTGCTCATACCCGCGGGGACGGAACCAGAGTTCCGTTTGTAAGGGCACTTTGAATGCCAGTGTCTTTGTTCATTGTGGCTGTCGAGGCCTAAACATGTATGTAATTTTGGCACGGAGCCGTGTTTTTTCCTCATTTTCGCGCACTAAGACTCGCCTGTTGATTATCTGAACCGCTTCACCAAGCATGAGTCGCCCCGTGTCAAGGTGACGAGTGAGGTATCCGTATCCCGGAGGCGTAGGAGTCCCTCGGCTCGATCGACCTTGTTGTCTGAGGCTCCTCTAGCTTAGTTAAAGAGACCCCTTGGCCGCTCTTCGACGAGCCGAGGCCAGGGGTAGCGATATCAGCACGAACAGAGGCGGAGTTGGCTCGAAAATGAAAACCTGGTTGGCCGGAGCCTAGCCGGGTTGTCCGTCAGCGGGACCGATGCCGGAGTTGATCAGCCGAGGCCTCGGACCGGGCTGGCGCCCTCGGAGGATGGTTGGTCGAGGCCCCTGGGGTAACCGGCCGAGCCGCCTGCTCGGGCCGGATTCCCGGAGAAGTCCCTGGACCGCGTCGCCGTCCGAGGCCGGGTCGGACCTCACTGAAGGTGTCGTCGATGTCGAGGGTGCTACAGCCCCCTTCCAGCGTGAAGACCCGAGCCTGCAGGATCAGATTGTCTTGTAGCGCGTGCCTTCTGCGGCCGCTGAGGCCAGAAAACACACCCTCGCTGCGTTGTAAAGCTGCGTCTCCTTTCCTCTTATTTCGAGCATCTGGACTTTTTTGTCGGTAACAGGGATGTTTGTGCGAGCGAGAGTTGCTTCTCGCGGAAGGTGATGAGTGAGGTATCCGTATCCCGGAGGCGTGGGAGTCCCTCGGCTCGGTCGGCCTTGCCGCTTACGCGTACTTTCACCCGTCCATGAGGCCCTGTCACCGATTTAGTCGAGAAGGCTCGAAGGACCGCTTCGGCAGAAGAGCTTCCGAACGTAAAGACTTGTTCGGTCCGCGGAATCACTTTATCCGAACGCGAGTTACTTATCGCAGAAGGTGATGAGTGAGGTATCCGTATCCCGGAGGCGTAGGAGTCCCTCGGCTCGGTCAGCCTTGGCTGCTTACGTGTACTCCGTCGTTTTCAGGATCCGCTTTTCGAAGTAGTCAAAAAGCACGAAAGATATTCTGCTAAAAGAGATCTTTTTTCGAGGAAAATTTCGACGCAGAGGGGGTCCCCCCCCCTTTTAGCCCCCGAGGGAGGGTCGGGCTTTGCCGAGGCGAGGCCGACCCTTCCTTGATGACTAAACTTTGCGTGGGTGCGAGGTATATGAACAACTTGAAAACATCTTAAGGGTAGAAGCGACGTAGCTGTTGGATGTTCCAAGCGTTGCCGTAGATCTCGCCTTGATTGTTGGCCAGCTTGTATGTTCCGGGCTTCAGAACTTTGGCGATGACGAATGGCCCCTCCCAGGGGGGCGTGAGCTTGTGCCTCCCTCGGGCGTCTTGCCGCAGCCGAAGCACCAGGTCGCCCACCTGGAGGTCTCGAGGCCGGACCCCTCGGGCGTGGTAGCGTCGCAGGGACTGCTGGTACCGCGCCGAGTGTAGTAAGGCCTTGTCCCGAGCCTCTTCCAGCTGGTCTAGCGATTCTTCTCGGCTAGCTTGGTTGCTTTGATCGTTGTAGGCCCTCGTCATCGGGGAGCCGTATTCTAGGTCAGTGGGTAAGATGGCCTCGGCCCCGTAGACCAGGAAGAACGGCGTGAAACCCGTGGCTCGGCTCGGCGTTGTCCTCAGGCTCCAGATCATCGAGGGGAGTTCCTTCATCCATCGCTTGCCGAACTTGTTGAGGTCGTTGTAAATCCGGGGCTTGAGCCCTTGTAGAATCATGCCGTTGGCACGCTCTACTTGCCCATTTGACATGGGATGAGCCACGGCGGCCCAGTCCACCCGGATGTGGTGATCCTCGCAAAAATCCAAGAATTTTCTGCCGGTGAACTGGGTACTGTTGTCGGTGATGATGGAGTTTGGGACCCAGAAGCGATGGATGATGTTGGTGAAGAACGCCACCGCCTGCTCGGACCTGATGCTGTTCAGGGGTCGGACCTCGATCCACTTGGAGAATTTGTCGATGGCGACCAGCAGGTGCGTGTAGCCCCCGGGCGCCTTCTGCAAGGGACCGACGAGGTCCAGACCCCACACAGCAAAGGGCCAGGTGATGGGTATCGTCTGCAGAGCCTGAGCGGGCAGGTGGGTCTGCTTCGCATAGAATTGGCACCCTTCGCAGGTGCGGACAATTCTAGTGGCGTCAGCCACCGCCGTTGGCCAGTAGAAGCCTTGCCGGAAAGCATTCCCGACAAGGGCTCGAGGCGCTGCATGATGGCCGCAAGCCCCCGAGTGTATTTCTTGCAGGAGTTCCTGACCTTCGGCGATGGAGATGCATCGCTGGAGGATGCCCGAGGGGCTGCGGTGGTAGAGCTCCTCCTCATCGCCCAGCAAGATGAACGACTTGGCGCGTCGCGCTACCCGCCGAGCCTCGGCTTGGTCGAGGGGTAGCTCTCCTTGGCGGAGATATTGCAGGTACGGGGTCTGCCAATTTCGATCAGGCGTGGCCCCGTTCTGCTCCTCCTCGACGTGCAGTGCCTCGCCCTCGGGGGCCGTGGGTACCTCGGGCTGAACCGAGGACGCCTCGGGCTGAGCCGAGGGTACCTCGGGCTGGACCGAGGTTGCCTCGGGCTCGGGCGTGTCGTTGATCTTGACGGAGGGTTGATGCAGATCCTGGGAGAAGACGTCCGGGGGAACCGTCGTTTGCCCCGAGGCTATTTTTGCCAGCTCGTCCGCAGTCTCGTTGTAGCGTCGAGCGATGTGGTTAAGCTCGAGCCCGTAGAACTTGTCTTCCAGGCGCCGAACCTCATCGCAGTAGGCCTCCATCTTCGGGTCGCGGCAGTGGGAGTTCTTCATGACTTGGCCGATGACGAGCTGCGAGTCACCGCGGGCGTTGAGGCGTCTGACCCCTAGCTCGATGGCGATCCGCAACCCGTTGACTAGAGCCTCGTACTCAGCCACATTGTTGGACGCCGGGAAATGGAGGCGTAGTACGTAGCGTAGGTGTTTCCCGAGGGGCGAGATGAAGAGCAGGCCCGCGTCGGCTCCCGTCTTCGTCAGCGACCCGTCGAAGAACATGGTCCAGAGCTCCGGTTGGATCGGAGCCGTCGGCAGCTGGGTGTCGACCCATTCGGCTACGAAGTCCGCCAATACCTGGGACTTGATGGCCTTCCGAGGGGCGAACGAGATTGTCTCGCCCATGATTTCCACCGCCCACTTTGCGATCCTGCCCGAGGCCTCTCGGCACTGGATGATCTCCCCCAGGGGGAAGGATGACACCACAGTTACCGGATGAGACTCGAAGTAATGTCGCAACTTTCGCCTCGTCAGAATCACTGCATACAGCAGCTTCTGAACTTGTGGGTAGCGGATCTTGGTTTCGGACAGTACCTCGCTGACGAAGTAAACTGGCCTCTGAACGGGCAATGCATGCCCCTCTTCTTGCCTCTCGACCACAATCGCGGCGCTAACCACCTGAGTGGTCGCGGCGACGTAGACCAAGAGGGCTTCTCCATCAGCTGGGGGCACCAAGATAGGCGCCTTTGTAAGGAGCGCCTTCAGGTTCCCGAGAGCTTCCTCGGCCTCAGGGGTCCAAGCGAAACACTCGGCCTTCCTTAAGAGGCGGTACAGAGGCAGACCTCTTTCGCCGGGGCGTGAGATGAAGCGGCTCAGGGCCGCGAGACATCCCATGACCCTCTGTACGCCTTTTAAGTCCTTGATGGGCCCCATGCTGGTGATAGCTGCGATCTTCTCCGGGTTGGCTTCGATGCCTCGCTCGGAGACGATGAACCCCAAGAGCATGCCCCGGGGCACCCCGAAGACACACTTCTCGGGATTGACCTTGACGCCTTTCGCTTTGAGACATCGGAATGTCACTTCAAGGTCGGAGAGGAGGTCGGAAGCCTTTCTTGTCTTGACTACGATGTCATCGATGTAGGCCTCGACTATGCGACCGATGTGTTCGCCGAACACATGGTTCATGCACCGCTGGTACGTCGCGCCCGCATTCCTCAAACCGAACGGCATGGTGACATAGCAGTACATGCCGAAGGGCGTGATGAAAGAAGTCGCGAGCTGGTCGGACTCTTTCATCCGAATTTGGTGATACCCTGAGTAGACATCGAGGAAGGACAGGGTTTCACACCCAGCAGTGGAATCCACGATTTGATCGATGCGAGGTAGAGGGTAGGGAACCTTCGGACATGCTTTGTTGAGACCAGTGTAGTCCACACACATCCGCCATTTCCCCCCTTTCTTTCTCACAAGCACAGGGTTGGCAAGCCATTCGGGATGGAATACCTCTTTGATGAACCCTGCTGCCATTAGCTTGTGGATCTCCTCGCCTATCACTCTGCGCTTCTCCTCGTCGAATCGACGCAGAGGCTGCCTGACGGGTCGGGCTCCAGCCCGAATATCCAGCGAGTGCTCGGCGACATCCCTCGGTATGCCGGGCATGTCCGAGGGACTCCACGCAAAGACGTCGGCGTTTGCGCGGAGAAAGTTGACGAGCACTGCTTCCTATTTGGGGTCAAGCCCGGAACCGATCCGGATCTGCTTGGAGGTGTCGCCACTGGGGTCGAGAGGGACGGCCTTAACCGTCTCCGCTGGCTCGAAGTTGCCGGCATGACGCTTCACGTCTGGCACCTCTTTGGAGAGGTTCTCCAGGTCGGCGATGAGGGCCTCGGACTCGGCGAGGGCCTCGGCGTACTCCACGCACTCCACGTCGCATTCGAACGCGTGTTTGTACGTGGGGCCGACGGTGATGACCCCGTTGGGGCCCGGCATCTTGAGCTTCAGGTAGGTGTAGTTGGGGACAGCCATGAACTTCGCGTAGCATGGCCTCCCCAGTACCGCGTGGTAGGTTCCTCGGAACCCAACCACCTCGAACGTCAAAGTCTCCCTTCGGAAGTTGGAGGGTGTTCCGAAGCAGACGGGAAGGTCGAGTCGTCCGAGGGGCTGGACGCGCTTCCCAGGAATGATCCCGTGGAAGGGCGCAGCGCCTGCTCGGACAGAGGACAGATCGACGCGCAGGAGCCTGAGGGTCTCGGCGTAGATGATGTTGAGGCAGCTGCCCCCGTCCATCAGGACCTTGGTGAGCCTGACGTCACCGACGATGGGGTCGACGACGAGCGGGTATTTCCCCGGGCTCGGCACGTGGTCGGGGTGGTCAGCTTGGTCGAAGGTGATGGGCTTGTCGGACCAGTCTAGGTAGACTGGCGCCGCCACCTTCACTGAGCAGACCTCCCGGCGCTCTTGCTTGCGATGCCGAGCCGAGGCATTCGCCGCATGCCCACCGTAGATCATGAAGCAGTCGCGGACCTCGGGGAACTTTCCTGCTTGGTGATCTTCCTTTTTGTCGTCGTCGTGGGCCCTGCCACCCTCCGCGGGTGGCCCGGTCCTGTGGAAGTGGCGCCGAAGCATGACGCACTCCTCAAGGGTGTGCTTGACGGGCCCCTGATGGTAGGGGCACGGCTCCTTGAGCATCTTGTTGAAGA
This sequence comes from Zea mays, assembly GCF_902167145.1. Lineage (NCBI taxonomy): Eukaryota > Viridiplantae > Streptophyta > Magnoliopsida > Poales > Poaceae > Zea > Zea mays. The sequence goes on along the minus strand of NC_050105.1, from coordinate 47,089,628 downwards.
GGTTAGCACCTCCGGGGGGCTTCCGAGGGTTCTTGTACTCGGCGGCGGCGACAAGGTCCGCGTCGGCGGCGTCACGTTTCGCTTGCGACTTCTTCTTGCCTTTCTTCTTGGCGCCGCGCGGAGTAGACGCCTCGGGAGCCTCTTCCGATGGGCGGCCCTGGGGCTGCTTGTCCTTTCGGAAGATAGCCTCGACCGCCTCCTGGCCAGAGGCGAACTTGGTGGCGATGTCCATCAGCTCGCTCGCCCTGGTGGAGGTCTTGCGACCCAACTTACTCACCAGGTCGCGGCAGGTGGTGCCGGCAAGGAACGCGCCGATGACATCCGAGTCGGTGATGTTGGGCAGCTCGGTGCGCTGCTTCGAGAATCGCCGGATGTAGTCCCGAAGAGACTCTCCCGGCTGTTGCCGGCAGCTTCGGAGGTCCCAGGAATTCCCGGGGCGCACGTACGTGCCCTGGAAATTGCCGGCGAAGGCTTGGACCAAATCATCCCAGTTGGAGATCTGCCCCGGAGGCAGGTGCTCGAACCAGGCGCGAGCAGTGTCGGAGAGGAACAGGGGGAGGTTGCGGATGATGAGGTTGTCGTCGTCCGTTCCACCCATTTGGCAGGCCAGGCGGTAGTCTGCGAGCCACAGTTTCGGTCTCGTTTCCCCCGAGTACTTTGTGATAGTAGTCGGGGGTCGGAACCGGGTCGGGAACGGCGCCCGTCGGATGGCCCGACTGCAGGCCTGCGGACCGGGTGGTTCGGGCGAGGGACTCCGATCCTCCCCGCTGTCGTAGCGTCCCCCACGCCTGGGGTGGTAGCCTCGGCGCACCCTTTCGTCGAGGTGGGCCCGACGGTCGCGACGATGGTGCTCGTTGCCGAGGTGGCCCGGGGCCGCAAGCGCGGTGTTGCGCGTGCGCCCGGTGTAGACCGAGGCTTCCCGCATGAATCGGGAAGTCGCGGCGTGAGGTTCCGAGGGGTATCCCTGCCTTCGGGAGGCAGAGCTCTCGGCTCGTCGGGCCGCAGCGCCTTCCAGGAGATTCTTGAGCTCTCCCTGGATTCGCCGACCCTCGGTGGTTGATGGCTCCGGCATCGCGCGGAGGAGCATCGCTGCGGCTGCCAGGTTCTGACCGACCCCGCTGGATGCGGGTGGCGGCCTGACCCTGACGTCGTTGGCGACGCGGTGCTGGAAACCCTGGGGCAGGTGACGTATTTCTCCGGCCGGGGGTTGGCCCGCCCATACCTGCCTGACGTCCCGGCGGATCGACTCAAGCGCTTCTGCTCCCTCGTCGAGCCTGGCCTGCGCCCCGCGGACTTGCTCGAGCTGTGGGTCGTGACCCCCCGCCGGAACGGGGACCACAGCTAGCTCCCGCGGGATGTCAGCGCGAGGCACCGGCCTAGGGAGATCACCGTCCTCCGGCATGCCGAGATGGTTGCCTTCGGAGGGATCCCCTAGCTCGACGTGGAAACATTCGCGGCTTGGGCCACAGTCCTCGTCGTCAAGGTTGCGGCTACCGTCGGAACGGTCGGAGAGGCAGTAGTCACATGCGGTCATAAAGTCCCGCATGGCACTGGGGTTGCCAAATCCAGAGAAATCCCAACAGATGCTGGGATCGTCATCTTCCTTGGACCCAGAGGGCCCGTAGGTCGAGACGTCCGTCAATCGGTCCCAAGGCGACCGCATACGAAACCCCAGAGGGGTTGCACTCGCCTCAACGAGAGCGCCCGCCAAAGCGAGGTCGCTAGGCGGGTTGAGGCCGAGTCGAAATGACGTAGGATGGGAATCAGTCAGTACCTTTTGGTCGACGAGGAGCGACATAGTCACGTCGGGGACCGATTGCACCGTCGTCTTAGGTACGAGGGCGACGTCCTGCAAGCCCTCCGCGAGCGCGCTGGCGTCGTCCACTTGCTCGGGATTGGTGTGTCGCGGGGGGACGGCGCTCGCCTTCGTCTCAAACGCGAGGTCGACGCCCGACGCGCCCCCCGTTGGGGCGTTGGGGACGTCGATTCGCTCGACAGCCGACGAAGCGCGGCCTCCCGCTTGGCCTTGGTTGCCCCGCCTCCTCCTCCGTTGGCGGGGGAGAGGACGGGGCGAGCTCGAATGTTGTTCTTCCACCACGCGGGGAAGATGTCGTCGATTCCGCCGCCGGCGGGCGGGTTGTCGGCCGCCATTGTCGTTGTCACGCGGCGGTGGAAGGAGTATCATGTCGTAGCTGCCGTCGAAGGACATGAACTCAAGACTCCCGAAATGGAGCACCGTCCCGGGCCGGAGAGGTTGCTGGAGACTGCCCATCTGGAGCTTGACGGGAAGCTTTTCGTCAGCACGCAGCAGGCCCCTACCTGGCGCGCCAACTGTCGGCGTCTCGAGACCGGGGGGTCCCTAAGCCGACGAGTGAGTGTGCCGCGTGCCCCAGCCCAGATGGGTCGAGCGCGTGGGCGAGCGTGAAGGGGGGAAGCGAGGTGGCCGAAGACGGGCGTGAGAGAGGTGGAAATCCCGCGGCCTTCGTGTTCGTCCCGCGCCCAGGTCGGGTGCGCTTGCAGTAGGGGGTTACAAGCGTCCACGCGGGTGAGGGAAGCGAGCGGCCCCAAGAGAGCGCATGTCCCGTCCTCGTCCCCGCGCGGCCAACCTTCTCTTAGAAGGCCCTGATCCTTCCTTTTATAGGCGTAAGGAGAGGATCCAGGTGTACAATGGGGGTGTAGCAGAGTGCTACGTGTCTAGCGGGGGGAGAGCTAGCGCCCTAAGTACATGCCAATGTGGCAGCCGGAGAGATCTTGGCACCCTACTGGTGTGATGTCGTGGCTGTCGGAGGAGCAACGGAGCCTGGCGGAGGGACAGCTGTCGGAGCGGTTGAGTCCTTGCTGACGTCCCCCTGCTTCCGTAAGGGAGCTGAGAGCCGCCGTCGTCACAGGGCTAGCGGGGCGCCATCATTGCCTATCTGGCGGAGCTAGCCAGATGGGACACCGGTCTTGTTCTCTGCGGCCCGAGTCGGCTCGGGGTAGGGTGATGATGGCGCTTCCTGTTGACGTGGCGGGCCTGTGCCCTAGGTCGGGCGACGTGGAGGCTCCTCCGAAGCCGAGGTCGAGTCTGTCTTCCATGGCCGAGGCCGAGCCCGAGCTCCTGGGTCGGGCGAGGCGGAGGTCGTTCGGCAGAGGCCAGGGCGGAGTCCGAGCCCTGGGGTCGGGCGAAGCGGAGTTCGTCGTCTTCTGGGGCTGAGCCCGAGTCCGAGCCCTGGGTCGGGCGGAGCGGAGTTCGCCGTCTTCCGGGGCCTAGCCCGAGTCCGAGCCCTGGGTCGGGCGAAGCGGAGTTCGCCGTCTTCCGGGGCCTAGCCCGAGTCCGAGCCCTGGGTCGGGCGGAGCGGAGTTCGCCGTCTTCCGGGGCTTAGCCCGAGTCCGAGCCCTGGGTCGGGCAGAGCGGAGTTTCCTATGGCGCCTTTGGCAGGGCCTGACTGCCTGTCAGTCTCACTCTGTCAAGTGGCACTGCAGTCAGAGTGGCGCAGGCGGCGCTGTCCTTCTGTCAGACCGGTCAGTGGAGCGGCGAAGTGACGGCGGTCACTTCGGCTCTGCCGGGGGGCGCGCATCAGGATAAAGGTGTCAGGCTAACTTTGCGTTAAATGCTCCTGCGACTCGGTCGGTCGGCGCGGCGATTTAGTCAGGGTTGCTTCTTAGCGAAGGCAAGGCCTCGGGCGAGCCGGAGATGTGTCCGTCGTTAAAGGGGGGCCTCGGGCGAGACGGAAATCCCTCGGGGTCGGCTGCCCTTGCCCGAGGCTAGGCTCGGGCGAGGCGTGATCGAGTCGCTCGTATGGACTGATCCCTGACTTAATCGCACCCATCAGGCCTCTGCAGCTTTATGCTGATGGGGGTTACCAGCTGAGAATTAGGCGTCTTGAGGGTACCCCTAATTATGGTCCCCGACAAATTCAAAGTTATTTCTTTGAATCACCTTGTAATCACTCCGATCATGTACATTGTAAAACTTGATGTAACTTGTAAAATTTGGTAATAAGATTTCTGCTGCAAAATTGTTAGTGTGTGATTTGTGTTTACTTAATCCCGCGGTTTTGGTTGTAAGTGGTTTATCCGAGGTCCTTGGGGTACTCGGACAGATCCTGTTAAGTTATCTGGTGCACATGCATAGCCGTCTGAGGTCTTTGAGACAAGGGCAGGTGCATGTGGGCCCAATAACTTGGGAGGTTCTGCCACAGCTGGTGTCAGAGCAGGATGAAGTTTATACAGTCACATACGTATTTTCAAAACAAAAGTTTTGGTTTTACAAAACCTATTTTCAACTAAACACATTGTTTGGCTTTGAAAAACAGTTTTGAAAAACTATAATGCTAGCGACATCCTCTATTAAGCCCTAAGTTAAGGACTATCAGGTGGCTTAGTTCAAAACCACTAACCCACAACCGGGGGTATTGCATACATGTGTATTGTTATTTTTGAGGCCATTATGTTCTGAATGGATCGACGCTAAAGGTAAGGTGAGATGTGAGAGCATGACCGAACAAACGTCGGTCTAGGGAAGTGCTTAATTGTAGCGCTTGATTATATACATGTTATACATATGTATATATGAAGGCTATGATATGGAGTAATTACTTTTCCGGGAATTCAGTACCCCATGGATGTGTATGGGTATACAGACATGGGAATACTGAGAAGTGTAATGTACTTGTAACGACGCACCTATGCTCAGGTAAGAAGGTGAGTTACCATAATGAGTTGCCCTATCGTTAAAGTGTGGCAATGACGCCTATGCGTGGCTCGACGCTTAATGATGAGCTGGCCTCCATATAGCAATATATGGAGTATAAACTGTGATAAACTGTCATGTGTGAATTGCATCATTAGGAAAATGGGATGTGATGAATTTTTTTGCAGGTACACTAACCTCAAAAACGTATGTGTAGCTGACTACTAGCAAAATACCGTGAGAGTCATAAGTATGCCACCGAGATAGAACGCTATCGCCACATTATGTTGGCAAACTCAGTGAGGACGAATAAGACGAGCATGCATCCTGATTGTTGCATCGTGTTTGTCACCTATGCACCCAAAATGCTTCTCTCGTCTTTATTCCAATAACCAATGACTGTAGATAATGTGGTGTAATACTGTATTGTGAACTTTGATGAAATAGTTGTCCTCCGTTCTTTAGGTAACCTATTTAGGTGTTATATATGTGTTTGCTCTGGTACTTGATGTGCTGATAGAAGGTTGGTAGTTTGTTTGCTTAAACCGAAAATTAGGCCATGTTCTTAGTTGGTGAACCATGACCCAAAGTTGAATTTTCTATTTTCACTCCATGACCAAGCCCATACAAATAAGTGCTTAGATAATTTATTTGTTGGACATAAAGTGTACCTGGGCTTCAAACGAGAATCTTGAGTTATATCTCCTTCCAAAACCGTGTCCTTTTATGGTTGGTGCAAGCTGATGTCCCTTATCCAGCTTTGCCGCTTCTTAAGGATCATGTCGTTATTTTATCAACCTAACTTAGGAAAGGACTACCTAATCTTTTCCTTGAACTTGATGCCTTTGGTTTCCTCATATCTATCGAAGGCATACCAACTTAATCTTGTGATTGTTTTCCCTCCGTATCTAATCAGATACTAATCCTTGTCCTCGTGATCTCTATAATGGGCGTAGAAATATTCTTGGGCTAAAGCAACAGTCTCCCATCGTACTCTCTTCGTCATCCAACTTAGGCTATGGCCATGTCTTGTTCATTCATCGGGCCATAATCTATTTGGCTCTCTACTTGTAACCATTCTTACAGGTGGAGTATCTCTTTGTATATTGTCACCCTTGCTCAATCCGGTTCTGTGGTGCGAGAGTTCTTATTGGTTACATCTGGTAATTGTGTTATGACTAAAACCGATGGCACCACGCTGAAACCGAGGGCCTCCTGTGGGTGATCAGCACATGGTTGCGCTACTTGGCATGCGCTGGTATCACAATTGGTAGTCATGATCCATTATGAGACTATATCGATATGTTATCTCTGCACAAATTGTTCTTACCACGTGAGATTCATTATTGGTGCTAGTTTTGTAATGGTGTCATGGTTAAGGACTTATGGTACCGCGGCGAAACTGAGAGCCTCCTGTGAATGCGCACACAGGATTTTGCTGCTTGGCGCATGCCGGTATCAAAGTCTCTAGTCATGATCCATTGTGGAACTACACTAATGTGTGATCTTCCGTAAACTTTTCCCTTGAAACAATTTCTATGTTGTTTGTCAAGTGATCAAGCAACATCTATCATTTCTGTTGGATAAAAAGGGATACCACTTTCTTGTGTGGTCTCTTTTCCCTTGACTTTGGTAGTGACTACTCATACAAGTTCCCTTTACGTCCTTGGTGTAAAGGTGAAGCCTTGGAGCTTTTTAGTGTTGGAAAACAACTGATTAGCTCTCAATAGAAATTGATTTTCCCTGCTGTTGTGATGCAGGAGTTTGTTCATTCGCTCTTTCATTTAATCCATGTATTTCCTAACCAAGTCAATTCATCTCGTATAGAAGAAACGGATGAACAACCTGACCAAATGGATTTTTACTCAAGTGCATACAAAAGTGAACTCTCAACCCTTGGCTTACCGATGGTACTGAGAGGACCTGCTCATTGTCAAAAGTAGTTCAACAAGTTGGTTTTACTAACTTGTAACTGCTTTGTGAACAAAGGTTGAGTTTAGAGATCGATTGGTCGAGTTATCTAAACTCACTTTGGTTCAACCCATCTTAAAGAAAGTACTTACAAGTATCAAGATTAAGTCGGCCGATAACCGCCTAATCATCGCTCTAGTCATGCCTCGATCGCCTCGCGTGTGCTTTTCCAGCATGTGTGATCAAGTTGAGCCATGGTTAGTGCTTTCTAAAACAGACTAGTTGCAAAGTCCGCATCTACAGACCCCTCCGCTGGTGATTTTTCAAGTCTATATTATTTTTCTTGGACTCGGATTCTCTAACTAGAACGAGGTAACTGTGATGTTGTTTGACATTCACACCCGTCTCGTGTGCTATGAACTTATCGTGACCACTTGTTGGTAAACCTCTTTCTTTGTTTTTACCCAAGATGGTGCATCTGATTCTGTTTGGGTAAAATCGAGTATTTACCGCTCGCTCAACAGACTCAGATAGTACAGTGTCATCAGAAAAAGCAAACTACACATATGGAACCTTATGTGTTCCTCTGGCAGACATCGTCTCTATTGGTGGACATTTCTAAATTAGCCTAAGGCGATACATGTTATGTCCACTAGAGAAACCACATCCTGAGGCACTCGCCTTCGCTCCGGACTATCTTAGGGTTATCGCTGATATGGACATGGGTTACATACTTCTCTACCCTTAGAAGTCTTTCACTCCGAATCTCGGGACGAGATTCTTTTAAGGGGGGAGGGCTGTAACACCCCTGGTGTTTATATTCTGCTCGACAACGAGTATGGATTTAAGCACGTAATATCAGTGGATAAAACGGATGCTAAATTTTTAAACATCTTCGCCTATCGCGATTTTAATATCGCATCTATTCCGTTTGTCGTGAGCGAGACATCGTTTTGTATTTTTAATTATCCGGACTCTTCCTAAATTTTCGGGATGTTCGAAACATAATCGTTCCGAGAATTGGGGCGTTCGGTGATTATTTAAAACTCATCGCTCGCGCGAATACGAATTTGGAAGCTCGATCCACCGTTGCAATCTATGTCCCAAATAAATTAATTAGAATTCGACGATTAAAATATTCAGTGCAACATAAATTGGATCGCGCGTCGTTTGAGTGAAATCGTGCGCGAGGATATGATCCAATTTATCCTTCAGCACGCTGTTTTGGCAACGAAATCGCGTATACATTACGGATCTGGTTTCGACTAATTTCGGTCGAATCACGTAGAACAAATTATCAGTGCCGAAATCAGTTTATTTCGGTCTGTTGTTCTCGCCCGGATCCAAATCTTCGGATGTAACCAATTATTAAACAACTCGGCTCACACTCGTCAATCGTGAAATCACGTACGAGGATCCAAAAATTGTGCATCGATTCACTGATAAATTATTCTGGCTGTGGAACTAGGTATTCAGATGTTAGACGTATGTTTATCTGATTTTAAACCAGATCAAATCTTGTTTGGTTCGATTTGTGTGTATCTCGTCTCGATCTAAATCTTTAAGTGTAAATAACAAATACGAATTCATCTGACTCCAGATTAGTCATCACATCAAATTCTTCTCAAATATTTTGTCGAACTTATTTTGGTTCGACCTTTTAAATATCTCTCAAATTTAAATATCAGAATCATAAATATATGAGATTTTTTAGTTAAAGAAATTAAAAATCTGAAAAAGGAAAAATATCCTACGTTCCTATCCTGAAGCCGCTCAAGCTCCTGCGCGTCGTTCTTATCCCCCTCACGCGCGCGTCTTCTTCTTTCCCTCTGCGCGCTGCTTCCTGTTCGGCCGTGCCTGCGTGCCGCTCGCCCCAGCTCCCAGCTATGGCGTCTGGCCGAGAGAGCTTCTCTCATCTCCTCCCTGCTCAATCTCCAGCCACGCGCCCTCCAGTTCTGAGCTCCTCTGCGCGCGCGAAGTCCTCTGCGCCGCACCCTGAAGCCCCCTGCTCGGCGCCCGAGATCCCTCCCATGGCCGGTGTTCGGTCCCTGCGCTCGTCCGACCGAACTCCCTGGCCATCGCGCTTGCCGTTTCCCCACGCGCAGGAATTCACCAGTGTTCGGTCCGCGCGCAGCCTCCCTCCCAGCTCAGCCGCCCATCTCCATGGCCAGAGCTCCTTCATCTCCCTCCTCTCAGCGTCTTCTCCGTGCTCCCGCTCGGCTCCACCCATGGCCGGAATCCCCTTCCTGCCGAGCTCCCATGGCGGCGCCCATCCCCTGCTCCCTCCAGTTCTCCCTACCACGCCCACCGCCGGTCTATGCGCGCGCGCTCTGCTCCCATGCCGCGCGCCCCTGTCCTGTTTCTCTGCGCGCTCAGGTGCCTGCTCACACCCCTGACCATGGCGCTTGGCTTCTCCAGCCGCGCGTGGTGCGCGCTCCCTGCCATCGTCGTTCTCTGCCCCGCCGTGGGCAGCAACTTCGTCGATCTGCACAAATCCGGTTCGACAATCGGTTCCGTCTCCGTCGAACTCCTATTCGCCATCACGCCGAGCTCCTCAACACTGCCCCAACCCGTTGTCGTTATTTCATCGTCTCGTCTTGCTGCCAGTCCCTATGTGTTGTCTCCGACTGGTGTTTGCGGCGACAAAAGCATCCCAAGAAGATGTGGAGAAGCAATCCCCTAGTCGATACCCAAGTACTCTGCGAAAGGCCAGAACAAGAATTGTCGCCATGTGGAGTTCTAGTTAATATGGAGAGATTCCAAGAATTGTGGATGGAAGAGAGAGTGAAGCTCAGTTCAATGCTCGCCAGGTGCTCGATCGAAGATTTTATTCAGAGACTATCGACGCTCTCGCAGGCTTTGAGTCGGACTTACTTTAGATGAGAAATCCCTGATGTTTGAGAGAAGCGAGGCCTATAAGCGCTCTCTTGGGACTCGACCAAATGTCTAAATTGGAAAACTGTCATCGCCCTCGCGGATATCGAATCCATTCGGTCTTGGTATGCCAATTTATTAATTCGGCTAATCGAATTGGATTAACTTGACTTGCTAGTCGTAATAATTCTTGTGTTTAGCAGATGCGTCGTGTTCGTGTTAGATGTTTGCTAAAATACCTCAGCCCCTTCGCTAATGTAATCGTGTGAAATAAATGCGTAATATGGTGTACCTTAGGTCTATAATGCAGAATAAATGAAATATTTAATTTAGTGGGATTTATGTTGTATAATAATTGAGAATAGTAATTCTAGAAGTTAATGCAATGATTTCTATCTCTAGTCTAAGTTTAGATATTGTGCTCTAGTCAAGAGAGATAGAGCGCCTGTCAATGGCTCGCTATGGTTTATGATATTCCTATCTATATGCATTCATATGCATAATGCATTTTATTCAGGTACGTTAATTAATAGCGTAATGCGGAAGACAACCCAAGTCAACCCAAGCACGGGCTACTCCGCAGAATAATGCTGATGGATGAACCTGCCTGAACAAATGCCAAGACAAAAGGATGGTCGTCAAGTGGACGTCACCTAACAACACTAACCTAGTGTTTATTCCAGGCAAGCCCTGGTGCATGCAACCCCTTCCTTGTGTTTTTTAAATAATTTTTACACACTTTAAGTCTAGCGAAATGTGCATTAGGTTTATAGGAGTTGCTTGAAAACCCTTTGATGCATTGCCTACCTTGATATCCATACCTTTATAGATACTTCTCATGAAGTATCAAAATATGATTTACAAAAATGCTTATCCCTGCTTTGATCTTGTAGATAGAGGTTGTCTTTTGCATTAAGGCCTAGCTCAGGGGTTATCCTGAGGATAGATGGCTTCTACCTGCAAGAATATTTTTCATTGTGAGCGTGGTGGGATCTTACTACAAAGTTCCCTGTAATGCTCTTTTCATCATAAGGAATACAAACAATCCTAAGGATGGAAGTACTTAAATCAGGACTTGGGCTAGGAACAAGTGATGTTCTACCCAGGTTAATTAAGGATTGGATGCGTATGTAGGCCTGTATGATCAAGGACTATCTTAACTGGCCACATGCCCTGGATAAGGGATAGGGTAAGCTTGAACCTGGCTATTCCATACGTGAAAAGACAACCGCGCACTGGGCGTGGGAGATGGTGGGAGTAGCGTGTACCCTCCTAGCTGGAGGCTGGATGGAGGAGTACTGTGCTCCCGGGTAGCGAGAACCGATTCACGTTGTGGAGGATGTGTGGGAACGGTTGACATATGCAAGGGTTAAGTGCTACATATGTCGTATGGTTAGAGATCCTCGGCTGAGTAAATCGATTCGGATCGCCGTTATATCCCCGGACAGTGGAGACTTGGTCACTGACCTGCAACCTAAGTCAGGATGTAAACATTATGAGTAAAAATGATGTTGTATTGATGAGATGGTGAAATTAGACTAGGTGCAAACAGAGTCTATTAATACTTAATCTGGCATTAAAATATTGAAAGTAAGGACTCACTTTAGTAAGCTTTTTCTGCAAAAGTATCTATGTTGATTCTTGCTAAAAGCCTCTCCTTAATTCCTAAATCGAGCATATCCTTGAGAGTCTTTTTCCTTAGTCGGGTAAGACTTGCAAAAGTACACTTCGTACTCAGGGCTTTGTCCCATGTTGTTTTAGGTGAAGAGCCTACAAAGCTTTGCTACTTTTGTGCAAAGGTGGTTCCCAAGGAGGAGGAAGAATCGAAAATAGAAGTGTGTTGCTGTGGATGGTGCTAAGTGCCGATGGGCTCGGCCTTCTTATAAGTCTAAGTACCTCTTCTATACTTCTTATTGAGGATGGTCACTTAAGCTAGCATATATTTCAAAACTATAAATACTTTATAACAGTTCAAAGTTATTTCTTTGAATCACCTTGTAATCACTCCGATCATGTACATTGTAAAACTTGATGTAACTTGTAAAATTTGGTAATAAGATTTCCGCTGCAAAATTGTTGGTGTGCGATTTGTGTTTACTTAATCCCGCAGTTCTGGTTGTAAGTGGTTTATCCGAGGTCCTTGGGGCACTCGGACAGATCCTGTTAAGTTATCTGGTGCACATGCATAGCCGTCTGAGGTCTTTGAGACAAGGGCAGGTGCATGTGGGCCCAATAACTTGGGAGGTTCTGCCACACTGGACCCCGGCGCGGTGCTCTGCCTAGAGATCTTCAAGGGCCATCTTGGTGGCCTCCACCGCCTAGGGACCCGGTGCCGCCTGCGCGGCGTTGAACTGGCGGATCTGCTCCTCCAGCTTCCTTTCTTTCTCCTCTACCTCGAGCTCATGCTCGGCCAGCAACTCGCCCCACCGGCTGAGCATTTCTTACCTGAAGACGAGATCCGTCTCTCGCCTGGCGAGGTCTGTCTCCCGCCTATCCAAGGACTGCTCCTTCGCCCTAAGGTTCTCCTCGGCAAGGGCGGTGTCACTGGCCTTGGCCTCGAGCTCTTGCTGCCACTTTTGCAGCCTCTCCACAGCCTTGACCTGCTAGGCCCGCTGGGCTTCCAGAGTCTGGTCCAGGGCGCTCAGCTTGGCCTAGTACTCTGTCGTGAGAGACTCCCGCTGGGTCATGGCCTCCTCCCTCATGGTCACCTTCTTCTCCCTCCGGGATGCCTCCAGCTCCCTGGCGCACACCCTCTAGAGGTCCCTCTTGTACTCCTTGTGGTCCCGCTCGAGTTGGGACCGCTTGGAGATGAATCGTCGGGACACCGTCCTAGTGCGCTCCTCCAGTTGGGCGCGCCAGTCGCTGAGGCGCTGGTGCTCAGCCTCAAGCACCTCCCACTCCCGCAAGATTGCTGCCCCAGTGTCACTAACGACCTGGTGGGCATGGGACAACATGCGAGGGAGGGGGACTGGCGTCGCTTCTTGTTTGGCACCCAACCGGAGTCGCCGCCCAAACACCACCTCCATCACCTCCGGAGCAGGCGGGGGGTTGGAGCTAGACGTGCCTCCTGCGACACCCCCAGTGTCGAGAGTGGGCGCGGGTCCCCCAGCTGGGACCTCCTCTGCCGCTGCGACACCACCCGACGTAGGTGCCGCCGCCGCCGGATCCCCGGCTGGGGCATGGGAAGCCGCTGGCGCTGTCTTGGCAGCATCCGGGGGCGGACCGCCGACACCACCCTCAGCAGATTCTTGCTGCTGAGAGCCAGACCCATTTGTGGGCCTGGTGTCTGGCGGAGGAGGCGTGACCTTAGGAGCAGAGGGGGAAGAAGCCCTGGAAAACAGACGATGGGTTAAGACTTGTCGGCATGATGTTTAGGCTCAAAGAAAAAGGGACTACACTTACTTGGGGACCTGGACCTTCCAGTGACCCTGGAAGCGAGGAGATTGCCGCTCCTGCTGCTGCTGCTGTTGCTGATACTGGTGTCCCTGGGGGTGATCACCCCCAGATGGTGGTGGTGGTGGCAGGACCGGAGGACTGACAAGCCTCTGCGCCGTGGGTCTGGGAGCTGGCCTCCTCGGCCCCACCTGCGGTCCTTTGGCACTTCTGGGGGGCTCCGAAACGAGCGACCCGTCAGCGCGACGTAGCCTGCGTCACCTCTCCTCCTCCGACCACCCGGAGCTACCTAGGACGGAGGCACCGCTCGCAGCCCCTTTGCCCTTGTCCAAGGGGCTGGGGGCCACGGCGGGATTGGCACTGCGAGCCACACCGGCGGGCTGGGGACCTCCAACTGGTGCATCAGAGATCCGGATCCCGCGGTGGGGGTCCCGGCCTCCGGTCTGGCGAACCACCACGCCGCTATCGTCAAGGGTTGGCAGCGTGGCCAAGATCGCCGTCCTCAGACCTGGGTCGTCGCAGAGCGCAAGGATGTTCTGGGGAAGTATTAGGGACTCAGGGACAAAAGTTTCCCGAGTAATCCCTCCCACCAGGACTGCTAGCTCGTCCCAGGACAGATCGGTGCCCGGCCCGCGCTGGATCCTGCCGATGAAGTTCGGGCCGGTAAACCAGCAGCACAGGCGCGGTCTCCTCTGCAGCGACACGATCCAGTGCTTCAGGTGATCACCGACCACATGCATCGATGTCAGGCCGCCCGTAGCCAAGCCCTTGATCCTGTCCAATAAGGGTAGGAACTCTGGTGAGAGGGATGGCTTGTGTGACAGAACCTCTCAAGTCATTAGGCCCACCTACAGTTGTCCTTGTCCATCGGACCTCAGACAACCCTGCAGGTGCACCAGATCACTTGACAAGTTCGGTATCTGTAATCTTTACCTTGCCCAAGAGCGTTTCACCCGTCACGCAGATATTACAACACATCGGAGGTACGGGTATGCGGAAGCAGTTACAATAACTTTATTTTATATTGAAGTATAGAAAGAGTAATATTATTACAAACCAGTAAAATATAAGAGTGATGGAGTAATATTATTACATAACTTGGGAGGCAAAAACTCCTCCCGATTAACAGTAAAAAGTTTTTAAAGGAGGACACTTCCTCCCGAGGCTTCAGTCTTGGTTTTCTTCCTTAGGCACCACCTTGGAACAAAAGCAACAAAAATTTGCTGCTTCCTCACCTACAACAACATGGGTTCGAAAACCCTAAGTCCGGAGTGTACTTTCGCAAGTCTTACCCATCCAAATAAAAGACTCTCAAAGATATGCTGGCTTTTGGGAATCAAGGTATGGCTTATCAAGAATCAAAGACTCTATTTGCAGAAATGCTTACTAATAGTGGATCCTTAAAAATCCAGTTTTATTTGTCAAGTTAAGTAAAGTTACCTGTATCTAGAGTTCATTCTACCCTAGTTCAATCACTTGACCTGCACTAGCCGTCTTTTATCAACCCTTTAAGTTCACTGGAATGCTACGTGTAAGTCAGTGACCAAGTCTTCATGTCCAAGAAGTAACGGCGATCCGAATCGATTAATACTCAGCTGAGGATCTCCAATCACACGACATATGTAGCACTTAACCCTTGCATATGTCAACTCGCCACCAGGGTTCTTAAGACCAGATCAGGTTCACGCTAACCGAGAGCACAGATACACCACCGTCCAGCCTCTTGCCACGAAGGGTACACGCTACTCTCGCCATCTCTCCACTACCATTGTGTGTTATCTTATTCTAGTATTAGTCTTCCCGAGGCAAAGCTTACCCATAATGAGGCATGTGACCAGTTAAAGGGTCCTTGATCATCAAGCCTACATCGACAAGTCCTTAATCGACTCAGACGGAGACACTACATCGAGACTCCTTTCTCGTGCAAGTCACCCGCCCGGTCTCAGCTTTATTATTTTCAACCCAAAGTTTGGTACCTGGCAGAGGTATATCTTTTCCGATGTTGAACAAATCACGGCCATGATGGATCCACCATCAAGTTTTATTTTGAAAACATCCCACCCACTTGAAGCATCATCTTTTGTCAAAACAAAAGCATTTTGTTTTTCTAAAGCAAAGCTAAGCATAAGAAAAACCTTTTTGTAAAACAAGGAATCAAGGAAAGGTAATCAAATTCTCAAGGAAGGAAATGCAGCAATTTGTTTAGCACGCAACTCCTATCACCTAATGCATCAAGCAAGTGAGAAAGATTTTAAAATAGCAAGGAGTTGGCAAATGCACCGGGGCTTGCCTTGTGTTATAGGTGAGTTAGGCTCTGCTCCACAGATGTCAAAATAAAAACAGTTCTCGGCCTGGGGTTCTTCAGGTGGTGGTGTAGCCCTTGCTTCTTCAACTTCTATATCTTCTTCGTTTTCTATATATAACCATATATAATCATGAATGCTCATGTAATGCTCATGAAAATGAAGAGATAATAAAAGTATATTGTCTTTGGTCTTGAATACAATTTTCCTTCACGGGACTCCAGGAAACTAGGGTTTTTGGAGTCAGAAGTGAAGTTCCATAGGGCATGCACTACTAGAAGACTAGGGTTTTGGGTTCTAGATACCAAACATGGTCCAAATCATACCAAACTTTATACAAGGCTTCTAAATAACATTTAAAGCTTATCTAAAATGTTTGGTGATTTTTGAAATTATTAATTAATTTCTAAAATTCTAGAAGTATAGGTTTTAGTTCTTTTGAATGCTATATAATTCCTTATTTGGACCAAAAATCTTAAATCTATTTTTATTAAATATTAGGGAATTTTAGGAATCCAACAAAATTAGTCCCATATTTTTATCATTTTTCTAAAGTTTTCTATGGATTTCCTAAGTGTGGTAGAAAAAGAAAAGGAATGAATAGTACCGGGCCGAAACCAGCCTAATACAGCCCACACCTAGGCGAAACGCGCCGCGCGCGCCCGCGTTGGCGGTTTTACACAGAAGACCTCAGTTTTTTGAATAAGTAGTAAATAACCCAGAGTACTATTTGTTTGTCTCACTGATGTTTGCACCAAGACCCCCGAAGTTCTATTCCTTCGCAACACTAGGTCCGCGATGGTGGTCGGCGACGAGCACGTCTCCGGTGAGCCTATCCTGGCCAGAATATGCCAAGATCGGACCCCTAACTTGGCTGGCACTGAATTCTACCCTCGGCGACACTAACCCCTCAATCAATTGCACTAATCCAGGCCGGAGCACGCCTATTCACAATGACGGCAAAACCCGAGAAGATGCTACGGTGTTCCGGGCAATTCGGTATGGTCTAGTTCAATCAATCGTGCCTACAAGCAATAGGAGATCCTAGAGATGCTAGAACATTCAACAGTGGGTTATGAATCAACCTGAAGCAGGCTGGCCACGGTTAGCTCACACCGCACGGTGTTCTTGGTTGATTTGGGGGAAATCCCAAATTGAAGTTCTCTGGTGGATAATTCGAGGCACGAGTTGGTGTATGGGTTGCTTGACTACCTTACGGAGCCGACGACACACTCAATTTATAGGCTCCGGGGGCGGTGGCACGTGAATTGGAGATGGCGCGGTGGCGGTCGGAGAGAAGAAAATGTACTAGTGCACGCGATTGGTGGCCATTACCGTGGCAACCTCACCGGCGATCACTGGATAGGCTAATATGAGTCACGGCAGTGTGGTTAAAGTGCCGAGGCACGTGGCACAAGGCCGTGAGGTGTCTAACTTCGGCGAGGGTAAATCCGGAAAGATCGGGGCTAAGCAGAAATGGCGGCCGGAGTGAACAGTGGCCGAAGTTCATCCACTGGGTGATATTTCGCACTCCAACAGCGTTATCCGACGACGCCGAGCACGCATCACAGCGACCGGCGCAAATCCGGACGCAAAGGCCACTAGCGGTGAGGGGGCTGAACAGAAGATTTTTGTTTACTGTACCATCGGATTCTTATTCAGTCAGCCTGAAAAAGCAGTTTGCAGGGAGATTTGTTCCCAAATTCATGTAGTGACTCGACCATCTCTCTGTATCAAAGTTGTAGCCCTATGATTCAGCTACAATCTTTCTATAGCAACCATAGTCAAGCAATGACTGGATCCTGGCCGAATCAAATCTCAAAACATACCCAACTTCACTATTACCCCTTATTCAGTTCATTGGCTGACTGTCAGCTTGACTTTAGACCTCATTATCTCCAAATCTTACATGACACCATGGCTTAATCACTTAAGCAAAGTTGTACTCCTACAGTAGCTCTACAAGTTTGATGTGTTGACCCTAGGCAAATTCCTCATGAACTGAAAGATACAGGGTTCCAAACTTGGCTCTAAGCACTGGTTTTCAGACTTAGGCATAGGGATGTATGGGGTGTTCTTTTTGCAAATAAGTCCAAACTTCATCATTTGGCTTGCAAATCCTCAAATGTGATAAACACATAGTTTGTGACGTTGCACTAACTTGGTATTTGCACTTGGGTCCAAAAGTGTACAAATTTTACACTTAGCCCCTTAGGGTTCCAATCTAGGGTTTTAGTTGTCCCTTTAGGGTTTTTAGCACTTCTAGGGTTTGGATGTTACTCAAGTTCATTAATTGTGAGATTTTATGACCATTTCTTATGAGTTTTGAAGTTTTTCCATGTTTGGGCTCTATCATCACCCCTAAGCCTAATTTAGGGTTAAGTACCCTATTCTAGGGTTTCACCCATGACATGCCACATCAATACAACTTGTTTGAAATTTTTGCCTAGTGAATGCACTCTAAGTGTAACAATCACATGATATGCTAATGCTCATGATGTTATGCTCAAGTTTTAGTTGCAGTAACACCAGGGGTGTTACATCCTTCCCCCCATAAAAGAATCTCGTCCCGAGATTAAAAGTCTAGGGCAAGTAATGGAAAAGGAAACGCGTCATAACATTATTTCCTAATTTTTGGTACAAGGTACGGGGTGGTATGGGGTTTATTCCTCTATTACAACAAGTGTACATATCTTACAATTTAGATGAAGCTAAAAAGCCTGGGAAATTCTTTTCTAAAAAGTCTTGAGTTTCCCAAGTAGCTTCATCTTCCGTGTGTTGGTTCCATTGTATATTATAAAATTTGAGAGTTCTCCTTCGGGTAATCCTGTCCTTTTGATCCAAGACTCGAATAGGATGTTCTGAATATGTCAAGTCTGGTTCTAAGGAAACATCTGCCACTTCAACAGTTTGATCTAGAACCCGAAGACACTTCTTCAATTGAGATACGTGGAACACATTGTGCACTGCAGACAATGTTTCAGGTAATTGGAGTCGATATGCCACTGGTCCACATTGCTCAAGAATAGGAAAAGGACCAATGTACCAAGGTGCAAGCTTCCCTTTTACCTTGAAACGAGATACACCCTTCATTGGTGAGACTTTCAGGTAGACATAATCTTCAACTTGAAAGTACAAGGGTTGGCGTCGTTTGTCTGCATAACTCTTTTGGTGAGCTTTGGCTTCTCTTAAATTATGTATTATTCGTTGAACCTTCTCTTCTGTTTCTCTTACCATATGAGGCCTGAAAAACCATCTTTCTCCTGGTTTAGACCAGTTTAACAGAGTATGACACTGTCGTCCATACAAAGCTTCAAAGGGTGCCATTTTGATGCTCTCTTGATAGATGTTATTGTATGAGAACTCCGCTAAGGGTAAACAATCATCCCATTTCTATGGGAATTCCAGAACACACGCTCGCAACATATCTTCAAGTATCTGATTTACTCTCTCAGTTTGCCCACTGGTTTGAGGATGATAGGCCGAACTGTGGAGCAACTTAGTACCCAAAGATTTGTGAAGTTCTTCCCAGAATTTGGATACAAATTGAGGTCCACGATCCGACACTATTGTCTTCAGAACACCGTGCAAACTGAGGATGCGAGCAATATACATCTGGGCATAAGTGATGACCGGGTAATATGTCTTGACTGACAGAAAATGAGCGATTTTCGTAAGCCGATCAATTATAACCCAAATAGAATCATATCCTTTTGCTATCTTGGGCAATCCCACAATAAAGTCCATGCTTATATCCTCCCATTTTCAAGTTGGGATAGGTAACGATTGCATTGGACCAGCAGTTTTCGTATGTATGGCTTTGACACATCTGCAAGTGTCGCATCTCGCCACATAGCATGCAATTTCAATCTTCATCTTCGTCCACCAATAATGCTTCTTTAGATCATGATACATCTTAGTGCTTCCGGGATGAATAGAATAGCGACTAAGATGTGCTTCATCTAAAATTTGCTGGCGGACTTCATCATTTTTGGGCACAACTATGCGGTTGTTAAACCATACAACGCCTTGATCATCTTTTCTGAAGCAGTTGGCTTTACCGACCTCCATTTTCTCCTGAATGTGTTCCATACCCTCATCATTTCTTTGTGTATCAATTATTCTTTGCAGAAGAACCGACTCAAGATTCAAGTGATTTAAAGTTCCATGTTGAATCGTTCCTAGTTTCAACTTCTCCATTTCTTGGCATAATGTAATGTCAGAAGTCTTCATTATAAGACAATGGCAGGAAGCCTTGCAACTTAGTGCATCTGCCACTACATTGGCCTTGCCTGGGTGATAGTGAATTTCCAATTCATAGTCCTTAATCAGCTCAAGCCATCTCTTCTGCCTCATATTCTGCTCTGACTGGGTAAAGATGTATTTCAAGCTTTTATGATCCGTATAGATATGACAGATATTCCACAACAGATAATGACGCCATATTTTCAGGGCATGAACCACAACAGCTAATTCCAGGTCATGAGTTGGATAATGTTCCTCATGCCGACGCAACTGTCTTGAGGCGTATGCTACAACTCGGCCTTCTTGCATCAAGACACAACCTAAACCACTGCCTGATGCGTCACAATACACATCAAATGGCTTTTCAATGTCCGGTTGAGCAAATACCGGAGCAGTTGTCAATAACACCTTCAGCTGCTCGAAGGCTTCATTGCATCTTGAAGACCAGTTAAATTTTGTATCGTTCTTCAATAAACTTGTGATTGGCTTCACAAGCTTGGAAAAATCTGGAATAAATCTACGGTAATAACCAGCCAGTCCAAGGAAACTTCGTACTTGATGTACAATGGTTGGTGGTTTCCACTCCAAAATATCCTGGACTTTGCTTGGATCAACCGCAATCCCCTTGGCAGACAATACGTGTCCCAAAAATTGGATCTCCTCCAACCAAAACGCACATTTACTAAATTTGGCATATAGTTGATGCTCCCTTAAGCGCGTTAATACGATCCGCAAATGCTGAGCATGCTCTTCTTCATTCTTGGAATATATCAAAATATCATCAATGAAGACCACCACAAATTTATCCAACTCGAGCATGAATACCGAGTTCATAAGATATGTGAAGTGGGCAGGAGCATTTGTTAATCCGAAAGACATAACCAGATATTCAAATAATCCATACAGCGTAGTGAATGCGGTCTTGGGTATATCTTCGGGTCGGATACGGATCTGATGGTAACCCGACCTGATCTTGGAAAATACCCGAGCTCCGGTAAGCTGATCAAATAAGATATCAATTCGGGGAAGAGGGTACTTATTCTTGATGGTGACCTCATTAAGGGGTCTGTAATCCACGCACATCCGAAGCGTTTGGTCCTTCTTCTTGACAAAGATGGCTGGACAACCCCAAGGTGACGAGCTTGGTCAGATGAATCCCTTCCCTAGCAGATCTTGTAATTGTGTCTTGAGCTCTGCCAACTCATTCGGAGGCATTTGGTACGACCTTCTAGAAACAGGAGTCGTACTGGGCTTCAACTCAATCACAAATTCTACATCGCTCTCTGGAGGCAATCCATGCAGATCTTCCGCAAAGACGTCCGGGAATTCACACACTACCAGAATATCTTGGATTTCTGGTATGATGGTTTCATATACACTACCAAATGGTTTAGCTGTAGTAGCTACGGGGATGGACAAAAGAACCTCTTCCTGGCCATAGCTCAACCTGATGGTTCTCAGATCAGTGTTGAGGATAGCTTTGTGCTGGGCTAACCAATTCATGCCCAGAATTACATCTATATCTTGGCCTTTTAGAACAATCATATTTGTAGGAAAGTCCCGTTCAACCAATGTTATGGGCACATGGAAAGCCATTTCTTTAGTAAATATTTGTCCCCCAGGCGAATGAATAATGAACCCTTCCCTTGATTCAATGCATGGAATGCAATATTTCTCCACAAACTTCTTGCTTATGAATGTATGTAAAGCACCAGAATCAAAGAGAATAACTGCAGGGTGATTGGCCACGAGAAACGTACCCATCATAACCGGCTCTCCCTCCGGTGTAGTGGCCACTTGTGTATAATAAATTCGCCCAGTTTTCTTAATATTCTTGCCCGCTGCATTATTTGTTATGTTTCCCTTGCCTTGACTGGAACTCCCCGGGTTCTACTGATTATTGGAGTTGTTCCGCTTCGGATATGGGCAGTCCTTGATGAAATGTCCAGACTTCCCACAATTGAAGCAACCAGTTGATGAACTCGGGAGTGCAGGGAAACGAGCACCAGGGGCACTCGGCTGAGTTGTTGAAGTAGGGGCAATAGCAGGGTGGATGAATACAGGTTGTTTAAAGGGATAGGAGGGTGGATGAGGTGAAGAACGGTTTTGATTGAAAGGTCGGATCACCAACCTTTGTCGCTTTTCAGGCCGTTGGTTGGACCTGTCACCTCCAAAGCCCTTTGACTTCCCTGGGCCTGCATACTTAGCTTCAACTGCCAGCGTCGTGCTGACATCCCTACTGTAGGAGAGGTCAAGGCAGGTGGCCATCTTCCTTTGTAGCCGGTCATTGAGGCCTCTCATAAAACAATTCCTCTTTTTCAGGTCAGTGTTGACCTGATCAATGGCGTACTAGGACAAATGATTGAACTTGTTGAGATACTGTGTACCACCTTGCTTAAGCTTCATGAATTCTTCTTGCTTCATATGGAGCACTCCTTCTGGAATGTCGTGCTCCCGAAATGCCAATTTAAATTCGTCCCAGGTGTCTTGATGCCCGGCAGGCTGAATGGCCACATAATTTCCCCACCAGGTGCTGGCAGGGCCTCTTAACTGCTGAGCCACAAATAATGGCTTCTGGGTCTCCGTGCATCAGATGTGTCCAAACTTCTGCTCAATAACCCAAATCCATTCGTCAGCTTCGAGGGGATCTTCAGCTTTGACGAATAGTGGGGGACGGGTTTCCGAGAAATCCAAATATGAAGTTTCGCGGGGTCCTTGCGGATAAGCCCTCCCGCCTTGTTGTTGAAGTTGCTATCCCGCCATTTCATGAAGGAAGCGGGTGTTGTCAGCGGTCGAGGTGACCAGGGCGGCGATAGCCTCGGCCAGCTTGGGTGGAACCGGCGGTGGATTGGGTGTATTATCTTGACCATGGGATGTTCCCACGCCATCATGTGCACGAGTTCTAGATGGCATCTGAAGCAAAGAATATTTGAAAAATATCACATGTTGATTCATACCATTATTTTACATTACTTAAGATGTAATGTTACAAACTCAATGTACAACATGACATCATTACCTATTTTACATTAACATTATTTCTAAACTATACTACTACTAGTAGTATTTATTATCCTTAGCAGCTTCGTTGTCGGGTGTAGGGGTCCATTCATCAGCCAGGTTCATTGAAGGAGGGGCTTGAAAAGATCCAGTTCCCCACCAAATGCTTCACTTGCTGTTCCAGAAGGTCCAGCTCCCATTCCGACAGGGTCTGCAGGTACATCAGGGTGCAGTCGCGAATACAATTCATGAACTTCCTCATGCAATGTATTGCAGTACACCTGCAAGTTATCAACGGTTGTGCTAAGATCCTCCACACGGGCTCGAGCTTGAGCCTCTCGGTCCCAAGCAATGGAACGCGAGTTGACGGCCCAATCAAGCGCCAAATCTCATTCGGCAAGCTCGTCTTGCAGATGTCGGATGTCAGTTCTTAATTCATTTATGCGCTGACCATCCTCGACCCACACACTGTTTCTATGACGCAATTCCGTTTGAAGCTACTCCACCTGAGCTTCTAGATCTCCAATGGGATCATTGCTGCCGCTGCTACTATCCTCATGCCTTGGAGCTAGCTGATGGCGAGGCACGCTAATCGGTCCAGTGGACTTGCGCGCGGTTTTCCTTGTGCGCCGCGGCATATCTCCATAAGGGGGAAAATCTTATTAGTATAGTTTTTAACATGTTGCATGCATAATTACAGAATCAACCTTAGTTGATTCACAACCTTCTATACATTGCACTCTACTATCTGGTCTTTAAAATAAGTACTTCAGAAGGTAGTTAGATAAGAAGGAAATAAGTTTTCTTAGATAAGTCTTTGAAAATTCTTTTTGAAAATGCCTCATAACATCTGCAGAGATGGGTTTCGCTCCGATACCAGCTGTGACAGAACCTCCCAAGTCATTAGGCCCACCTATAGTTGTCCATGTCCATCGGACCTCAGACAACCCTGCAGGTGCACCTGATCACTTGACAAGTTCGGTATCTGTAATCTTTACCTTGCCCAAGAGCGTTTCACCCGTCACGCAGACATTACAACACATCGGAGGTATGGGATGCGGAAGTAGTTACAACAACTTTATTTTATATTAAAGTATAGAAAGAGTAGTATTATTACAGACCAGTAAAATATAAGAGTGCTGGAGTAATATTATTACATAACTTGGGAGACAAAAACCCCTCCCGATTAACAGTAAAAAGTTTTTAAAGGAGGACACTTCCTCCCGAGGCTTCAGTCTTGGTTTTCTTCCTTAGGCACCACCTTGGAACAAAAACAACAAAAATTTGCTGCTTCCTCACCTACAACAACATGGGTTCGAAAACCCTGAGTACGGAGTGTACTTTCACAAGTCTTACCCATCAAAATAAAAGACTCTCAAGGATATGGTGGCTTTTGGGAATCAAGGTATGGCTTATCAACAATCAAAGACTCTGTTTGCATAAATGCTTACTAATAGTGGATCCTTAAAAATCCAGTTTTATTTGTCAAGTTAAATAAAGTTACCTGTATCTAGAGTTATTTCTACCCTAGTTCAATCACTTGACCTGCACTAGTCGTCTTTTATCAACCCTTTAAGTTCACTGGAATGCTACGTGTAAGTCAGTGACCAAGTCTTCATGTCCAAGAAGTAACGGTGATACGAATCGATTAATACTCAGCTGAGGATCTCCAATCACACGACATATGTAGCACTTAACCCTTGCATATGTCAACTCGCCACCGAGGTTCTTAAGACCAGATCAGGTTCACGCCAACCGAGAGCACAGATACACCACCGTCCAGCCTCTTGCCATGGAGGGTACACGCTACTCTCGCCATCTCTCCACTCCCATTGCGTGTTATCTTATTCTGGTATTAGTCTGCCCGAGGCAAAGCTTACCCATGATGAGGCATGCGACCAGTTAAAGGGTCCTTGATCATCAAGCCTACATCGACAAGGTCCTTAATCGACTCAGACGGAGACACTACACCGAGACTCCTTTCTCGTGCAAGTCACCCGCCCGGTCTCAGGTTTATTATTTTCAACCTAAAGTTTGGTACCTAGCAGAGGTACATCTTTTCCGATGTTGAACCCATCACGGCCATGATGGATCCACCATCAAGTTTTATTTTGAAAACATCCCACCCACTTGAAGCATCATCTTTTGTCAAAACAAAAGAATTTTGTTTTTCTAGAGCAAAGCTAAGCATAAGAAAAACCTTTTTGTAAAAGAGGGAATCAAGGAAAGGTAATCAAATTCTCAAGGAAGGAAATGCAGCAATTTGTTTAGCACGCAACTCCTATCACCTAATGCATCAAGCAAGTGAGAAAGATTTTAAAATAGCAAGGAGGTGGCAAATGCATCGGGGCTCGCCTTGTGTTATAGGTGAGTCAGGCTTTGCTCCACAGATGTCAAAATAAAAACAGTTCCCGGCCTGGGGTTCTTCAGGTGGTGGTGTAGCCCTTGCTTCTTCAACTTCTATCTCTTCTTCGTTTTCTATATATAACCATATATAATCATGAATGCTCATGTAATACTCATGAAAATGCAAAGGTAATAAAAGTATATTGTCTTAGGTCTTGAATACAATTTTCCTTCACGGGACTCCAGGAAACTAGGGTTTTTGGAGTCAGAAGTGAAGTTCCATAGGGCAGGCACTACTAGAAGACTAGGGTTTTGGGTTCTAGATACCAAACATGGTCCAAATCATACCAAACTTTGTCCAAGGCTTCTAAATAACATTTAAAGCTTATCTAAAAAGTTTGGTGATTTTTGAAATTATTAAATAATTTCTAAAATTCCAGAAGTATAGGTTTTAATCCTTTTGAATGCTATATAATTCCTTGTTTGGACCGAAAATCTTAAACCTATTTTTATTAAATATTAGGGAATTTTAGAAATCCAAAAAAATTATTCCCATATTTTTATCATTTTTCTATAGTTTTCTATGGATTTCCTAAGTCTGGTAGAAAAAGAAAAAGAAAAGGAATGAATAGTACCGGGCCTAAACCAGCCCAATACAGCCCACGCCCAGGCGAAACGTGCCACGCGTGCCCGCGTTGGCGGTTTTACACAGAAGACCTCAGCTTTTTGGATAAGCAGTAAATAACCCAGAGTACTATTTGTTTGTCTCACTAACGTTTGCACCAAGACCCCAAAGTTCTATTCCTTCGCAACACCAGGTCCACGATAGTGGTCGACGACGAGCACGTCTCCGGTGAGCCTATGCTGGCCGGAATATGCCAAGACCGGAACTCTAACTTGGCCGACACCGAATTCTACCCTCGGCGACACTAACCCCTCAATCAATTGCACTAATCCAGGCCGGAGCACGCTTGTTCACGACGACGGTAAAACCCGAGAAGAAGCTACGGTGTTCCGAGCAATTCGGTACGGTCTAGTTCAATCAATCAAGCCTACAAGCAACAAGAGATCCTAGAGATGCTAGAACATTCAACAGATGGTTATGAATCAACCTGAAGTAGGTTGGCCACGGTGAGCTCACACCGCACGATGTTCTTGGTTGATTTGGGGGAAATCCCAAATTGAAGTTCTCTGGTGGATAATTCGAGGCACGAGTTGGTGTATGGGTTGCTTGACTACCTTACGGAGCCAATGACACACTCAATTTATAGGCTCTGGGGGTGGTGGCGCGTGAATTGGAGATGGCGCAGTGGCGGTCAGAGAGAAGGAGATGTACTGGCGCACGCGATTGGTGGCCATTACCATGGCAACCTCACCGGCGATCACTGGATAGGCTAATATGAGTCACGGCGGTGTGGTTAAAGTGCTGAGGCACGTGGCACAAGGCCGTGAGGTGTCTAACTCCGGCGAGGGTAAATTCGGAGCGACCAGGGCTAAGCGGACACGGCGGCCGGAGTGAATAGTGGCCGAAGTTTATCCACTGGGTGATATTTTGCACTCCCACAGCGTTATCCGACGACGCCGAGCACGCATCACAGCGACCGGCACAAATCCGGACGCAAAGGCCACCGGCGGCGAGGGGGCTGAACAGAAGATTTTTGTTTACTGTACCATCAGATTCTTATTCAGTCAGCGTGATAGAGCAGTTTGTAGGGAGATTTGTTCCCAAATTCATGTAGTGACTCGACCATCTCTCTGTATCAAAGTTGTAGCCCTATGATTTAGCTACAATCTTTCTATAGCAACCATAGTTAAGCAATGACTGGATCCTGGCCGAATCTAATCTCAAAACTTACCCAACTTCACTGTTACCCCTTATTCAGTTCATTGGCTGACTGTCAGCTTGACTTTAGACCTCATTATCTCCAAATCTTACATGACACCACGGCTTAATCACTTAAGCAAAGTTGTACTCCTACAGTAGCTCTACAAGTTTGATGTGTTGACCCTAGACAAATTCCTCATGAACTGAAAGATACAGGGTTCCATAGTTGGCTCTATGCACTGGTTTTCAGACTTAGGCATAGGGATGTATGGGGTGTTCTTTTTGCAAATAAGTCCAAACTTCATTATTTGGCTTGCAAATCCTCAAATGTGATAAACACATAGTTTGTGATGTTGCACTACCTTGGTATTTGCACTTGGGTCAAAAGTGTACAAATTTTACACTTAACCCCCTAGGGTTCCAATCTAGGGTTTTAAGTGGTCTCTTTAGGGTTTTTAGTACTTCTAGGGTTTGGATTTTACTCAAGTTCATTAATGGTGATATTTTATGACCATTTCTTATGAGTTTTGAAGTTTTCCCATGTTTGGGCTCTATCATCACCCCTAAGCCTAATTTAGGGTTAAGTACCCTATTCTAGGGTTTCACCCATGACATGCCACATCAATACAACTTGTTTGAAATTTTTGCCTAGTGAATGCACTCTAAGTGTAACAATCACTTGATATGCTAATGCTCATGATGTTATGCTCAAGTTTTAGTGGCAGTAACACCAGGGGTGTTACAGCTTGGTCATCCACTGCTTGCGGTCGAGCGCTGGCCCATCGCTCGATAGGACGAGGCGGTCGTTGGCCTCGGCGCTGGCAATCACCCAGTCGCTGTGCCAGTTTTCCTACCTCGTATCGCCAAAGGTGGGGATGTAGACGATGGCTGGATCCGGCCTTGTCTGAAAGTAGTAGGCACCGATGTGGTCCCTAGTCTTCCTGGACTTGACCAGCACGAAGAAGTAGCGGAAGAGGGAAGTGCAGGGGGCAATACCTACGAACATCTCGTAGAGGTGGACAAAGATGGCTACTTGGAGGACAGAGTGGGGCGTGAGGTGTTGAAGCTGAAGCCCGAACTCCTCCTGCAGCAGCAGAAAGAAGGGCGAGATCGGTAGCGCCAACCCGTAGGAGATGTAGGAGGTGAACACAAACTCCCCAGCAGCGAGATCGACAAGGGGGATGGTGCAGGCGTGGATTCTTCCAGAAAGCCCTGGCGCGCTCCACCCAAGCAGGCCACGCACCAGGTTGAGCACCTCCTTAGACTGAAAGCGGTCAGGATGACCAAGCGAAGCCATGGCGTGTGCAGCAGCGTGGGCATGGAACAGAGGAGCACGAAGGCAAAGGGGCGCAGGCGATTGGGAGAGAATGCGAAAATGTAACTGCTGCACGCGGGGTGAATGCTTTTTCAAGGAAACCCGAGTCCTTGTTCAGGGAAACCCTTCCGCGCACACCTGAATCACCGCAGGAAATCCCGCCTGACGCGCACCTAGGACCCAGGCAACCCACTCTATGACACGGGGGCCTGGGTCCACAAGTGATACAGGTTGTGTGCCGGATTTCGGGTGCGGAAAGAGCAAACCGTCGCGGGAACTGCCGCGCGCGCGATAGCGCACCTCCTCGGGGCCGCTGCAAAAGACAAAAGGTTATGCAGCAGCAACGAGGCGCCCCGCGCGTGGCCTGACGAAACCACCAGGCATGGGGGCCGCGAGTCAGTCAGCCGCGAGGACAGATATGGCAGTTGACGTGACTGAAGGCGGATTGACAGCGGGCGCATCAGCAGACGCGCTAAAACGGCGCGCCAATCACCGATCAGGTCATGTTGAGGCAAAGTACAAGCTTTGGCCCCACCTGCAGGCTCGCATCCTCCCCTGAGGTGGGCCTGGGGGCCACTATCGGTACCCTGAAACTAGGGTACCTTTTACTACTATATAAAGACAAAGTACCCACGCGACTATCTTTAGTCGCGTGGTAAAAAAGATGTATGTGGGACCAGGCCATGACTCGCCCCAGCCTCGGGCGACTACTCTGGGCCAGCAACAGCGCCTGACCCCACCACATGGGCGAGGGTCCGGGGTCGCCACGTGTATAGAGAAAGTGATATACTCCAAGGCATCAACAGTGAGTCCGGACCCCCATGGGAAAACGCCAGACCCCTGGATATACAGTTCGGACCTCCAAGTTTGGTCCAGGACCCCCATGTGTACGGACCGGACCCCTAGAATGGGATCCAGACCCCTCCTGTATGGGGTCCGGGCCACCCACAGTAGGGTCCCAAGGTCCCAGGACAGAACACACCCGGGAGGGGGTCCGGTGCCGACACGTGTCTAGACCTGGTCTGGTGGGATCCGGACCTATCCGCTTACACTCCTGCTCCCCGCTCAGGCAGAAACCCGATGCTGCCACGTGGCATACTGCGTGCGGCATAAACCAACGGGCGGAACCTGACATAAAGCCTCTGGGCTACGCACGTCTTGGCATTTATTGCGGATAATACATGCGTCTGTTCATTCCAGTGACAGGCGGCGCGCCTAGTCCACTTTGCGTGGGCCACGCAGTTACTCACACGTTACCATATATGGGGCAATGACTCACCATTACTCGTACGTTTCCAAGAAAAGGGTTATTGCCTATCAAAGCTACATGGGCTGCAGTCATCATGACTCCCGTTGATTACTCTTGCGTTACTCTATCAACATTAGTTATTCACATAATGTATTTCTTCCATTATGCTCGTGGGCCCACGTGTCGGGGCTCAGCATCCTTGTATGTGCCTCCCTTAAACTATAAAAGGGAAGGCACACAGCGTTACAAAGGACAGATTCACACACGCTCAATCACATACTCAATACAATTTACACACAGTGGAGGTAGGGTATTATGCTCCGGCGGCCTGAACCACTATAATCCTTCGAGTCCTCTTGTGTTCACCCCGAATTCACCAAACAGGCAACCGCTTAGGCCCCTCCTCATCTTAGGATTAGGGCGGGTGCATTCCACCACCCGGCCGGTGGATTTCCCACCAACAACTACTTTAATGATGAACGATTAAACTAATAATTAGTTAACTGACCTGAGTGATTATGAGCGAACGATTTAATATCTCGCACGGACAATGCGCGATACAAGAAAACAGCGTGCGCGTCAGACACACGTGAACGACGTGAACAACACGACGAGTTGATGGGGAGGGTATGGCAGAGCTTACCAGCCGAGACGGCAACGGCGGGCTCCGGCGAGGACGGCGGGCGACGACGAGGCGAGGCAAGCAATGCACGGCCATGACGAAGGTCGAATGCGTGGGATCGGGCACAACGAATGGCGCAGTGGCGAGAGCATAGCGGGCGCGGCTGTACGGGGAAGCAGGGACACGCCTGGGTGCACGCTCGCGCAGGTCGACCGGGCTGCTGCCGGCAAGCCATGCTGGTTGGTCATGCCGGCGAGCCGCGGGCGTGCCACACCTAACGAGGGAGAGGGAGAGGAAATGGGGATGGAGAGAGGAATGAGAGGGGATCGCCATGGGCGGATGGAGACGAACAACATGGGTTTGATGCGGCCTCCGGCGGACGACGGTTTTGGGCGAGAGGAAGACGACGTGGGCGAGGTGGCTGCTATGTGCGTCATGGGGAAATAGGGGGGAGAGAGGTGGGTGAGTGGGCAGCGACGCCGAGCAAGGGCTGGGACGCGCGCTAGACGACGCGGGCACGCCGGCCAGGCGGGGCTACGAGCGGGGCCGTGGGCGCGGCGTCCGCGCCGGCGCACATGTAGAGGCACGGCGGCGGCGCTAGGTGGCTGGGCGCGTGCAACGGGCTAGGGCAGAGGGGGCGCGCTGGTGGGCTACGGAGGGGGCGCGCTGGGCTGCCGCGCGGCACGCGATGTGGGTCACGGACAGGCCAGAAGCGCGGGGAGGGACGCGCAGGCCTAGTGGGCCGCCCGAGCGCGGGCCCAGGGGGAGGGGAGAAGAAGGGTTGGGCCAGCTGGGGGTATTGGGCTTCTTTCTCTCCTCTTCTATTTCTTTCTCTTTTCTTTATTTGAAACTTGGTTTAGTTTTTCTAATTCAAATTCAACCACGCTCTACGATTTTAGATAGATGCACATCAAAGCAAAACATCACACAAAAATAGATCCATTCCGGCATGATGCAACAATCATTATTCCTTTAGGGTTTTATTTTACTAGACTTATAAATATATAAAACAAAATAACTCTGCACTATTTAGTAAAAAGAAAAGAAAAATTAAGGAAAAGAGAGGGTAACACCTGAATTAGGTGGATATTAGAAAAGAAATTTTATACCCCCAAATTCAGGGTGTTACAGATCTAACCCCTTAACAGAAATCTCGCCCTTGAGATTCCAGAAGAGGCTAACAAGAAATTGAGATTGGTTCATCGGTCTTTCATAGCTTCTTGTAACTCAACTTTGACTCTAGCAACTTTAACTGGTGCACTTGTTGCTTTGACCTTCGAATGCTTGAGACCGATTGATGCAATTCTTGAGGATCTCTTGGACCTGTGGGTTAGGACCCACACACGTTTCCGCTGCACAACTTTGATCTTGTTGGTTGATGTTGATCGCATTGTCTTCATTGGGGTTAGCGGCTAACCCCCTTAACAGGAGCGTTGATACACACTTGGTGAAGATGCTGTCGACTCTAATCTTGATTGACTAAGAGAAGTTGGAGAATGCCAACCGGACAGGTGCAAGAGGGAAGGGTAGCGAGAAAAGGTAAGTATAGACGGAGAAGGGTGAACAGGGAGAAAAAACCCAACTACCTAACTCTATGGCACTCAGCTAGTAATCCGATGTCATTGCGGACCAAGGGCCACAACACAGCAACACTCATCACAAAGAAGCAAATCAGTCATCACACAAAGACAAACATCACAAGCATACAACAACAAGCATCTCGCTGCTATACGTTAATGTTAACTAGATGGGGGTTGTCGGTACCCTGAAACTAGGGTACCCCTTACTACTGTATAAAGACGCAGTACCCACGCGGCTATTTTTAGTCGCGTGGTAAAAGAGATGTATGTGGGACCAGGCCATGGCTCGCCCCAGCCTCGGGCGACTACTCTGGGCCAGCAACAGCACCTGACTCCACCACATGGGTGGGTCCGCTGCCACCACGTGTCCAGAGAAAGTGACATACTCTGAGGTATCACCAGTGAGTCCGGACCCCCATGGGAAGGTGCCGGACCCCTGTATATACGGTCCGGGCCTCCAAGTTTGGTCCAGGACCTCCACGTGTGCGAACCGGACCCCTAGAATGGGATCCGGACCCCCCATATGGGGTCCGGGCCACCCACAGTGGGGTCCCAGGGTTCCAGGACAGAACATACCTGGGCCTTAATCAGGACCCATGCGGGGGTCCAGAGCCGACACGTGTCCAGACCTGATCTGGTGGGATCCGCACCTTATCACATACACTCCTGCTCCCCGCCCAGGCGGAGTCCCGATGCTGCCACGTGGCCTACTACGTACGGTGTAAGCCAACGGGCAGAGCCTGGCATAAAGCCTCTGGGCTACGCGCGTCTTTGCATTCATTACGGATAAGACGTGCGTCTGTCCATTCCAATGATAGGCGGCGCACACAGTCCACGTTGCGTGGGCCGTGCAGTTACTCACACGTTACCATAGTGAGGGTAATGACTCACCATTACTCGTGCGTTTCCAAGAAAAGGGTTACTGCCTATCAATGCTGCATGGACTGCAGTCATCATGACTCCCGCTGATTACTCATGCGTTACTAAGACAGAGGGAGCAACACAGCGTCCAGTAAAGATCTTGGTGTGCTGTCAGCAATAATTATTCACATAATGTATTTCTTCCATTATGCTCCTGGGCCCACATGTCGGGGCTCAGCATCCTTGTATGTGCCTTCCTTAAACTATAAAAGGGAAGGCACACAGCGTTACAAGGGACACACTCAATACAACATACATATAGTGGAGGTAGGGTATTACGCTCCCAGCGGCCTGAACAACTATAATCCCTCGAGTCCTCTTATGTTAATCCGAAATTCACCAAACAGGCAAACGCTTAGGCCCCCTCCTCATCTTAGGATTAGGGTGGGTGCATTCCGCCACCCAGCCAGAGGATTTTCCTACCGACATTTGGCGCACCAGGTAGGGGGTCTGGCTTTAGGTTTTTCGCTCGTTTTTTTGCTCGACACGATGGTTCAGATCATCAAGCACCGCGACTTGTCTCCTGAAGACTTCCTGATGGAGGAAGGGACAGCATCTTCCACGCCATGAGGCTCTTACCGCCCTACGCCTGGTGCTGCTGCTATGCACGCTGCGCAGCAGCACGCGCCCGTGCAGACATCCAGGGTTCCATCGGGGGGCTGCTCCTGGTGCGGCGTTGTCTGCAGCTAGGGAGATGCTACATAACCCTTCGAGCTCCACGGCCTCGCCGGGGGCCATGAGGCAGTGGCGCGAAGATGTCGACCGTCTCCATGGCATGGCCCATCCTGGCTTGGCCAGGTCTAGGCCTCGATCATTCCGGCGTCAACGCGATGTGTCGGCATCTGTGCACTTACCCTCAGTGAAGGGTGCACTGACTGACGACCTACGGGGCAGAGCTCAACCGCAGGCGTGAGGGCGAGGATGCTCGAGTCTCTCTGGGGAGGGCGCGTGAGTGCCGACAAAACTTTGAGGACGCAACCTCGATCATGACTTCACTGCAAGGGATGCCCGAATCCAGGCGGGTGTCCCATTGGTCGGCGTGGGCTGCGCCGCACTAGCGGATCATCTCTGTGCGGCGACATGGCCACCCAAGTTGTGACCACACTTGCCGGAGAAGTACGACGGTACATCGAACCCGTTGAAATTCTTATAGGTCTACGTCACCGCTATTACGGCAGCTGGTGGAAACACTGCTGTAATGACAAGCTACTTCCATGTAGCCTTGACCGGGCCGGCCCGGACCTAGCTCATGAACCTCACCCTAGGGTCGGTCTACTCCTGAGAAGAGCTATGTGCATGGTTTACAGCAAACTTCGCTTCGCCAGTGCTTATCAGCAGCATGGTGTGGAGGCTCATCTCCATGCAGTGAGGCAGGAACCCGGGGAGACTCTCTAGGCTTTCATCTCTCATTTCACCAAGGTATGGGGGACTATACGTCGCATCTCTGATGCCTCCATTATCACTGTTTTCCGACAGGGGGTTCATGATAAGAAGATGTTGGAGAAATTGGCAACGCATGACGTGGAAACCGTCACTACACTCTTCACTCTAGCCGACAAATGTTCTAGAGCTGCTGAGGGCCGTGCAGACCGGAGTTACCCAGACGGGTGGCTCAGGTGCCACCACCCAGGGTGGTGGCAAGAAAAAGAATAAGAACTGCGGTCACGATAAGCCATAGTCTAGTGCTCCGGTCGCCGCAGCTGCGGCTGGGGGACGGGAAGAGCGCGGCAAGCGCCCACGACAACAGGGAAGTGACAGTGGGTCATGCCCTGTCCACCCCAATAGTCGCCACAGTGCCTCAGAATGTCGAGAGATCCTCAAGTTCTCGAAGCGCATCAGCGAGCGACGCGAGCAGGCCTCCAAGGATGGCTCGCCGCCTCGTCGCCGGCCTGGCAAGGAGAAGGTCGACGAAGGCGACCTGGCCGCGGGAGAACGGGACCTCGGGTATCAGTCCCCGAGCAAGTCCTCAAGGACATCCTCACTGGAGACTCCGACTCCGGTGATGACAACGACCGCCCCAAGAAGTTGTACATGATGTATGGCAGAAGCTGGGAGCTCACCTCCCGTAGGAACATAAAGTCCTTGCGTCGCGAGGTCCTTTCGGCGACCCCCGGTGTCCCGAAAGCAGCCCCACATCAGCGGTGGCGGAGCACCACTATCTCCTTCGGGGCATCCGACTGCCCCGAAAACATGGTTGGGGCCGGCATACTACCACTTATCACCGCCCCTATCATTGCCAACATGAGGCTACATCATGCCCTGATTGATGGTGGAGCTGGACTTCCCAGGATCCCGACTAGGACCCTCTCGCTCGTTCTCCTGAGTGGGCCCTCAACCGGTGTATACCCTTGGGAGCATCGCACTCCCGGTTACATTTGGAACTGAGGAGAACTTCCGCATTGAGAACGTCCAGTTCGACGTTGCGGAGGTTAACCTCCCTTTCAATGCCATCATTGGCAGGCCGACCCTGTACCGGTTCATGGCCATTGCCCATTACGGTACTTGGTCCTCAAGATGTCATCCCCTGTTGGGGTCCTCACCGTGCGGGGCGACCGCCCCGCTGCGCTTGTAGCTGTCGAGAAGTTGCACGCCCTGGCGGCAGAAGCCGCTTGCCCAGATGATGGGGGGAGGGACCCCTCGACTTCCTGTACCAAGACGCCTGCAAAGGTGCCTAAGGTGCAACCATCTGGAGCAGATGGCGTCCCCGTCAAGACCATCCAGCAGAGCGGGGATTCCTCCTAGACCACTCGCATCGCGGGCAATCTGGAGGAAAATAGGAAATCGCTGTGACAGAACCTCCCAAATCATTAGGCCCACCTATAGTTGTCCTTGTCCATCGGACCTCAGACAACCCTGCAGGTGCACCTGATCACTTGACAAGTTTGGTATATGTATTCTTTACTTTGCCCAAGAGTGTTTCACCCGTCACGCAAATTTTACAACACATCGGAGGAACGAGAATGCGGAAGCAGTTACAACAACTTATTTTATATTAAAGTATAGATAGAGTAGTATTATTACAGACCAGTAAAATATAAGAGTGCTGGAGTAATATTATTACATATCTTGGGAGGCAAAACCCCTCCCGATTAATAGTAAAAAGTTTTTAAAGGAGGACACTTCCTCCCAAGGCTTCAGTCTTGGTTTTCTTCCTTAGGCACCACCTTGGAACAAAAGCAACAAAAATTTGCTGCTTCCTCACCAACAACAACATGGGTTCGAAAACCCTGAGTACGGAGTGTACTTTCTCAAGTCTTACCCGTCAAAATAAAAGAGTCTCAAGGATATGCTGGCTTTTGGGAATCAAGGTATGGCTTATCAAGAATCAAAGACTCTGTTTGCATAAATGCTTACTAATAGTGGATCCTTAAAAATTCAGTTTTATTTGTCAAGTTAAGTAAAGTTACCTGTATCTAGAGTTCTTTCTACCCTAGTTCAATCACTTGACCTGCACTAGCCGTCTTTTATCAACCCTTTAAGTTCACTAGAATGCTACGTGTAAGTCAGTGACCAAGTCTTCATGTCTGAGAAGTAACGGCGATCCGAATCGATTAATACTCAGTTGAGGATATCCAATCACACTACATATGTAGCACTTAACCCTTGCATATGTCAACTTGCCACCGGGGTTCTTAAGACCAAATCAGGTTCACGCCAACCGAGGGCACTGATACACCACCGTCCAGCCTCTTGCCACAGAGGGTACATGCTACTCTCGCCATCTCTCCACTCCCATTGCGTGTTATCTTATTCTGGTATTAGTCTGCCCGAGGCAAAGCTTACCCATGATGAGGTGTGTGACCAGTTAAAAGGTCCTCGATCAGCAAGCCTACATCGACAAGGTCCTTAATCGACTCAGATGGAGACACTACACTGAGACTCCCTTCTTGTGCAAGTCAACCGACGGGTCTCAGCTTTATTAATTCCAACCCAAAGTTTGGTACCTGGCAGAGGTACATCTTTTCCGATGTTGAACCCATCACGACCATGATGGATCCACCATCAAGTTTTATTTTGAAAATATCCCACCCACTTGAAGCATCAACTTTTGTTAAACAGAACATTTTGTTTTTCTAGAGCAAGGCTAAGCATAAGAAAAATCTTTTTATAAAACAGGGGATCAAGGATAGGTAATCAAATCCTCAAGGAAGGAAATGTATCAATTTGTTTAGCACGCAACTCCTATCACCTAATGCATCAAGCAAGTGAGAAAGATTTTAAAATAGCAAGGAGGTGGCAAATGCACCAGGGCTTGCCTTGTGTTATAGGTGAGTCGGGCTCTGCTCCATAGATGTCAAAATAAAAGCAGTTTCTGGCCTGTGATTCTTCAGGTGGTGGTGGTGTAGCTCTTGCTTCTTCAACTTCTATTTCTTCTTCGTTTTCTATATATCACACATATATATAATCATGAATGCTCATGTATGCTTATGAAAATGCAAAGATAATAAAAGTATATTATCTAAGGTCTTGAATACAATTTTCCTTCACGGATCTCCAGGAAACTAGGGTTTTTAGAGTCTGTAGTGAAGTTCATAGGGCACGCATTACTTAGAAGATTAGGGTTTTGGGGTTTAGGCACCAAACATTGTCCAAATCATACCAAACTTTACCCAAAGCTTCTAAATAATATTTTAAGCTTATCTACAAAGTTTAGTGAATTTTGGATTTATTAAGTAATTTCTAAAATTCCAGGGGTATGGGTTTTGGCTATTTTAAATACTCCATAATTCCCTATTTGGAATAAAAATCATAAAACTATTTTTATTAAATACTATAGAAAATTAGGAACCTAGCAAAATTGGTCTTGTATTTTTAGTATTTTTCTACAATTTTCTAGAAATTCCCTAATACTGGCAGAAAAAGAAAAAGGAAAAACTAGGAACAGTGTTGGGCTGAATTCAACCCAACCGGCCTGCAGAAGGGGAGAACCCGCGCGCGCCCGCGCTCGCGGTGCCAACTTTGCGAAAAGGCCCCCGACGTTTTAAATAACTTGGAAAGCGCTCCCGGGACTATTCCTAGAGTCACTAACTTCTTACAAAAACAACCACGTAGTTCTATTTCTTTATAACGTCAAGTCCCCGATGGGGAACACCGGTGAGCACGCTCTCCGGTGAACCTGTACTGGCCGATATGCTTAATGACCAGAGCCCTAACTCGGCTAACACCTAATTCTACCCCTAATAACTATAACCCCTCAATCAATTGCAAGGTTCCAGCTTACAATCGTTCTGTCCACGGTGGCGATGGAAACCGGAGGTAACTTATCGTGTTCTGGGTGATTCAAGGTGGTCTAATTCAATCAGATGGTTTTGAGGGCAACAGGGGACATGAGGGAGGCGAGAACATCCCACGGAAGAGCACGAGCTAACCTGTAGACGTCTGGCCACGACGAGGTGTTCACGGGTGCGAAAAACCAATTTGGGGAGAAAGAGAAACTAGAGAGCTATGGTGGCTAATCAGAGGCAGGAGCGGGTGCTCTGGCTTCGTGATTATCTAACAGAGCTAGCGGTGTGCTTAATTTATAGCGTTCAAGAGCGGTGGCTTCCAATTTTGGAATGGCGCGCTGGCGGTCAGAGAGGAAGAAGATCACTGGTGGCTTAATCGTGGCGTTCAACAGTGTAGCGGTTCTGATAGGGTAAGCCTAGGTGTGCCACGGTTACTACCACGTAGTGAAGAGTCACGGCGTGGCATAACTGAGGTCGCCGGAGTGTCCACGACGACACTGGCGGTCCGACCACGTCGCAACGGCTACAAGCACAGTGATAAGCTTCCCCTGCGACCACATCTGCTTCCCCGCGAGATCTTTTACCTCCCCGTGGATATCCATTGCGTGCCCGGCACAAATCACGACGATCGGCACGAATCCGGACGCGTGGATCACCGGCGGCGAGGGGGGCTGAACCCTGGGATATTTCAGTGTACTGTACCATCGCGAGGCCATTCAGTTGGTCTGACCGAGCCTGTTTGGGGTGAATTTTCTCCAAATTTTGTGTATTTACTAGATCAATACTCTGCATCAAAGTTGTAGCTTATCAATCTAGCTTTAACTTTGTCACAGGGACTTTTGCTAAACATCCCTTAAACCGAGCTCCTCATGGTCCCAAAGTTGATCCAATCTACTACCTCCTCTGAATTTCAGGGAGCCTTAGTCTGACAGCCAGACTTCAGGGCCATTTAGCTCCTAATTTTGTACAACACCAAGGCTTAAGTACTTAATCAAAGTTGTTCTCCTATAGTAGCTCTAGACCTTTGATGTATTGACCTTAGGCAAATTCTTGGTATTTTTAGATCTACAGAGCTCCAAAGTTAGCCTTGCTCACTGATTTTCAGACTTAGTCATATGAGAGGAATTGAGTGTCTTATTGCAAATAAGCCCAATTCACATCTTTTGACTTGCAAATCTTCAAATATGTGAACCATATGACTTGAGGTACACTAATACCTTGATTTCTGCACTTAGGTCCAAAAGTGTGCAAAATTTACATATAACCCCCAAGGGTTTCAATTTGGGGTTTTCAGTGGTCTATTTAGGGTTTTCGGTACTTCTAGGGTTTGAATGCCTCTCAAGTCCATTAATGGGGATATCTTAAGATTATTTCTCATGATTTTTGAAGAATTTAACTCATTTAGGGTTTATTGGCATTCTGAAGCCCAGTTTAGGGTTAAGTACCCTACCCTAGGGTTTCACCCATGACTAGTCACATCAATACAACTTGTTTGAAATTTTTGCCTAGTGAGTGCATCCTACGTGTAACAATCACATGATATGCTAATGCTCATGATGTTATGCTCATGTTTTAGTGGCCGTAACACCAGGGGTGTTATCCTTCCCCCCATAAAAGAATCTCGTCCCGAGA
Organism: Zea mays; assembly: GCF_902167145.1. Classification (NCBI taxonomy): domain Eukaryota; kingdom Viridiplantae; phylum Streptophyta; class Magnoliopsida; order Poales; family Poaceae; genus Zea; species Zea mays. The sequence goes on along the minus strand of NC_050105.1, from coordinate 47,050,515 downwards.
TTAAAAGTCTAGGGCAAGTAATGGAAAAGGAAACACGTCATAATTTTTATTTCCTTATTTCTTGTATAAGACAGGGGTGGTATGGGTTTATTCCCCTATTACAACAAGTGTACATATCTTACAATTTACATGAAGCTAAAAAGCCTGGGAAATTCTTTTCTAAAAAGTGTTGAGTTTCCCAAGTAGCTTCATCTTCCGTGTGTTGGTTCCATTGTATCTTATAAAACTTGAGAGTTATTGATAGGAACGGGGGTGTCCGATCTTCCGTCAGGTGTAGGTAACTATCGATTTGGTGGAGATGTCACACAGACGATTCGGCTTCCAATCAACATGACTAGAACCCTGCAATCGCAGCACCACTTCTCCTCTGATTATCAACCGTGCACTACGTGATTGACCTCGCCATGAGGGCTAATTCCTGCCTGAGAATCAAAGACACAAGCAAGAACAAGAAAGAACACAATCTAGAATATTGTGGATGAATGATTAAGCTCACAAGTTGGGGTCTCACAAACCGATCTACGACTGTTCTTGACAGATCTAAACTTAAGCAAAACCCAAACCTAATTGTGGTGGCGGCTGCTGAATAAATAGAGTATTAGGGTGTGCGTGACCCCTGGAATCTCCCTAATGGGCTCCGACGCGATACACGGCCCAACGGGCCAACAGACGGTGTCGCAGCACCAAAACAGAATCTGAACGCTGAATTGATTTGACGATTCCTGTTGACTCCTGATGAATTTTAGGGTGGAACCAGGTGGGTTGGTTAGATAATCTCTTTATCTTTCCAACCATACACTACCTGAAAAGGACTTACCTTGGTGGTGGAGTGTTCCGCCTGATTATATGCAAACTCCAGATGTGGCAAAAACTCTTCCCACATTTTCAAGTTTTTCTTCAATATTGCTCGCAGCATTTCAGACAATGTTCTATTCACAACTTCCGTTTGTCCATCAGTTTGGGGATGACAAGTAGTAGAAAACAGCAATTTTGTCCCCAATTTGTTCCATAGAGGACGCCAAAAATGACTCAAGAATTTTACATCACGATCTGAAACAATAGTAGAAGGCATACCATGCAAACGAACAATCTCTTTGAAAAAGAGGTTAGCCATATGAATGGCATCATCTGTTTTGTGACAAGGTATAAAATGTGCCATCTTAGAGAAACGATCAACCACAACAAAAACACAATCGCCCCCCTCTTCGGCCTAGGCAATCCCAAAACAAAATCCATAGAAATATCCGCCCACGGAACTAAAGGAATAGGAAGAGGCATATACAAACCATGTGGGTTCAATCGTGACTTAGCTTTTTGACACGTCGTGCATCTTGCTACAAAGCGCTCAACATCACGCCGCATTCGAGGCCAAAAGAAGTGTGTGGACAGCACAGCCTCCGTCTTCTTGGCACCGAAGTGACCCATCAAGCCACCACCATGAGCCTCCTGCAACAACAAAAGACGAACCGAACCAACTGGGATGCATAGACGGTTAGCTCTAAACAAGTATCCATCATTTAGCACAAATTTATTCCATGTATGGCCCTCTTTACAATTTAATGCAACCTCTTTAAAATCATCATCAAAACCATATTGTCCCTTAATTGTTTCAAGTCCAAAAATACGACAATCAAGTTGAGACAATGTAGCATAGCGTCTAGACAAAGCATCGGCTAGACAAAGCATCGACAATCACATTATCATTCCCCTTTTTATATTTAATGATGTAAGGAAAAGTTTCAAGAAATTCTACGCACTTAGCATGTCTACGGTTCAGATTTGTTTGACTACGAAGATGCTTAAGTGACTCATGATTAGAATGAATAAAAAATTCCTTAGACCACAAATAATGTTTCCATGTTTGCAAAGATCGTATGAGAGCATATAATTCTTTATCATAAGTGGAATAATTAAGAACAGGGCCATTCAATTTCTCACTAAAATATGCAACGGGTTTACCTCCTTGCATCAAAACAGCACCAATGCCAACTCCACATGCATCACATTCGAGTTCAAAAGTCTTACCAAAGTCAGGAAGTTGGAGTAGTGGCGCGTGAGTAAGCTTCTCTTTTAAAAGAGCAAAATAATCCTCTTGTGACTGCCCCCAATTAAAGGAAACACCCTTCTTGGTCAACTCATGTAATGGGGCAGCGATGGTGCTGAAATCCTTCACGAAACAACGATAAAATCCTGCAAGTCCAAGAAAACTCCGTACTTGTGTCACCGTCGATGGAGTTGGCCAACTCTAAATAGCATGCACCTTGGCCTCATCAACCTCAATACCCTGTGGAGTGACAACATAGCCAAGAAACGATATGCGTTCGGTGCAAAAGGTGCATTTGTCAAGGTTAGCAAATAAGCGCGCGGTGCGCAAAGCATCAAAAACAGCACGTAGATGGTCAAGATGTTCAGATAAACAAGTGTTGTAGATCAAGATATCATCAAAATAAACCACCACAAATTTTCCAATAAATGGGCACAAAACCTCGTTCATCAAACGCATAAAAGTACTAGGGGCATTAGTTAATCCAAAAGGCATCACTAACCACTCATACAAGCCAAACTTGGTTTTAAAGGCAGTTTTCCATTCATTGCCTAATTTCATTCTAATTTGGTGGTACCCACTGCGCAAATCAATCTTAGAAAATATTTTAGAACCACTTAACTCATCAAGCATATCATCTAATCGAGGAATAGGATGACGGTACCGGATAGTGATGTTGTTAATGGCCCTACAATCTACACACATGCGCCAACTGCCATATTTCTTTAGAACCAAAATGACAGGAACAGAACAAGGACTAAGGCTCTCACGTACATAACCGCGGTCCAAAAGGTCTTGGACTTGGCGCTGAATCTCCTTAGTCTCCTCAGGATTTGCTTGATATGCAACACGGTTGGGCAAGCTCGCTCCAGGAATCAAATCAATCTGGTGCTCAATCCCACGAATGGGAGGAAGTCCTGGAGGTAACTCAGAGGGAAAAACATCTCGGAACTACTGCAAAAGGTTAGTCACAGATGCAGGCAAAATGCAAGCAATATCATCAATAGAAAAGAAAGCATCTTTGCAAACCAAGGCATAGCAACAAGCATCAGTAGCATGAGTTTCAAGAAGATCATATTTAGTAGCAAGCATGATAGGAGCTTTCAATTTAATTTGTTGCTGAATTTCTGTCTCATTAGTTGGTTCCTTATGGGTACATGCAGCTCTATCTTTATCAGCTTGTACAATTTCAGCAAGAGTCAAAGGTAGCAAAGTAATGTTTTTATCTTTATGCCTAAAAGTGTATGTATTACTCCTACCATTGTGACGTGCATCAGTATCATATTCCCAAAATCTACCCAACAAAAGAGAACAAGCTTCCATAGGTACTACATCACAATCCGCATAATCAGAATACATACCAATGGAGAAATGCACTCGTACCATGTGTGTTACCTTAACCTTGCCTGAATCATTGATCCACTGAATGTGGTATGGATGTGTGGTCAGGCCAAGCTTCTTGACAAAATCTGAACTCACCAAATTATTGCAGCTTCCACCATCAATAATAACACAGGCACGCTGATTCTCGATGGCGAAGAAAGTCTGGAACAAATTATGCCGTTGCTGCTTCTCTGATGATTCAGGCTGAGAACTAAGAACACGCTACACCATGATGCTTCGAAGGTTCACCGTAGCATCAACACCAAGCATAACATCATCATTAGCAGCAACATCACTAGAGTCATCATCGTCATCCTCACCGTCGGAAGCACTAATGTAGCCATCATCCGTAGCAATGTATGTTCGCTGACTCGGGCAATCCTTCTTCACGTGACCAATCCCATGACAACAATGGCAAACAATACCCGAAGAACGACCACTAGAAGGTGCTGCAGGTGCTGGTGAATTCTGTTTCTTGGCGGGTACCAGCAAAGGAAGTTTACCAACATGTGCAGCAGGTGTCGAGGGAGGTCACGTGGACGCTGGAGTGGTCGAAGGTGTATGACTCGAGGCAGGTGTGTGCGTCCGTGATGTAGAGGAGGCGCCAAAAGTAGTCATAGGTCGATGTTGGCGTCCCTGCAATTCCTTCTCTGCAAGCATAGCAAACTGGAACAACTTGTTGACAGTGTTAAATTCTTTGTAATCCACAATGTCCTGAATGTCACGCCGCAAACCAGAATAAAAATGGCAAAGAGCGTCCTCATGTCCCTCTACTATCCCACAACGCTGCAATCCCTTCTGAAGCTCAGCATAATAATCTTGAACAGATTTATCCCCTTGCTCTAAACACATCAATTTCTTACGCAATTCTCTATGATAAGATGGGTGAACAAATCTATCGCGCATAGCTACCTTAAGATCTTCCCAAGTCGTAGGTGCTCTACCATCCCCAACTAGACCAGTCCACCAGACAATAGCAAAATCTTTAAATTCACTAGTGGCTTGTCTAACTTGATGTCGTTCAGGTACAAGGTGGGCATCAAATTTCTGTTCTATCGTCATCTCCCAATCAAGATATCCCTCAGCATCATAATGACCTGAAAAAGATGGTATAGAAAATTTAATCTTAGCATAAGGGTCGTCAGGAGCATGATTGTTATCACCTTGCTGGCGGTGTGGCATACCTTCTGTGTTTTGATGAAGACGATGACGCTTCATCATAATTACCTTCTTCATCAAACACCGCATCATCGGAAAGACGTGGACGAGGAGGTGGTGGTGGCGGTGCTTGTTGTTGCGTCTCCAACACAGCAATTCTGTCGACGATCTGGGACAATCGTAAGTCTTGCTAAGGTTCATGTCAATGAAGGCATCATGCACTGACTTGTGGACTGTCTCCTCCATTTGCTCCTTCAGGAGCTTGTTGTTTGCCTCAAGATCTTGGCGGCTAACACATTCATCGAAGTCTGTAGGGATCCTTGCTTCTTCTTCGTCGCTTGCCATCAAAACACAAAAATAGGAAACAAACGGTGACGATTATCCCTAATAATTTCACTACACGGTCCTCTCAGGTGGAACACAGGAACACGCTCTAATGTATCTTACCAAACTCTTACAAGTGTCTGACGAAATACAAGCAAAGGATGGTACAATCGGAGGCTGGTTCGTGATACTTACCAAGAGGAAGTGAAACCGCGATTGCAAGGTCAAATCTGTATTGATCAGAAGATATAGTATATGGAGTTGTAGGACAGACACAATATGTATGTGAATGTTGGCTAAGAGATGTATCCGAGGCGTATCACAACAAGTTGGAACAAGGAACAATGGAAATAGCAGAATGACAATACCGTAAATATTGTACTCACGAGGCCAAAAAGGCACTAGTAGGATTCACTAGTGATTTTGTTTTTCTTTTTTTGTATGATTTTTTGATATTTTTCTCAGCATAAGAAGCAACAAAATAGGAGCTACACCAAGTTTCACCTAAAACAGATATCAGATGTGGTCTACAGAAAATGAGCAAGTTCTCTGAAAAACGTGCAAGAGCTTTGACAAAAAAAATTTCTTTATTTTCCTGAATTTTTTTGACAATTTTATCAAAACCAAACAGGCCAAAGGCCAGTTTGGTTGGCCTTAGAATAGTGTCAACAAGCTCCTGTAAAAATTTCAGATTTTTGGAACAAAAGAGCGAAAAGTTATGCCCGGTTTAAGGAAGGTACCTCAAGTTATGTTTTTGGAGGCACGACTAGAAAGCGGTGGTTAGGGCAAAGATTCCCTATCTGCAATCACAACGGTTAGGGCACGTTGGTTAATGGGGTGGATCGACTTGTGATCTGGGTAATGGTGGATGGAATAACGGCGTATCTGCAATCTATCTAGGGCTGGCACGGCGGCGGCTAGCGAGGGCAAGTCGATTAATGGGTGGATCGACTTGTGATCTGGGTAATGGTGGATGGGATAGCGGCTAGCGAGGGCAGTTGATCTACGACGAAGATACACCCTAAACCAGCAACACGACTCGGCCATGGACATGAACTAAACAAAGCCAAACTGAAAACAAAATTGCAAAGGCTAAACAAGGGTTCTAGGCCAACAAATTTTTTTGTATGGCAACAGACAATGTTTCGGGTAATTGGAGTCGATATGCCACTGGTTGATATGCCTTTGTCGCTTTTCAGACCCTTGGTTGGACCTATCACCTCCAAAGCCCTTTGATTTTTCTGGGCCTACATACTTAGCTTCAACTGCCAGCGCTGTACTAACATCCCTGCTGTAGGAGAGGTCAAGGCAGGTGGCCATCTTTCATTGTAGCTGATTATTAAGGCCTCTCATAAAACAATTCCTCTTTTTCAGGTCAGTGTTGACCTGGTCAATTGCGTACTTGGACAAATGATTGAACTTGTTGAGATATTGTGTAACAGTATCTCCACCTTGTTTGAGTTTCATGAATTCTTCTTGCTTCATATGGAGCACTCCTTTTGGAATGTAGTGCTCCCGAAATGCCAATTTAAATTTGTCCCATGTGACTTGATGTCCGGCAGGCTGAATGGCCACATAATTTCCCCACCAGGTGCTGGTAGGGCCTCTTAACTGCTGAGCTGCAAATAAAGGCTTTTGGGTCTCCGTGCATCGGATGAGTCCAAATTTCTGCTCAATGACCCGAACCCATTCGTTAGCTTCGAGGGGATCTTCAGCTTTGACGAATAGTGGGGGACGGGTTTCCGAGAAATCCAAGTACGAAGTTTCGCGGGGTCCCTGCGGGTAAGCCCTCCCGCCTTGTTGTTGAAGTTGTTGTCCTGCCATTTCACGTAGGAAGCGGGTGTTGTCAGCGGTCACGGTGACCAAGGCAATGATAGCCTTGGCCAGCGTGGGTGGTACCGGCGGTGGATTGGGTGTATCATCTTTACCACGGGATGTTCTCGCGCCGTCATGTGCACGAGTTCGAGATGGCATCTGAAGCAAAGAAATATTTGGAAAATATCACATGCTGATGCATACCATCATTTTACATTACTTAAGATATAATGTTACAAACTCAAAGTACAACATGACTACATTACTTATTTTACATTAACATTATTTCTAAACTATACTACTAGTAGTATTTATTATCCTTAGCAGCTTCGTTGTCGGGTGTAGGGGTCCATTCATCAGCCAGGTTCATTTAAGGAGGGGGCTTGAAAAGATCCTGTTCCCCACCAAATGCTTCACCTGTTGTGCTAGAAGGTCCAGCTCCCATTCTGACCGGGTCGGCAGGTACGTCGGGGTGCAGTCACAAATACAATTCATGAACTTCCTCATGCAATGTATTGCAGTACACCTGCAAGTTATCAACGACCGTGCTAAGCTCCTCCACACGGGCTCAAGCTTTAGCCTCCCGGTCCCAAGCAATGAAACGCGAGCTGACGGCCAATCGAGTGCCAAATCTCGTTCGGCAAGCTCGTCTTGTAGATGTCAGATGTCAGATGTCAGTTCTTAATTCATTTATGCGCTGACCATCCTCGACCCACACACTGTTTCTATGACGTAGCTCCGTTCGAAGCTGCTCCACCTAGGCTTCTAGATTTTCAATGGGATCATTTTTGCCGCTGCTGCTATCCTCATGCCTTGGAGCCAGCTGATGGCAAGGCACGCCAGTCGGTCCAATGGACTTGCACGCGGTTTTCCTTGTGCGTGGCGACATATCTCCATAAGGGGGAAAATCTTATTAGTATAGTTTTTAACATGATGCATGCATAATTATAGAATCAACCTTAGTTGATTCACAACCTTCTATACATTGCACTCTACTATCTGGTCTTTAAAATAAATGTTTCAGAAGGTAGTTAGATAAGAAGGAAAGAAATTTCCTTAGATAAGTCTTTGAAAATTCTTTTTGAAAATGCCTCATAACATCTGCAGAGATGGGCTTCGCTCTGATACCAGTTGTGACAGAACCTCCCAAATCATTAGGCCCACCTACAGTTGTCCTTGTCCATCGGACCTTAGACAACCCTGCAGGTGCACCTGATCACTTGACAAGTTCGGTATCTGTATTCTTTACTTTGCCCAAGAGCGTTTCACCCGTCACGCAGATATTACAACACATCGGAGGAACGAGAATGCGGAAGCAGTTACAACAACTTATTTTATATTAAAGTATAGAAAGAGTAGTATTATTACAGACCAGTAAAATATAATAGTGCTGGGGTAATATTATTACATATCTTGGGAGACAAAAACCCCTCCCGATTAACAGTAAAAAGTTTTTAAAGGAGGACACTTCCTCCCGAGGCTTTAGTCTTGGTTTTCTTCCTTAGGCACCACCTTGGAACAAAAGCAATAAAAATTTGCTGCTTCCTCACCTACAACAACATGGGTTCGAAAACCCTGAGTACGGAGTGTACTTTCACAAGTCTTACCCTTCAAAATAAAAGACTCTCAAGGATATGCTGGCTTTTGGGAATCAAGGTATGGCTTATCAAGAATCAAAGACTCTGTTTGCAGAAATGCTTACTAATAGTGGATCCTTAAAAATCCAGTTTTACTTGTCAGGTTAAGTAAAGTTACCTGCATCTAGAGTTCTTTCGATCCTAGTTCAAGCACTTGACCTATACTAGCCAATTTCTTATCAACCCTTCTTGTTCACTAGAATGCTACGTGTAGGGCAGTGACCAAGTCTTCATGTCCAAGAAGTAACGGCGATCTGAATCGATTAATACTCAGCTGAGGATCTCCAATCACACGACATATGTACCACTTAACCCTTGCATAGTCAACTCGCCACTGGGGTTCTTAAGACCAGATTAGGTTCACGCCAACCGAGAGCACAGATACACCACACCACCGTCGAGCCTCTTGCCATAGAGGGTACACGCTACTCTCGCCATCTCTCCACTCCCATTGCGTGTTATCTTATTCTGGTATTAGTCTACCCGAGGCAAAGCTTACTCATGATGAGCCATGTGACCAGTTAAAAGGTCCTCGATCAGCAAGCCTACATCGACAAGGTCTTTAATCAACTCAAACGGAGACACTACACTGAGACTCCCTTCTCGTGCAAGTCAATTGGTCTTGTATTTTTAGTATTTTCTACAGTTTTCAAGAAATTCCCTAATACTGGTAGCTCCATAGATGTCAAAATAAAAGCAGTTTCCGTCCTGTGATTCTTCAGGTGGTGGTGGTGTAGCTCTTGCTTCTTCAACTTCTATTTCTTCTTCGTTTTCTATATATTACATATACATATATATATATATATATATATATATATATATATATATATATATATATATATATATATATATATATATATATATATATATATATATGATCATGAATGCTCATGTATGCTTATGAAAATGCAAAAATAATAAAAGTATATTATCTAAGGTCTTGAATACAATTTTCCTTCATGGATCTCCAGGAAACTAGGGTTTTTGGAGTCTGTAGTGAAGTTCATAGGGCAGGCATTACTTAGAAGATTAGGGTTTTGGAGTCTAGGCACCAAACATTGTCCAAATCATACCAAACTTTACCCAAAGCTTCTAAATAATATTTTAAGCTTATCTACAAAGTTTAGTGATTTTTGGATTTATTAAGTAATTTCTAAAATTCCAGGGGTATGGGTTTTGGCTATTTTAAATACTCCATAATTCCCTATTTGGAATAAAAATCATAAAACTATTTTTTATTCAATACCATAGAAAATTAGGAACCTAGCAAAATTGGTCTTGTATTTTTAGTATTTTCTACAATTTTCTAGAAATTCCCTAATACTGGCAGAAAAAGAAAAAGGAAAAACTAGGAACAGTGTTGGGCTGAATTCAGCCCATCCGGCCTGCAGAATGGGAGAACCCGCGCGTGCCCGCGCCCGCGGTGCTGACTTTGCGAAAAGGCCCACGACGTTTTAAATAACTTGGAAAGCGCTCCCGGGACTTTTCCTAGAGTCACTGACTTCTTACAAAAACAACCCCGTAGTTCTATTTCTTTACGACGTCAAGTCCCTAATGGGGAACGCCGGTGAGCACGCTCTCCGGTGAACCTGTACTGGCCGATATGCTTAATGACCAGAGCCCTAACTCGGCTAACACCTAATTCTACCCCTAACGACTATAACCCCTCAATCAATTGCAAGGTTCCAGCTTACAATCGTCCTATCCATGGTGGCGATGGACCAGAGGTAACTTATCATGTTCTGGGTGATTCAAGGTGGTCTAATTCAATAAGATGGTTCTGAGAGCAACAGGGGACATGAGGGAGGCGAGAACATCCCACGGAAGAGCACGAGCTAACCTGTAGACGTCTGGCCACGGCGAGGTGTTCACGGGTGCGGAAAACCAATTTGGGGAGAAAGAGAAATTAGCGAGCTATGGTGGCTAATCGAAGGCAGGAGTGGGTGCTCTGGCTTCGTGATTATCTAATGGAGCTAGTGGTGTTCTTAATTTATAGTGTTCAAGAGCGGTGGCCTCCAATTTTGGAATGGCGCGCTGGCGGTCGGAGAGGAAGAAGATCATTGGTGGCTCAATCGTGGTGTTCACCGGTGCAGCGGTTCAGAGAGGGTAAGCCTAGGTGTGCCACCGTTACTACCGCGTAGTGAAGAGTCACGGCGTGGCATAACTGAGGTCGCCGGAGTGTCCACGACGACATCGGCGGTCCGGCCACGTCGCAACGGCTACAGGCACGGTGATAAGCTTCCCCTGACCACATCTGCTTCCCCGCGAGATCTTTTACCTCCCCGTGGATATCCACTGCGTGTCTGGCATGAATCACGGCGACCGGCGCGAATCTGTACGCGCGGATCACTGGCGGCGAGGGGGGCTGAACCCTGGGATATTTCAGTGTACTGTACCATCACGAGGCCATTCAGTTGGTCTGACCGAGCCTGTTTGGGATGAATTTTCTCCAAATTTCGTGTGGTAACTAGATCAATACTCTGCATCAAAGTTGTAGCTTATCAATCTAGCTTTAACTTTGTCACAGGGACTTTTGCTAAACATCCCTTAAACCGAGCTCCTCATGGTCCCAAAGTTGATCCAATCTACTACCTCCTCTGAATTTCAGGGAGCCTTAATCTGACAGCCAGACTTCAGGGCCATTTAGCTCCTAATTTTGTACAACACCAAGGCTTAAGTACTTAATCAAAGTTGTTCTCCTGTAGTAACTCTAGACCTTTGATGTATTGACCCTAGGAAAATTCTTGGTATTTTTAGATCTATAGAGCTCCAAAGTTAGCCTTGCTCACTGATTTTCAGACTTAGTCATATGAGACGAATTGAGTGTCTTATTGCAAATAAGCCCAATTCACATCTTTTGACTTGCAAATCTTCAAATATGTGAACCATATGACTTGAGGTACCCTAATACCTTGATTTTTGCACTTAGGTCCAAAAGTGTGCAAAATTTACATATAACCCCCTAGGGTTTCAATATGGGGTTTTTAGTGGTCTATTTAGGGTTTTTGGTAGTTTTAGGGTTTGAATGCCTCTCAAGTCCATTAATGGAGATATCTTAAGAATATTTCTCATGATTTTTGAAGAATTTAACTCATTTAGGCTTTATTGGCACTCTGAAGCCCAGTTTAGGGTTAAGTACCCTACCATAGGGTTTCACCCATGACCAGTCACATCAATACAACTTGTTTGAAATTTTTGCCTAGTGAATGCATTCTAAGTGTAACAATCACATGATATGCTAATGCTCATGATGTTATGCTCAAGTTTTAGTGGCAGTAACACTAGGGGTGTTACAATCGCACTTGTCGTCTTCCTCCAGGCAAATGCCGACGTATTCGCATGCGAACCGTCGCAGATGCTTAGGATCCCCAAGGAGGTGATCGAGCACCATCTGAAGATTCACCCTGACGCCAAAATGGTGAGTCAGAAGCCTCAGAGATAGTCCATTGAGCGCCAGGATTTCATCCGTGAGGACGTCCGGAAGCTGCTGCGCGCTGGCTTCATCGAAGAGGTCCATCACCCAGTTTGGCTGGCCAATCCAGTCATCGTTCCCAAGGCTAATGGGAAGCTTTGGATGTGCATCGACTACACCAACCTCAATAAGGCCTGTCCCAAGGACCCATATCCACTTCCACAAATAGATCAAATCGTGGATTCTATCTCTGGGTGCGACCTCCTGTCCTTCCTAGATGCATACTCTGGATTCCATCAGATCCAGATGTCTAGGCAAGATAGGAAGCATACCGCTTTTGTAACTGTGGATGGGCTTTACTGTTATGTTGTAATGCCTTACGGTCTTAAAAACATCTTGCCAACATTTGTACGAGCGATGAGTAAGACTTTTGGTGACCTGATTAGGGACAGGGTAGAGGTATACGTTGATGACATCGTGGTCAAGACTAAGAGAGGGTCGACCCTAGTAGAAGACTTAACCCTGGTCTTTGACAAGCTGCGGGCAACACGCACGAAGCTGAACCTGGAAAAGTGTGTCTTTGGTGTCTCTGTAGGGAAGTTGCTGGGATTCCTGGTTTCTCACCGGGGCATTGAAGCAAACCCAGAGAAAAGATCAAAGCAATTGAGACAATGAGGCCTCCGACCCGAATCAAGGACGTCCAGAAGCTTACAGGGTCACTGGCCGCCCTTAGCCGCTTCATCTCAAGAATGGCTGAGAGGGCGCTACCTTTCTTCAAGCTATTACGGAAGTCCGGCCCATTCTCTTGGACTAAGAAGGCAAAACAAGCCTTTCAAGAGTTGAAAAGCACCTTGTGTCCCTACCAATACTGGTAGCTCCAGAGCCAGGGGAGCTGTTGTACTTATACATTGCAGCGGCTACAGAGGCAGTAAGCATGGTGCTGGTCGCTAAAAGGACGGAACAACATCCCCAGGGGAGTCAGAAAGTTCCCCTAGGAGAAGCTGGTGGTCCGACCACCACGATGGTGATGGAAGGTCAAGAGTTTGAGGGCTCAGGACCAACCGCAGGGGTCCAAACCATCCTGAAGCCAGTCTACTACATCAGCGAAGTCCTCCATGAGGCAAAGGCCAGGTACCTTGAGACGCACAAGCTTATCTATGCTATACTTGTTGCGTCCAGGAAGTTGCGCCACTATTTTCAGGCACACAGAGTTGTGGTGGTGACCTCCTTCCCGTTAAGGGCTATTCTCCACAACTCTAACACCACAGGCAACATCGCCAAGTGGGCCGTGGAGCTTGCTGAGTTCCAACTGGACTTCTAGCCTCGCCACGCTGTCAAGAGCCAGGTCCTGGCTGACTTCATCGTGCATTGGACCCCTTCCCCGAGCGCTCCTGGGGGTCCGGATCCCACACATGCGGAACCTAGGGCTCCGGTCTTCACCGAGCCCCATTGGACGCTCTTCTTCGACGAATCCGCCCGTCAGCAGGGTGGCGGTGCTGGAGTGGTCCTTATCGACCCAAGCGGAGATCAAGTGAAGTACATGGTGCACCTTGAGTTCAACGCAACCACCAACATGGCAGAGTATGAAGCACTAATTTTTGGCTTGACTGCGGCCCTATCCTTAGGGATCAGCCAGCTCCTTGTGAAGGGGACTCCCAGCTGATTATCAAGTAGGTCTGCGGAGAATGTAGCTGCAACGAGCCCAGGCTCGCAGCTTACATCCTCCACGTAAGGAAACTGGAAAAGGATTTCATTGCTCTGGAACTGCAACATGTTCCTCGGGGTAACCACTAGTAGAAAAGAGCTCAAAGCCTGTGGCACCGATAAATTATCACTAGCGGTTTCAGTTACCGCGTGCCAGTAAAAAAACTAGGTGGGCCCGGCTTGGGAACCGCCAGTGGAAACCTATTTCCACTGGCAGTTATCTTAACACATTCCACTAGCGGTTGGTGTAACAGAACCGCCAGTGAAAATCTAGTTTCCACTGGCGGTTCTGTTACACCAAGTGGAAATATCCTATTTCCACTGGCGGTTGTGTTAAGATAACCGCCAGTGGAAATAGGTTTCCACTGGCGGTTTTTCAAGCCAACCGCCAGTGAACTATGTGTTATAAATATCCCTCTTCCTCCCCCGACAGGAGCTATACGCTCGCAGCCAACTTCCATTGGAGACGATTTTGGAGGTCCAGATTTCACAAAATACAAGGGGGAGGTTTTGGTCTTCATTTTTTGGAAGAAGGTGGATAAGAAAGGTTGGTTTATGTTTCTTTGTCAATTTTTGTTCATTCTTGCTCAATTTTAGCCACATTTTGGATCTAGGGTTTTACATGTGAGAGATAAGAGTATAGCTAGGTTATTTTGTCTATTTCCTCAAATGAGGTTGCTTAAGATGGTTAGATGTTGTCTATTCCCTCTCCTTTTTCATGTTTAGTTCTCAAATCAGTTTATCCATGACACATATTTAGTTGCTTAATGAATGGTGAATGTGTTGTATGGAGAGGGAGGATATGATAGGTTTGGTAATTAAGATTGTTTTTATTAATTGTTATGAAAGGTTGGTTTAATTATGTTTCAATTGCCAATTATTGTTCATTTTTGCTCAATTTTAACTACATTTTGAAACTAGGCTTTCACCATGTGTTAGAGATAGGTTTGGGTATTAAGATTTTTTGTTTATTAGTTGCTAGGAAAGTTTGGCTTATGTTTCTTTTGCCAAATTTTGTTCATTTTTCCTCCATTTTAGCCACATTTTGGATCTAGGGTTTCACCATGTGTTAGAGATAAAGTAGTTAGGTTGCCTAATCCAACCGCCTATGACCTTTGTTGTATAAATACCCATTCATCCTTCCCGACGAAAACTGTGTAGCTCGCGTGCAGCCCAACTTTCATTGGAAGGCCAGATTTCACAAAATACAAGGGGGAGGTTTTGATCTTTATTTTTTGGAAGAAGGTCGCTAAGGAAGGTTGTTCATGTTTCTTTTGCCAATTTTCTTTATCCATGATATATTTAGTTGTTAGGAAATATTGGTATATGTTTCTCTTGCCAATTTGTGTTCTTGTGTGTTTTATGTTACTTTTTTTACATGTGATGATGGAGAGGATATCCTGGATGTATAACTTATCAAGGCTAGATCCATCATACATATCTGAGGTCCATAGGTTTATTGTTGTCGCTACGAACCATGCTTGGAGAACAAAGACAAAGCACATATATTGTCCATGCATGGACTGCAAAAATGTTGTTGTATTTGATGACACAGAACAAATCATATCTCATCTGGTATGCCGAGGATTTGTGAAGGATTACATAATTTGGACAAAGCATGGAGAGGGTAGCTCGTCGCCTTATACAGCTGGAAACCCTGCGAACATCGACGACAGCTTTCAGTTCGTTCACTGGACACAACAACCTCTTCCACAGAGCGAACATGTAGTACCAAATGTTACTGATCATGGTTACGCTGGAGGAAATGAATGTGAAAGAACCCATGTTCTACCAAATGTTATGGACGAGGAAGATGTAGAGTTGTTAGAGGCAATGTTGCGTCGTCACACAGATCCATCGATGTTCTTCATGAAAGGTATGGAGTCCCTGAAGAAGGCAGCAGAAGAGCCTTTGTACGACGAGTCTAAGGGCTGTACCAAAGAGTTCACGACGCTCCAGTCTGTGTTAAAGCTATTGATGTTAAAAGCTAGATATGGTCTGTCTCATGCTGGCTTCGATGCGTTCTTGAGTATTGTCGCAGACATGCTTCCAAAGGAGAACAAAGTGCCTGCTAACATGTACTATGCAAAGAAACTAATCAGTCCACTCACTATGGGCGTGGAGAAGATCCACGCGTGTAGAAATCATTGTATCCTTTATCGAGGTGATGATTTTAAAGACTTGGAGAGCTGCCCAAAGTGTGGTGCAAGTAGGTACAAGACGAATAAAGACTATCGAGAGGAAGAGTGTGTTGCATCTGTGTCTAAAGGGAAGAAGCGAAAGAAAGCCAAAAAGAAGACTTCAAAATCCACGAGCAAAGAAAAAGAAGAAGTAGACTATTATGCGCTCAAAAAGATTCCTGCTTTGGTGATATGGTACCTCCCCGTCGTCGATCGATTGAGGTGTTTGTTCGCTAACCCTGAGGATGCCAAACTTATGAGCTGGCATGCTTCTGATGAGCACAAAAACGATGGGAAGCTTCGACATCCAGCCGATGGGAAGCAGTGGCAAGATTTCAATGAGAACCACCGAGACTTTGTCGATGAACCAAGAAATGTTAGGTTCGCACTGAGTACTGATGGAATGAATCAATTTGCTGAAAGGAGCAGCAAGCATAGCACATGGCCAGTGATCCTCACCATATACAACCTTCCTCCATGGTTGATGCAGAAACGGAAGTACATTTTGCTAACCATCCTTATTTCTGGACCTACACAACCTGGAGTTGATATGGATGTATTTTTAGAGCCCTTAATGGAGGATATGAAAATATTGTGGGTAACGGGTGTTCAAATGTTGGATGAGTATCGTAAAGATTCAATCACGCTGAGAGTAATTATTTTTGTTACGATTAACGATTACCCTGCACTCTTCACATTATCAGGCCAGTTTAAGGGAAAGGTTGGCTGCACAGTATGCATTGATGGAACTTCTTACGTGTCCCTTACTGCATCTAAGAAGATAGTGTACATGAGGCACAGACGCTTTTTATTGGAAGGACACAGGTACCGCATGCGAAAGATGGATAAGTACTTTGACAATAATGGTTAACTACATTCTACTGCTCCATCGGGTAACAATAGAGGTCATAGAGTTTTTGAAATAGTCAGGAATATCAAGTTTGTTTACGGGAAGAAGACAAAAGACGGAAAAACAAGGAAGGATGCCAAACCAGCTCCGGGGGCTATATTCAAGAAAAAGTCTATTTTCTTCGAGTACTTGCCTTACTGGAAAGAGTTAGATGTGCGGCATGCGATCGATGGTATGCACGTTCAGAAGAACGTGTTTGAAAGCATAATTGGCACCTTGCTAGACATAAAGGGCAAAACAAAAGAAGGGCTCAATTCACGCATGGACTTGGTAAATTTAGGCATAAAAAAGGAACTACATCCTGTTCTTCAAGAAAATGGGAAGTACCATCTCCCAGCAGCAAGCTACAATCTCAATGTAGATGAGAAACATGCGATGTGTGTTTGGCTTAAGAATTTGAAAGTCCCATCCGGATTCTGCTCTAGCATACGGAGTATTGTGTCAATGAAAGACCTGATAGTCACCAACTACAACTCACATGATTGTCATGTCATGCTGACTACATTCCTACCTATTGCCATCAGGGCTATAAATCCTTTGTTTTTAAAGATGGCAATCACACGGTTGTGCTACTTTTTCAATAGAATTTCACAAAAGGTAATTGACCGTGATGAGTTGGCATCTCTTCAGGAATTCGCAGTGGAGACAATATCACAGTTTGAGATGTGTTTCCCTCCATCGTTCTTTGATATTATGGTGCACCTTGTGGTGCACTTGGTGCCACAAATAGAGGCATTGGGTCCTATGTACTTGCATGAAATGTGGACGTACGAGCGTTTCATGTCAATACTGAATGGCTATGTATCAACCCGTGCTCGTCCCGAGGCATCCATGATAGAGGGGTACTGTACTGAAGAGGCCATTGAGTCCGGAGGTCCATTCTGCAATAGTATCCTAAAAGACCAGGTTGCAATAGGTTTGCCTCCGTCACGACACGACGGTAGATTGTATGGAAGCGGGAGGATGGGACGGAAATCTTTCATCCCACCAGATTACAATACAGTACTTGAGTCACATCACAGCATCCTACATCAGCTAGCGATAATAGAGCCATTTATCCAACAACACATCAATGAGCTTCACGAGCAAAATCCTGGGCATACGGCTGATTGGGTAATGAAGCAACATAAGCAGCGGTTCCACACATGGCTAATGGTGAAGGACATTCCACGTGGAGAAACAATAGAAGAACAAACCATCAAGGGGTTGGCATCTGGACCATCACGCCAGGTCACAACATGGCAAACCTATGACATTAGTGGATTCACATTTTGTACCAAGTCCAAGGACAAAAAGAGCATGTCACAAAACAGTGGTGTTCGATGCGAGGCCATAGATGATGAAACTGGTGAGATTATTACATATTTTGGCTTTATTGAGGACATATGGGAACTAGACTATGGTACATTTCAGATCTCGGTTTTCCGATGTCAATGGGTTGAAGACAAACATGTCATGGTAGACAACTATGGGGTCAGAGTTCTTGATCTAAGTAAAGTAGGTTACAAAGATGACCCATGGATCCTTGCTAATCGTGTTGCATAGGTCTTCTATGTTGAACAGATCATTTCTAACAATGAGAAGAAAAGCACCGACAAACCGAAGCATGTAGTTTTTCCTGGAAAACAACAAGCTATAGGAGTTGATGGTGTATCTGATTTAGAGGATTTTAACCAGTTCAACGACATGTCTCTTTTCATAGACCATCCAACCAAGATAAGGAACATTGAGCGAAGCATCCCACGCAATTCGATGTCCTGGGTACGCCACGATGGACAAGGCCGAACAATAGCTCCCTAGATTATATAGTTGTCATGTAATTGATTATTGTTAGGACATGTCATGTAATTGATTATTGTTAGTGACAAACCGAAGCATGTAATTTTACACGACTTTCTAGTGACTTTCTAGAGAGGAGAGGGAGAGGGAGATAGAGCTATTGTTGCCTCTTCCTCATCCTCCAACCCCGCCTCTTCCTCTGTGACACCCCAGTGTCACCTAGGGTTTCTCTTAAAAAGCCACACCAAGAGCCATTACTTCCTGTGAACCAAAGTAAGCATGAGCATCAAAATAACTTAAGTGATAAAGAATTCACCAAGTATATGTTTAAAAGTGTCATGATCAAAACAATTGAGTCCTTGAAAAGATAAGAATGTGCAACCCTAATTAAGAACTCTAAGTGAACCCCATGAACAAAATTCAAGAAAATAAGCAAAGGGGAATGAAAAGTTTAAAATTTTGAGTTGAGCCAATAATATAAGTTAAAGTATATTTGATAAGCAACAAGATAGATTGAGAAAGCTTAGCCAAAATAATTCAAGAAAACCCCCAAATCAAGCTTCTTTTGTTGGGACTCATTGGGAATTCTGAATTTCAGAATTCTGAAATTCAGACCTTGAGCCAAAGATCAGGGATGTTCACCTTGATCCCTAACTCGAATCCTAATGGCCCCATTGACAAATTTGTGTCTAACTAACCCCTCTGTCGTGTGCCAGAAGATGGCATTGGGACGCGAGCCCTAGACACGACAAAACTTGGGATTTGCCTCGGGTTTGGGCAGATAGACAGACCAGATTTCCTGGCTCCATATCTCTGCAACCAGTAGGTAAAATCCTATGACCTCCACACAAGAATGGTAGCTTGTAGGGAGGAGAAGAGGTTTTGTGCACTGACCCAGGCGAGAGCAGGCTCGGATGAGCGACCACACGCGCCAGAGCTTGGGCAGAACGCACGGGCACACGTGTTCGACCCTGGTCGGCACGCCAGAGCTCGCCCAACCCGCGCGCGCGCTCGCCCCGGCGTCCGGTCACGTCCGCCGCGCGCCCACGCCCTCGGCCGTGCCCGCCCGCGCCTATAAAGCCTCCCCGGGCGCACCTCTCTTCGCCCCGCACTCACCCTCATCGGCCAGCCACCGTTCCTTAGCTCCGGCGAGCGTATTTCCGCCCGCCATTGCCGCCAGAGCTACGGCCACCGTGGCCAGCCCACTCCAGCCACCCTCCAGCCCAACCTGTGCTTCGGCTAGCTCCGCCAGTAGCCCGTGAAGCTCGCCAAGCCCTCGGACCCGACCGGACTTCACCGGAGGCCCGAGATCAACCTCACCGGACTTCGGTCTTCCGCCGCCGCGCGTGGACCGAGCTATCCAGTGAGTCTCCGCCCAATTCCTTTCGCTCATGTCTTCTCTGGCATCCCGTGGACCTCCCTGACCCATTTGATTGAACTATCTCGCCGTGACCAGGCCGGTCTCCTCGCCGCCGACGAGCATCCCCGCCTGCGCGCGTGGACCGACCAACTCCGGCCATCTCCGTCGACGTTCCGCACACCGTTGTGATCCCCGCGACCTCCCCTTCGCCCTCGACCACTTCACCGGAACAGTCTCGCCGCCGGTAAGCCCCTCCGCCCTTTTCTTCGCCGCGGCTACTGTTTGAGGTAGAAGAAGGACCTCGGGTTAGGTTCTGTAGAACCCGAGGGGTTTTCTGTAATGTCAGCGACTCATATGAATAGTAACCTAAGGACTGATTCGCGAGGAAAACCTAGAAAACCGCCAGGGACCCCAGTGCAAAGTGGATTTCCATTTAATCAATTCTGTTATTCTTTTTAAATAACCAAAGAACTTAGAAAATCCATAACTTGATGAAATCTTAATGAAAAGCTGTCAAACCAATTTTGCTAGCTCTGGAATATTATAATCTATCATTTAAAATTATTGAACCATATGCTTTCTGTTCTAAATTTTAGAGCTTAAAATTAAAAACAGAAACCCCCTAAACCTTGTTTAATTAAGGAAAATTAGTTTTTCTTTTGTGCTGAGCTTAAGAAAATTTGTAGATGCTCATACCTTAATTATACACTGTTTAAAAATAGTAGGAGCCCCAGCCTTAGAGATTATGATGTAGTTATTCATTTAAAGCCATTTTGTCCAAAACTTAGAGAAAATCAGAAAAGCACTAGAAAATGTTTAACAGTGATTAGTAATATTTTTCCTAGTTTACTTATGTAACAGAGAACCTAGGAAAAATGCAGAGACCATTAATTAGGACCAGTTTCTAACTAAGATGCTCTAATTAGCCTTATGTAGACTGAAAATCAATTATTAGAATTGCAAAACTATAACCAAAGTGGTTAACAAAAATCCAGTGAACTTGTAACCTTCAGAGCCCCACTACAAAAATACAGAGCACCCCAGCCTAACTTTTAAGTAAGGAAAATAAATACAAAGTGGTAATAAGGCATTTTCCCAATAAATCATAAACAACCTCAAATAATGAGATAATGGGCAACCAAAAATTAGCTAAGTCCATGATGAGATAAACCACCAGAGAAAAATACAAACCCATGAAAAAGAAGTGAACCCATGCCTTTTGCTAGTAATTTGTGAGAAAGGCCATTTGACTTAAATAATGCAAACCACCCCTTCCCTTAAGCAAAAAGAAACCAAACTCCAGAATGATTGCTCTTGCACAAAATACTAGCTAAGAAAAATAAGAACTTTGTTGTTTGATGTTTTTCAAACATAGTGGTAGTAGAAAGCACCCCTTTGGCTAGAAACCTTAAGAAACCATAGGAAAAGAATTAAAAGGTATTAATGACTAGAAATTTGTATCAAGTCATGTTATGACACCTAAAAGCCAGCAAAAATAAGTTTTAAAGAATTACCCACTGTTAAATAATAGTTGTAGTTCAAAGTACCCCTTCTGCCTTAAGATTTGGTAATTTTGTCCAGAGAAAACCATTTACTTTCTGAACCCCAAATATTGAGACAGAGAATCATACACCAGTAACCAGCCACTGTAATTTTTGCAGAATTTTTAGAATTTTATAAAAGCAACTTGTAGTTCAAACCTACTCCAAAACATTAAAGAGAATAAAAGAAAAGAGAAGAAGGAATAAACCTCATCCCATTAAAGCTAACCCAATTTACCAAATATACCACTAAAGGGTTTTACATAAGCAAGGTTAACTTGTTTAAATTCAAAAAAAGACCATACATCTTTAAAGTTGTAAATTCCAAAGCACATATCATATCGTGCATGTATCTTACGCATTGCATTCATTAGATTGTAATCTTGCCGACGGAGAGTACGTGCTCATCCCCGAGCAAGGACCTGTCCAAGAGGAGGACCAGGAGCAGGCTTCAGAGGCTGCTATTGAGGATCTCCCCGCAGCCCCAGCAGTTGAAGGCAAGCCCCGGTTCTATGCATAACCATGTTATTATATGCTACTTTACTACACTTAATGCTTGTAGGACTGTAATGTGCACTTAAGTGTAGGAGTTGCTTGAAACCTCTAGTTGCATGAACTTAGGACTCCTTTTTGAGATGAATACTAGTATGCTAGGCCGAGTAGCTGCTTGCTAATCAGGATCTCGGTAGAAGTCGAGTGATTTTTCTAGCACTCGCGCGAGGTCAGGAATTGATTGTATTCATCTTGATAATGGGATATATGTTGGTCTATGGACTTGGATCCAGGGAGGATGCCTTGTCCATGAGACGGGAAAAAATTAAATTAAGGATTAATGTGTGGATACCTGAGTCAAGCTTTTCAACGTACTAAGCACATGCCGGGAAAAATGGTAACCGGTAAACCTAGTACCTGAGTGAAGCCGGGCGCGGACTTTATCCCTCATGCGACCTGAGACAGGGTCTCCCATGCTAGCTATGGTGGGTACAAGTGCGGTCACTGCACGGCGGCAGCCGGGGTCAGTGGAGCATTGTATGCCAAGGCGGTGAGGCCTGGACGCGAACGGGGAATCGATGGGGACGGTTGTCATGTGTGGGGTCGGAGTACCCTGACATGCCGTGTGTTTAGGTTTACCTTGCAAGGTTAAAACTCGATTCGAATCGTCTGCTTCTCGCAGCTAATGAGACTGCTTGATTCCTTGTACTGCATCGAGTAAGAAGTGAAATGTGGATTACATGAGATAACTTGTTGATTGAACTAATTGCTTGTTACCATGTATGCTTAGAAGGAGCCAATCTAGCTAAGTTAATGATGGTAGAAATTGAAAAGCTAAAAGTTGATTTTAGAAATAGCTAGTGCTTTTGGCAAACCAAACCCCTCAGCCAAACAGCTACATAGTCTAGAGGTAGAGGAGTAGACTCCTCACACCGGTTAAGTCTAGCTGAGTATTAGTATACTCAGCCTTGCTTGTGGCACCATTTTTGCAGGTACCATGCAGGATGTAGTTGATGGTGTGACTTGGCCTACCACCCTGCCACCGGGTTGGACGGTCGAGTGGGATGTTGCTCCGGCAGGAGAGGAGCATGAGGAGTAGTGGGCTAGGCCTTGCCCATTTCCTCGTTACCAACGACATCGATTATCCGCTGCACTTTAACTTGGGAACTTTATTTGCTACTCCAAAAACTCCGATTTATGTAATAACTCCGTACTTAATTTGAGGTTTCCTGTTTTATTGTATTTCTTCTGTGACTCACCTTCGAGTGAGAGTGTGGAATTTGATCCTGGTTAAGTGGCTCTATCAGACTAGATCTGAGGGACTGACGGGTTATTCCGATTTAAGTGTGTTACGGCCCCTGAGGCGTGACTTAGGCACTTAAGCTGGAATAATTCGGGTGGTTCCGCCGCAGCTGGTATCGGAGCAAATTCCACCACAGAGAAGGACAATAAATCATGAATACCAATTTTCAAAACCTAAAACTTGCTTAGAAACTGTTACGGATCGTCAGGACTAGACCGCTAGACCTAGGACGAAAGGCCTTAGGCATAGAGGGAGAAATAGGTGGCTAATTAATTAGGCCCTGTGGGACGATACTTATATTTTAGGATGCCCTAAAAAGGCACCCTATTTTCCTTTTGAGAGGCAACGTTTCTTTCCGCATGCATGCATTATAAAACACAAAGAGGAATTAAAATTTGAGCTAACCCCTTTTCTTTAAAATCATCCGGGCTCTCTTTTTCTTTTTCCTTCCACCATAATCTTTATCTTGATTCCCTTCCGCAGATGAATTCACCTACCCCCGCCAGTGGAGGAGACTCTCGTTTCAGTTCTGACTTCCTTTCTCGCGATGGCTTTCCTTCCATCTTGTGGGAAGTGCTTAACTCCGCCGGTTACCCCATGCCCCCTATGTACACGGTGCAGTTGTATCAGGAGCATCAGGTACCTCGTTGTCGGGTCTGGCTAACTTTGGAGGCTCATCCCCTTCAGCCGGGTTGGCGTTCTCTTGACTCTGAGACGATTGGACTCAGGACGGACGACACCGTTGAGGCAGCAGCCATGAAGACTCTGACGACTTTCTGTGGCTACCATCCCCTGGAGATGGTGATGCACCCCTTGGGACTCTTCCCTGCTGAGAAGAAGGATGATCCCATGTGGTGTAACCGCGTGAGCCATGTGAAGGATGTGTGGGCAATGTATCCTGACTTGGTTGGGAGGGTCACTGTTCAGTGCATGAGTGCGCTGTACCGCCTTCAGGCCCTTCAGAGCGATGCTATGACACTTCTTGCTAACACCGCTCAGGCTGCCAAGCTCACTCTCGACAGTCGGGAAGATTTTGTGGTCGACCTATCCACAGAGTTGGTGCAGAAGGATCTGCAGGTGGAAAGGCTGAGCCAGCGTATTACCACCCTGGAGCAGCAAGTGGAGATCCGAGATAACACTATTGATGTCTTGGAGAACCAGCTCCACGACGTGCAGAGGGAACTCGAGGAAGCCAATGACCACTTGGACATGCACCACCTGGAGATGGAGGCCAATGAAGCGGGAAGCGAAGGAGAAGAGGCTCCCGAGGAGCTAGGACCAGCCCCTGGTGCCAATGGGACTACCTCCGCGATGCCTCCTTCACCCGTATCCAGTGTCGCTTCCACCGCTCAGGGTTAAGCAGCCGCTTTGACATTTCTTTAGGCGGATAGAAACCTATGCGAGCTTAGTAGTATCACATTTTGGACTAGGCTTATGGGTACTTTCCCCTGATTAATGTAACCCTGTAAACTTTTGATATCTGTGGGATCCTTGTCACCATGTTATCTTCATTTTCGAACCTAATATTATGATTATGGCCTTTTCCTTCCATATGAGATGATATCTTGTCGTTCGGAAATATGAGTCGGGATAACGTTGGCGACAAATCTCTGTTTTCAGATGGCAGCGAGGCAGCGTCGCGGGCAGAATGAGCAAGCTCCCCCGCCACCTCCTCCAGCTCCCACAGTGCAGGAGCTGATGGCCCAGCAGAATGAGATTCTGCGACAGCTCTTGCAGCGCCAGCCCCACCAACAGCATCATGGTGGAGGCCAGCATCAGCGACCTCTGGCTATGGCAACATACCAGGAGTTTCTGAGCACGCAGCCGCCCTTGTTCACCAAGGCAGAGGATCCGTTGGACGCCGACGTGTGGCTTCGCGTTGTCGAGTCCAAGTTTCCCCTCCTCACGGGAGACTGCCCTGATGAGACCAAGGCTCGCTTCGCCGCACAGCAGCTTCGCGGCCCAGCTCGGACTTGGTGGGACCACTTCCGTGCTATGCTCCCCGCTGATCATGAAGTATCTTGGGAGGAATTCAAGACCGCCTTCAGAGGACACCACATTCCAGCTGGCATTCTTGATCGGAAGTTGAATGAATTCCTGGCCCTCAATCAAGGAACCCGCACGGTACTGCAGTATGCGCAAGCCTTCAACGACTTATGCCAGTATGCAGGGTATCATGCTGATTCTGATGAAAAGAAGAGGGATCGCTTCCGCAGGGGTCTCAATACCAAGCTGCGGGAACGCCTCAACACTGTCCGGGCCAATAGCTTCAATGAGTTGGTCAACATGGCCATCTCTCAGGAGGATTGCATTGTTGCTCACCGGGCAGAGAAGAAGAGGAAGGCACCAATGGCAGCACCATCCGCTCAGGCTCAGAGGTTCCGGATTGTTTCTCACAATCAGAGCAGGGGTTTTCAGCAGCAGGCAGGCAGATGGGTGATCAGGCCACCTCAGCAGCAGCAGCAGCCGGCACCCAACCGCTATCCAGCTCCCGCCCCAAGGAACAATCAGCCTCCGCAGCAGCAGCAGTTCCGCCAGGGCAATGGGAACAAGTGTTTCACTTGTGGCAATGTGGGCCACTATGCCAAGAATTGTCCCAGGAACCAGCAGAGGCAGATGCCAGCACCGAATCAAGACAAGGGAAGAAAGCAGAAGGTGCAAGTCAGGCAAGGGAAGCTCAACTTCACTGCTCTAGAGGAAGTGCCAGAAGGAGCTCCTATCATGACCGGTACCTTTTCAGTTTATAATCAACCTGCTTTAATTCTGTTTGATTCTGGTGCATCTCATAGTTTCATTAGCCAAAAGTTCAGTGCTAATTGCAAACTGCCATTCTCTCACTCAAAAGGGTCATTCATGATAGTCACACCTGGGGGTAAAATTGCAACTAACCAATTAAACCAAAGTGTGCCTATTCAACTGGGAAGCCACATTGTCAAAACCACTCTTCTTGTGTTGGGATTGGAAAATGTGGACATTATTCTAGGAGCAAATTGGATGACCTTGCACCAAGTTGTGCTTGATGTAGCCAGTCGTACCGTGGAAGTTAATTCTCCTTTCTGCGGGAATTTCACTTTGATTCTGCCTAGTCAGGGTTCTTCTCAGTCATGTGCTTTCTCTATGACGGAGTTACCCCTGAAGAAGATCCCAGTGGTCTGTGAGTATGCAGATGTCTTTCCTGATGAATTGCCAGGAATGCCACCGGACCGGGATATTGAGTTCGCCATCGAGTTGCAACCGGGAATGGCCCCAATTTCCAAGAGGCCCTACCGAATGCCACCCGCTGAGTTGGCAGAGTTGAAAAAGCAGTTGCAAGAGTTGCTGGATAAGGGATTTATCCGCCCAAGCACTTCGCCTTGGGGATGTCCAGCGCTATTTGTGAAGAAGAAGGATGAAAGCTTGAGGCTGTGTATAGATTACCGCCCTCTTAATGCGGTAACTATCAAGAACAAGTATCCTTTGCCTCGTATTGATGTTCTCTTTGACCAGTTGGTCGGGGCTAAGGTGTTTTCCAAGATAGACCTTCGCTCTGGCTACCATCAGATCAAAATACGAGCAAGTGATATTCCGAAGACGGCATTCTCAACCAGATATGGGCTGTATGAATTCTTGGTGATGTCATTCGGGCTGACAAATGCACCAGCATACTTCATGTATCTGATGAATTCTGTTTTCATGCCAGAATTGGACAAGTTCGTAGTGGTTTTCATCGATGATATTCTGGTGTACTCGAAGAACGAAGAAGAACATGCCGGGCATTTGCATGTAGTGCTTCAACGTCTGCGAGAGCACCACCTTTATGCCAAGCTATCCAAGTGTGATTTTTGGCTAAAGGAAATCAAATTCTTGGGTCACACTATCTCTCAGGATGGAATAGCTGTTGATCCTGATAAAGTGCAAGAGGTGATGAACTGGAGGCCACCAACGACTGTTCGCCAGATTCGGAGTTTTCTGGGATTGGCCGGTTATTACCGAAGATTTATTCCGGACTTCTCTCGGATTGCGAAGCCTATTACTGAGTTGCTGAAGAAAGAAGTCAAGTTTGTGTGGAGTCAGAAGTGCGAAGATGCCTTCCATGCATTGAGGCAGCATCTGACCACCGCACCAGTTTTGGCGCAACCTGACAGCAGCAAGCCTTTTGATGTGTATTGCGATGCCTCTGGCACCGGGCTAGGTTGTGTCTTGATGCAAGACAACCGAGTCATTGCTTATGCCTCAAGAGCACTCAGGCCTCATGAGCAAAATTATCCCACTCATGACCTTGAGTTAGCAGCAGTGGTTCATGCATTGAAGATGTGGAGGCACTATCTAATGGGAACCCACTGCAACATCTTCACTGATCATAAGAGCCTTAAGTACATTTTTACTCAGGCTGATCTTAACATGAGGCAGAGAAGATGGCTAGAGCTGATCAAGGATTATGACCTGGAGGTACATTATCACCCAGGGAAAGCTAATGTGGTAGCTGATGCCTTGAGTCGGAAGTTGCAATGCAACTGTATTCTGATGGATTCTCGTGTTAACACCTTGTGTGATGAGTTGAGCAAGATGCAAATTGAAGTGATTCCTTCTGGTTCTTTGTCTCACATTGCTGTTGAGCCAGCTTTGCAAGACCAGATTATCATGGCCCAGCTCAGTGACAAGGGAGTGCAGATTATCAAGAAGAATCTCCATCAGAAGGTTGAGAAGTATGATTGTTTCCGCCAGGATGAGAAGGGTGTGTTATGGTTCAAAAGCAGATTGGTAATTCCTAAGGACCGGGATCTCAAGAAGAAAATTTTGGATGAGGCTCATCTCTCCAAATTCTCTATGCATCCGGGAAGCACCAAGATGTACCATGATCTGAAGCTTTTGTACTGGTGGACCAGAATGAAGAGGGAGATAGCCCAGTATGTATCAGAGTGTGACACCTGTCAGAGGGTTAAGGCAAGCCACTTGAAGTCCGCTGGAGCTTTGCGACCACTGTCCGTACCTTCGTGGAAGTGGGACGATATCAGCATGGATTTCATTGTGGGTCTGCCCAACACCTCTCGTCATCAAGATTCAATTTGGGTTATTATGGACCGATTGACGAAAGTGGCACATTTTCTTCCTGTGCACACCACTGATAAGGCTCAGAAGTATGCAGAATTGTATATCGACCGGATCGTGTGTTTGCATGGATTACCTCGGACCATTGTTTCTGACCGAGGAGCCCAATTTGTTGCCAGATTTTGGGAACAATTGCAAGAGTCTTTGGGAACCAAGCTAATCAGGAGTTCAGCTTACCACCCACAGACTGATGGTCAGACGGAAAGGGTAAACCAGATTCTGGAAGATATGCTGAGAGCTTGTGCGATCGATTGTGGCAAGAACTGGGATAAGCACCTCTCCTTGGCAGAGTTTGCTTATAACAATAGTTATCAATCCAGCCTAAAGATGGCACCTTTTGAAGCTCTCTATGGGAGAAGGTGCAGGACACCACTCAATTGGTCTCAGCCTGGTGAAAGAGAAGTTTTTGGACCTGATTTGGTGACTGAAGCCGAAAGGAAGGTCAAGCTGATCAGGAAGAATCTAGAAGCTGCTCAGGCCAGGCGGAAGAGCTATCATGATAGAAGAAGGAAACCTCTCCAGTTCGAGGTGGGAAGTTTTGTATACCTCAAGGTATCACCCACCAAGGGAGTGCAGAGGTTTGGAATCAAAGGCAAGCTAGCCCCTCGTTACATTGGACCTTATGAGATCGTTGAAGCATGTGGACCCGTGGCATACAAGCTGAAGTTACCTTCAAAGATGTCTGCCATTCACAGCGTATTCCATGTATCTCAGCTAAAGAAGTGTGTTCGATTGCCGACTGAGATTCTAGCAGAGCCAGAATTGGAGATAGAGCCAGATCTCTCGTACCAAGAGTACCCCTCCAAGATTCTGGATTGCAAGGAAAGATCAACTCGGGCTAAATCGATCAAGATGTTCAAGGTCCAGTGGAGTAATCACTCAGAGGAGGAAGCCACTTGGGAAACCGAGGAATTCTTAAGATCCAACTTCCCCGATTGCCTACCTAAGGAAGCTGGTATGTAATCACCCCCAACCCCTCCTCCTGCCTTTCGAATCTAATTTCCAAAAATATGATCTTAATTCAGAATGAAGTAACTAAAAGATAAAACTTAAAAGGACTTCCTTCTGAAGTTGCAAAGAGAATGACATTCGAAGAGCAGTTTTGCCCTAATAATAACAATCATCACCCTTTTTCCTATCAGTCTCACCCTTCGCTTCACCCCGGGAGGACTCTGGCCTGAATCTCGGGACGAGATTCCTTTAAGGGGGGAAGGCTGTGACACCCCAGTGTCACCTAGGGTTTCTCTTAAAAAGCCACACCAAGAGCCATTACTTCCTGTGAACCAAAGTAAGCATGAGCATCAAAATAACTTAAGTGATAAAGAATTCACCAAGTATATGTTTAAAAGTGTCATGATCAAAACAATTGAGTCCTTGAAAAGATAAGAATGTGCAACCCTAATTAAGAACTCTAAGTGAACCCCATGAACAAAATTCAAGAAAATAAGCAAAGGGGAATGAAAAGTTTAAAATTTTGAGTTGAGCCAATAATATAAGTTAAAGTATATTTGATAAGCAACAAGATAGATTGAGAAAGCTTAGCCAAAATAATTCAAGAAAACCCCCAAATCAAGCTTCTTTTGTTGGGACTCATTGGGAATTCTGAATTTCAGAATTCTGAAATTCAGACCTTGAGCCAAAGATCAGGGATGTTCACCTTGATCCCTAACTCGAATCCTAATGGCCCCATTGACAAATTTGTGTCTAACTAACCCCTCTGTCGTGTGCCAGAAGATGGCATTGGGACGCGAGCCCTAGACACGACAAAACTTGGGATTTGCCTCGGGTTTGGGCAGGGAGACAGACCAGATTTCCTGGCTCCATATCTCTGCAACCAGTAGGCAAAATCCTATGACCTCCACACAAGAATGGTAGCTTGTAGGGAGGAGAAGAGGTTTTGTGCACTGACCCAGGCGAGAGCAGGCTCGGATGAGCGACCACACGCGCCAGAGCTTGGGCAGAACGCATGGGCACACGTGTTCGACCCTGGTCGGCACGCCAGAGCTCGCCCAACCCGCGCGCGCGCTCGCCCCGGCGTCCGGTCACGTCCGCCGCGTGCCCACGCCCTCGGCCGTGCCCGCCCGCGCCTATAAAGCCTCCCCGGGCGCACCTCTCTTCGCCCCGCACTCACCCTCATCGGCCAGCCACCGTTCCTTAGCTCCGGCGAGCGTATTTCCGCCCGCCATTGCCGCCAGAGCTACGGCCACCGTGGCCAGCCCACTCCAGCCACCCTCCAGCCCAACCTGTGCTTCGGCTAGCTCCGCCAGTAGCCCGTGAAGCTCGCCAAGCCCTCGGACCCGACCGGACTTCACCGGAGGCCCGAGATCAACCTCACCGGACTTCGGTCTTCCACCGCCGCGCGTGGACCGAGCTATCCAGTGAGTCTCCGCCCAATTCCTTTCGCTCATGTCTTCTCTGGCATCCCGTGGACCTCCCTGACCCATTTGATTGAACTATCTCGCCGTGACCAGGCCGGTCTCCTCGCCGCCGACGAGCATCCCCGCCTGCGCGCGTGGACCGACCAACTCCGGCCATCTCCGTCGACGTTCCGCACACCGTTGTGATCCCCGCGACCTCCCCTTCGCCCTCGACCACTTCACCGGAACAGTCTCGCCGCCGGTAAGCCCCTCCGCCCTTTTCTTCGCCGCGGCTACTGTTTGAGGTAGAAGAAGGACCTCGGGTTAGGTTCTGTAGAACCCGAGGGGTTTTCTGTAATGTCAGCGACTCATATGAATAGTAACCTAAGGACTGATTCGCGAGGAAAACCTAGAAAACCGCCAGGGACCCCAGTGCAAAGTGGATTTCCATTTAATCAATTCTGTTATTCTTTTTAAATAACCAAAGAACTTAGAAAATCCATAACTTGATGAAATCTTAATGAAAAGTTGTCAAACCAATTTTGCTAGCTCTGGAATATTATAATCTATCATTTAAAATTATTGAACCATATGCTTTCTGTTCTAAATTTTAGAGCTTAAAATTAAAAACAGAAACCCCCTAAACCTTGTTTAATTAAGGAAAATTAGTTTTTCTTTTGTGCTGAGCTTAAGAAAATTTGTAGATGCTCATACCTTAATTATACACTGTTTAAAAATAGTAGGAGCCCCAGCCTTAGAGATTATGATGTAGTTATTCATTTAAAGCCATTTTGTCCAAAACTTAGAGAAAATCAGAAAAGCACTAGAAAATGTTTAACAGTGATTAGTAATATTTTTCCTAGTTTACTTATGTAACAGAGAACCTAGGAAAAATGCAGAGACCATTAATTAGGACCAGTTTCTAACTAAGATGCTCTAATTAGCCTTATGTAGACTGAAAATCAATTATTAGAATTGCAAAACTATAACCAAAGTGGTTAACAAAAATCCAGTAAACTTGTAACCTTCAGAGCCCCACTACAAAAATACAGAGCACCCCAGCCTAACTTTTAAGTAAGGAAAATAAATACAAAGTGGTAATAAGGCATTTTCCCAATAAATCATAAACAACCTCAAATAATGAGATAATGGGCAACCAAAAATTAGCTAAGTCCATGATGAGATAAACCACCAGAGAAAAATACAAACCCATGAAAAAGAAGTGAACCCATGCCTTTTGCTAGTAATTTGTGAGAAAGGCCATTTGACTTAAATAATGCAAACCACCCCTTCCCTTAAGCAAAAAGAAACCAAACTCCAGAATGATTGCTCTTGCACAAAATACTAGCTAAGAAAAATAAGAACTCTGTTGTTTGATGTTTTTCAAACATAGTGGTAGTAGAAAGCACCCCTTTGGCTAGAAACCTTAAGAAACCATAGGAAAAGAATTAAAAGGTATTAATGACTAGAAATTTGTATCAAGTCATGTTATGACACCTAAAAGCCAGCAAAAATAAGTTTTAAAGAATTACCCACTGTTAAATAATAGTTGTAGTTCAAAGTACCCCTTCTGCCTTAAGATTTGGTAATTTTGTCCAGAGAAAACCATTTACTTTCTGAACCCCAAATTTTGAGACAGAGAATCATACACCAGTAACCAGCCACTGTAATTTTTGCAGAATTTTTAGAATTTTATAAAAGCAACTTGTAGTTCAAACCTACTCCAAAACATTAAAGAGAATAAAAGAAAAGAGAAGAAGGAATAAACCTCATCCCATTAAAGCTAACCCAATTTACCAAATATACCACTAAAGGGTTTTACATAAGCAAGGTTAACTTGTTTAAATTCAAAAAAAGACCATACATCTTTAAAGTTGTAAATTCCAAAGCACATATCATATCGTGCATGTATCTTACGCATTGCATTCATTAGATTGTAATCTTGCCGACGGAGAGTACGTGCTCATCCCCGAGCAAGGACCTGTCCAAGAGGAGGACCAGGAGCAGGCTTCAGAGGCTGCTATTGAGGATCTCCCCGCAGCCCCAGCAGTTGAAGGCAAGCCCCGGTTCTATGCATAACCATGTTATTATATGCTACTTTACTACACTTAATGCTTGTAGGACTGTAATGTGCACTTAAGTGTAGGAGTTGCTTGAAACCTCTAGTTGCATGAACTTAGGACTCCTTTTTGAGATGAATACTAGTATGCTAGGCCGAGTAGCTGCTTGCTAATCAGGATCTCGGTAGAAGTCGAGTGATTTTTCTAGCACTCGCGCGAGGTCAGGAATTGATTGTATTCATCTTGATAATGGGATATATGTTGGTCTATGGACTTGGATCCAGGGAGGATGCCTTGTCCATGAGACGGGAAAAAATTAAATTAAGGATTAATGTGTGGATACCTGAGTCAAGCTTTTGAACGTACTAAGCACATGCCGGGAAAAATGGTAACCGGTAAACCTAGTACCTGAGTGAAGCCGGGCGCGGACTTTATCCCTCATGCGACCTGAGACAGGGTCTCCCATGCTAGCTATGGTGGGTACAAGTGCGGTCACTGCACGGCGGCAGCCGGGGTCAGTGGAGCATTGTATGCCAAGGCGGTGAGGCCTGGACGCGAACGGGGAATCGATGGGGACGGTTGTCATGTGTGGGGTCGGAGTACCCTGACATGCCGTGTGTTTAGGTTTACCTTGCAAGGTTAAAACTCGATTCGAATCGTCTGCTTCTCGCAGCTAATGAGACTGCTTGATTCCTTGTACTGCATCGAGTAAGAAGTGAAATGTGGATTACATGAGATAACTTGTTGATTGAACTAATTGCTTGTTACCATGTATGCTTAGAAGGAGCCAATCTAGCTAAGTTAATGATGGTAGAAATTGAAAAGCTAAAAGTTGATTTTAGAAACAGCTAGTGCTTTTGGCAAACCAAACCCCTCAGCCAAACAGCTGCATAGTCTAGAGGTAGAGGAGTAGACTCCTCACACCGGTTAAGTCTAGCTGACTATTAGTATACTCAGCCTTGCTTGTGGCACCATTTTTGCAGGTACCATGCAGGATGTAGTTGATGGTGTGACTTGGCCTACCACCCTGCCACCGGGTTGGACGGTCGAGTGGGATGTTGCTCCGGCAGGAGAGGAGCATGAGGAGTAGTGGGCTAGGCCTTGCCCATTTCCTCGTTACCAACGACATCGATTATCCGCTGCACTTTAACTTGGGAACTTTATTTGCTACTCCAAAAACTCCGATTTATGTAATAACTCCGTACTTAATTTGAGGTTTCCTGTTTTATTGTATTTCTTCTGTGACTCACCTTCGAGTGAGAGTGTGGAATTTGATCCTGGTTAAGTGGCTCTATCAGACTAGATCTGAGGGACTGACGGGTTATTCCGATTTAAGTGTGTTACGGCCCCTGAGGCGTGACTTAGGCACTTAAGCTGGAATAATTCGGGTGGTTCCGCCACATCCTCATCCTCCACCACCACCTTGGCTTTCTTTAGAGTGCCGTCATCAGAGGAAGTCGTGGTCTTTTTCCCGGTCATGGTTTATCACCTAGAACGCGAGGTAAAATAAAAGCAGGGAGGACTATTCGACTAATATATATATATATATATCAGGCAGTA
The DNA here is from genome assembly GCF_902167145.1 of Zea mays. Classification (NCBI taxonomy): domain Eukaryota; kingdom Viridiplantae; phylum Streptophyta; class Magnoliopsida; order Poales; family Poaceae; genus Zea; species Zea mays. Next base: position 47,016,408 of record NC_050105.1, on the reverse strand, counting down.
AGAAACAAGCATCTTCAAAGAACATGCTGTGAAAGAACTTGGAAAGATGTTTACCAAATCTGATACTTGTGAAAGAACTTCACACCAATGGTGACGAGAGACGCGAAGCCAGGAGACGACGTAGTATTTAAACACTGCAAGAACGGGCATTCTAGTGACTTTCTAGAGAGGAGAGAGAGAGAGAGGAGAGAGAGAGGGAGAGAGAGGAGAGAGAGATAGGAGAAAGAGAGAAGAGAGAGAGGAGAGAGAGAGGAGAGAGAGAGGAGAGAGAGGGAGAGATAGAGGAGGGAGAGAGAGGGAAGAGAGAGGAGGGAGAGAGGAGAGAGAGGAGGGAGAGAGAGGGAAGAGAGAGGAGGGAGAGAGAGGAGGGAGAGGGAGAGAGAGGAGCTAGGGAGAGGAGAGAGAGAGGAGGGAGAAAGAGAAGTAATATATAAATATATATATTATGTATACTAAATATATATATTTATATATTTAATATGTATACAAATTTATATACTTAATATATGAATATATCATAAAAAATAATATACTAAAAATATTACTACTGGCGGTTCACAACGAAAACCGCCAGTAGAAATGGCCTCCACAGTCTGTGGAATGCATTTCTACTGGCGGTTCTCGATGACAACCGCCAGTAGAAATGGCCTCCACAGTCTGTGGAAGGCATTTCTACTGGCGGTTCTCAATGACAACTGCCAGTAGAAATCATTTCTACTGGCGGTTGTCATTGTCAACCGCCAGTAGAAATATCTCCTATATAAAGGAGCGCGCACGAGGCCGAAAATTTCGCTAAGTCTTTGGCGCCCAGTCTTTTACACTTCCCGCCGTCAGGCTGCCGAAATTTCGCCCCGGCGATCTTCTCCGCCGTGCGCCGCCGTCGTCCACGCCGTCATCCCCGCGCCGTAGGTACGTTCCCCTCTCTCTCTCTCTCTCTCCCTTCTTCGACTTCGATCGTTCGGGCACGCTGCCGCCGCCGCGCGCGTGTAAACCCTAGGGCGCGCGTCTCTGCAGAGAGTGAGAGAGAGGGAGAGGAGAGGAGAGAGGGAGAGGGAAGAGAGAGGAGGGAGAGGGAAGAGCGAGGAGGGAGAGGGAAGAGAGAGGAGAGGAGAGAGGGAAAGGGAAGAGAGAGGAAAGAGAGTGGAGGGAGGGAGAGAGAGAGGAGAGAGGGAGAGGGAAGAGAGAGGAGGGAGATGGAAGAGAGAGGAGAGGAGAGAGGAAAGGGAAGAGAGAGGAAAGAGAGTGGAGGGAGGGAGAGAGAGAAGAGAGAGGAGGGAGAGGGAGTGTATAGAAAGTATTACTGTACACCGAACGACATTTCCTCAATTTGTTTACTTAGTTGCCACTCGCACAAATGAGAAGCATGCATACAACGCCATTTCCTCTGCCATAGTTACCGTGTTACCGTGGTCATAATCGCCTTCACGGTGTACGTTTAGCATTTATTTCTTGAATTGTGATTAGAATTAGCACATGATCTCTGATATGGTTTTTTAGTGAGACGCGGAAAAAAGACTAAGTAAAGAGATGCAGACGGGTGAGAAGGACACACGGAGAGTAGCGGGCGAGCCTACTTGGCACCCCTTCCCTTCACACAGCATGTGGGCCGCACATCAAGCGACTGCCTACGACTCTCCATCTCTCTCTCTCTACGTCCTATACGACTCCTCCTATACGTTCTATACGACTCTCCATCTCTCCCTCTCTACGTCCTATATGAATCCTCCTCTCTTCATCTCTATACGTTCTATACGACTCTCCATCTCTCTCTACGTTCTATATGACTCTCCCTCTCTATACGTTCTATACGACTCTCCATCTCTCTATGTTCTATATGACTCTCCCTCTCTCCCTCTCTATACGTTCTATACGACTCTCCATCTCTCTCTCTACGTCCTATACGACTCTCCCTCTCTATACGTAACTCTATAATATCCGTATCACAATATTAGGGGTTAGGGTTAGGGCTTAGGGTTAGTGTTAGTGCTTAAGGGTTAGGGTATTTGTTAATATGAATTTAATTATTGCTTATGTTAATATGTGTTAATATGTATTTGTATATATATAGCTCAATGAGTTCTCCAATCAAGGACCAAGGATTAGGGCCCGACCACATGGACAAGGGTGTTGCTCAAGAACAATCTAGCAGTGAAGGATATGAAACGCCTAGCGACCCTTTTCCTACCACTAGCATAGATAGGGCCACTGCGCGTGAGTTGCAACGTGGCCCTACTTATGATCCACAAGACCATGAGGTAAATTACACATCCTTAATTTCGTGTGTGTACCTAATTAATTAGCTGATTTCACAATGTCTATTACACATGCATGATTTCTTGTGCATTTTATTACATGAATAGGAGGTCTTGTCTCAATTTCGTGCGATGCTCGAAAAAGCTGCGGCACGATACCAAGACGCACCGGAACCGACCCAAGACGCACCGGAACCGACCCAAGGCGCACTGGAACCGACCCAAGGCGCACCGGAACTGACCCAAGGCGCACCGGAATCGACCAAGACAACCACCGAGAGGTCAAGGAAAAGGAAGCAGAGCGATCGGAACAGAGGTGATAGGGGGCTAAACAAGTTTCCTGACAAGACATATAAAATTGCAGACGTGAGCCCGAATGGTCAGCCCCTAGCTCCAGAAGAGGCACTGCCTAAGTTCCGGAATGCACTTGGGTTCTTAGTTAGAGATAATCTTGACATCACAATCCGACAGTGGAGAGATGTATCAGATGATGTCAAGAATCAAATGTGGAATAAGCTAATAACGAGGTTCATTTTGCCTCGGGGTTCAGAAGAACTCGTGAAAAAATACACGATGAAGCAGTTTGCAATCAATTTCTGAAACTGGAGGTCTGAGATGAATACAAAGTTTGCAAAGAAAGACCTAGACCCGACGAAAAAATATAAAATCTCAGCAGGTCAGTGGGCAGTATTTCTAGAGCAGAGGAGCAGCCCTGATTTCATATCGCTAAGTGAGGCAAATTTGGAACTATCTAAGAAGAACAAATACCACCACCACCTTGGCACAGGTGGTTACAAGCGTCAGGTTTCTAAATGGAGACAAGAAGACACCGAGAAGAAGGCTGCAGGGTTGCCGACGCTGTCCGAGCAACTTGGTGAAAGGACAGCTAATTCGATCCGTGCTAGAAAACCAAGGGAAACTGAGTCTGGTGTATCTTTTGATGATCCCACTGTCGAAGAAACGGCAAAAAACATAAATGCAATTGCAGCTAAGCAGAGCCAAGGAACATTTATGCCGCAAAGGGAGAGAGACATTCTAACGACTGGTCTCGGTAACCCTGAGCATCCTGGTCGTGTATGAGGAATCTCATCTAAGGAAGGATGTAAGGAAGGATTCAGACTACAATGGGAAGGTATGTACAAGAAACGTGATCGATACAAGGAAGAGATGGCGAATTATTTTAAGGAGGAGGCCAAGAAAGATTTCAAAGGCCTGATGTCTGAAATGCTATCGAATCCTCCTCCAGAATTGATGCAGCAATTGGCGATGGCAAGTGTGATGTCTGTTCAACACATGACCACTCCACAGATGCAAATAATTCCAGCAGCTCAAACGTCGGCTTCCACCGAGGGTACGACCATCCCAAGCTCTGTCGCGTCAACGGGAAATAAGGTCCGCTATCCAGTTGATGACATCACAAGGCCTGTGGCATGCACACTAGTTATAAGATATGGTATTAACAATCAGTGTACAAAGAAAGTAACCACAGGCCTTGCGATCCCAGGACGCAAGTTCCATGGAAACGACATTCAAGAAGAATATTGCAGGGTAGAAGTGACGACAGTTGTCCAAGGATACGAGGACGACATGCTAGACATCCCTGGGCCCGAAGGTATCGAGACACTTGGACAAGCTATCAAGAATTTTATCCTTTGGCCTTGAAGGGATGTCGAATTGGTTGATCCACCACGACAGCCATCATCGCAGGCCCAACCGTCTCCGCCTTCTCAAATTGTTGTTCCTATTGTACATCCATCATCAACTCCTCAAACTTCACATGCTGCTTCTCATCCTCTTTCTGACCCTCCTTCTCCTCATCCTCATGGTGGCCCATTGTCTCCACCACATACATCGCCCTTCAGGGATCCACCTTCTCCACAGCCATCTCCACGACCATCAAAGAAATCTAAAGTTTCTATACCAAAATTAGTGTCCCCGTTTGAGAAGAAAAAGAAGAGTAAATCCACTGCTGGCACAGCTCGTTTTTTGAAAGGGATTGGACGGAGCCTCACGTCAGACACTGTTGATTTGGCCGATCTCGAGGAGTCCGCAAAAAAGGCTGAGGCAATGGCCGCAAAGATAAAGAAGCCAACTAAGGCAGATTATAAAAACGTGCCTAAAAAATATGTGCCGGGCAGACCACTACTCACTTTTGAGAAACTAAGGAAGGTCCCGGCTAATATTAAAAGGTTGCATGATTGGTACATGAGGGCATCTTCAGTTGGCATCGACACCATCAGTGTTAATATACCAGCCCATGCTTTTATTGGTTCAAATCAAAAAGCCGTTGTTGCATTCGAGGACATGTGGTTAATGATGAACCTTCAGAGACTCGACGTGCAACTTGTAACCATATTTGCATTGTAAGTGTCACTCATACTCCACATATATGTGTTATTATTAGTGAGTTGTATAAATTTTCAATATCTGACATGCACGAGTGTGTTGCAGAATGCAACATGATCAGCAGGAGATCTTTTATGGTACCAATCCCAATGCTAGTGCCAGTAAAAGGGTTGGGTATCTCAACCCAATAAAGATATGCGAGGATAACCACACTTTTAGAATCGGAAAAGGCAACGAAGCATTACAGGGACTAACGGACGAAGAAATTGAGGTGTGTATCCAGGATCTGAAGAAGGATTTTGAAGCAAGATACGCCACCTACATAGGACACGCAATGCTTCAATTTCAAGACAGGGAATCCATAGTGGCCCCGTACAACTTTAAGTAAGTGTGATTTTGCATAAATAAAATTAATAATTTCAATACACATGTATCACAAGTTTGATTCGTACAGGGACCACTGGATATGCTTCTTCATTTATCCTAAGGTTGGAAAGGTGCTGGTGCTCGACTCCTTGCACACCGAGCCTTCGGCCTATTCAAAATTCCTCGGCCTCTTAGAGCTGTAAGCCTTTTCTATGCATGCATACTTATATCGATGAGAATTGTAGAATAACATGGTGATTCTATTTGAGATCACAAGGCATTTAGGTTTTATAAGCAACGAGGTGGAAAGTACGACACATCCAAAAAAGGCGTGCCACTAGACATCCATTATAACTGGCCGGTAAGTATGTGAATTTATGAATACATATCATACATGTACGTACATAGGACAATGTTGCAACTAAATAACCAATCTCCCGTTATGTAGTGCCACAAGCAACCACCCGGATCGGTCCTATGTGGGTTCTACGTGTGCGAGTTCATGAGAATGAACGGATGATACATCACGAACCCTGGCAAGGTATTATTAGTAATAGTCACGTATGTATTTATGTCATTAAAGATGCAAATGTGTTATTATTGAGTATAAATAGATAATGTTTATAAACTTCCTTTACAGCAGTTTCAACAAGGAAGCCCGGAGAACTTGACTGAAGGTGCATTGTATGGCATAGTTGAGGACCTGTGCACATTCATATTGAAAGAGGTCATTCCCGCAGAAGGGAAATATCACGATGCTTCCGGAACATTAGCTTTGCCAGAGTTTAGAATACTAACAGAAATTAGTAGACTATCTCTTAGCCGAGATAGTTATTAGATCTTAAGTGAAAACTTTGATGTATATAATGTGTGATGCATACATGGTTGTAAACAAGACTTTGATGTATATAAATGTATGATAGAATTTAATTCCATGTTGCTTTTAATATCAATACTACATGTTTATCAATATCAATATATATATATATGTTTGTGTGTGTAAATATATATAAATTTCAGTACGAAAATTTAAAAAAAGGCGGGAAAACATTCCACTAGCGGCTAAATAAAAAAACCGCCAGTGGAAATAGCATTTGCACTGGTGGTTTTCTTAATAAAACCGCCAGTGGAAATGCTATTTTCACTGGCGGTTTCTTAAGAAAACCGCCAGTGGAAATGCTATTTTCACTGGCGGTTCTAGAATAACCGCCAGTGGAAGTGGCGATTTCCAGTGGCCCCTAGCACTGGCGGCACTGAAAAACGCCAGTACAAACGTCTCTAGAACCGCCACTATAGAGCCTCTGTGTACTAGTGAACAACTCAGCAGCAGATGAACTCTCCACGAGGGCATCAACTTGGGCACCTGTGCCTGAGGGCGTCTTCGAAAGACGGCTACTGAGGCCTACCGCCCAGCCTGCCGAACCGGGCAAAGGGGGCGAGACTAGCACCTCGAATCTAGCGGTCCCGGTGGCGTTCCGCTTGCAGAACCCACCAAGGATTGTGTGTGCTACAGAGGGCCCTGCCAACCTCTTAGCGCCACAGCCAGTAGCTCAGAGTGGTCCTAAAGATCATGTGTCCGCAGAGCGCATAGTGCGATTGGCAAACGATACACAGTGGTAGAAGGGGATCTATACCGCCATGGCGCCAACGACATTCTCATGCGGTGCATCACCTAGGAGGAGGGGTGTGAGCTGCTCGCGGAGATCCATGGAGGTGAGTGTGAAAGTCATTCATCATCCAGCACACTGGTTGGTAAGGCCTTCTGGCACGGCTTCTATTGGCAAACGCTCTCCCGGATGCAGCTGAGTTGGTAAAGTCCTGCAAAGCATGTCAGTTCCATGCAAAGCAGATACACACACCGGCAAAGGCTCTGCAAATGATTCCACCCCCCTGGCCATTTGCTGTATGGGGGGTGGATATCCTAGGACCATTCCCCAGGGCTGTCGGCGGGTACCGTTTCCTCTTCGTCGCTATCGACAAATTCACAAAGTGGCCAGAGGCCACCCCTGTGGTCAGTATCACCCAGGGTGCTACTGTTGACTTCCTCAAGTCGATTATCTGTAGATTTGGGCTCCCAAACCATATCATTACGGACAACGGGACCCAATTCAAAAGTCGGTTCTTCCAAGAGTATTGAGAGGGCATCGGCACCCAGCTCTGCTTTGCGTCTGTGGCTCATCCCAAGAGCAACGGCCAAGGTGAGAGGGCAAACACAGAAAACCTCAAGGGACTCAGGACACGCACCTATGACTGCTTAAAAAAGCATGGTGCAAATTGGGTCAACGAGCTTCCGTGCGTATTGTGGGGGAACCGGAGCACACCCAACTGAGCTACCGGGGAGACCCCGTTCTTACTGGTCTACGGGGCTGAAGCCTGTCTTCCCCCAGAAATCATTAAGGGCTCACCTCGGGTCCAGTCTTTCGATGAATCTATGCAGGAACAATTGTGGCGTGAGGACGTGGACTTCATCGACGAGCGTAGATGGCGAGCGGCGATCCGGAATGCACGGTACAACCAAGCGCTCAGGCGCTACCACCAGCGGTTTGTGCATAGTAGAGAGCTCAGGGTCGAGGACCTAGTCCTAAGGCGAGTACTGAACCGAGAAAGGCTCCACAAACTCTCCCCCAGTTGGGAAGGACCCTTCAAGGTGACGGAAATATGCCGGCCCGGGTGTGTCCGCCTTGCCACAACAGAAGGAGTACCTCTTCCCAATCCCTGGAATATAGAGCATCTCCGTAAGTTCTACCCATAAAAGCAAAACTGGGAGGGTTGAGTTTTCTTCCTTTGTAACTAGGTTGCGCATATGTGTACGTCAATCCGGTGAGGCCCGCCCTCGTAAGCCCGGTTTGTTGGTCTACACCCATGTATATCAAGTTATAAGGAAATGATTCACCCCCTAGATGTGCTTTTGTGATGGTTTTATTCTACTTCAGTTTATGAGCATTATTTTTTTGTCTAACCCACCCATACAGTTTCCCACCCTTGCTGGTATGATGACATCAGAATTGAGTAGCCAGGCTTGCAGTTCAGGACCCCTCTACTACTGCAGGGGGTCCGGCAACCAGGGGTCCAGTTCTAGAGAATGGGCGCTCATCTCCTGGAGTGGTCCAGAGCTGTGCAGCTGCTTAGCATGGTTGCATACCCTAAGCCTGCACGCTCCACCACTCTGCAACGGGTGTCCTAGTATTTGGAACTGTGTTCCTATGGGTCCGGGCATATGGCTTGGCTTCCCAGGCTAAATCCTGCAGGTCCTGTTGCATGAATCAAAAGATCAAAGATACCAGATGGTGGGTCCTACGGGTGTGCTCCTAAAACTTCAAAACCAAAGCTGTGTGCAGGTCCAGGTCCCAGTCTAGAGGTAGGTAGTCTCAGATTGTAGAGACTACCTCCTAGGGACCGGGCAACCAATTTTCTCTTTGGTATACTGGTATCCAGCCTCGACACATCGAGCCTACCTCCGCGGGGGGCCAAGTACCAGGGGGGAGTTGATGATGCTACACACAGCAAGGACAAATAACATACAAGATAAGTTCTAGTTTTACTTGATTAATGGTTCTTAAAATATGTTACAAGACCAAAAGTTATTACAGCCGCCTCCCAGCGGAACCCTCGCCTTGTCTCTGCAAATTCAGCTACTCGACGTCGACAGGATCACACTGGAAGCGCGAGGCCACCATCTCCACGCCATCTTGTACGCTCTCCCGGGCGGCGTCTTCTGTGGCGGCTACCGGACCATCGATCACCGGCGCCAAGGATATGGCGGGGTCGTGACTCCAGAAGCACGTCAGGACATATTCAACCACCGCCCGGCAGAGCTTGCTGCCCTCAGCCTCCAGGCGGGCCCCGAGGATCTGATCCAGGCGCCGGAGGCAATCGACGGCGGAGTCCAGCACCAGGAGGGCATCGGAGATCGAGGCCGACAGCTCCGACACTGGGATGGGGCTCATCCCTAGTGGCACCAGTGTCGTGCTTGCGTCGCCGGCCCACTCGGCAATGCGCTAGACCCCGACGCGATGCTCTGCCTAGAGATCTTCAAGGGCCTTCCTGGTGGCCTCCATCGCCTGGGGTCCCGGCGCCGCCTACGCCGCATTGAACTGGCAGATTTGCTCCTCCAGCTTCCTCTCTTTTTCCTCTGCTTCGAGCTCATGCTCGGCCAGCAACTTGCCTCGCCGGGTGAGCATTTCTTCCCTAAAGGCGAGATCCATCTCTCACCTGGCGAGGTCCGTCTCCCGCCTATCCAAGGACTGCTCCTTCGCCCTAAGGTTTTCGTCGGTGAGGGCGACATCGCTGGCCTTGCCCTCGAGCTCTTGCTGCCATTTCTATAGCCTTTCCACAGCCTTGACCTGCTGGGCCCACTGGGCTTCCAGAGTCTGGTCCAGAGCACTCAGCTTGGCCTGGTACTCTATCGTGAGGGCCTCCCTCTGGGTCACGGCCTCCTCCCTCCTGGCCACTTTCTTCTCCCTCCGGGACGCCTTCATCTCCCTGGCGCACACCCTCTGGAGGTCTCTCTTGTACTCCTTGCGGTCCCGCTCGAGTTGGGACCGCTCGGAGGTGAACTATCGGGACGCCGTCTTGGTGCGCTCCTCCAGTTGGGTGCGCCAGTCACTGAGGCGCTGGTGCTCAGCCTCAAGCGCCTCCCACTCCCACAAGACTGCCGCCTCAGTGTCACTGAGGACCTAGTGGGCACGGGACAGCATGCGGGGGAGGGGGACTGCGCAGCTTCTTGCTCGGCACCCGACCGGAGTCGTCGCCCAAACACCACCTTCATCTCCTCCAGAGTAGGCGGGGGGTTGGAGCTGGACGTGCCTCTTGTGTCACCCCTAGTGTCGGGAGTGAGCACAGATCTCCTAGCTGGGACCTCCTCCGCTACTGCGACACCGCCTGACGCTGGCGCCGCTGCCGCCGGACCCCCGGCTGGGGCATGGGAAGCCGCTGGCGCTGTCTTCGCAGCAGCTGCGGGCGGACCGTCGGCACCACCCTCAGCAGATTCCTGCTGCTGAGAGCCAGACCCGTCGGAAGAAGCTGTGGAAAACAGATGATGGGTTAAGACTTTGTCGGCATGATGATTAGGCTCAAAGAAAAAGGAACTACAATTACTTGGGGCCCTGGACTTTCCAGTGACCCTGGAAGCGAGGCGATCGCCGCTCCTGCTGCTGCTGTTGTTGTTGCTGTTGCTGGTGCTGGTGCTCCTAGGGGTGATCACCCCCAGATGGTGGTGGTGGTGGCAGGACCGGAGGACTGACGCGCCTCTGCGCGCCGTGGGCCTAGGAGCTAGCCTCCTTGGCCCCACCTGCTGTCTTCTGGCACTTCTAGGGGGGCTCTGAAACGAGCGTCCCATCAGCGTGATACAGCCTGCGTTGCCTCTCCTCCTCCGACCCCCCCGGAGCTACCTGGGGCAGAGGCACTGCTTGTAGCCCCTTTTCCCTTGTCCAAGGGACTGGGGGGCACAATGGGATTGACGCTGGAAGCCACAACGGCGGGCTGGGGACCTCCAGCCGGTGCATCGAAGATCCAGATCTTGCGGAGTGGGTCCCGGCAGCCGGTCTGGCGAACCGCCACGCCGCTGTCGTCGAGGGTCGGCAGCGTGGCCAAGATCGCCATCCTCAGGCCTGGGTCATCGCAGAGCGTAGGGATGTCATGGGGGAGTATCAGGGATTCAGGGACAAAAGTCTCCCCAGTAATCCCCCCACCAGGAGTTCCAGCTCGTCCCAGGATAGATCAGTAACCGGCCCACGCTGGATCCTATCGATGTCGTTCGTGCCGGTGAACCAGCAGGACAGGCGCGACCTCCTCTGCAGCGGCGCGATCCAGCGCTTCAGGAGATCGCCGACCACGTGCATTGATGTCAGGTCACCCGTAGCCAAGACCTTGATCCTGTCTAATATGGGCAGGAACTCTGGTGAGAGGGATGGCTTGGTCCTCCATTGCTTGCGGTCGAGCGCTGGCCCATCGCTCGGCAGGATGAGGCGGTCGTTGGCTTCGGTGCTGGCAATCACCCAGTCGCTGCGCCAGTTTTCCCAGCTCGCACCACCAAAGGTGGGGATGTAGACTACGGCCGGATCTGGCCTCGTCTGGAAGTAGTAGGCACTGATGTGATCCCTAGTCTTCCCGGACTTGACCAGCACGAAGAAGTAGCGGAAGAGGGAAGTGCAGGGGGCCACACCTACGAACATCTCACAGAGGTGGACAAAGATTGCTGCCTAGAGGATGGAGTGGGGCGTGAGGTGTTGAAGCTGAAGCCCGAACTCCTCCAGCAGTAGCAGGAAGAAGGGCGAAATCGGCAGCGCCAACCCGCAAGAGATGTAGGAGGTGAACAACACAAACTTCCCGGCGGCGAGATCGCTGTTGGGGACTTGTTCTCAATTGCTACGAATTAAGAACAAGGCAACACAAAATGTTAAGGGTTAAGGTCCTTCGTCCTCCGAAACATTATCTCCTTAGGGCATAATGATCTTCAGACGAAGGTCATGAAGGACATACCTTCATAAGTATGACATGTATAAACATAAGATGAAGCTTATGAAACATAGGAAAACGACATAAATAATTATATGACATCATAATATAAATATTAATTATTAAATAATCATGAGTACATGAAAGCAATATCAAATTACATTTGTACCTTGATCTTGATTGAAGGCAAAGGTCAAAGTATGATCCGAAAGCGTAAACAGTACAGGGGTACTGTTCACCTATTATAGGCACAGGGCGCATCCTGTGTGAATTTACATTCATGTCCTCTACAAATGATTACAATCATAACACAGGTTATCATGGGTCGATTGGTCATTTCATCTTAAGTCGGTGCATCTAGAAGTACACTAAGAAGCTCCCTGATTGGTAGCTTCGGCATTGTTCTTGTTCTCGCCTTCCAAAGGTGTTTCTTCTCACAGGACCTTCGGCAATGAAGCAGACCCCCAACAGTAGCCCCTTCACAGTGCCAGATCATTTTTTGTAACGAGCTCGACCCGTGAAAAAATCATTTAGGCTTCGGAATGCCGAAGGTCCAAAAAACACCTTCCATGATCTCGTTGTCGAGAAACGATTTAAATATTCCGAGTGCGAAGTGGTCCCACCATAGGACGGGTACACACGATCTGGTGATTCTCCTTCTCGCGCCCTGCGGTCCACAGTTCAGTGAATGCGAGCGACTGTTCGGCGGGTGCGGGTGGCTTGACGATTCACCTTCCCACCTGCAGCACTATATAAACAGACGAGTAGGTGTGAAGTTACCACAACATTCATTACTATTGTATTGTTGTGCTGCTGAAAAATTTGACCATAGCCGAAGCTTATTCTTTGTATTCTCAATTAGAGCATCGTCTTGTTTTTTTAGCTTCGTCATAAGAGGGAGCTTCGGCAAAATCAAAAAGTAATCAACTTCGTCAAAACCGCAAGAGATTCAGCATCAAATGGCCAGGGTGCGTTCAACTGCTAGAGTCACACGCGACGAGGAGGAGGCCGAAGCTGCCGAGACAGCCCCAATCTCTAAAGTAATGAGACAATCAGGCCTAGTTGTGTCAGAGGGTGCTTCTGACGAAGGTGCACCTGCTGCCGAAGCCGAGCAAGCTGACATTGAATAAGGTGAGGCTGATGAAGAAGATATAGATTATTCTGTCATGCCATCTAAACCCAGCCACCTGGAATTTGGAAAGTCTACTGTCTCCAAGGCCGATATGCCCATGATGACAAAGCTAGGCTACTTCCGGGAAGCCGAGAAGAAGCTGATTCGTTTTGGCAGAGAAGAAATCACTCCGAAGCCAGAAAATGATGAGGTGGTAGTTTTCAGAAGTTTCTTTAAAGCAGGATTGAGATTCCCTCTGCATGGAATGATTGCGGATGTTTTGGAAAATTTTGAAATTTATCTTCATCAGCTGACACCTAACACTATCGTTAGGCTCAGCGTCTTTATCTGGGCTCTCCGAAGCCAAGGTGTGGAACCGCTTGCCGAAGGTTTCTGTCGGGTACATGAGCTTCACTATCAGACAAAGGCTAGGGAAGATGGGCTACACGAGAACTTCAGCTGTTACAACTTTGCTTACCGCAAAGATATGAAGACACCGGTGGTTAGCTACCGCACCAAATGGCCAACCGGTTGGAAAACTGAGTGGTTTTATGTTAAGGTTGATGAGAAAAAGGAGAAGCTAGTTCAGAGCCCACTGGAGCTAACCTTCGGGTTAACTAGGCCCCAGTGCCGCATGACGCCGGGGTCATCATGCCCAGAAGCTGTGGGCAAATTTGGTTAATAAATACTTAGCTAATAGAGTATTCCCAACGTTAAAGGAATGGAATATGCCGAAGCTCAAAGGAGAAAAGAAAAAGAATGAACTTGTTCAACTGCCCTATCATTTTAAGTTCAAGAAACACTTCAAAGAACCCTGCCAAGAATGGTTGGATACGATCGAAGCTATGTGCAATGAAATCTTGGGCAATTATACGAAGAAAGAAGATCAATTGATGACGGCAGCCTTCGGCACCCGACCAAAACGAAGGCTGAACCGAGTAATGGACGCTCTGAAATTTGAATACCCAGACTATGAACGGTTAAGCAAAGGTGCCGAAGGGCCAAAACAAAAAAGAGCTGTCAGTGTTATGCAAAGACAAGCTGCCAGAATGCTAAAAGAAGATGAAAATCTAGCAAAAAAGAAAAAATCTAGCCCTGAGCCGAAGGTGGCCGTTTCGAAGAAAAGCTACACCTCCGAAGCCAAAAACTGATTTAGAAGAAGAAATTCCCTCAACACCTTCTGCCACTAACGCAGAAGAAATTTTAAAGGTAATGACCGAATCTCTACCTAATAAGCTAAGTCCGCTGGGACCGGAACTGATGAAGCTTTTACAGAAGAAGAAGGAGCCTTCGGTTGCCGAGAAGCCCGCTGAACCAAAAATGCGAAGGATTATTACTATCATTGAGGCTATTGAAGAAACATCGCCACCGGCCTCAGCGTCGAAAATAGCAGCAGTCGAAGCTGCTCCTGCCGAAGCTTCTACTTCCGAAGCTGCAGCAGCCAAAGCCACAAATTTGGAAAACATACTTTCTGACATTGATGAAATGATTTTGAATATGGCTAAGGAAGAAACTGCTATAGCTGCTGAGGAAACCCCGGCTGCAGTGCCTGAAAAAAGGAAGAAGATGCCTGAAAAAGAGAAGGAGCTTGCCGAAGATGCTTCGGAAAAAAGAAATTTCAACTTTCAAAACATAATTGGGCAAGAGTTGTCTAAAGCTGAAAAGAAGAGCTGAGGGACTATGCTATATCTTGCGGGTACCAGCAGGGGCGCTGCTCTTCGGTGGTGTTGCCGAAGAGAGTTTAGGATGCCTCCGGGACCGAGTTGGGGCGAAGGTTGTCAGTACTCTATCAAAGAGTGTTGGCTTTCCGAAGCTTGAGGCAGACCTCAGCAGATACCGGCGGCAACATATCGCCAGCAGTTTGTTTTATTCTAATTTCAAGGTAAAATTCTTACCTGAGTTTTATTATTGTTTTTGAGATGAAGGTTACTCCTGACGAAGGTTATTTTTTCAGAGTCTATTGCTAAGCAAAGCCTTGAGGATGCAACAAGACCTCGAGGACAAGAAAAACGAAATTATAATTGAGGGCTTAGAAGGCAAGATTAAAGAGCGCAAAGCTGCTTTGGAGAAGAAAGATTTTATGCTTCAAACAATGGAAGGTTCACTGGCAGAAGCTCAAGCCGAGATCGCCAGATTGAACAGTGAACTTTCCATGAAGTCAAAAAGCTTTGAGCAGGAGAAGAAAGATTTTGAAACAATACTCGAAGATGAAGTTGAAAAAAGTTCAAATCTACAGAAATCACTCAAAGATCTTCAAGAAAGATGTTTAGGCTTCGGCACCCGGTGCATTCAACGGCTGAAGCAGGTCTTCAACTCAGTTGGAGCCAGTTCCGAAAATTTTAAACCTTCGGTTGAAGACCTACCGAGCACATTTGATCATATTGAAGGTGAAGTTGATGCTCTGGACGAAATTATAGCTGGACACGGTGACTTTTGTGCTCTGCTAGCTTCTTGAGGCACAACTGTTGCTTTCATGAAGGCTGGCTGTACACACGGAAACATTGTAAACAGATCAAACTTCAGCCTGTCACCAGCAGACTTGGATGACATCCCCGGCCTGGCCCGAAGCATCGGAAACAGATTCGTTACTCAAATCTGGGCAAAGGGCGGGCGAAACTTAGCTGGTGACGAAGCTCGAAGCCACCTCAAACCGGTAATAAACTTGTGCCTACTGCTTTACCTTCTCCTTGAAATTTGCACTTTCCTTATACCGCTTTGTTTTGTATAGGATGACGAGGCCGAAGATCAGTAAGCCGAAGCTTAATAAGTAATGATGAAGTGATGAATCTGCTGCAAAAGAGCCCTAGAGAAATTTTTGGATTATCGTTGTAAAAAAATATTGTAATTTAGAAATCAAATAATGCTCTGTAAATTTGTCAATACCTTGTAATATATTTTACCTTTCCATCCATGTATGAACTGCTTTGATGTGGACGAAACTTGTCCCTTTTGAGCTGAAGGCGATAAACACCTTCCCTTCTTTTCGTACACAACGAAGCATGAATCTATATTTTTCGTATTTGCCGAAGCCTTGTCATTGGAGATGAAGCAATTGTCTGTACTCTATGATATGATGATGATGATCCTATGGGTGTCGAAATGAATGTATATGTATGCAATGTATGATGTAATGTAACGTGCAAATGAATGCCCAAACACACACATACGAAGCCACATCCATAACCTTCATTCCCTTAGGAACGACTGAAGTCTCTTTGCCGCTTATTTTTCGGCTTCACCGCTTATTTTTTGGTGTAAGTTCTGCATCCCCTTAGGAACGTCTTTTGAACTTCTTCGCCTTCTATTTCGGCGATATTTTTCGCATTGACTTTTCGCGCTTCGCCTTATATTTCGGTGGTATTTTTTCACGTTGACTTTTCGCACTTCGCCTTATATTTCGGCGGTATTTGGCTCTGCATTCCCTTAGGAACGACTTTTGAGCAGAAAACTTACGCTACGCTCCCTTGGGAACGACTTTTTTGTAGCTTCATCGTGCTCTGCATCCCCTTAGGGACGACTTTCGAGCTTCTCCCTGTTTCTTTTCTTTCTCTGCACTCGATGGTGCATGCTCAAATTTTACATTTTACATGGTTTGGGGGATCTTACTCTCGTAGAGCTGAATAAGAGAAGGAAAATTACATGTTATGGCCCCATTAAAAACCTTTCTCCCCATTTAGAAAGGAAAAGGGTGCCATAGGAAAAAATAAAAAAGTTTACATCAAGTTACACATAGTATCGTCGAAGCTCATCCGCATTCCAAGATCTAGGAATGTCGTTGCCGTCCATATCCTTTAATCTGTAAGAACCGGGTCTTGACGAAGATACTACCAGAAAGGGTCCTTCCCACTTCAGCTGAAGCTTGCCTACTGTGTCAGGGTTGGCTACTCTCCGAAGCACCAAATGTCCTGGCTTAATGTTTTTCAACCGAACTTTTCTATCACGCCATTTTATTGTATCGGCTTGATATTTGTTGATATTTTCCACAGCTTGAAGTCTGGTCCCTTCTACCGAAGCTATTGTTCTTATTGACCCCGCTTTAGCCTCTTCGGGGGTTATAGCTTCATCACCGAACAATAACTTGAATGGTGTAAAACCTGTTGACCTTGATATAGTTGTATTGTGGCTCCACGCCACTTTAACCAACTCATCTGGCCACTTTCCTCTAGGCTGATTGAAGATTAACTTCATTATTCTCGTCATTATAATACCATTTGCCCTTTCAACTAGTCCGTTTGATTCCGGGTGCCTGACTGATGCAAAATGAATTTTCGTGCCGATCTGATCGTAGAAATCTTTGAAAGTTTCAGCATCAAACTGTGTTCTATTGTCCACAGTTATAGCCTTCGGCACACCGAAGCGACAAACTATATTCTGCCAGAAGAATTTTTGTATTGTAGCCGAAGTTATTGTAGCCAAAGGCTTCGCTTCGATCCACTTGAAAAATATTCTACCACCACTACGACATATCTCAAGTTGCCCTGCGCTGGTGGAAGTGGACCTAGCAGATCCAGGCTCCATCTTTGCAACGGCCAGGTTGGTTGTATCAGCTGAGTCAATGACGAGGGTTGCTTCTGATCTCTTGCACATTTTTGGCAATTTTCACACTTTTGAACCAAATCCGCTGCGTCCGAAGCTGCCTTTGGCCAATAGAATCCTTGTCGGAAAACCTTTCCTAGAAGAGGTCTGGACCCAATGTGTGATCCACACGATCCTGCATGTATCTCCTTCATCAGTTCTATACCTTCGGTTCTGGATAAGCATTTGAGAAGTGGAGAACAAACTCCATGTTTATATAATTCCCCTTCTATTATGACATATGGTCTTGTTCTTGCTTCCATTCTTTTGTTATAAACCACATCATCTGAGAGACAGTTACCCTGGAGGAAAGATATAATCTCAGTCCTCCAATCTTCACTATGGACAGGAGATATTGTGAGCACTGCTCTTTCGAGGAGTTCAACCGAAGGTGCTCTTATTGTCTCAAAAAATACTTCTGAAGGTAAAGGAAGTCCCTGTGCCACTGACTTGGCTAGCAGATCAGCATGCTCATTTTCCCCTCTTGGAATATTCTTAACAGAAAATCTTTCGAAAGAAGCTTCAAGCCTTCAAACTGTGTCCAGATATTTCTCAAGCTTCAGATCTCTTGCCTTGCAACTCTTGTCAACATGACCAGAAATAACTTGAGAGTCTGTTTTAAGGACTGCCCTTCTTATTCCCATTGCCTTTAACTTTTGAAGTCCCAAAAGTAAAGCTTCGTATTTAGCAATATTATTTGTACAGCTAAAGTCAAGCCTTGTTGCATACCATGTTCTGACTTTGGAAGGTGCAACTAGGACAGCAGCCGCACCTACACCGAAGGTTCCCCAGGAACCGTCGCAGAACACTGTCCAAGCTTCGGCATCTTTATTTGCTTCTTCTTCCTGAGCCCCTGGCGTCCAATCAGCAGTGAAGTCTGCTAACGCCTGGGACTGAATTGAGGATCTATGCACATAGTCAATACTGAATTCGTTAGGCTCCGCAGCCCACTTTCCAATCCTTCCAGTAGCTTCTCTGTTCCTCATAATATCCTTCAGAGGTTGTGATGAAGGAAAAATTATGTGGTATGCTTGAAAATAATGTCGAAGCTTTCTGGAGGCCATTAACATAGCATACAACACCTTCTCTAATTCTATATAGTTTTTCTTTGATAAACTTAGAACTTCAGAGACAAAGTATACTGGGGCTTGCTTTTTAATTTGTCCTTCAAGCTTCTCCTGTACAAGCGCCACACTCACTGCAGAGTGCGAAACTGCCACATACAATAGTAATGGAGCCCCTTGCGCAGGTGGAGTTAATGTTGTTAGATCAATCAAGTATTGCTTCAGCTCTTCGAAGGCTTTCTGTTGAGCTGGGCCCAATTGAAAAACTTCGGCTGACTTTAGTATTTCAAAGAATGGCAAGTTTCTTTCTGCTGATCTAGATATGAATCTATTCAATGATGCCAGTCTTCCTGTCAGCTGTTGGGCCCCCTTCTTTGTGCTTGGCGGCTCCATCAGAAGGATAGCTTCGATCTTGCTTGGATTAGCTTCAATCCCCTTCGTCGAAACTAGACAGCCAAGGAACTTGCCCTTCTTCACTCCAAAGACATTTTTCTGGATTTAATTTCAGGCTAGCTTGCCTGAAATTAGCGAATGTTTCTTGCAGATCAGTAATGTGATTTTCTTGCTTCGTGCTTTTTACTATGATATCATCAACGTATGTTAGCACATTTCTGCCTATCTGGGAATGAAGGACCTTGGCTATCATTCTGTTGAAGCTTCCTCCAGCATTTTTGAGCCCCTCAGGCATCCGAAGATAGCAATAGGTGCCACTGGGAGTTATGAAGCTATACTTCGACTCATCCTCCTTCTTCATCCATATTTGATGATATCCTGAGTAACAATCCAGTAGACTCATAAGCTCTAAAGAAGTTGTTGCATCTACAAGAGAGTCTATCCTTGGTAATGGAAATTCGTCCTTTGGACAGGCCTTGTTAAGATCTGTGAAGTCAATACACATTCTTCATTCGCCATTAGCCTTCTTCACCATAACAGTATTAGCTAGCCACTCTGGATATTTTACCTCTCTGATAACACCAGCACTGAGAAGCCTTTTTACTTCATTCCAAGCACCTTCGGCTTTATCATCAGACGTTTCCAAAGCCTTTGCTTTCTTGGCCTGAAGGATGGGTCGACATTGAGTGAATGTTCAATGACGTCTCTGTTGAAACCACAGAGATCATTGGCCGACCAAGAAAAAACATCATTGTTGTTGAATAAAAACCTTATCAAAGTTTTCTCCTGCTCTTCAGATAGTTGAGACCCCAGCAGTACCTTCTGCTCTGCTATGTCTTCACATAGAAGCATGGGCTTCGGCTGATCAGCCGAAGCAGCCTTCTCTCTTCTGTACTTGTACTGTTCACAAGCTTTGGCTCCATCTATATTGTGGATCACTTTTGAGTCTGTCCAATTTCCTTCGGCCTTTCCGACAGCTTCTTGACTTCCATGAATAGCAATGGGCCCTTGTTCCGAAGGTATCTTCGTGCATAGATATGCTGGGTGAAGTATTGCTTCAAAAGCATTGAGTGTTCCTCGGCCAATTATTGCATTGAAGGGGTATTCCATGTCGACAATGTCAAAGACAACCTGTTCGGTTCTTGTGTTATGAACAAAGCCGAAGGTTACTGGCATTGTGATTTTACCGAGTGCCATAATATGTCTTCCTCCGAAGCCGCATAGAGGATGTGTAGCATCGTGAATGTTGTCTTCTGGCTCTTGCATCTGTCTGAAGGCCTTAGCAAATATGATATCCGCTGCACTGCCTATATCAACCAAAACATTATGAACTAGAAATCCCTTGATGACACAAGATATGACCATAGCATCATTGTGAGGATAATCTTTGAGCTGAAGATCCTCCTGAGAGAAGGTGATTGGGATGTGAGACCATTTTGATTTGATGAAGGGCCCTTGTACCCCAACATGTTGCACCCTTCTCTGAGCTTCCTTCTTTTGCTTCTTGTTGGCCGGTTCTGAGCATGAACTGCCTGTTATCGGGAGCACCAGCTTCGTAGCCGAAGCAACTTCAGCTTGATTGTTGAACGAAGCCATCAGCTCAACAATGGAAGTGAGTTCACCGGAGGTGGGCGCCAATGTTGGTGACTTGTTCTCAGTTGCTACGAATTAAGAACAAGGCAACACAAAATGTTAAGGTTTAAGGTCCTTCGTCCTCCGAAACATTATCTCCCTTAGGGCATAATGATCTTCAGACGAAGGTCATGAAGGACATACCTTCATAAGTATGACATGTATAAACAAAAGATGAAGCTTATGAAACATAGGAAAATGACATAAATAATTATATGACATCATAATATAAATATCTATTATTAAATAATCATGAGTACATGAAAGCAATATCAAATTACATTTGTATCTTGATCTTGATAGAAGGAAAAGGTCAAAGTAAGATCCGAAAGCGTGAACAGTACGGGGGTACTGTTCACCTATTTATAGGCACATGGCACAGCCTGTGTGAATTTACATTCATGTCCTCTACAAATGATTACAATCATAACACTGGTTATCATGGGTCGATTGGTCATTTCATCTTAAGTCGGTGCATCTAGAAGTACACTACGAAGCTCCCTGATTGGTAGCTTCGGCATTGTTCTTGTTCTGGCCTTCCGAAGGTGTTTCTTCTCACAGGACCTTCGGCGACGAAGCAGACCCCCAACAATCGCCAAGGGGGGCAGCGCCGGCATGGATTCCTCTGGCGAGCCCTGGCGCGCTCCACCCAAGCAGGCCACGCACCAGATTAAGTGCTTCCTCAGACTGAAAGCGGTCAGGATGACCAAGCGAAGCCATGGCGTGTGCGGCGGCGCGGGCGTGGAACAGAGGAGCATGAAGGCAAAGGGGCGCAACCGGTTGGGAGAGAATGCGAAAAGGTAACTGCTACACGCGGGGTGAATCCTTTTTCAAGGAAACCTGAATCCTTGTTCAGGGAAACCCTTTTGCGCACCCCTAGATTGTCGTGGGAAATCCCGTTTGACGGGCACCTAGGACCCAGGCAGCCCAGTCTGTGACACGGGGGCCCAGGTCCACAAGTCATACAGTTTGTGTGCCAGATTTCGAGTGCGCAAAGTGCGAACCGCCGCACGCGATAGCGTGCCTCCTTGAGTCCGCTGCAAAAGACAAAAGGTAATCTTTAAAACCAATGCAGTGGCAACGAGGCGCCCCGCGTGTGGCCCGACGAAACCACCAGGCGTGGGGCCGTGGGTCAGTCAGCCGCGGAGACAGATATGGCAGTTGATGTGACCGAAGGTGGATTGACCGTGGGCGCATCAGCAGACGTGCTAAAACAACACGCCAATCACCAATCAGGCCATGTTTAGGCAAGGTGCAAGCTTTGGCCCCACCTGCAGACTCGCATCCGGGGGCCACTGTCGGTACCCTGAAACTAAGGTACCCCTTACTACTGTATAAAGACGCAGTACCCGCGCGGCTATTTTTAGTCACGTGATAAAAGAGTTGTATGTGTGACCAGGCCATGACTCGCCCCAGCCTCGAGCGACTACTCTGGGCCAGCAACAACACCTAACCCCACCACATGGGCGGGTCCGCTGCCACCACGTGTCTAGTGAAAGTGACATACTCTGTGATATCACCAATGAGTCCGGACCCCCAAGGGAAGGTGCCGGACCCCAGTATATACGGTCTCGGCCTCCAAGTTTGGTCCAGGACCTCCACGTGTGCGAACCGGACCACTAGAATGGGATCCGGACCCCCAGTATGGGGTTTGGGCCACCCACAGTGGGGTCCTAGGGTTCCAGGACAGAACATACCTGGGCCTTAATCAGGACCCAGGCGGGGGTCCAGAGCCGACACATGTCCAGACCTGATCTGGTGGGATCCGCACCTTATCACATACACTCCTGCTCCCCGCCCAGGCGGAGTCCCGATGTTGCCACGTGGCCTACTACGCGCGGTGTAAGCCAACGGGCGGAGCCTGGCATAAAGCCTTTGGGCTACGCGCGTCTTTGCATTCATTACGGATAAGACGTGCGTCTGTCCATTCCTGTGACAGGCAGGGCGCCCAGTCCACGTTGCGTGGGCCGTGCAGTTACTCACACGTTACCATAGCGAGGGCCATGACTCACCATTACTCGTGCGTTTCCAAGAAAACGGTTACTGCCTATCAATGCTGCATGGACTGCAGTCATCATGACTCCCGCTGATTACTCATGCGTTACTAAGACAGAGGGAGCAACGTAACGTCCATTAAAGATCTTGGTGTGCTATCAGCATTAATTATTCACATAATGTATTTCTTCCATTATGCTCCTGGGCCCGCATGTCGGGGCTCAGCATCATTGTATGTGCCTCCCTTAAACTATAAAAGGGAAGGCACACAACGTTACAAGGGACACACTCAATACAACATACACACAGTGGAGGTAGGGTATTACGCTCCCAGTGGCCTGAACCACTATAATCCCTCGAGTCCTCTTGTGTTCATCCGAAATTCACCAAACAGGCAAACGCTTAGCCCCCCTCCTCATCTTAGGATTAGGGCGGGTGCATTCTGCCACCCGGCCAGAGGATTTTCTCACCGACAGGGGTCTTTCTTGAAAAGGGAATAACTACTTTAAGGCCATCAAAAGACAAGGAGGGTGATAAGACATGCAGGATGGGGCATGAGCACAGTGAAGGATGAAGCCCAAAGCATGAATTGTAATTAACACGGAAGAGGATACGGCCAAGGGCAGGATAGGTGCAACACCACTATCA
This sequence comes from Zea mays, assembly GCF_902167145.1. Lineage (NCBI taxonomy): Eukaryota > Viridiplantae > Streptophyta > Magnoliopsida > Poales > Poaceae > Zea > Zea mays. The sequence continues at coordinate 46,993,570 of NC_050105.1, read as the reverse complement.
AATTGAGATGGAAATGAGGATATTTCGAAAGATGTCATATGATAAGTATAAGATATGATATAGAGGCTACGAACATAAGGGTGATAACAAACCATAGCACCACTAAGGATGCAATTAGGATAATACAAGACTTGCAAAGCGGCAAGGAACACGAAACAACTAAGGGCGTGATAGGTAAAACCACGCCCCTGAACTTGAAATGGGAGAGAGAAGGCTCTAAAATGCAGGTGCAGGATAAGCATCAAGGTAAAGATCGAAGGATGACAAGGATGAAGGTGATAATAGATAAACACATCACAATGGATGTATTCTAGACAAAACTTGCAAGGTGTCAAAGAAGGGGGGACAACCAATGATGAAGTAGGTGAGGCATTATCCCCGAACACGGATGGAAAGGAGGAGGCTTCAAAGGGTGGGTTCAAGGTAAGCAGGAAGGCAAGGGCATAGATATCACGAGGGTTTTAAAGGTAATAACGGACAAGGAGGTAGAAGAGGAGGTAAATAAGCATAAGAACAAGGGTATAAGTACCATAAAGGATGGAGTTAAGACCGGTCCTGTAAATGGAAAAGGAGAGGGTACGTCCAAGGGCTTGATAGGTAAACTACCACTCTCAATTTGAGGTGGAAGAGGGGAGATTTTTTTTGAGTATGAATAAAGGTGAGTATCAAGGCAAGATCGATGGATGACAAGGTGATGGTGGTAGCAAATAAAAACACAGCAAAGGATGGAATTAAGACAACACTTGTAAGGCGTTAAGAAGTGAAAAGAAATCAAGGGAGAGATGGGTAACTCATAGCTCTCAAACTTGGTCGAAAGAAAGGGGAGGCTTTTAAAGGATAAGTTCAAGGTAATAATTTAGGTAGAAGACATATATATCGCAAGGGTCATAGGCGATGACAGACAAGGGTATGAGAGAAAAGATGAAGGCAACTGAAGAGCTAGTGGTATGAGTACCACAAGGAATGGAGTTACGTCAAGGCCTGCACGCGGTGAAGAAGAGGACATTGCCAAGGGCGAGATAAGCAAAACACCTCTCTCCAATTGGGATAGGGATTGGAGATTTCAGATAACGGGCATAGGGTAATCACCAAGGTAAGATCGAGAGATGGGATAGATGGGGGCAATAACAAACAAAAGCACAACAAAGGACGAAGTTACAAACTCGCAAGCCAAAGAAGAGCATACGACCAAGGTAAAGATAGGTATGAGACAAACATCAAGTAAGATATAGAGGTGTCAAAGGTGAAGGTGATAATAATGAAAGGCATAACTAATGATTGAGTTAAGGCAAGACTCGCGAAATGACGAAATGGAGAAAACAATCACGGGTAAGGTAGGTAAGGTTCCAACATAATGGTTGAAGTAAAAGAAATTATTACCGAGGAAAGTTATGGAAACGATGAGAACGATAAGGGTGTGAGGAATAGAACGATCGCTCATGGATCATGAGGAAACAAAGGTGGTCAAGAGCATGTAGAATATAAAGGTAAGCATAAAAAAGATGAGAGTATGAAAGATTTCAAGGAGATGAGCATACCAATACCAAGAAACAAGAAATTGCCGAAAGATAGCGACTTAAATAACAGAAGAGGAAAGGGTCTCAAAAGACAGGAATGTCATGGACATATAAACTGAAATGTCTAAGTAGGCAGTAGAAATTTAGATGCAAGTATTTGAAACAAGAGTATTAAAGGGATACAAGCATGTCAATACCAAAGGACTAGAGTTTGCCAGATGGTAGCAATTTAATGACGAAAGAGGAGAGAACCCCAAAAAGACAAGACGGTTATGGTCAGGGGGCATCTACAAAGATGTCGCAAGCACAAGAGTAAGATCAGATCGAGTAGATTGAGAAAGGTTAGACCATAATAGAATAAAATACTTTTGGCAAGGGGGCATATAGAAGCACAACATAGAATTAGTCGAGGTGACTAATATTTTGAAACAGCATCAAGGATGAGGTGAAGTAATAATCGATAAGTCCTTAAAATGGCCAGTGCTACTCTAGGATAGCGGTTCTACAGTCAGCAAGACTTTGATATCACTTATGTCACACCCGGTTTTGGAAGGTAAACCGAATGCGAACCATGTACGTGCCAGGATCAGAAATTCACGTACACCGCGATTACATAAATGACTCATCATAGCACAATGCTTCGAATAATAATAAAGAGTAAGTAATAATACTAAAGACAAGAGTCATTTACATAATATAAATCAAAGTACATAGAATCGAAACGTAGCCAACGTAAATTAACCCACCATAGGCAGCTGACTGGGCGAGGTCGCTAGCCTAATCCTCGAACTCGTCGAAATCCTAGAACTCCTGGAGATCCACCGCGACGTCTTCTTCTTTACCTGAGCATAGATTGCACCAAAGGCAACCTGGTGTTTTATGAAAGAAAGGATGAGTACACATCAACGTACTCAGCAAATGTCCCGTTTGGCTGAAGTGGACTAGCTTTATGTGGGGTTAAGGTCAAAGCAATTGCTTTTAGTTGGTCAGGTATTTATTATTAGTGGAAGCCAAGTTTTATAATATAACCAACCCGTGAATCCTTTCCTCATCGAGGAACATCACTACCATCATCGAACCAAAATCATAAATAGAACCATTGAGTCTCGAACCATCTGTATCTCTAATCAAAGAGGATCCCAAGGCCGCTCATAACCATGAGCACGACTGATAAATCAGTTTCATTCCCTCTGCAGAGGTCGCACACTTTACCCACGAGTCGTGATTCCCTTTCTACCCGAGGAGAGCTAATCCCCATTGACCACTACCTAGGTGGCCTAGCAAGGTACCACTACGTAGCATTTACAAAGACTCCCCTAGTGCATAGTTGCTCGTTAGGTTTCGCCAGAAGTACAAACGTAGTACACCTCCCTAAGGTGGGTGACTAAAAAACCAAATCGAATGAACCTCTGCACCCCCCTTGGTAGAGCGAGCACTACACCCCGACCCCCATTGACGACCCTTCCAGCAAAGCCAACTACACCCCCAGGTTCATCTAATTAATCAGCTAAGGGCGTCCCATTCCACCCTCATGGCTGCACTGTTATCCCGGGTGGTCACTCCATGAACAGGTCCTTACGGAGAGGTACTCAGGGAAAATGGCCCGAGTCCCCTAGAGTATCACAATATTATCATCGGGATAACATTATCGTATCATAAATAATCACATCATGTTCATTGATTAAGTTAAAGCAATAGCATAAAGCTAATCATGATTAACCCACAATGGTAAACAAGGATAAGATAAATACAGACTAGTCAATCCTTAGGTTTCAATTAAGTAATGCAGGACAATGAATTATAAGTGAATGGGACATAATGGGTCAGAGGACACTTGTCTTCACCAAACAGATGCTCATGGTCTTCAACTTTGTAAAACTCGAAGAACCAGATCACTTGGTCGTCAACGCTTGATCTTCGATCCCTCAGAGCTCAGAAACAGATCGCAATCTATTTGCAACACGTAGCGAATATAAACAGGAACAAACAACCAAACATATATATATGCATAAGAACATTACACCATAAAAGATAAAATGTAATAAAACATGCAAGACGAAAAGGAACGCGTTACTACGGTCACACAAGAAAAAAGAAATGCGACAGTCAAAGCTACGGTCGAGAAGTTATCGTGTTTTCGTTAAACAAATATGAACTATAACATTTAATTCGACATTATCAAGTATAAATATTATACATCAGTCAGTTCGATTAATCTGCTACACTAACAAATGTTAGATAATTAGATAATTTAATTAAAACAAGAGATTCTAAGCGAGATGAATTTATGACGCGTGAAACAGCATGACAGCGTGCAAACGACGCGCAGACACGCACGACATAGCACGCTGACGACACACGAAACAGCACGCGCGACCAGCGCGAACGAGCACACCACCACGTGCGGAACAGCACGCGCGACGGACGAGAACATGATAAATAGAGGACATGTTTACACTAAACAAATATTGAATAAATAAAAAGTATTTAAGTTAACATTAACCATGGTAATGTTTATTATCCAAGCGCGAGTTAAAATTATACATAATCAAATTGGAATATTAATCTAATCAACTTTAGTCGAGCAAACATTAAATAAGTTATTTAAAATATGTGACCCGACAAATTAACGTTATCAACTCATAAGCGAAAACAATTTATACCACGCGACACTGTACAAAATAGCGCGCGCGAATCAACACGCGACTACGAGCACATCACACACAAACCGCGTGCAGACAGTGCGACGACGTGTGATAATCGCTAACAAATAACGCGATTACACTAAACAAGTATTGGTTAGAACATTAGTTCGGCATAATTATATTGATTGATATTTATCAAATGTAAATTACAACTACTGCTTAGTTTTGACTAAATTCATGTTTTAATGATGAACGATTAAACTAATAATTAGTTAACTGACCTGAGTGATTATGAGCGAACGATTTAATATCTCGCATGGACAATGCGCGATACGCGAAAACAGAGTGCGCGTCGGACACACGTGAACGACACGAACAACACGACGAGTCGATGGGGAGGGTATGGCGGAGCTTACCAGCCGAGACGGCAGCGACGGGCTCCAGCGAGGACTGAGGGCGACGACGGGGCGAGGCAAGCAATGCACGACCATGGCGAAGGTCGAATGCGCAGGATCGGGCACGGCGAATGGCGCAGTGGTGAGGGCATAGCGGGCGCGGCTGTACGAGGAAGTGGGGACACGCCTAGGCGCGCGCTCGCGCAGGTCGACCAGGCTGCTGTCGGCAAGCTGCGCTGGCTAGCCACGCCAGCGAGCCGCGGGCGCGCCACACCTGGCGAGAGAGAGCGAGAGGAAATGGGGATGGAGAGAGGAATGAGAGGGGATCACCATGGGCGGACGGAGACGAACGACATGGGTTCGACGCGGCCTCTGGCGGACGACAGTTTTGGGCGAGAGAAAGACGAAGTGGGTGATGTGGCTGCTACGCGCGTCGTGGGGAAATAGGGGAGAGAGAGGTGGGCGAGTGGGCAGCGACGCTGGGCAACGGCTGGGACGCACGCTGGACGGCGCAGGCGCGCCGGCCAGGCGGGGCCATGGGCGGGGCTGTGGGCGCAGCGTCCGCGCTTGCGCGCATGCGCACATGCAGAGGCGCGACGGCGGCGCTAGGGGGCTGGGCGCGCGCGCAGCGGGCTAGGGCAGCGGGGGCACGCTGGTGGGCCGCGGAGGAGCGCGTTGGTGGGATGCGGAGGGGGCACGCTGGGCTACCGCGCGACTAGGCCGCGAAAGCAGGCCGGGGTGGGGGTGCGGCGCGCGAGGTGGGCTGCGGGTAGGCCAGAAGCATGGGGAGGGCGCGCTGGCCTAGTGGGCCGCCTGAGCGCGGGCCCAGGGGGAGGGGAGAAGAAGGGTTGGGCCAGATGGGGGTATTGGGCTTCTTTCTCTCCTCTTCTATTTCTTTCTCTTTTCTTTATTTGAAACTTGGTTTAGTTTTTCTTATTCAAATTCAACCACGCTCTACGATTTTAGATAGATGCACATCAAAGCAAAACATCATACAAAAATAGATGCATTCCGGCATGATGCAACAATCATTATTCCTTTAGGGTTTTATTTTACTAGACTTATAAATATATAAAACATAATAACTCCACACTATTTAGGAAAAAGAAAAGAAAAATTAACGAAAAGAGAGGGTAACACCTGAATTTGGTGGATATTAGAAAAGAAATTTTATACGCCCAAATTCAGGGTGTTACACCTACACTCTAATATTCAGAATTATTGGATTCTTTCATAATTGAACTCTATGATGATGTTTTACTTGATTGTATTATATTGATGCTCTATCATATATTGATGATGATTATGGTTCGAGTATGACCCATGAGATTAATTCACACCCTTGAAGGCAGATGAAGTATTATTTGAGGTTTGTATTGTATCTGAAGGAAGTGAAGTTTATTGATAAATGCAGCATGCCATATAAATTGCATGACTCATTTGCATCTGAAGTTTTGTCATGACCTATGGTCCGACCGTACCGATACAACTTAGCATCGTACGTTGCCCGAGGAGGGGTACGATGCGGCTTCATACCCTTAGAGGTATGAAGGCAGAGGACATATGCATTACATTCATATGCATTCATTAAAGTGATATTTGCAGATGATGTGGTTTTATACCCTCAGAGGTATGAAGACAGAGGACCTACACATTGCGTTCCTATGCATACATTGAAGTGATATTTGCAGGTATTGTTGACACAGGGAAGTGTTATACAACCTATTGTGGTTGTTCGAGGAAATGAGATGGTATTGGTTATATTGGGACTACTGAGTTCTATATCTACTAGTATTTATGATCTTAATTGTGATTCTTTTAGAATGTTGATTAATTCAAGTTGTGGTTTCAATATCTCGTCAAAACAATTTGCTTGCTGAGCTGTTTCATCTCACTCTTGCATTACTCAGTGCAGGTGCTTGTTACTCATCAAGGGGAGTGGGAAGTGGTAGCACATCCACCTTCACTCTCACGCTGCCTAGGCGCTGTCATGATTTAATTAGAAACTTCTTATCAAAGGATGTTTGTTTTTAACTAGTTGTGCGCACTGGTTAATTCAGTTCATGACGTTATGGTTGTCTTCCCATTGCTAGCAGATTATTAGTGTCTATTATGTTTTCTTATCATGATATCTATTTATGCTTTGTTGCTTCCCCGTTTATGCAATTTTCAAAGGAGATGCTGTCGAAATTTTATATATGAATGTTAGATGTGTAGTTTAGTAGCATTCTGGGTGTTTTTGGATCCCGGGGTGTTACAGTGTGCTGCATATTCGCATCAACCAGACAGTCAATAAGGACACTAAGAACTGCTCCCGTAAAGATAATATTGGCATCGTTGTACTTTTCTCCTCTTTAGGAGTTGTCACATCCGGTTCTGGGGGCAAAACCGAATGCATAGCATATGTGGGCCAGGATCCATTTCCCACACATATGTTGACGTCATAAGTGTAATATATCAAAAGACAATGCAATAAAGGCGTAAAGAGAGTAGAGTAACTTTATTACATCATCTGAATCATTGTATCTTGAACAAGTATCAAAATCAAAGTACGGCGGAATTAAATATGGGCACTCTTCCACAGGAAGGTGACTGGCGCATCGTTAGACTCAAAATTCATCAACGTCATCAGCGAAGTCTTCAGCATCACCCTCTGATCAAAATATTAGCAAGGGTGAGCTCACTTATGGTCAGGGCTGTCACACCCGAGTTTTAGGGGTCCAAAACCCGGGCACGAAATAAACACCAGGTGTGCTGGGACCAAGTCTCACACATATGATGAATCATGGCACAGAATCGAATGTCATATCTTTACTACATAATAGGAGTTCTATACAAAATAAATAAATAATTACATCATATGAAGACAACGATCCAGCAACCCATAGTTGACAAGGAGACTATGGCTATCACACCCAGTTTTTGAAGGTAAACCGAATGTGAACCATGTACGTGCCAGGATCAGAAACTCACGTACACAGTGATTACATAATTGGACATCATCACACAATGCTCAAAATAAATAGCGTAAAGGTACTTTATTACATCAAGATGTCCAAGACATCCACAGAGTCTAATACATTACCATTGTCTTTAACATAACTATCAAAGTGCAGAGAAATGAAACGTAGATGCTAAGCCTTCACAGGCAGCTTACTGGGGCTTTGCCACTAAGAAAGAACTAGAACTCGCCGTAGTCCTAAAACTCCTCGAAGTCATCCATGTTGCCAGCATCACCTCCTGAGCACTGAGTGCAGTGGGGACAACCTGGGGTGGTGTGGTTTGTAAAGCAAGGGTGAGTACACATCAACGTACTCAGCAAATATCCCGTTTGGCTAAAGTGGACTAGCTGTATATGGAGTTGAGGTTAAGTAGTTGTTTTTAGTTGGTCAAATATTTATTATTATTAGTAGAGCCAAGTTTTTGTAATAAACCCAGTTATTACCCAGAAGTACCTCCTCAAAAGAGGAAATACTAGAGATCAGATCTTATAACATCATTATTAACCATCATCATAAAAGTATCCAAAGTTCTTCTAATCAAAGAGGATCGCAAGGCTGCTCTTAACCGTGAGCTCGGCTGATATACCAGTTTCTAACACTCTGCAGAGGTTGTACACTTTACCCACAAGTTGTGATCCCTTTATGCCTCGGGTCGATCAAACGCTCAAACACTACCAAGGTGAGTCGGCAAGGTTTCACTACGTAGCCTTTACAAAGACTCCCCTGGTGCATAGCTGCTCGTTAGGTTTCGCTAGTCGTACAAACGCAGTACACCTCCCCAAGGTGGGTGACTAACAAAACCAAATCAAATGAACCTCTACACCCCAACCTTGGCAGAGCGAGCACTACGCCCCAGCCCCCATTGACAGCCCTTCAGCAAAGCCAACTACACCCCCCAGGTTCATCTAATTAATCAGCTAAGGGTGTCCCATTCCACCCTCATGGTTGCACTGTTATCCCGGGTGGTCACTCCACGAACAGGTCCTTATGGAGAGGTACTCAGGAAAAAGGTCTGAGCCCCCTAGATTATCATAAGCTCATCAACATAATCAGGATAACAGTATCATATCATAAATGTTCACAACATGTTCATTGGTTAAAGTTAAGGCAACAGCAAAATGCTAACCATGATAACCCAAAAGGTAGACAAGGATAAGGTAAATACAGACTAGTCAATCATTAGGTTTCATAAATTAATGCGGGAAAATGAATCATAAAGTATGTAGAACATAATATGTCAGAGGACACTTGCCTTCACCAGGTTGTTGCTCAGGGAGGTCTCCAACAACACACTCAGGAACCTCGGACTGCTCGTTGTCTAAATAAAACGAGCATGCATTCAATACATTTGGAAAGTACAAATGAACAGCACACCAAACATGTACAAACATAGGAATACATCTCAAAAGGCACAATACTACATAAGGGACAATGGGTTCAAAGCATAACATAAACTATAACATAAACCAACTTCATTTGGAAATAGATTATTACTTCTCTAAGTGTTATTCACAAATACATAGCATAGTTCAATTTATTTTATTGTGACCTAAAAATTAGAACAGAGTTGAATTCATGTAATACACATTATTAATCATACAAGATTAAACATGCTTTAATCTCTAGGGTTTTCCCTTTTTATTTTATTAAATAAACAAATCTAAACATATTCTAGTTCATAGTTAACTAAATGTAAATGGAACTAATTTATTTAAACATAGAATAATTATATGAACATTTTGCAATTTGAATCACTAAATTTGGAGTTCATATGTAAAAGATATGAAATAAACAAGTTTAGGAGTTGAAAATACAAAATTAAGCCCAATTCTGTAATTATTTAAAAGGATAGGGTCTGTTGGTAATAACTCAAGGACCTGCGCGTAAAGTCTAAGGACGGTAGATTCTATTCGCAGAAAGCCGAGGGGGTCTTAAGCAAAACAACCACAGCGAAAGGGTATCCTGGCTTCTCGGCCATCCGATCGGGAACATACGCCCGAGATTAGAAGCGGGCGCGCGGAATCGTACGCGAGGGCTGACTGACGGGTCCCACGCGTCAGCGGCCTGGGTATCCCCGATGCGGGATGCGAGCGTGGGCGCTCCCTGGAGGGCGGGGCCCACGGATCGGCGACTCGGACCAACAGGGGGGAAACGGTGGGAGCCTGACAAACGGGGCCGCGGGGAGGTCGAGCCCGCTAGTCAGCGGTGGAGGGCACGCGCAGGCGCGATTCACAGGCGCGTGCTGACAGACGGGGCCCTCCAGGTAGTGACCAAGAGTGGGGAAAGAAAAGGGGAGGCTGACGGGCGGGTCCTCCTTGTTAGGACTGCCGTCTACCTCGGCAGTGCGCATGGCGCGAGCGCCATGGCCAGAGCCGGCGACTCCGCGCGGGCGAACAGGGCACGAGGCGGCTGCGGTTGGCCAGGTGGACTCGGTTCGACGGCACGGGACCGGAACCGACAATCACTGGCGACTAATTGACAGAACAGAGGAAATGGGGGAAATTCACCTTGGGTGGAGCAGGGGTGAGGACAGGGCTGGGCGTAACGGTGGCGGAGCACGATCGAGGACAGCGGCCGAGCTCTACCGGCGACGAATTCATGCGCAGGGGGCCTAGCGATGAGGAAGCTCCGGCGGGCTTGAAGAACCGGCGCGTGCAGCTTGGGTGAGTGGGCAAAGGTGAAATGAGTGAGGCAGGGGGGAAGTGGGGTGTGCGGGGACTTGTAGAGGGGGTCAGGGTGCCGGTTTGGAGCTGGGTGGCGACGTGGGCGCGGCGATCTCGGCGTGTGTGCGCGAGGTCCGCGCAGGCGAGCGGTTGAAGGAGGAGGGGGAGGGACTGGTGAGCGGAGCTCACGGGACAGCGGCATAGACGCGCGAACGCATAACGGGCATGTCACACCCGGTTTTGGAAGGTAAACCGAATGCGAACCATGTACGTGCCAGGATCAGAAATTCACGTACACAGCGATTACATAAATGACTCATCATAGCACAATGCTTCGAATAACAATAAAGAGTAAGTAATAATATGAAAGACTAGAGTCATTTACATAATATAATCAAAGTACACAGAATAGAAACATAGCCAACGAAAATAAACCCACCACAGGTAGCTGACTGGGGGAGGTCTCTAGCCTAATCCTTGAACTCGTCGAAGTCCTGGAACTCCTGGAGATCCGCCTCGACACCCGCTGTTGTTGCAAGGTGAGTGGGCAGAGGTGAAATGAGCGAGGTAGGGGGAAGTGGGGTGTGTGGGGACTTGTAGAGGGGGTCACGGTGCCGGTTTGGAGCTGGGTGGCGACGTGGGCGCGACGATCTCGGCGTGCTTGCACGCAGTCCGTGCAGGCGAGCGATTGAAGGTGGAGGGGGAGGGACTGGCGAGCGGGGCCCTCGGGAGAGCGGCACAGACGCGCGAACGCATAACGGGCCGAAGCGCTGACAGGGCGATCCCACCGAATAGCGAGAGGGAGAAAGGGAAGAGGGGCGCGGGTCGCCGCCGACAGGCGGGGCCCACCTGTCAGAGACCGACGGCGCGCGGGCGAAGCTGGGCTTAGTGGGCCGACTGGGCTGCTTTCTCTTTTTCTTTTTCTCTGGATTTTCTAATTACTTTTCTATTTTTTCTCTAGGGTTTTCAAATCCAAATTCAAACTAGGTTACAAATTCAAATAAATTCAAACATGTGCAACACTTCAAAGAATATTTTAAGCTCAACATGATGCAACATGTCATGACTCATAAATGTTTTGGCCAAAAATAAATAATTAAATCCCCCTAACTTTAAGCTATTTCTACTCAAAAGGGAAAAAGGGAGAGAGAATCTAGAGAGAGATAAAACCTAGAGTGAGAGAGAGAAGAGTAACACATGAATTTTGGTGATAATTAGAAAGAAATTTTATACACCCAAATTCAGGGTGTTACAATGGCCTAGACGTCTCACGAACTCATCACAGCATCTTCCATGCGCCACATCCTGCGGTACCAGTTCTTGACCTATGGGGGGTGTGAGACAACAAGAGTGAGCTCACATACGTTCATAGCTCCACATGTTGTGGAGAATAATGTGCATGAACTCGCCAAAGGTGGGAGCTCACATGAAGTGTAAGGCTTACCAAAGAGGATGGTTGAAGTTGAGCATTGCTTTTAAAGTTGGTCAAAATTTATTAGCAATTACTAAGTTTAAGTAAATACCAACCCAATTAAGTAGTAGAACATAAGTAATAACAACACCCTCAATGCAATGCATATGATAAATTGAATTTAGTTCCATAAATTACTCGTGTGTCACACCCAGGTTTCGGGGCACCAAGACCCGGGTGCGAACATAATCACCAGGTGTGCTGGGACCAAGTCTCACACATATGATGAATCATGGCACAGGTTCGAATGTCACATCTTTACTATATAATAGGAGTTCTATACAAAATAAACAAGTAATTACATTATAAGGAGACAACGGTCCAGCAACCCAAAGTTGACTGAGAGACGACGACCTAGACCACTCACGAACTCATCACGGCATCCTCCATGCGCCTCATCTTGTGGTACCTGTTCTTGACCTGTGGGGGGTGTGAGACAGCAAGAGTGAGCTCACATACGTTCATCGCTCAACAAGTTGTGGGGAATAATGTGAATGAACTCGCCAAAGGTGGGAGTTCATGTGAAGTGTAAGGCTTACCAAAGAGGATGGTTGAAGCTGAGCATTGCTTTTAATGTTGGTCAAAATTTTATTAGCAATTACTAAGTATAAGTAAATACCAACCCAATTAAGTAATAGAACAAAAGTAACAACATCACCTGCGATGCAATGCATATGACAAATTGAATTTAGTTCCATAAGTTAATCATGTGAGTGTCCGAGCTGCTCATGACCGTGAGCACGGCTAGTATACCAGTTTTACACTCTGCAGAGGTTGCACATCTTTACCCACAAGTCATGTTACCCATCTGCCAAGGGATCGCGACGTCCCATACACCTCTACCGAGGAGGCGAGGCAGGGTAACACTACGAGGCCTTTACAAAGTTCCGCTAGCTTCAGAAAACCCGCTACAGTTTATAGGAAGCTCCAATGCAGGGTTCTTGCCTGACCGCCATCGCAGCAAAATCAACCAAGGACCTCCCTACACTGACCACTCCCCTACTGCCCTTGCCCCTTTTGGGTAAGGTAGTCCTCCACTAGCTTTCCTAATTAATCAGCCAAGGGCGTCCATAAACCCTTGTGGTAGCACTGTTTTCCTGGGTGGTTCTCCATGTTCCAATTAACATAATGATCTTATCATGAACAGTGATAATAAACAGATAATAAAAGTGTGATCATGAATAATGTATCTTCATACCCAAAACCACATAAAGCACTAGCAAGTACTACCCAAAAAGTTCAGTGGTAAACAAGGTATAAAGATAGACAAACTAGGGTAACCTATTAGGTCCCATCAAAATTAACCTATGCAGATCATTATGATTAATTAGAACATGAGTGGGTAAAAAGAAGTGATCAAGGGCACAACTTGCCTGGGACTTGAGATTCCAGGTACCAGGATGATCTTCAGGTGACACGTGTCCTCACTGCTAAACGTAGCAATACAGACAAACATGGTATATACAAAATTAACATCACACCAAACATAAGAATAAACTACGTAATAATAATCTACGCGCCATAACGAGATCGTAGAAACAAGAACCACTAAATTCGGAGCTACGGTTATTAAGTTATGAATTTTCGAAAATATTTAGCACCTAGAATAGATTAATTCAATTGATCAAGTTTCATGGTTAAACAAAGGTACGAGGTGATAAACAACATTAATAAAAAATTATTGCAACTGAAATGACTCAATTTGGAGTTAAAATGAATTAACTATGAATTATGCAAGTTTATGGAATTATTTTCATACTAAAAACCTATTTCTTTATTAATTCCTGAATATCCTAAGTGTTCTGGACTGGGCACCAAATAATACAAAACTCAGGGTCCAATCTGTAACAGTTCCCTAGACTCAATGATCATCGCCCACGGACGGCGGGTTGATTTGATAAAAGGACAGGGGCTCTTGTATTAATTTGCAGAGGCCGAAGGGGTATCTAGGGTTTTCGGCCGTCCGATCTGGGATGATCGGCCCAGATTAGAAGCGCGCGCGCTACACTCCCTCAATTCCCTCCGACCGCCGGATCCAACATTAACGGTCATCATATCACCTAAGTGCGATCCAATCCGATCCGCCACTCTACGATCTATCGATCCAAATGATCCCAGAGTAACACGTGCTCGGATCAAATCAAAACAGTCGGATCGCGATCCAACGGTTCAGATCTAATTAACCCCAATCGTTTTCCAGCTCTAATCGCATCCGTCACCCGGGGATCCAACGGACCGAGGGCCATCTCCTACCCTGTTGCCTGAGCACGGCGGCGCCCGTAGCCCGCGCGGCGGCTCCCGCCGGCGAGGTACAGAATCCGCGCACAAGAGCACCAATCCCCTAATCTGAGACGATCTACGCGATAAGAAATTGATGGCGAGTACGCTGGGGGGTCTTACCGGTCGTCTCGGCGCGGAGAGCGTCTGGCCACGGTGATGCAGGTTTTCCACGGCGGAAACAGAGCGCCAGTGAGAGATTGTCGGTGGTTCAGCCGATTTCCCACAGGATTTGGTCCACGGCGAGATTCTCTAGTGTCTGGCGATGCTCCCCAACCCACCAGAGGGTGCCGACCGATGCTCAGGCGCGAAGTCAAGGGCAGCGCGGAGCTTTCTCTCTCTCTGCTTTTTTTCCCGCCTGGTGGAGGCACGGACGGCAGCCAAGGTCGCAGCTAGATGGCCAAGGGGAGGGCGCAGGGCGTGTGTTCTTATAGGCAGGGGAGCCCAGGCAGTTACAACGGCCCGGATTCGTGGCCGGTGAGGACGGCCTTGCCGCCAAGCTCGCGATTCGTTCACGGAGTGCGCTAGCCGCGGAATCCGTTGAGGAAGACGACTGACAGGCGGGGCCACCCGTCATTCACAGCGACGCGCGATAGGAAATAGACGGCTGGCGCGCGGAGGATGACGGGCTGGCCCCACGGCTCAGTGTAATCCTGCACGCGACGTGGGAGCGGGGAAAGCGGCTGGCCAGTGGGCCCACGCGGCAGCGACCGAAGGCGAGAAGAAAGGCTGTGCAGGAGGCGGTTGGGCCGAAGGGAGGAAGGGAAAGCGGGCCATTGGAGCGCTTTGGGCCCAAATCGAGTTCTTTTCCTTTTCTCTTTATTCTTTTCTTTTCCTGTTTATTTTTCTTTTCATTTTAGATTCTAAATTTTGAATTCAACTTTGTGATGAATTTGTCCTCAGTTTTAAGTGTGCCATTAAAGTACTGACTTTGAAGATACATCTTTATATATGTTTTATGTAAATTTTATACTCTTTCTCTTTCTTTTCCATTTCTTTTCTTTCCTTCTCTATTTCAAGCCAAATTGCTATTTGGGTTTCAATCCACATCTCCAATTATTATAATATTTTTATTCATCTTACTATTTTATTAAATGCACAAGCAATTGAACTCCAACATGATGCATCATTATTTTATTTAGTATATTTATTGGTAGCCAAGGTTAATCCTATTATTTGAATTATGAAACAAAAATGAGATTAACAACACAAGTGGTCAAATAAACCCTTTTATATTTCTCATTTCCTGTACATTCTATTACTCTTCACTATTTGGGTATTACAAATCCTACCCCCCTTAAAAATAATCTCGTCCTCGAGATTTGTAAGAAAAGGGATACAATAAGTTTGGTTAGAATTTTAGTTTCTCATTTGGTTTTGGGAATCAAAGTTTTGTTTAAAGTTTATATATATATATATATGTATGTATATATGAATTTGTATGTCTAGCCATTTATTCTGTCAGATGAGGTACGATTATGGCAAGTATAGGTTGTGGCAAGGAAGAGTATAATAAGGAAAGACTTCATCCAGAACTGTGGATCTTGATTCCGCTGGCGATTCATCTTGATCTTTGAAGTCTTGAGTTGATGCTTATCCTTCTTTGACGTGGTTGGTCTCCTTTGGCCTTTCTTCTTGGAGTTGCCATCCGAGTTGACGACATATGGTTAAGATATATGTGAGTAGGATGGATTATGTGGTGTAGGTAGGTTAGAATCTCTTGCTAGGTTAAAATCGAGAGGTTATGCAACTATTAGATGGTTAAGGTAGTTGCATATGGCCAAGTCGGTCTGTCGTTCTTAATTTAGTGCAGGGTGAACTAAGTTAAGACATGTTCTATAGGAGTAGAGTCTTATTTATTTTATCACTATTAACTGGTTAAGTGACTGACCTTATGTTAGCTCAACTTAAGGTTTAGACTTCGTTAGGTTAGATTAACCTATTAGATTGGATCAGGTCTAGAATAAATTTTGGATTAGCCCATGGTTGTTATTCTAGAGTGGGATAAACATACTAATTAGGGCAAGATGAATCCATAAGGATAAGGTAGAATCTTTTGAGGTTAGTTAGATCTATTAGGATGAGATAAAATCTTTTCAAGATAAGATGGATCTAGATACATTAGGATAAGTTAGGATCTTTTGAGATAAGATAGATCTATGAGTGTAGGATAGAATCTTTTAAGATGAGATGGATATGGTTGGGCTAGATACTTTAATGAGGGATAATCTAGTTTGTTTAGTTATTTTGATGAGCATTTTTTTCCTATATGTATATGCAGATGTAATTATGGACATTACTCCACAACTCATCACACTCAATCAAAGATCCAAATCAAACCAATATCATAAGAACAAGCATTCAAGCATATAGATACTTATAAAAATAGTTTTGTTTTTGTTCCTGAGGGTAGGTCTCCTATCCTTAAAGGTCACTTTAGGTATGGGATTTCAAAGTGTGAAATCCACATTTGTCTTCAGAAGGATAAGGTAAGAACAATCAGAGTAAAGCGGAAATAGATGAGAGATGATTAAGGAGAGTTCAGATAGAATCAGAGTGGCAAAGGTAAGTAGACAATGGTTGTCCAGTTCTATCTAGGTTTCGTCCTACAGTCAACATTCCTCTGATACCACTTCTGTCACACCCGGGTTTCGGGGCACCAAGACCCGAGCGCGAACATAATCACCAGGTGTGCTGGGACCAAGTCTCACACATATGATGAATCATGGCACAGGTTCGAATGTCACATCTTTACTATATAATAGGAGTTCTATACAAAATAAACAAGTAATTACATTATAAGGAGACAACGGTCCAGCAACCCAAAGTTGACTGAGAGACGACGACCTAGACCACTCACGAACTCATCACAGCATCCTCCATGCGCCTCATCTTGTGGTACCTGTTCTTGACCTGTGGGGGGTGTGAGACAGCAAGAGTGAGCTCACATACGTTCATCGCTCAACAAGTTGTGGGGAATAATGTGAATGAACTCGCCAAAGGTGGGAGTTCATGTGAAGTGTAAGGCTTACCAAAGAGGATGGTTGAAGCTGAGCATTGCTTTTAATGTTGGTCAAAATTTTATTAGCAATTACTAAGTATAAGTAAATACCAACCCAATTAAGTAATAGAACAAAAGTAACAACATCACCTGCGATGCAATGCATATGACAAATTGAATTTAGTTCCACAAGTTAATCATGTGAGTGTCCGAGCTGCTCATGACCGTGAGCACGGCTAGTATACCAGTTTTACACTCTGCAGAGGTTGCGCATCTTTACCCACAAGTCATGTTACCCATCTGCCAAGGGATCGCGACTTCCCATACACCTCTACCGAGGAGGCGAGGCAGGGTAACACTACGAGGCCTTTACAAAGTTCCGCTAGCTTCAGAAAACCCGCTACAGTTTATAGGAAGCTCCAATGCAGGGTTCTTGCCTGACCGCCATCGCAGCAAAATCAACCAAGGACCTCCCTACACTGACCACTCCCCTACTGCCCTTGCCCCTTTTGGGTAAGGTAGTCCTCCACTAGCTTTCCTAATTAATCAGCCAAGGGCGTCCATAAACCCTTGTGGTAGCACTGTTTTCCCGGGTGGTTCTCCATGTTCCAATTAACATAATGATCTTATCATGAACAGTGATAATAAACAGATAATAAAAGTGTGATCATGAATAATGTATCTTCATACCCAAAACCACAAAAAGCACTAGCAAGTACTACCCAAAAAGTTCAGTGGTAAACAAGGTATAAATATAGACAAACTAGGGTAACCTATTAGGTCCCATCAAAATTAACCTATGCAGATCATTATGATTAATTAGAACATGAGTGGGTAAAAAGAAGTGATCAAGGGCACAACTTGCCTAGGACTTGAGATTCCAGGTACCAGGATGATCTTCAGGTGACACGTGTCCTCACTGCTAAACGTAGCAATACAGACAAACATGGTATATACAAAATTAACATCACACCAAACATAAGAATAAACTACGTAATAATAATCTACGCGCCATAACGAGATCGTAGAAACAAGAACCACTAAATTCGGAGCTACGGTTATTAAGTTATGAATTTTCGAAAATATTTAGCACCTAGAATAGATTAATTCAATTGATCAAGTTTCATGGTTAAACAAAGGTACGAGGTGATAAACAACATTAATAAAAAATTATTGCAACTGAAATGACTCAATTTGGAGTTAAAATGAATTAACTATGAATTATGCAAGTTTATGGAATTATTTTCATACTAAAAACCTATTTCTTTATTAATTCCTGAATATCCTAAGTGTTCTGGACTGGGCACCAAATAATACAAAACTCAGGGTCCAATCTGTAACAGTTCCCTAGACTCAATGATCATCGCCCACGGACGGCGGGTTGATTTGATAAAAGGACAGGGGCTCTTGTATTAATTTGCAGAGGCCGAAGGGGTATCTAGGGTTTTCGGTCGTCCGATCTGGGATGATCGGCCCAGATTAGAAGCGCGCGCGCTACACTCCCTCAATTCCCTCCGACCGCCGGATCCAACATTAACGGTCATCATATCACCTAAGTGCGATCCAATCCGATCCGCCACTCTACGATCTATCGATCCAAATGATCCCAGAGTAACACGTGCTCGGATCAAATCAAAACAGTCGGATCACGATCCAACGGTTCAGTCTAATTAACCCCAATCGTTTTCCAGCTCTAATCGCATCCGTCACCCGGGGATCCAACGGACCGAGGGCCATCTCCTACCCTGCTGACTGAGCACGGCGGCGCCCGTAGCCCGCGCGGCGGCTCCCGCCGGCGAGGTACAGAATCCGCGCACAAGAGCACCAATCCCCTAATCTGAGACGATCTACGCGATAAGAAATTGATGGCGAGTACGCTGGGGGGGTCTTACCGGTCGTCTCGGCGCGGAGAGCGTCTGGCCACGGTGATGCAGGTTTTCCACGGCGGAAACAGAGCGCCAGTGAGAGATTGCCGGTGGTTCAGCCGATTTCCCACAGGATTTGGTCCACGGCGAGATTCTCTAGTGTCTGGCGATGCTCCCCAACCCACCAGAAGGTGCCGACCGATGCTCAGGCGCGAAGTCAAGGGCGGCGCGGAGCTTTCTCTCTCTCTGCTTTTTTTTCCCGTCTGGTGGAGGCACGGACGGCAGCCAAGGTCGCAGCTAGATGGCCAAGGGGAGGGCGCAGGGCGTGTGTTCTTATAGGCAGGGGAGCCCAGGCAGTTACAACGGCCCGGATTCGTGGCCGGTGAGGACGGCCTTGCCGCCAAGCTCGCGATTCGTTCACGGAGTGCGCTAGCCGCGGAATCCGTTGAGGAAGACGACTGACAGGCGGGGCCACCCGTCATTCACAGCGACGCGCGATAGGAAATAGACGGCTGGCGCGCGGAGGATGATGGGCTGGCCCCACGGCTCAGTGTAATCCTGCACGCGACGTGGGAGCGGGGAAAGCGGCTGGCCAGTGGGCCCACGCGGCAGCGACCGAAGGCGAGAAGAAAGGCTGTGCAGGAGGCGGTTGGGCCGAAGGGAGGAAGGGAAAGCGGGCCATTGGAGCGCTTTGGGCCCAAATCGAGTTCTTTTCCTTTTCTCTTTATTCTTTTCTTTTCCTGTTTATTTTTCTTTTCATTTTAGATTCTAAATTTTGAATTCAACTTTGTGATGAATTTGTCCTCAGTTTTAAGTGTGCCATTAAAGTACTGACTTTGAAGATACATCTTTATATATGTTTTATGTAAATTTTATACTCTTTCTCTTTCTTTTCCATTTCTTTTCTTTCCTTCTCTATTTCAAGCCAAATTGCTATTTGGGTTTCAATCCACATCTCCAATTATTATAATATTTTTATTCATCTTACTATTTTATTAAATGCACAAGCAATTGAACTCCAACATGATGCATCATTATTTTATTTAGTATATTTATTGGTAGCCAAGGTTAATCCTATTATTTGAATTATGAAACAAAAATGAGATTAACAACACAAGTGGTCAAATAAACCATTTTATATTTCTCATTTCTTGTACATTCTATTACTCTTCACTATTTGGGTATTACATCGTGTGAGTGTCCGAGCTGCTCATGACTGTGAGCACGGCTAGTATACCAGTTTTACACTCTGTAGAGGTTACGCATCTTTACCCACAACTCATGTTACCCATATGCCAAGAGACGATCAATCTCATACACTTCTACCGAGGAGGCGATGCAGGGTAACACTACGAAGCATTTACAAAGTTCCACTACCTTCAGAAAACCCGCTACTGTTTCTAGGAAGCTCCAATACACCTCATGACCGTGAGCACGGCTAGTATACCAGTTTCTAGGAATCATTAATTTTGGAGTTATAGATTTTAAGTTATAAATTTCTGAATGTTTTATGTGTTTTGTACAAGATTAAATAGGATATAAATTTTATTGTGATATTCATGTCAAAAAAGTGGTACTAAATGATAAACAATAATATTACAAAATTATTGGAATGGATTAATTTGGACTTCATATGAATTTTCTATGAATTAAACCAATTCTAGCATTTATTTATACATTAAAAATACATTTCTATATTTATTTTCTGATTTTTCCAACTCTCTGGACTGGGCACCAATTACTAGAGAATTATAGGGGCTAACGCGTAAGTTTCCTAAGACTCAGTGATCAACCCGAGTGGACAGCGGGTTAATTATTTAGAAATCCAGGGGCTCTTTTAGAAAATGATCGCGGTGAAGGGGTATCAGCTCGTTGAGCCCCACGATTAGAAACCAGCGCTCTAGATCAGAAGGATCACTGCTTAAATCAGCATTTGACACCGATCCTCCGATCGCGATTCAACAGATGAAAACCCGCCACAACACCCGCTAATCTGCACCGCCCCTACTAGATCCAATGGCTACAACGCGTCCACGAACCAGTACGCCATAGTTTAATCTGAGCCGTCCATCTACCAATCAACGACTAGCTTTATTTCTTCTTCCTCGGCCACACGCACTGACTGCTGCGCACAGACTGCGGCGGCAGTACACCGGTGAGCACACACATGGATGCTCTAAAGCTCCTACTCCTATTCTGCCAGGTTCTATACACTTAGGAGGGGAAAGCAAACCTACAAGGGGAGTTCTTACCATATGGATCGACAAAGGCGCGCCCAGCGACGACGACAGGCAGATCCATGGCTCCGGCGAGGAGAAACCGGTCTGTTGACCGCCCCACCTCGCACGGAACGCCGCCCAACTCCTTAAGCATGATCTCACAAAGCTCGCTGGCACAGCCCCAAGGCTCCGAAGGACAGCGCAGAAGGGTTGCCCAACAGTGGCACCCGGATCCGTGGAGATAGTAAGTAGGAACGCCTAGATGTCGGCGCGCTTGAGGATGGTCGCGCAGACGACATGAGCGACAGTAGAACCGGGATGGAGCACGAATCGAGTAGAACATCGCGGCCACAACAGACGGGTTCCCAGGTAAAAATCTCTCGTGTTTATATAGCCCAGGGGCAGATAAAGGCAGACGGCTAGGGACTGGTTCATTGGATCGCGACGGCTCCGGAATCCGTGGAGTCAGTTTGGGAGAATGGACGTCTGTGCAGGAGCAGTCGGCAAGATCTCAGGCGGAGGAATCGGCGTTCTGTTGTGGCGTCCAAAACAGAGGGAACATGAAATGTCCCGCTGGGAGGAGGATAGAGGAAGCTTCTGTGGACTTGTCCCCACATGGCGGTGAAACACCAAGCGACACGTCAACACACGAGAAAGTGAGGCTAGCCATCAGGGCCCACATGTCATCCACGAAGCACGACTGGGCAAGGCGACGCTGAGGAGCGCGCGTGTGGCGCCAGTTGGGCCGCGTGGCTTGAGTGGAATAGGGGGTGATTGGGCCGGCCAGGGAAGAATTGGGCCCAGATGCGGTTTTGGTCCCTTTTCTATTTTCTTTTTATGATTTCCATTTCAAATTCAACCATGATTCAACTTTGAATTTCAAGCATAATTCTAATGTGGACAGAAATCCTATCTTCATATTTATTATTATTGTTACTATTATTATTTTTATTATTTATCTTCCTCCTCACCCTTTAATTCAAAAAGGAATAAAGGATTATCATAATTATCAAATTCTTTACTATACTTTTTTTATATAAGTTGAGGTCAAATCTAAATTACATATTTTTTTAAATAAAAGGAATCACCCAAACTTATTGGCAAGAAATCAACCTTTCTTTTTATTCATTTATCATTTGAGGTCAAATTAAGTCTTGATTCCTTTATTCAAACAAAATGCATCACAACAAAATCATTAGCATGAGATGCATATTTTTAAATTTATTTATTTGTTACATGACCAATATAATTCCGTTATTTCAATATGCACAAATACAAGAAGTTCAAATGATCTCCAAGGTTCCATAAATTCTCAAATACTAATAATAATTATATTTATTTATTTTCCTGATACAAATTTTGGGCTTTACAAATCCTACCCTCCTTAACAGAAATCTCGTCCTCGATATTAGTAAGAAAGAGGATATAGGAAGAGTGGTTTTCAATTTTAGCTTTTAGTCTATAATTGGTCCAAAAATCCAGAGTCTCATTTTCTTTTATAGTCAATAGTGGGTGATTAGGAGAGCATAGGTATCTAGATACTTATTATGTAGGATATAAGCTGGATAGGTTGAGGTAAGAAAGATTATGGAAAGGAAAAGACTTCATCCAATATGTTTCAGTCTTAATTCATCTCGAGATTCGCTTTTACTGTTATATCCTTCCTTGTCGATGTTGATCTTTTTTTCTGGTCTTGCTCTCATTGCTTCGGGGTTAGTGTATATCATCGGGATTGGGGAATATGGTTAAGTTAGATATGGATGAGATGTATTACATGATGTAGGTCAAAATCTTGTTTGATGTTAGATGGAAATGGGCAGATTATGCAATCCTGCATGACTCTACTTGTTGGGTTAAGTCTTCTGCTCATGGTTGTTATTCTAGAGTGGGATAAATATGCAAATTAGGGCAAGATGAATCCATAAGGATAAGGTAGAATTTTTTTGAGGTGACAAAGTCTCACACATATGATGAATCATGGCACATGATCTGTTGGGGCGAAGGCGAAGACGCCACCCTTCGCTCGATGCCTTCGCAGCAGTCATTGGACCAACGGAGACAAGACAACGGACAGGCTCACCCCTCGTCCCATACGTCATCGGACGAAGACCTGTGACGAGGTCTTCGCATCTCGCGACCTCATCCAGCGTAGAGGCCCACGTGTGATCCGACCCATTGTAACAGGCCCTGCGTGGCCGCTGCGCGTTACGGGCCTAATTTGTAAAGGCATCCCTGTAATTACGGTCTGTAACCCCGCTTTATGGGAATATTCCGGGGATAACCTAGGTGTCTGAGGGCACATGCGTCCTTAGCACAGGACGCTGGGCACTCAGATACCTATAAATACCCCCGCAAGTGCCCTTGAGAGGCTAGATTAACAGAGCTATTGTCATCTTGCGCGAGAACCCTGTTTACGTCACCACACTCCCCCGTTGGATCCCCTTGCAGCAGAGAGCAAGTTCCAACATTTGGCGCCCACCGTTCGTGCGACGAAAAAACCACCCGCGATGGCACCCAAGAAAGTTAACTCGAAGGCTGACGAGGCTGCGAAGGCAGCACTGCTGACCGCAAAAAAGGGCAAGGCCCTCGCCCTCACCCACTCCACTCACCACGAGGCTACTGAAGACGACGTTCTCTGCACCTGCGAAGACGATGCTCTCCGCACCTGCGGCCCTGAAGGACAATCGCAACCCCCAGGCTTCGCCCCACTGGAGGGCGCGGACCTCACCGAGGACGGCGAGGTCCTCGGCGTCTCAGCGGAAGAACAGCTATAGCTGCGCGCCCTGCACCTCAAGAACCGCAATCTCCAGAGGCAAAAAGAGATACTGGAGGCCAAGCGCCAGCGCGTGTCCGCACTAGCCAAGGTGCGGCAAATGATACGCGACGAAGAGCAGAAGGCCCAGGACCTCGAGCGGGAGATCGCGCTGATGCAGCGCAAAGGCCACCTCGGCCCGCAGCACGGGCCACCCCTGCAACAGCGCGCACAACTGAAAGACATGCGCGAAGGCCACCTTGGCCTGCAGCATGGGCCACCCCTGCAACAGCGCGCACAACTGGAAGACCCGCGCTTCCCCCAGCGCGACCACACCTTCCCACACGCCGCGCCATTCCAAGGGGTCAACTACCTCGACGAGCGAAGTCCCCTGGCGCCACATCTGCAAGTGATGCCTTGGCCCACCAACTTCCGGGCAGGGACCTACCCCAAGTACAACGGCAGCACTGACCCAGCACAATACATCATGAGTTATCAGGTCGCCGTTGCATCTTCCGGAGGGAACGACGCCATAATGGCCAAGTCTTTCATCATCGCCCTCGAAGGCCCAGCTCTCACCTGGTTCACCAGGTTGCCTCCGCTGTCCATTGACTCCTGGAGAAGCCTCCGGGACAAATTCCTGCTCAACTTCCAAGGGTACCACCCAGACACCGACGCCTTGGCCGAACTCTCACTCTGCAAGCAGCTGGAAAAAGAGACTCTGCGGGAGTATTACCGCAAGTTTCTTACACTCAAGTCACAGCTGCCCTCAATTGATGACCAGATCGCCATCCACTACGCCATCAGTGGCCTTCGCGCCGGCATCCTTTACAGCCACTACATCAGGGACCCGCCCAAGAACCTCCAGGAATTATATCAGCTCTTTGAAAAATATGCCAAGTCCGAAGAGCTTCACCAGCGCAAGGTTGAGTCTCAGCGGAAACCCAAAGATGCGCCACAGTCCAACCGCACGTGGACAAGGACTCCGCAACCAGACTCTGGTCGAGACGACCGCAATCAGCAGCAAGTGCACAACATCGCCAACCAGCACCCCGCTGCTGACGCCCCTCGCCGCCAGGAGTATCCCCCCCCAGGGCCGTGGAAACGGAACCCGCGGTAGGGGTCGGGGGCGTGCGCAGCCGCCACGCCGATTCTACTGTCTTTTTCATGGCGAAGACTGCGCCCACCAAACCAAAGACTGCCCAGAAACGAAGGCCACCAAAGACAGGATGGCACGGGCGCAGCCAGCCGACAACCCCAGAGTTGTCGCGCACACTTATCAGCAACCCCCTCCACCATACATCCACGCCCCCGCCCCGCATCCACCGCACCACGCATACCAACACCACGAGGAATTACAAATTGTACCTCCTCCACCCCACCTCCACACCAGCAACATCAGAACATCCCTCACCCCCATGCCCCGAAACAAGAAGACTTCGCTGATCAGCCGTATCGCGGAGTCATCCATATGATCACTGGGGGGTCCAGCACCGACTTCGACACAAAGCGGCAGAAGCGGGACCACTACCGCAGCATCAACCACGTTGCCATCACCGGCCCAGTCGTGCAGACGAAGTGGTCCCACGTACCGCTAACCTTCGACGCACGAGACGTCGACTTGCGCAGCGCCCCCCACATCGACGCCATGGTTATTAACTGCAGCGTGGCAGGCTGGGACCTGCACAAAGTCCTAGTCGACAATGGCAGTCAAGCAGACATCATTTTCCTCCATGCCTTCGACCGCATGGGCATAAGCCATAGTCTGCTCAAGCCTTCGGACAACCCATTGTATGGTTTCGGCGGCAAGGGCACTTTCCCTGTCGGTAAAATAGAGTTGCCTCTCTCCTTCGGTGTAGCACCCAATGCCCGAAGTGAGCAAATAACTTTTGATATCGTCGATATGGTATATCCGTACAACGCCATCATGGGCCGGGGCTCTATCAACAAGTTTGAGACGGCCATTCACGGACTGTACCTATGCATGAAGATACCAGGTCCGTTAGGCGCCATTGTGGTCTACGGCAATCAACAGACTGCGCGCAACATAGAGCGGGACTTCGTCCCCGGACAAAGAAATGTGCACTGCCTCACGGCTCAGCGCGAGGTCTCTGCGTCCGTCAGCCCAACCGACAAAGAGCACGACAAGGCACAACTGCAAAGCAACGACGGGACCAAGACCGTTCCCCTCGACCAGCCCACGCCCAAGCAGACAGTCACCATCAGCGAAGACCTCACTTCGCATGAAGAGGAGAAACTCCTCTGCTGCCTATCCAAGAACAAAGATGTCTTCGCCTGGTCAGCCCTCGACCTGGTCGGGGTCAGCCGATCCATAATTGAGCACAGCCTAGGAATCGACCCTTCGGTGAGACCGAAAAAACAGCGGCTTCGCAAAATGTCCGACGAGAAGACAGAGGCCGCCAAGGCAGAGGTACACCGCCTCCTGGAAGCCAAATTCATCGAGCCGGTGGCTTACCCCACGTGGCTCTCCAACATTGTGATGGTGCAGAAAAAGAGTGGCAAATGGCGAATGTGCATCGACTTCACCAGTCTCAACAAGGCTTGCCCAAAGGTCAACTTCCCGTTGCCGCGGATCGACAAAATAGTCGATAGCGCGGCCGGATGCGAAGTCATGTCACTCCTCGACTGCTTCTCCGGTTACCACCAGATATACATGAAGGAGGAAGACAAGGCTAGCACCAGCTTTATAACACCCTTCGGCACATATTGCTTCATCAGAATGCCGGAGGGACTCAAGAACGCCGGGTCCACCTTCTCCCGGCTTACCAAGACAGTGCTCAAAGGGCAAGTTGGCAGAAATATATTCACATATGTGGACGACATCGTCGTCGCCAGCAAGAGCAAGGAGGACCATCTCGCTGACCTCGCCGAGACATTCGCGAACATGCGAGACGCACGACTTCGCCTGAACCCGGAAAAGTGCGTCTTCGGCGTTCGCCAAGGCAAAATATTGGGCTACCTCGTATCACGCCGCGGCATCGAGGCCAACCTAACCAAAATTCAGGCCATCATCAACATGACGCCTCCGCAGTCCGCCAGAGACGTCCAGCGCCTGACGGGTAGGTTGGCCGCCCTCAACAGATTCATCTCCAAATCCGCTGAGTGAAGTCTCCCTTTCCTCAAAACTCTCCGTGGCGCAAAAGACTTCGCTTGGGGACCAGAGCAGGCAGCGGCCTTCGCCTCATTAAAACAGTACCTGTCGGAGTTGGCAGTCCTTACAAGCCCCGACTCTTCGCTACCCCTGTTGCTCTATGTTGCGGCTTCGCCGCATGCGGTCAGCGCGGCACTGGTGCAGGAGCAGACAGTTGCGGGCGTGATCAGGCAGTGCCTAGTTTACTACGTCTCTGAAGTGCTGACACCGTCTTGACAGAACTGGAGAAGATTGCCTACGCAGTTATGTCTTCGCGCAAATTGCGCCATTATTTTGAAGCATTCAAGGTCTGGGTCACCTCAGACAGGGGACTCGGCGAATTGTTCAGAAACCCGGAGGCATCGGTGAGGATTGCCAAGTGGGCGGCCGAACTCTCCGGCTACCACATCAATTTCGAGCCCAGGACAGCCATCAAGTCACAAGTCCTGGCAGACTTCGTCGTCGGCTGGACTGGGCCAATAACACAGCCGGACCCATCCGCAGAGAGGGTTTGGACGATCCACTGCGACGGCGCGTGGTGCCATGCGGGGGCAGGTGCCGCTGCAGTCATCACCTCACCCGCCGGGGTCAAGCACAGATACGCAGCACGCCTCAGCTTCGCTCTAGAATCCGATAGATGCACAAATAACATAGCAGAATACGAAGCAGTCATCCTCGGCCTCCGCAAGCTGAAGGCCCTTGGGGTCACCACCTGCATCATCAGAACAGACTCCAAGGTCGTCGCCGGCCAAGTCGAGAAAGACTGTGCAGCAAAGGACCCCGCACTTATGCAATACCTCGCGGCCATCCGAAGTCTCGAGAGACAATTCAAGGGATTCACCTTGCAGCATGTGGACCAGGCCAAGAATGAAGAGGCCGACGCACTGGCCAAGGCTGCCGCCAGAGGCGAGTCCCTACCCTCCGACGTGTTCTACCATGTCATCGGCACGCCAGCCGTCCGGAGCCCTGAAGGGCTCCAAATAACCAATGACAGCGAGGGCCACCACATAGTCAACCTTATTATGACCGAAGACTGGCGGGCACCAATAACCCTGTTCCTACAGGGGTACTACCACCCAACCGACATCAATGAGGCCAAGCGCCTCAAACATCGAAGCCGGGACTTCGCACTGATTGAGGGCCAACTCTACAAGAAAGGGGTCAGTCAGCCAATGCTTAAATGTGTCACCGAGACCGAAGGCATCCAAATCCTGCGCGAAGTCCACAGTGGTACTTGCGGCTCTCACGCAGGGCCAAGGGCCCTAGCCGCAAAGGTGATTCGCCAAGGTTTCTACTGGCCCGCAATGATCTGCGCCGCAAATCGGGTTGCAAGGTCCTGCGAAGCCTGCCAGAAGTTTTCTCCTCGATCAGGCAGCCCCTCGCAATTCACAAAGCTGATCGCCCACACCTGGCCTCTCCAGCGCTGGGGCCTGGACATCGTCGGGCCCCTGCCCACGGCTCAGGGGAACCTTAAGTTCGCCTTCGTCGCTGTCGAATACTTTACCAAATGGATCGAGGCGAGGGCTATTTCCACAATAACATCAAAGACTGCCCAGAAATTCTTTTGGCAAAACATTGTTTGCCGCTTCGGAGTACCGTCCGAACTAACAGTTGACAACGACAAACAGTTTGACAGCCAAGACTTCAAGGATTTTTGCTTCTCCATCGGCACCAAGCTTGCCTTCGCCTCAGTATATCACCCGTAGTCCAACAGAGTTGTGGAACGCGCCAATGGAAAAATTTTCACAGCTGTCAAAAAGATGCTCCTCAACAAAAAAAGGGCAGGTGGGCCGACTTGCTACCTAAGGCGGTCTGGGCGCTAAACACGACTGAGTGCAGGGCGACCGGGTTCACCCCTTTCCGCCTTCTATATGGATCGGAGGCCATGACCCCACAAGAAATAAAACATGGGTCCCCACAAACAGTTCCGTCAGCCGTCCCCGACGTGGACGAGCCCACTTCGAAGGATCTCATCGATGGAGACCGAGTCTTCGCCCTACAGGCTCTAAATAAATACCAAGCCCAGACAAAAGCATGGCGCGACCACGCAGTCATCCCGAGGGAATTCAGCGAAGGGGACCTCGTACTCGTCCGAACAGCTCGGACAGAGTCCAGGGGCAAGCTGGAGCCCAAGTGGGAGGGCCCTTTCATTGTCAAGACGAAGGCTTCCCCCAGTGCCTACAGGCTCGCAACGCCAAACGGCGAAGACCTGGAGCACTCCTGGAACATCGACAATCTCCGCAAATTTTTTGTTTGACTCATCAGGGCCGATTCGCCCTTGTAGTTTGCAAAAACAATTTTATTCCGGCCCGCACTCTTTTCCTCTCGGGGGGGTGAGGTATTTAACGAGGTGGAGTCATGTAATATACAAGTGAAAAATCCCCCGCAAAAATCTACGTCGAAAAAAGACCGCTCCGACGGTCTTCAACATTCGACCAATACAAAGTCACCGCGAGGCCCAGCGCTAGCTACCCTCGCGTGCGACAATCCGTGCAAAAGTCGCCTAAGGGTGCAGCCAGACTAGCACAATAAGTGTGAAAAATCATAGTCTTCCGCGAAGACTATCCGTGCAAAAGTCGCCTAAGGGTGCAGCAGGGATAGCGCAACAAGTGCGAAAAATCATAGTCTTCCGCGAAGACTATCCGTGCAAAAGTCGCCTAAGGGTGCAGCAGGGATAGCGCAACAAGTGCGAAAAATCGTAGTCTTCCGCGAAGACTATCCGTGCAGAAGTCGCCTAAGGGTGCAGCCGGACTAGCACAATAAGTGCGAAAAATCGTAGTCTTCCGCGAAGACTATCCGTGCAGAAGTCGCCTAAGGGTGCAGCCGGACTAGCACAATAAGTGCGAAAAATCATAGTCTTCCGCGAAGACTATCCGTGCAGAACTCGCCTAAAGGTGCAGCAGGGATAGCGCAACAAGTGCGACGAATCGAAGTCTTCCGCAAAGACTATTCATGCAACAATTGCTTAAGGGTACAGCCGGACGAAGCTTAACAAGTGCGAAAACGACTACACCAAACTGACCGCACAAAGACCGACTACATGCGCACCAGACCAACATAACAAATACACCAGACCAAGTACGTAACGCCTTCGCGAAAATAGCCGAGTGTGCGAAGGCACACAACCTCATCATACAAGCCATTACACATGTACAAGCGAGGGCATCACACTATACATCGGCTCAACCTTCGGGATAATTCCCATCTCCCTATAGTTAAATAACATTATCCTAAGCTCCTCACCCGCAAAAAGACTTCGCAACTCCCCCTCACCTGCACTCACAGCGGCCAGCAAGGACAACAGTTCCTGCCTACCAGCCCTACTCACACGAAGCCGACCGCCGTCCGCCCCACTCACTCTATGCTTCGCAACCGCCCTTCGCCGCCTACGCCCAATACTCGGACCAGGCACAACTTCAGCATCCACAGCTTGCGGCGAAGCCTCCGCCGCTGCCACATCCAAGGCCGCAAAGTAGTCCAAGTCCTCATCCGACGACTCCTCAGTCAACTCAACCGAGCTCCCAGAGTCACCAAAATCAGAAAACTTAGATGCAGACCCATCCGATTTATTACCATCATCCACGGTCGAAGCCGCCAAAAAATTAGTAGTAGCAGTTGCGTGCGCAGGCCCAAAATCTTGAACCTGCGCAGCAACCAAGATTCAGCAACATATCCAAAATTCCCTAACTACCCACACCGACTAAGCCACCTGCGAAGACCCGGCCGTCGCGGGATCCTCCGCTGTCGGCTCCGCCGCCACCTTCACAGGATCCTCAGCCCTCGGCGTGGCAGTTGGCAACGGGCCTCCGCCGGTCGCAGTGGCTGCGGGGTCATCAGGAACGCCTTCGACGGTTTCCGGGGGCGGCTCCAGGGCAACCTCGGACACATCCGCCGCCGGGATCGGCTCTGGCTCAGGTAGCTCGCTGTTCAATGCCCCGAAGTCAAACACCCTCTCGCCACGCGCCGCCTGAGACACAACACACAAATTCAGCAAACCCATACATAGCCCACATTCAACAAACACCAAACAAAAGCCAAACATTACCTGACCCCTCGCCGTCTCGGCCCGCTCCCTGACCACCTCCCGACCGTGGGGGCCCCACATCCGGTCGTAGAGGGCTCCCGCAGATTCCTTTACCACAGGGTCCTCAACCTTGTAGATATCGTGCTCAAAGTCCTCATTAGCTTGGTCGAAGACCTCATAGTGCCGGCACCCTTCGCGAGAGAGCACGTTCATCGCCCCCTCGCAGGTGACCAGGGAGGCATATGACATAAACCCCTCCACGATGGCGGGAAGCGCCACCAACTCCTCCTGTATCCACTCGAGGCAGCGAAGTCCGGGCTCTCGGTCCGGCACTTCGAAGTCAGCGGTCCGCGCGCCCAGCTCATGGTATGAATCCATAAGCTGTTTGCGTGTCTGCTCAGCCTCCGAGCGTGTCGAGGCCTCGGCCCTCTTCACACGAGCCTGCAGAGCGCTGAGCCGCTCCTCCAACTGCTCGGCGCGCTGCTTGGCAAGACTGCCCTCCGCCCGCGCCAAATTGGCCTCCGCCTGCACAGACTGCGCCTTGGCGAGGGCCTCATTGGCCTCCTTCCTCTCCTCCACCAGTTGGCGCCGGAGGTCAGTCTTCTCACCCTCCAGCGCGGCCACCTTATCCGCCAGCTTGCGGCATTTACTGTCGGCGGGCGACTTTTCTCGGACGGCGTCAGCATGTTGCGTCCGAAGTCTCTCGACTTCGGCAGACACAACTGCCGTGAGGGCCCCCGACGCCGCGCGGTCTGCGAAGTCAGCCACCTACAAGACACACATAAGGCCGCAGCCCCGACGAAGCCGGTAAAAAACTGAAGTCTAGCTCAACGTACCTGACTTAGTGCCTCCTTCATCTCCTTCAGCCGGCGGGACACAGCACCCGCCTCGTCCCTGACGGCAGCAAGTGCCGGCATCTTGCCACCGGCACTAAGAGCACCGCCCTTTGCCTTTGGCACTACGACAGCCGCCGTGGTCGCCGCGGCAGGCGGAACAACAACAAGTTGGCCTTCGTCCGACCCTGCGACATATCAACAAATTATAAAAAAAAACTCGAGCCAACGACTTACCAACAAGATAATCGTCCACACTAATGTCGGTGGCGAAGTCGGCGACGCACTTGCCCGGCGGCGGCAACCCTCGGGCCGCCTTCGCGGCCTCCGGCACCCTGCTGGACGCAGGGCAGCCTTCGCAGACTTGGAACCACCGGCGGCAACCGCCTTCGCAGCCTCCGGCGCCCTGCCGGATGCAGCGACGGCCGACTTCGCCGCCAGTGGCGGCTGGCCTCCGCCGGGGGCAGTAGCCTTCGCAGCCCCTCGCTGCCTCTTCGGCCTGGCCTCATGAAGCCTGACGACCGCCTGGCGCTTCTGTGCAGCTCCCTGACGATCCTTGTCCATCACTTCCGACACAACAGCAGCAATATTTCGCCCGTAAGGAAACACTTTCCAATCACGAACCATGCGAGATGTAAAAAAGTCTTCGCTGGCCGCGCGGGGGATAGGAACATTCTTAGGCCACCAACCCTCGGTAACCCTCAGCATCCGCGCCGAAGACTCCCGGAGCTCGGGCGAAGACATCCTTCCCCCCGGGGCCGCGCATGTCCTCATCAACTCCCTAGCAAAACCATCGGAAACCCCAAGTCCTCCCATAGCAGTACCTAGTTTCCTCTTCTTAGAGGACGGGGCGGCCGCCGGCGCGGGGTCGTCTCCAGTCTCTACCACCGGTTTCTTCCCGCGACGATCCACATCGTCTTGGCCGGGATAACCGCCATATGGCAGACAATTCAACTCGAAAACCCTGTTCAAGCGGTCATTAGACCCGCGAATATCCCAGCTACGCTGGCCCTCTGTCTTCGGCACGTACCGACCAACGACCCGCACCGCCCCATCCTCCGCCTCACGCACAAAGGCGGTCGGATCGCGGCTATGCAGATCCAGCGCGAAGGCAGGACTTCGCACGAGCTTCCCACCATGGGAAGGCATCTGGCGAGGGCATACTTCGCCCAACGCCCAGCCATGCGCCAAAGGCCATACCCCGTACGCCACAAACTCCTCAACCAAATCACGCCCGCTGCTCAGGCCGGCGGCGCACCGAAGGGCCCCTTCGTCTGCATCCTCCTCCGCCACTTCAAACGGCGGGTATGCTGAGTAAAAATGCGAGCACATCTCAGACACGGGGAGCCCCGGATGGTCTTCGACTGTGCCCTCCGCAACGTAGAACCAAAACTCATGCCAATTGCCCCACTTGTTGCGGGCGCAAGGAACCAACTCAACTACCTCCATCGTGGTCTTGCCGGTCTTCGGCGTAAATGTACAGGACCCAAACTGGGCAACTTCATCTCCAATCATCGTCTTCTGCCAGTGCAGGCAATAGTACTTCGCGAAGACTTCGACTGATGGCTGCCCGCCGTACGAAGTCGTCGCCCAGACATACTTCGACAGAGCCACCACGGCGTTCGGAGTCAGCTGATGGATCTGAACATTAAATCTGCGCAGGACTTCTCCCACAAATCGGTGCGCAGGCAGGCGAAGACCAGCGGTAAAGAACGCCTCAAACACAACCAACTCGCCCTCCGGCTCGGGGACCTCCTCCGTCCCCGGAACACGAGCGACTCCCCCGCCAAAGTAACCAAGCTGCTGCATATCCTGCATGCGGACCGAGGACATCCGCGACACACCGAAATCCACCGTTTCGCCGGCGCGCAACTCCTCCGCCGCCACTGTACTCAGCGTCTCCTTAGACGACGCGTCGGCCGGCGGTGTAGCGGCAGCCGAAGAAGAAGAGGTCGGCATCGCTACGTACCGTCGGCGGCGGCGGGCGGTCTGCTTCACTCGGGCCAGATCTCCGGCGAACAAGAGCAAGGAGGGCAGACGAGCAGCAAGATGGTGGAAAAAGCGGCTAGGGTTTTCACGGAGCACGGAAAGATAAAGTTTAAAACATGCCGCCCCCCGCCCCCTTTTATACACAGGGCGCGGCGCTTCGGGAAACCCGCAGTCCAACAGTACGGTGTCAAATCAACGGTCATGTCAAAAACCCCCGCGGAACCACTTCGAAGAGGGCAGCGTCTCCGCCATCTAGCGACGTCTTCGGCACCAGATGACTTAGTCGAACTGGTCCCTCGGAGGGCAAATGTTGGGGCGAAGGCGAAGACGCCACCCTTCGCTTGATGCCTTCGCCGCAGTCATTGGACCAACGGAGACAAAACAACGGACAGGCTCACCCCTCGTCCCATACGTCATCGGACGAACACCTGTGACGAGGTCTTCGCATCTCGCAACCTCGTCCAGCGTAGAGGCCCACGTGTGATCCGGCCCATTGTAACATGCCCTGCATGGCCGCTGCGTGTTACAGGCCTAATTTGTAATCGCATCCCTGTAATTACGGTCTGTAACCCCGCTTTATGGGAATATTCCAGGGATAACCTAGGTGTCTGAGGGCACATGCGTCCTTAACACAGGACGTTGGGCACTCAGATACCTATAAATACCCCCGCACAGTGCCCTTGAGAGGCTACATTAATAGAGCTATTGCCATCTTGCGCGAGAACCCTGTTTACATCACCACACTCCCCCGTTGGATCCCCTTGCAGCAGAGAGCAAGTTCCAACAGGATCGAATGTCACATATTTACTACATAGCAGGAGTTCTATACAAAATAAATAAATAATTACATCATATGAAGACAACGATCTAGCAACCCAAAGTTGATTGGAAGACGACGGCCTAGACCTCTCACGAACTCATCACAACATCTTCCATCCGCCACAACCTGCGGTACCTGTTCTTGACCTATGGGGGGTGTGAGACAGCAAGAGTGAGCTCACATACGTTCATAGCTCCACAAGTTGTGGGGAATAATGTGCCTGAACTCGCCAAAGGTGGGAGCTCACATGAAGTGTAAGGCTTACCAAAGAGGATTGTTGAAGCTGAGCATTGCTTTTAAAGTTGGTCAAAATTTTATTAGCAATTACTATGTATAAGTAAATACCAACCCAATTAAGTAGTAGAACAAAAGTAACAACAACACCCTCAGTGCAATGCATATGACAAATTGAATTTAGTTCCATAAATTACTCGTGTGAGTATCTGAGCTGCTCATGACCGTGAGCACGGCTAGTATACTAGTTTTACACTCTGCAGAGGTTGCACATCTTTACCCACAAGTCATGTTACCCATCTGCCAAGAGACGGCCAATCCCATACACCTCTACCTAGGAGGCGAGGCAGGGTAAGACTACGAGGCCTTTACAAAGTTCCACTAGCTTCAGCAAACCCACTATAGTTTCTAGGAAGCTCCATTGCAGGGACCCCTCGCCTATGGCGGAACCGCGCGAATTATTCCAGCATAAGTGCCCAAGTCGCACCCTTAAAGGCAGCAACACACTTAAATCGGAATAACCCGTCAGTCCCTCGGATCTAGTCCGATAAAGCCACTTATCCTGGATCGAATACCACTAGATCACTCGAAGGTGAGGCACAGAGAAATACAATGAAGCATAACACCACAAATTTAATAAGTATCAATATTGATTACATTATCGGAGTTTCAAAAGCAGTAACAATATTTTTAATGCAGCAGAAATAACTAATGGGAAAAAACCGAGTAACATGGCGAAGCCTGGCCACGCTACTCCTCCTGGTCCTCTCCTGCAGAAGCAGTAACCCACTCGACCGTCTATCCCGGTGGCAGGGATGGAGGCCAAGTCACACCATCAACCAAATCAAGGAGGTACGTACAAAAATTGTGCCACAAGCAAGGCTGGGTATACTAATACTCAGTTAGACTTACTCGGTGTGAGGAGTCTACTCCTCTACCTCTAGACATGCAGCTGCTTGGTTGAGGGGTTTGGTTTGCCAAAAGCACTAGCTGAGTCTAAAATCAAGTTTTAGATTTTCACGTTCTAGAATAATAATTTAGACTAGATGAGAATCTATCTATTCATACATGGTATCAAACATTATATCAATCAACATCTTTTGCCAGTTATCTTATTTCCACTTATTACTCAATGCAATACAATAAATCAAGCAGTCTCATTAGCTGCGAGAAGCAGACAATTCGAATCGAGTTTTAACCTTGCAAGGTAAACCTAAACACACGACATGTCAGGGCACTCTGTCCCCACACACGTCAACCGTCCCCATCGATCCCCCGTTCGCGGCCAGGTCTCACCGCCTTGGCATACAATGCTCCACTAGCCCCGGCTGCCGCCGTGCAGTGGCCGCACTTGTACCCACCATATCTAGAATGGGAGACCCAGTCTCAAGACAAGTGAGGAGAAAAGTCCTCGCCCGGCTTCACTCAGGTACTAGGCTTACCGGTTACCATATTTCCCGACATGTGTTTAGTACTTTCAAATGCTTGACACAAGTATCCACACGTTAATCCTTATTCCAATTTCGTCTTATAGACAACGCATCCCCATGGATCCATGTCCACAGACCATCATCATTCTGTATCAAAAATAGATACAACCAATTCCTGACCTCGCGCGAGTGCTAGAAAAATCACTCGACTTCTACCGAGATCCTGATTTAGCATATCAGCCATTCGACCTAGCATACTAGTATCCATCTCAAAAGGAATCCTGAGTTCATGCCACTAGGATTTCAGGCAACTCCTACACTTAAGTGCACGGTACAAGCCTACAAACATTAAGTGTAGTAAAATAGCATATATAACGGTTATGCATAAAACCGGGGTTTGCCTGAAATTCAACACTTATATAGTGTTTGCTGGGGAATACTCGCTTGGCGAGCGTCCACTGGTTAAGTCCATCATTCTTCAGGTCGTCCACCAACTGCATCTTGTGGTTGGCACCACATCACTTGCACGATCATCATCTCTCGGTCCTAAATGAGATGCATGATGCATATGTATGAATATGATGAAATATATCACAAGACAATCCCAAAATAGACAGTAGCGAACTAAACATTAAATCATAAGACACTGTAAACAACCACATGCTAGAGTTAGCTATCTACATGTTATCGGGCACACAAGATCAACACTAGTGGAAATACGACGATTTGCTACCTATAATTAACCAACACAAACACGACATCACACGTACAAGTATTTACCACATTCACTTTAATCTTTTATTAGTTACTTTATCATTAAACTACTTAAGCACACGTAAATTTGTTATGACTTATATATAGACAGACTTGGTTAAAAAGGAATAGTCACTTAATCGGGTTTTGCAATCATTCATGATATTCTACTGCAAGCATACACCCTAGAGAACACAAGTTCAATAGAGGACATAGGCATCAATGTCTATGGAACTCCTATATCACAATCAACTAGATAAAGAAACATATAAAACATGGCACACATGCAATCTTAAGCTTATCCATGGCAAGTCTACATTAATTAAATGCTAACCAAACATTTTTAGCAAAAAGGGTGAACTAAACAATCAATTGAGCACTTGCAGATTTTTGGACAACAACACAGCAGTTGCTTGTTTCAGTCATAACTCCCAAGATATTTATCTAAAAATAGTGAACAAATACTTTTTGGAAAGCTTAGGAAACACTCTACAACTTTGGCATTATCATCTCAACATGATTAGACTTTTAGCAAGGTCGAATTGTGCAAAAATAACAGCTCTGTCCAGGTTGGACAGATTCAGGCCCTTTGTTTCAAAACTTTATAACCAGAGACTCATGCATCCAAAACAGGTGATCCTATACTTTATGGAAAGCTAATGAAATTATCTACAAATCATTTATAAACATATAAAGGTGATTCAATATGCAATTTAGGATAAAAGACATTAGAAGGCTTTGCTGTCCAGAACTGGACAGATTCAGTCTTCACACTTTAAACATCCATCACTTAATCTTCAGATCACCAAATAGAGTGATCCAAGACTTTTTGGAGAGCTCAGCAAAAGTACTACTCAACTTTTATAATCACCAAGAAGCGATTCTATGTTTAACTAAATCAAACAACACAGTTTTCAAAATCTGTTCTGACGGTGGACAGAACACAACAACCAGTTTATAAAATTCATAACTCTTAAACTATCAGGCCTATGGTTATGAAATTTTAACACAAGAAAGATAAGAAAAGCATATACAACCTTTTTATAATGACCATGAACAGATTGTAACATTACTTAAGCAAACAATTCACTCTCTGAAATCTGTACATAAATTGGACAGATTCAGTTACTGAATTTGTGAAAAGCACAACTTCTAAACGATCAGACTTATGGCTGTCAGATTTTAACACAAGTAAGATAATAAAATTATCTATAACTTTTCTATATAGCTTTTCTACAGAAAACACAATTTAGTTCATCAAACATACATCAAGGGGGAAATCGCTGCGTGCAGTCCAAAATAGCAACTATAAATTTCAGTTCCAATTTACTTCAAGAATTGTCATGTTCTAGAGACTGAAATTTACTCTAACACTTTATCAATTGTTATAGTTAAAACAATCAAATTAGGACCAACAAGTCGACTTACTAATTTTTATCCAAGTAATTTTGTGCGCTAGAATTACCATACACAATTATCAACGCATTCTCCACGATACTCAAATCCGGTATACATGTATATATCGATGCGCTCTTCATGTAGTAATTGGCATTTTAATTTGGACATCACATGAGCACTACTAATTTTTACCCGCGACCATAACCATACGCATTTAGGTCACAACAAGCAATTCATCGTGATTACGAGCTTAACCAAACCATCTAGCAATTCGGCCAACTAGAGCAACGACGTAGACCACTAAATAACATACACGCCGGCTTGCCTATTATTATCGCAATCCGAGACACAACATACCCTACAACATTTTTATAAACACACATATTCACAAGTATTTTCGCACACCGACCAACTCATACGGATCGTAAACCACTAATCTCCAACTCGCAATCACCATGCATTTACTTCCCAATCATGAACACATACATGTTTATCATACGAGCCGAGTATTTCAATAATTATCCTAAAACAACTAACTCCATTACACACTTGTATCACAAGTCTACTTGACTTACTTGAAGTATCTACTCGAAATCATGAGCACAATTATACACTATATGCGAAGCATAATTTAACGAACGCATAATACGCATCGTCATGGCTCGACTTATAAATATAGAGAAAGCGATGACTACTTTGGCATGTCACCACCTCTCTATATAAGCCAAAACAATTTCTACTATCGACTAAGAGTTCTAAGTATTAAACACATTATTACTTTCCACGCGCAAATAAACCTCAACTTAACACCAGTGACACCAATGGATTTTTACTAAACTCATCATGCACATAACCCCGTCTCGCATACAACCATATTGTGGCGTGCACTCGAGACACTTCAATCAATGTGGCGCGACCACTAATATATGAACTCTGACACTAATGTCTTAACAATACATCCTCCACGCAACTAGCATTTTCAAAACTACTCGTCACATTAATAAATATACCCCGATATAATTATGAATCCCATCACATTGCATAAAACAAATACACTTTTCACATAAACACCTATCGATGCATTTCCCAAAACATAATCCGCATTTGTAACTTAGTATTCGCATCAAACAACGCATCACATATTTTTCCTATCAAAATATAAAAACGACCAAGTTCTTTTCCACTTCATTTTCTTCTCTACGCGCTTTCATTTATACAATTATATTTTCACGCACATATTCACGTCATCGACTGAATCGTAAATAAAACAAAATCACATTTTTTTCTAAAGCGAACAACCTGACCGAAATCCGAGTGGAGTTGGGCATGCGTCCACGGTATAGGTGCTTCACCGAATCATGGGTCACGCTAGTGAAAGGGAAATGTGCCTTTGGGCCATTTCTAAATATTTTGGTGATTTAGTGTCCAACACAAATGCCTAAGTGTTGATCTATGCAAAGTGGTGGACAAAGTGCAAATCAAGTCAAAAGGTATGTTTCTAGACTTAGTACATTGTTTTATGGACTGATGTATTGTGTCTAAGTGCTGGAAACAGGAGAAATCAAATTGGAAAAAAGATGGCTTTGTTCAGCCAAAGTCTGCTCAGTCTGGGTGCACCGGACTGTCCGGTGGTGCACCGGACAATGTCCGGTGTCCCAGGCAGACTCAGGCAAACTTGCTGCTCTCGGGAAGTAATTAACGGCGTACGGCTAAAATTCACCGGACTGTCCGGTGAGCCAACGGTCGGCCGGGCCAACGGTCGGCCGCGCGATATGCGCGGGACACGTGGCCGAGCCAACGGCTAGTAGGGGCACCGGACTGTACGGTGTGCACCGGACAGTGTCCGGTGCGCCAACGGCTCCAAGGCTGCCAACGGTCGGCTTCGCCAAATAAGGAAGGAAATCCGCACCGGACAGTGTCCGGTGGTGCACCGGACTGTCCGGTGCGCCAGGCGACAGAAGGCAAGAATTGCCTTCTTGAAATGCTCTCAACGGCTCCTAGCTGCCTTGGGGCTATAAAAGGGACCCCTAAGCGCATGGAGGATAAACCAAGCATCCCTTGAGCATTGTTGATCATTCACACTCCATTCTTGCGCACTTGTTCGACATTCTTAGTGAGTTGAGCTCCGTTCTAGTGTGAAACTTGTGATAGTCTCTTGAGCTCAAGTCTGGGTCTTGTGTGTGCGTATTTGCTGTGATCTTTGTGTCTTGTGTGAGTTGCTCATCCCTCCCTTACTCCGTGCTTCTTTGTGAACATCAAAGTGTAAGGGCGAGAGGCTCCAAGTTGTGGAGATTCCTCGCGAACGGGATATAGAAAAGAAAAGCAAAACACCGTGGTATTCAAGTGGGTCTTTGGACCGCTTGAGAGGGGTTGATTGCAGCCCTCGTTCGTTGGGACGCCACAACGTGGAAGTAGGCAAGTGTTGTACTTGGCCGAACCACGGGATAAACCACTATGTCTATCTGTGTTGATTCTCTTGTGGTTATTGTGTTTTGCTAAGACTCTTCTCTAGCCACTTGGCATTACTGTGCTAACGCTTAACCAAGTTTTTGTGGCATTAAGTTCAAGTTTTATAGGATCACCTATTCACCCCCCTCTAGGTGATCTCAATTAGGCGTCGCGGCAACATCCAGCAAGGATTTTGATGATGATGCGCAAGCGCTGCACAGATCCAGCGAAACGAGACGCGAAGACGGTCAACTGCGCAGATCGACGTCGCCGCATCAGGCTGTCCAAACACCAACGCGACGCCTTGGGTCGAGACAGCGCAGTTTCGTGTCGGCGTATAAAAATCTGGAGCTTGCTGCTAGGGAGAGGGAGTGACAACCACCATGGCTGGGCTCGCCCATGGGGAAGAGATGGGGGCCACGCACCACAGAGGAGCAGAAGTAGGGTACCGAGAGGGAGAAGCTCGAGCTCGTAGGGGGAAACACAGCAGGGGCGCGCGCCGGCCATGGGGACCTCCTGCTCAGAAAATCCCGCGCACGAGCAGAGAGGGTCGCGGCGCGCTGCTGAGGGAGGGGCACCGGCGTTGGGGAGGAGCGGTGTCGTGGAGGAGAGCAGAGGCGTCGCAGATCTAGGCGTCCAGGAAGGGTCGCCGGACCTGGGGGACACCAGGGGCGAGGGGCCAGCATGGTCGGCATCCATGGAGAAGAAGCTCATGCGTGCTGGGGAGAAGGGCTCCCAGCTGCCGACGCCATGGAGAATGGGGGGGCACCATGGGTGACAACGAGGAAGATGTCGCCAGGGAATGGGAGCTGCTGCTCCCTGCGCTGAACTAGATCGGAGGGGAGCTCGGCGTCCACCATGGGGAGGAGAAAACGCTGGGGGTGGCCTTCGGAGCTCCGGCGTCCGCGCAGAGGGAAGCCTGGCTCCATGGGAGGAACACACGCGCCTGGAAGAAGGGGAGGAAAGGCTCTGCACTTGGGAGCTTCTGCAGAAAGCTGGGTGTCGAGTGGAGGAATGGAGCAGAGAATGGAGATGGCACCTTGGCTCCTGTTGTTTACAGGCGACGACAGTGTGCGGTTTGGTGGCTTTGGCTGGCTGATGCTGGTTGGCTGGTGCCAGGCATTGGCCAAGAGCCTAGTGTCCAACGACTGGTTGAGGAGGGATGTGGCCATCCATTAGCTGAGGGCGCAGCGTCCTGCGAGTGGTCGAGGCTACAGTGCGCACGAATTTCATTTGAACAGCTCGCAGCCACGACGAACAGAAAAAGGGTGTTGCTGAAATTCAAAAACTACGTTGACGAACAAAATTTCTAGGGTCGTATTTAGAAAATAATTTGACGCACAATTTAACTAGGTTTTTGAATTAGAAACCTGTAGCTCAGATTAGTTCGCGTAAGTTGTTTCAATAAAAAGTTACTAACGCTTGTCGTTTCTTACTCAGATCAGGTACATGTATTAACTAATCGAGTCGATAATGATTTAAATAGATGCAAACACGTTAATGATTCCACTTGAGAATACGGGTTCGGATAAAATATTTGTACATGGATGGCTCGTCGAGAAATAGGGGTTGGACATAGATCGAAGGTCGAGGAATCGAACTCGATCACGGCTCGACTAGCAACTGTCGAGCGCTTGATTAAATGAGATTTAGACGAGATTTATAGTTCGAGATTGATTATCGAGTTTGTATTCGCATCGAGAATAAAAGTTTTTAACAGGCTCCAAATTTGGCTATTCTTGAGATGGAATAATTCCAAATTTGGTGAAACATTCTTGAGTAACTTGATGAATGGAGATAGATGCGATCGAGAAATAGAAATTCTCACTGAGCATCCGAGATTAGGATAAACCTCCCGACATAACACGAAATAGACACCTGGGGTGTCACATCGCCTGACCGCCATCGCAGCAAAATCAACCCAAGGGCCTCCCTACACTGACCACTCCCCTACTGCCCTTGCCCCTTTCGGGTAAGGTAGTCCTCCACTAGCTTTTCTAATTAGTCAGCCAAGGGCATCCCATACCACCCTTGTGGTAGCACTGTTTTCCCGGGTGGTTCTCCATGTTCCAATTAACATAATGATCTTAACATGAATAGTAAATAACAACTGATAATAAGAGTATAATCATGAATAATATGTATCTCTATACCGAAAACCACATAAAGCAATAGCAGGTACTACCCAAAAAATCAGTGGTAAACAAGGTATAAAGATAGTCAAACTAGAGTAACCTATTGGGTCCCATTAAAATTAACCTATGTAGATCATTATGATTAATCTGAACAAGACTTGGTAAAAAGAAGTGATCAAGGGCACAACTTGCCTGGGACTTGAGATTCCAGGTACCAACTTGCTCTTCAGATAACACGTGTCCTCACTGCTAAACGTAGCAATACAGACAAACATGGTATAGACAAAATTAACCAAACATGTAAACAAAATACATAATAACAATCTACACACTAAAATAAGATTCTAGGAACAGGAATCATTAATTTTGGAGTTATAGATTTTAAGTTATGAATTTCTGAAGGTTTTATTGGTTTTGTACAAGATTAAATAGGATATAAATTTTATTGTGACATTCATGCCAAAACAGTGGTACTAAATGATAAACAATAATATTACAAAATTATAGGATTTGGAATGGATTAATTTGGACTTCATATGAATTTTCTATGAATGAAACCAATTCTAGCATTTATTTCTACATTAAAAATACATTTCTATATTTATTTTCTGATTTTTCCAACTCTCTGGACTGGGCGCCTATTACTAGAGAATTACAGGGGCTAACGCGTAAGTTTCGTAAGACTCAGTGATCAACCCGAGTGGATGGCGGGTTAATTCTTTAGAAATCCAGGGGCACTTTTAGAAAAATGACCGCGGCGAAGGGGTATCAGCTCGTGTGAGCCACAGCATTAGAAACCAACGCTCCAGATCAGAACGGATCACTGCTTAAATCGACATTTGACCCCGATCCTCCGATCGCGATCCAATGGATGAAAACCCGCCACAACACCCGCTAATCTGCACCGCCCCTACTAGGTCCAATGGCTACAACGCGGCCCCGAACCGGTAAGCCATAGTTTAATCTAAGCCGTCCATCTACCAATCAACGGCTAGCTTTATTTCTTCTTCCCCGGTCACACGCACCGACTGCGGCACCCAGACTGCGGCAGCAGTACGCCGGTGAGCACACACATCGACGCTCTAACGCTCTTACTCCTGTTCTGCCAGGTTCT
The DNA here is from genome assembly GCF_902167145.1 of Zea mays. Taxonomy (NCBI): domain Eukaryota; kingdom Viridiplantae; phylum Streptophyta; class Magnoliopsida; order Poales; family Poaceae; genus Zea; species Zea mays. The sequence goes on along the minus strand of NC_050105.1, from coordinate 46,949,434 downwards.
ATACACTTAGGAGGGGAAAGCGAACCTACAAGGGGAGTTCTTACCATAGGGATCGACAAAGGCGCGCCCAACGACGACGACAGGCGGATCCATGGCTCCGGCGAGGAGCAACCAGTCTGTTGACCGCCCCACCTCGCATAGAACGCCGCCCAGCTCCTCAAGCATGATCTCACAAAGCACCCTGGCACAGTCACAAGGCACCGAACGATAGCGCAGAAGGGTTGCCCAACAGCGGCACCCGGATCTGCGGAGATAGTAAGTAGGAACGGCTAGACGTCGGCGCGCTTAAGGATGGTCGCGCCGACGACGTGAGCGACAGTAGAACCGGGCTGGAGCACGAATTGAGTAGAGCATCACGGCAACAGCAGACGGGTTCCCAGGTGAAAATCGCTCATGTTTATATAGCCTAGGGGCAGATAAAGGCGGAAGGCTAGGGACCGGTTCATTGGATCGCGACAGCTCCGGAATCCGCGGAGTCAGTTTGGGAGAATGGACGTCCGTGCAGGAGCAGTCGGCAAGATCTCAGGCGAGGGAATCGGCGTTCTGTTGCAGCATCCAAAACAGAGGGAAACAGGGAAATGTCCCGATGGGAGGAGGATAGAGGAAGCTTATGTGGACTTGTCCCCACATGGCGGTGAAACACCAAGCGACCCGTCAACACACGAGAAAGCGAGGGTGGCCATCAGGGCCCACATGTCATCCATGAAGCACGACTGGGCAAGGCGACGCTGAGGAGCACGCGTGTGGTGCCAGTTGGGCCGCGCGGCTGGATTGGGCCGGCCAGGGAAGAATTGGGCCCAGATGTGGTTTTGGTCCCTTTTCTATTTTCTTTTTATGATTTCCATTTCAAATTCAACCATGATTCAACTTTGAATTTCAAGCATAATTCTAATGTGGACAGAAATCCTATCTTCATATTTATTATTTTTATTGTTACTATTATTATTTTTATTATTTATCTTCCTCCTCACCCTTTAATTCAAAAAGGAATAAAGGATTATCATAATTACCTTTCTCAAATTCTTTACTATATTTTTTATATAAGTTGCGGTCAAATCTAAATTACGTATTTTTTAAATAAAAGGAATCACCCAAATTTATTGGTAAGAAATCAACCTTTCTTTTTATTCATTTATCATTTGAGGTCAAATTAAGTCTTGATTCCTTTATTCAAACAAAATGCATCACAACAAAATCATCGACATGAGATGCATATCTATAAATTTATTTATTTGTTACTTGACCAATATAATTCCATTATTTGAATATGCACAAATAGAAGAAGTTCAAATGACCTCCAAGGTTCCATAAATTCTCAAACACTAAGGATAATTATATTTATTTATCTATTTTCCTGATACAAATTTTGGGCTTTACAGGGGCTCAGCAAGTGGGGGAAAATTATTGCAAGTTAACAAGGTAGGCTATGATAAGCGATAAGCATTTTAGTTGGTCAATATTTTATTAGCAACACCTGTCTTACTAATAAGTGTGTATCCCAAGTATCCCAATTAATCAAAGGTATAAGATAATATTAAAATCACTTAGTGGGATCACATAAGCAAACCATTGGTAGATCATCAGATCTCGATTTATTTTCCATCTTTAAGTTCAATTATCATGTGAGGGTCCAGGTTGCTCTTAACCGTGAGCACGGCTGACATATCAGTTTTACACTCTGTAGAGGTGGTACAACTTTACCCACAAGCCATGTATCCCATCTAGCCTGGGTTGATCGGACCTGTAAACACTGCATAGGTGAATGGCTAGGGATCCATTATGAGGCTTTCACAAAATATCCTTAGTACAAAGCAACCCGCTAAGGTTTCCATGTTAGTATTGATGGCCCTCTGGGTGAGGTAACTTAGCCAAGACTACCACCCCATGTTAACATGAGCTGCCACCAAACCATTGCTACCCCCTCTTGCCCATATTTCAGGTAGGGTTGCTAAAACACTAAGTCTATCGAGCTAATTACCAAAGCCAGAGCCATGATAGCACTCGTGGTTGCACTGTTATCCTAGGTGGTCACTCCATGTTCCATTTAACACAAAATGTTCTTGTTTAACCATCGGGTTAACAACATAATAAAACTTTTCCAGAACATAGTATCATTAAAAGAGTGACATCATATTCATCAAGTTGAGCAATAGCAAAAATTGCTAAGCAAAGCATTTATCCTAGGGTAATTCAAGGAATAAGGTTGGTAATTCTAGGAAATCCTTAATTAGGCAAATCCCATCAAATTATCCAATATATCCAAAAAAGTAAACATTATTATATGCATTACTTGGGTATAAATAGAATATGCAGAGGGAGAATCCACTTGCCTTGCTCGAAAGTATCATGTGGGCCGTCCTCGAACGAGTTTGGTTCATCTACCTCATAGTCTACTTCTAGCATCGATTTACGTATCGAACATACAAAAAGAATACGTATGCCAAATAAATAAACATACACCATTATAGGGGTAATCATTCACTATTACATACACATTCATACATCACACAATTACACTCATAAATACGTCTTAAAGCGTAAATATTTATTAATCCATTATAACTACTACCGCGAGTCATTATTGGTGAAAATATGAGTAGGTGACTATGACACTAGTTTTATCTAGTATAATATAGATAAACATGTATTAACAATCTTTATGGACAATAATTGCTAATTATTTTCTTTATTACTAATAATAGACTTTTGAGTTTTATCCCTTTTCTTTCTAGATAGAAATTATACATATAGCTAAAAATGTTTATTTTAAAAATCACCTAACATTAATATTCCAAAAATTAATATAAATTACTAATTGGACTTTTAATAACATAATCATGGTTATTATAACATAAATAAGCATTTTACTAATTCAAAGTAATTAAGTGCTATACTTATGAACACATTTATCATGTCTAGTAAAAATCTATATTTTCATCTGACCGAGCGTACTTGGCCTAATATTTCTTCTACTTTCTTATATCAATAAAATTATACTTGAACCTCTACTAACAAATATCGTTCATGCGCTAAAGCGAAATTAATCGTAACCGTCTCTTGTATATAAATCACCAAGTTAGTGACTAGTGAAATAATTTATTTTTGAAATATAATTTCATACACCTGTCAAAATATTGTTGCAAATCTTGTTTACAATTTAGTGTATACATCAGGGCCTATTTTCAATAGTTTCTTTACTGAAAAATACCTAAACTAAATTTACACAAAACCAGGGGTTAAAACAAAAAATTGTCTTCTTCTACCTTGGGCTTGTGCCCATGTACAGGGAGGTCGGCGGACAGGGCGCGGACGAGGCGAGCGAGGTGCGGACGGTTCAGCCGGGGCACTGCGCGGGCGTGGACGACGGCGTACGGTCCGGGCAGGGCAAGGGCGCGGCCAAGCGGAGCTCCAGCGGACGGTGTGGGCGTGGTCGACGACGAGCTCGGGAGTGGGGAGAGCGTGAGAGAGAGGGAGCTCGGGGAGGGAGAGAGGAGCTCAGGCAATTCCTATTTATAGAGAGAGGAGGAGAGGTAGAGCCAGGGAGGGAGTAACGACATCGGTGTTCTTCAAAGCCATTAATGGCAGTCGGTTTCTTCACTAATGAAGAGAGAACGTGGGGGAGGACGGAGGGAGAGGGTCACGACGGTTTCCGTTGCTGGATCCGAACGGGCGCGATCGGGGTCGGGCACAGGTGCGGGGCGCGCAGGCACCTGGCGGCAGCGCTTGGAAGGAGGAAGGAGAGGAGAGGAGAGAGGGGGCCGTGGTGGGGCCCACCTGTAAGAGAGGGAGGGAGGAGAGCTAGGGGGCGTGGCCGGTTGGGCCCTGGTGGGCCGAAATGGCCGGTCAGCTAGGGTTTCTTTTTTTCCTTTTTCTTTTCTTTTCTTTTCTATTTAAAAATATAAATAATTATATTTTAAATAAATTCTAAAAATCATAATAATTATATCAGAATTATTTATAACTAAAATATTTATTTTTGGACCAATATTTATATATTAATTAATTGGATTTTCAATATAAAAGAAATTCTATTAAACATCCAAAAATTCAAATATGAGCAAACAAAATTATTCTAAATGTAAATAAAAATCGAACACTTGAAAGAAAATTCATTACCATATTTACCATTAATAATCTAGATGCATTATTTGTAACACCCCTGGTGTTACTGTCACTAAAACTTGAGCATAACATCATGAGCATTGGCATATCATGTGTTTGTTACACCTAGAGTGCACTCACTAGGTAAAACTTTCAAATAAGTTGTATTGGTGTGACTTGATGTGTGATTAACCCTAGGGTAGAGTGCTTAACCCTAAATTAGGCTTATGGATATAAGTGAAGCCCAAATAAGTGAAAACCTCAAAAGACATGAGAAATGATCCTAAGGCATCACATTTGATGGAATTTGGTGGCACCAAAACCCTAGAGGACTCAAAACCCTAAAAATAAAACCCTAGAAACCCAAATTGAAACCCTAGGGGGTTAAGTGCAAATTTTGTGCACTTTTGGACCCAAGTGCAAATACCAAAGTAATAGAACACCACAAATCATGTGTTTCTCACATTTGAGAATTTGCAAGTCAAATTGTGGGAGTTGGACTTATTTGCAAAAGGGAACCCCATGAACTCAATGAGACTAAGTCTGAAATTCAGTAAATATGGTCAACTTTGGAGCTTTATATCTCCAAATCTACAAGAGTTTTGCTTGAGGTCAATACATCAAACCTGTAGAGCTAAAATAAGAGTGCAACTTTTCTTAAGTGATTAAACCTTGGTGTCATATAAAATTTGGAGATAAATAGACCTAAATTCGGGCTGACAGTAAGTCATTGAACTGAATAATGGTTAACTGTGGAGTTAGGTAAACTTTGAGATTGGATTCGACCATGATCCAGTGATTGTTTGACTATGGTTGCTATAGCAAGATTATAGCCGGATCATAGGGCAACAACTTTGTTACAAGCGGATTAACAAGTTGTCATGTAAAAATTTGAGAATTGGGCGCTGCAAACCGTTCTGTCAGATGCTCTGAATGACATTCTGATGGTACAGTAACTGAATCATATCACAGGTTCAGCCCCCCTCACCGCCGGTGACCCTCGTGCCATGATCCAAGCCATCACCACGATTCGTGCTCTTTGGCGAGGAGATAATCACGGTAGGGTAAAAATCTTGGCACCGGATAGGCTCGGACCCGGTTGACGGTGAGCTCGCTGTACCCACATGGGTTGCGGTCGGGCAAAAGGGTCCTCGCCGGAGTTGGCCACCTATCGATCGTGCACCACGTGCCTTAGGACGTTACCACGTCGTAGTAAACCACTAAAGCGTGTCCGGTCATCGCCGGTGAACTTGCCACGGTGAAAGCCACGAATCCTTTGCTCCAATGCTCTCCCCTCTCTCCGGCCGCCAGCGCGCCATTCCAAATTCAAGAGCCATCGCCCTCGGGCCCTATAAATTAAGCATGCTAGGTAGTCACGCATCCAGTGCACCCACTTGTGTCTCGGATTGTCCACTAGAGAGCTCTAATTTGGGATTTCCCCCAAATCTGTCAAGAACACCGCAATGTGTGAGCTCGCCGTGGCCAGCTCTCCACAGGTTCGATCATGCCCTCCTCGCTCTTGTTTTAGCATTCCTGTGTGCTCTTGATGCTTCTCGACCTGGCCAATTGAGCTTGAACACGTAGGATCACCGGGAACGCCTCGGTTTGTCCATTGTTCGCGCTGTCACCGTGGGCAGAGAAATTTGGAGCTAGAACCTTGCAATTGATCGAGGGGTAATGATTGTTAGGGGTAGATTTAGGTGTCAGCCACACCGGAGCACTGATCGTTGCGTTATTCGACTGGTGCAGGCTCGCCGAAGATTGGCTTGTCGCCGTCCAGCATCGTGGGGATGGCGTTGTAAAGAAATAGAAAGGGAGGGGCCTTAGTGCAGTTGTCAGTGAGATAGAGAAACAGTGGAGAAGATTCTTTACATATTTTTCAAACGACCAGGGACCTCTGTGCAAAATAGACACCGCGGGCGCGCGCGGGCGCGCTTTCGCCTATACGTCGGCCGGTTTGGGCTAGTTTGAGCCCAGTACTATTCACCTTTTTCTTTTTCTACCAGACTTAGGAAATCCATAGAAAATTATAGAAAAATGGTAAAAATATGAGACCAATTTTGTTGGACTCCTAAATTTCTCCAGTATTTAATAAAAATAGTTGCAAGATTTTTAGTCCAAACTAGGAATTATGTAGTATTTAAGAAGACCAAAACCAGTCTCTTGAAATTTTAGGAATTATTTAATGACTACAAAAATCACCAAACTTTTTGGATAAGCCTAATATGGTATTTAGCTCCCATGGGTAAAGTTTGACTTGATTTGGACATTGTTTGATTCCTAAACCCAAAACCCTAGCTCCTTAGGGTAAAAATATCTAACCCTACTAAGGTACTGACCTAGAAAAACCATAGTTACCCTAGTGCACCATGAAGGAAAGTTGTATTCAAGATACAACTTGGTGTATCTTTTCTATTATTGCATTTTCATAAATATTACATGAGCATTCATGGTTATATATGGTTATGTATAGAGAACGAGGAAGAAATAACTGTTGAAGAAGAGGAGACTGCTCCATCGACAGAAAATCCACCTGCCGGGAACTTTTTCTATTTTGATATTTGTGGAACAGAGCTCGACTCTCCTACAACACAAGGCAAGCCCCGGTGCATTTGCCACCTCCATGCTGTTTTAAATCTTATTACCTTTATGATGCATTAGGTGATAGGAGTTGTGTGCTAAACCAATTGTTGCATTTCCTTCCTTGAAAGCTGATTACCAATCCTTGATTACCTGTTTTATTAAAAAGGTCTTTCTGATGCTTAGTCCTGCTTAGAAAAACAAATGTTTTATTTTAAACAAACGATGATGCTTCAAGTGGATTGGGATGTTTTCAAAAACAAAACTTGATGGTGGATCCATCATGGCCATGATGGATTCAACATCGGAAAAGATGTACCTCTGCCAGGTACTAGACTTTGGGTTTTTAAATGATAAAGCTGAGACCGGGTGGGTGACTTGCACAATAAGAGAGTCTCGGTGTAGTGTCTTCGTCTGAGTCGATTAAGGACCGTCTCGATGTGGGCCTGCTGACCGAGGACCCTTTAATTGGTCACATGCCTCGTCATGGGTAAGCTTCGCCTCGGGCAGACTAATACCAGAAATGCCAACACACAATGGGAGTGGAGAGATGGCGAGAGTAGCGTGTACCCTCCGTGGCAAGAGGCTAGACGGTGGTGTATCTATGCTCTCGATTGGCGTGAACCCGGTCTGGTCTTAAGAACCCCGGTGGCGAGTTGACATATGCAAGGGTTAAGTGCTACATATGTCGTGTGATTGGAGATCCTCAGCTGAGTATTAATCGATTCGGATCGCCGTTACTTCTCGAACATGAAGATTGGTCACTGACTTACACGTAGCATTCCAGTGAACTAAAAGGGGTGATAAAAGATGGCTAGTGCAGGTCAAGTGCTTGAACTAGGGTAGAAAGAATTCTAGTGACAGGTAATGACTTAACTTGCTAATAAAACTGGTATTTTTGCAAACAAAGTCTTGATTCTTGGCTAAGCCTTACCTTGACTCCCTTAAGCTAGCATATCCTTAAGAGTCTTTTCTTTTGACGGGTAAGACTTGCGAAAGTACACTACGTACTCAGGGTTTTCGAACCCATGTTGTTGTAGGTGAAAAAACAGTAGACTTTTGTTGTTTTTGCTCTAAGGTGGTGCCCAATGATGAACCTCAACAGTGAAGTGGTTGTGGGAGGAGGTTGGCCTCCCTTTGAAAAACAATATACTTTTATGTGGGAGGGGTTTTTGCCTCCCAAGTTTGTAATAATAATACTTATGCACTCTTATGACCTGGTGATGTAATAATAACACTGTTATGAATGTAAATTAAGTTATTGTAATTCGCTTCCGCTTATTCGTTCATCCGATGTATTGTAATATCTGCGTGACGGGTGAAACGCTCATGGGCGAGGAAAGTGATACAGATACCGAACTTGTCGAGTGATTATGTGCATCTACAAGGTTGTACAAGGTCTATTGGACAAGGACAATTGTAGGTGGGCCTAATTACTTGGGAGGTTCCGTCACAGCTGGTATCGGAGCGAAGCCCTGTAACACCGCAGGTGATACTTAGGGTTTTAACTCAAGCCTACACTGTTGAACCCATCATCACATGTGGTTTAGTTTGAGCACCAGACACCAAACTTGGGGATCAAGACCCTAAGTAGGTATAACCCATCTTAGAAGTCATGCCTTGGCCTTATCATGCACAAAAGAGAAGAGAATGACTCAAACCCTAATTCAAATCCCTTATAGGCAGATGGAGCCCTAAAGGGGATTATGGCAAAAAGGCTATGTAAATAAGATTGTCATGACTTGGACTAATTATAAAAGTTGTAGTACACTTAATACCCTACAAAAAATAGAAAGAGAGTGACCCCAAAAAGAACTCAGAAAAACCCCAAAAAGGTCACCAAAGAAGAGAACATAAAAGAAAAATCAGGTTTTTCTTAAGTTTAAAACCAACCCTCTTTCAAAGATCACACATGTTCATCTTTTTCCCAACCTCAAAACCTTATGCCAATTGACAAAATGGCACCTAAAGACCTCAAGCACACCCTGGAAAAGTTTGAACCCAACCCTAAGTCGTTTGACACGACTTGACATGGCTTTTGTCTCGGTGTGGACAGCTCGAACAGAGCCAACTTCTCACCACCATATCTCTCTACCCAAACCATATCTTTGCTTGGAACTCACATGGAAAAGGTAGGATTTGGTGCAGAGACGAGACCGTACACGAGTGTTTTGCTAAGATCTGCACGCTATGGCGACCAAATCGGCCGTTGAACCCTGACAGAAGTAAACCCAACGTGTTCGACGTGGACTGACACTCAGGGGCTCGCCCAGAGCACGCCCGCACGCGAACCCCTGCGCACCCTCGGCCGCCCTGCGGCTATAAAGCCCACCCTAGTGCACTGCCATCTTCCCGTTGCCTCCTTTGTACCACGCCTAAATCTCTCAAGCTCGCCCACAGCTCCGGTGACCTCCCCGCGACCCGCCAGAGCCGCCCGAGGGCAACCACCGTGGCCAAACCCTTTCCCGTCCACCTCCGCTCGATCCGAGCCCTCGGATAGTTTCCCCAGAAGGCCGTGAAGCTTGCCCGAGCTTGAGCCGAGGACCAGCCCCACCGGAACAGTGTAATCGCGCTCGCCGGAGTTCGTGAACCCACCGGAGCACGTGGATCGGGTAACCCTCTGCACCATTTCTCAATTCCTTGCGCACATGGCCTCTACATCACCCCGTGGAGCTCCTCGTGCACTTTAATTAAACCCCATTGCCGTGGTTTGGCCGGAGCAGGAGCCGCCGCCGACCTCCACCGCCTGCGCTCGTGGCCAGGGTAGCTCCGACCACCTCTGACACCGACCCGCACACCGACGTGACCGCCGTGACCTCCCCGACGTCACTGACCACCCCGCCGAAGCTCTACTGCCGCCGGTAAGCCTCGCTGCCGTGATCTTTGCCACGGTTACTGTTTCAGCCAGCCAGGGATCGCGAGTTAGGTTTAGGTTAAGTCCAGAGGGTTTTGTGCAAGGTCAGTGACTCATGCAAATAGTAGACCGAGGGCTGTTTTTTGAGAGAAAAGGGGGAGAAAACATAGGGGCTTCAACACAAATATGTATTTCTTTTCCATTTCGAATTTACTTTTCTTTTAAATATTGCAGAGAACTTAATAAATGCATAACTTGAAGAATAATCATCCAAAATTAGTCAAACCCCATAGTTCCTGTAATATTTTCTAGAATTTTGAATTAAATAAGAAAACTGCCCAAAACTTAATATTATAGGGAAAAATAGAAATATTGTTAGACCAGGGTTAAGAAAAATAGTGGAGATACTAACCTAGTAGTTACACTGTTTAAAATTAATAAACACCCCATCATACAAGGTTAAAAAAGGTTTATTCACTGAAACTTGTTTATGCTCAAACTTAGGAAAATTAAGAAAAGGGATTAAAAAGGGAAACTAGGGGGCAACCATATTTTTCCTAGCATGCCTAAGTTATGTAGTTCACAAGAAAAATCTATTGAACCATAGTCCAGTGAAAGGAAATTGCACTCACAATTATTCATGAAAAACAGAGAAAACTTTGAAAAGTCATTAGAAAATAATCCTAAGGAGAAAACACCCCTACCTTAGGAATGACTATTCTTGTGCTAAGGAGAACCTAGGAAAAATACAAGTTCTGTTGTTTGATATTTTTCAAATAGCAAGTTAGTTATAAGTGTTTTTTTGGCATTAAACTTTAGAAAATCATAACTGAATAATCACTAAGTAACCCTTTATGATTATTGGCACAGAAGCATGTTAATACCCATAGATACCAGCAAAAATAACTCTTAGTACAAAACCCACAATTAGGCAAGAGTTGTAGTGCAAAGTAACCCCTCTGCCCCAACTTTTGTTATTTTTATCTAGGGCATATTCTATTTATTTTTGACCTCAAATTTATAGGACAGGCTAGGATGGCCAGTATTAACGCACTGTAATTTTTGCAGAATTTTTAGAAATTTTGAAATCACTGTTGTAGTTCAAACCCACCTTAAGGGCATAAATAGCAAATAAAAGGGGACTTAGTAGTGGAAATTAATGTTACCCTAACCAACCCAGCAAACCCCTTGAGTACCCACTAGGACCTTAAAGGGGCAATCCAAGTCTTAGTCCACTATGTTTACCCCTAAGTAAAACCTCAAACCTAAATGGATAAGCATAAACCACTAATAGCCTCTTATAACAAGGAAACCCTAAGTTATTAACTCACTTAGTCTTTCTTCACTAGGCATAATTGTTACAAAATTCTACATATCATAGCATACATATATCTTATTCATTGCATTCGATAGATTGCAACCTCGCTGACGGAGAGTACATCCTCGTGCCAGAGCAAGGAGTTGCTCAGGAGGTAGCCCAAGCTCCAGCACCAGAACCTGCCATCGAGGATCTGCCTGCCCCAGCTTTGGAAGGCTAGCCCCGGTTTTATGCATGACCAGTTCTATATATTATTTTACTGCACTTAATGTTTGTGGGCTTGTACTGTGCACTTAAGTGTAGGAGTTGACTGAAACCCTAGTTGCATGATCCCAGGAGTCCTTTTGAGATGAATACTAGTATGCTAGGTCGAGTAGCTGCTTTATTAATTAGGGATCTCGGTAGAAGTCGAGTGATTTTCTAGCACTCGTGCGAGGTCAGGAAATTGGTTGTATCCACTTTCATATCATACTGATGTTGGTCTGTGGACACGAATCCATGGGGATGCGCGGTCTACGAGATGAAATTGGAATAAGGATTAACGTGCGGATACCTGTGTCAAGCGTTTGAACGTACTAAGCACATGCCGAGAAATATGGTAAATCGGTAAGCCTAGTACCTGAGTGAACCTGCCCGCAGATTGCCCTCCTCACGCGACTTGAGACGTGGTCTCCCATTCCGGTTATGGTGGGTACAAGTGCGGTCACTGCACGATGGCAGTCGGGGTCAGTGAGGCATTGTACGCCAAGGCGGTGAGCCCCTTTCTGTTGCCAGGGAATCGATGGGGACGGTTGATGTGTGTGGGGACGGAGTGCCTTGCCACGTCTTGTGTTTAGGTTTACCTTGCAAGGATAAAACTCGATTCGAATCGTCTTCTTCTCGCAGCTAATGAGACTGTTTGATCCATTGTACTGCATTGAGTAACAAGTGGAAATGTGATGATTTGGCAAAAGATGTTGATTGTTAAATGCTTGATGCCATGAATGATCAGATAGTACACATTTAGTCTTAAGAGAGTCACACTAAAACTTGAAAAAAGCTAAAACTTGATTTTTAGACTCAGCTAGTGCTTTTGGCAACCAAACCCCTCAGCCAAACAACTGCATGTCTAGAGGTAGAGGAGTAGACTCCTCACATCGGGTAAGTCTAGTTGAGTATTAGTATACTCAGCCTTGCTTGTGGCATAATTTTACAGGTTCTCTGGAGGACATGGTTGCTGGAGTGACTTGGTCGTCCATCTTGCCACCGGGTTGGACAGTCGAGTGGGACCCTACCTCGGCTGAGGAGGAGCATGAGGAGTGATGGGACAGGCTTCCCCATCCCTCCATTTATCGTTAGTTTTATTCCGCTGCATTCCGAACAATGATCACTACTTTTGCTAAAACTCCGATGATGATGTAATAAATTTTGATACTCTTTAACGTATGGTTTTATGCTTTATTGTATTTGCTATGTGCCTCACCATCGAGTGAGTATGTGGTACTGGATCCTGTTCGTGGCCTCGTCGGACTAGATCCGAGGAACTGACGTGCTATTCCTATTTAAGTGTGGTCTAGCCTCTAAGGCGGGACTTAGGCACTTAAGCTGGAATAATTCGAGCGGTTCCGCCACAACTGGTATCGGAGCTCGTACCACCACAGAGGAATCAATAAAATGTAAATACCATCCTTTTCAAAAGTAAAACTTGATAGAAACAAATGTTGGATAGATCGTAGGACGATCAGGATAGACCTAGGACGTGAAGCCTTAGGATGATAGAGGGGTAGCTAGGTGGCTATTTAAGTGAGCCCTACAGGCTACTATGAGGGATGGGAGTTCTTCCCTATTCCCTCTAAGTTGAAATAAGGTCGTCTAGGACGAGCATGCATGCATTCTTACTTAAACTATTGATAATTAGGTAAAAATTCTTAACACGAGATAATGATAGATTAAGTACGTTCAGTGACCTTATCGTAACCTTCGAGAGGCCAAGCCCTAATTCCCTTTTTGTTTTATAATTCTTTTTCTTTTTCACTTACACTTAACCCTACACAGATGACTTCTCATGGATCCTCGGACGAAGGGAACGCACAGTCCCACATGGACGGACTTGCACGAGAGGGTTTTCCCCGTATCCTGTGGGAGGTACTTCAGGGAGCCGGTTACACGACGCCTCCCCAGTACGCGGTGCGGCTATTTGAGAAGCACCGAGTGCCCCGCTGTAGGGTGAGGATGACCCTAGAGCCTCACCCCTTACAGCCAGGCTGGCGTTCGTTGGACTCCGAGTCTTTCGGATACCGGGCTGAGGATACCATCGAGGCGATTGTTCTCCACGGGCTGACCACCTTCTGTGGTTTTGATCCCTTGGAGCTGTCTACTCATCCCATTGGCTTATTCCCTGCTGAAAAGGAGGACGACCCAATGTGGAAAGACCGAGTGGAGCATGCCAAGGATATATGGGCTCTTTACCCAAGGCAGACTGTGCACTTAACGGTGCGATGCATGGATGCTCTATATCGTCTGTAGGTGAGGCAAGGAGAGGCAATGTCTCATCTGATGGCATTATTGGAGGCTACCAAGATTACCTTGGATAACAGAGAGGATCTTGTGGTAGACCTGTCCACTGAGATGGTGGAAAAGGACCTACAGGTGGAACAGATGTCCAACGAGATCCAGGAGCTTGAGGAGCTAGTGGGAACCAGGGAGAACACCATTGAGGTTCTCGAGGATCAGCTAATCAACACTCAACAGCAACTTGCGGAAGCTAACCAACATTTGGATATGCACCACCAGGAGATCCAGGACATGGAGGCCAACGAGGATGTCGACATCGAGGGAGGAGAGGAGCCAGAGCCTGCCTCCAGCTTGGACACTGCTGGCTCAGAGAGACCACCTTCCCCCGAGTTGAGCGTTGCCTCGTTCGCTCACTAGGTTGACGGGATAGAGTTAGAAGTGTGTGGCAGTAGTACTCCTCGAAGCTAGCTTAGCTTTTGCACCCTTAGGGTACTAGGCTAGACAGAGTTGAGTCTTTTGGGTCACTGATTTAATCTTAGCAAACTCTTTTGGGAGTATGGATGATGAATGATGTCAGTTTTAATTTATGAAGGAAAGTTTTATGCCATGTGGAATCTTTTTATGATTTATGCAAGAAAATAGTGGTTTTACCCTTGCAAATCTTTCACCGCGTATGAACCTTGACATGGGAAATGTGATATTGAGAGCATTCTTGATTTTTTAGATGGCAGGAAGAGCGCGTCGTGGACAGAATGAACGCATTCCTCCGCCACCGCCTCCTACCCTCCAAGAACTGATGGCTCAGCATAATGAGATTCTGTGACAGTTGGCTCAGCGTCAGCCGCCACCTCAGCATTATGGTAGTGGTGATCATCAGCGTCACCCAGCAGCAGCCACTTATCAGGAGTTCCTCAGTACGCAGCCGCCGTTGTTCACTCGGGCTGAGGATCCACTGGATGCTGATGTATGGCTTAGGGTAGTGGAATCCAAATTCCCACTACTCCACGGAGTTTGTTCAGATGTGACTAAGGTCAGGTTCGCCACCCAGCAGCTTCGCGGACCCGCGCAAACATGGTGGGACCACTTTCTTGCTATGCAGCCAGTTGACCATGAGGTGGAATGGAGAGAGTTCAAGGCAGCTTTTAGGGGGCATCATATACCAGCCGACATTATGGACCGCAAGTTCAATGAGTTTCTGGCACTCACTCAGGGGAATCAGACGGTGTTACAGTATGCTAAGGCCTTCAATGACCTGTGCCAGTATGCCGGATACCATGCAGACACCGATGAGAAGAAAAGGGACAGGTTCAGGAGGGGGCTCAACACTAAGCTCCACGACCGTGTCAACACCGTTAGGGCCAACAGTTACAATGAATTGGTCAACATGGCCATTTCTCAGGAGGACTGCATCACAGCCCGTCAAGCCGAAAAGAAGAGGAAGACCCCTGTGGCAGGATCATCAGCTCAGCCACAGCGCTTCAGGATTATATCTGACACTTAGAACAGGGGACCTCAGCAGCAGCAAGGACGTTGGGTGATCCGACCACAGCAGCAGCAGCAGGCACCCAACCGCTCTCAGCCCCCAGTTCAGAGGAACAATCAGCCATAGTAGCAGCAGTACCGTCAGGCCAATGACAACAGATGTTTCACTTGTGGTAACATTGGACACTATGCCAAGAATTGCCCCAGAAATCAGCAGCGGCAGGGGCAGAGTTCCAACCAGAACCAAGGCAAGAGGCAGAAGGTGCAAGTGAGGCAAGGCAGGATGAACTTCACCACCATGGCTGATATTCCAGAGGGAGCACCCGTCATGACTGGTATCTTTTCAGTTTTGAATTATCCTGCAATTATTCTTTTCGATTCTGGTGCATCACACAGCTTTATTAGTACCAAATTTAGTGCCAAGTGCCAATTACCTTTTCACCACACCAATGGGGGTATTACGATTTCAACACCAGGAGGCAGGGTTACCACCTATCAAATCAATAGGCAGGTGCCTATAACATTTTGTAGTTTTGTGATTAGAACCACCCTTCTCATCTTAGGGTTGGAGAGTGTGGACATTATATTGGGAACTGATTGGTTATCCAGGCATCAGGCAGTACTTGATATTGCTGCAAGGGTCATTGAGATTCACTCCCCTACTTGTGGCGAGACTACTTTATATTTACCTAACCAGGGATGTACCCGATCCTGTGCCTTCACTATGATAGAGTCGCCTGTTGAGAAAATCCCAGTGGTCTGTGACTACCCCGATGTTTTTCCGGATGAATTACCAGGAATACCACCCGACCTGGACATCGAGTTTGCGATTGAGTTGCAACCCGGGAATACACCTATATCCAAGAGACCCTATAGAATGCCTCCAGCAGAATTGGCGGAATTGAAAAAGCAACTGCAAGAGTTGTTGGACAAGGGGTTTATTCACCCAAGTACTTCAGCATGGGGATGTTCTGCCTTATTTGTGAAGAAGAAAGATGAGAGTTTGAGATTGTGTGTTGACTACCGCCCTCTCAATGTGGTGACCATCAAAAATAAGTATTCATTGCCTCGCATTGATGTATTGTTTGATCAGTTGATGGGAGCCAAAGTATTCTCCAAGATAGACCTTCGCTCGGGCTACCATCAGATCAAGATCAGGGCCAGCGATATTCCGAAGACGGCTTTCTCTACCAGATATGGGCTTTATGAGTATTTGGTGATGTCTTTTGGGCTGACCAATGCCCCGGCTTACTTCATGTATTTGATGAACTCAGTGTTTATGCCAGAGCTGGACAAGTTTGTGGTGGTCTTCATTGATGATATCTTAGTTTATTCCAAAAATGAAGCCGAGCACACTAAGCATTTGCATACCGTACTTCAGAGACTGCACGACCATCAGTTGTATGCTAAATTGTCCAAATGTGAATTCTAGTTGAGGGAAATTAAATTTTTGGGTCACACCATTTCTCAGGATGGGGTATCCGTTGATCCTGAGAAGGTACAAGAAGTGATGAATTGGAAGCCTCCTACCACTGTACGGCAAATTTGGAGTTTTCTGGGATTGGCAGGGTATTATCGGCGATTTATTCTGGATTTCTCTAGGATTGCCAAGCCGATGACTGAATTGTTGAAGAAAGGAGTCAAGTATGAATGGAGCCAAAAATGTGAGGATGCCTTTCATACACTTCGACAACATTTGACCACAGCACCCGTGCTAGCTCAGCCGGACAATACCAAACCCTTTGAGGTTTACTGCGATGCTTCCGGTACTGGATTGGGATGTGTCTTGATGCAAGACAACAGAGTCATTGCTTATGCCTCTCGAGCACTCAGACCCCATGAGCAAAACTACCCCACACATGATTTGGAGTTAGCAACTGTAGTTCATGCTCTCAAGATTTGGAGACATTACTTGATGGGCGGCTCACTGTAATATTTACACCGATCATAAGAGTCTCAAGTTATATCTTCACCTAGGCTGAACTTAATATGAGGCAGAGAAGATGGTTATAATTAATCAAGGACTATGATTTGGAGGTGTATTACCATCCTGGCAAAGCCAATGTTGTGGCAGATGCTTTAAGTAGGAAAGCCCAGTGCAATTGTATGAATATGGATGCAAGAATCACCACCCTTTGTGATGAGTTGTGCAAACTGAACATAGACGTTGTTTCCTCCGGTGCTTTAAGTTATATTTCAGTGGAGCCCACCTTACATGAGCAAATCGTTATGGCACAGATTGGTGACAAGGGTGTTCAAGTTATTAAGGAAATGATCGAATAGAAGGTGGAAAAGTACAAATGTTTCTATCAGGACAGCAAAGGGATTATATGGTTTGGAGACCGATTGGTTGTTCCCAAGAACCCCGAGCTCAGAAAGAAAATATTGGACGAAGCTCACCTTTCCAAATTTTCCATGCACCCCGGCAGTAACAAGATGTATCATGACCTCAGATCTTTGTACTGGTGGACCAGAATGAAAAGGGAAATTCCTAAGTATATATCTGAATGCAACACTTGCCAGAGAGTCAAGGCCAGCCATTTGAAGGTAGCAGGCACCTTACAGCCCCTTTCCATACCATCTTGGAAATGGGAGGATATTTGCATGGATTTTATCGTGGGATTGCCCAATATCTCCCGACACCATGATTCTATTTGGGTCATTGTGGATAGGTTGACCAAGACCGCTCATTTCTTGCCAGTGCATACCACCCACAAGACAGAGAAGTATGCAGAAATCTATATTGATCCAATAGTGCGTTTGCATGGAATTCCGAAGACCATTGTGTCTGACAGAGGAGCACTGTTTGTGGCACGCTTTTGGGAGAAGCTCCAAGAGTCACTTGGGACCCATGTAATAAGAAGCTCAGCATACCACCCTCAAACGGATGGTCAGACAGAAAGAGTGAATCAAATTCTCGAAGACAT
This sequence comes from Zea mays, assembly GCF_902167145.1. NCBI lineage: Eukaryota > Viridiplantae > Streptophyta > Magnoliopsida > Poales > Poaceae > Zea > Zea mays. Next base: position 46,931,679 of record NC_050105.1, on the reverse strand, counting down.
GTTGCGAGCCTGTGTGCTACACTATGGTAAAAATTGGGACAAGTGCCTTTCCTTGGCGGAGTTTTCATATAACAACAGCTACCAGTCCAGTCTAAATATGGCACCTTTCGAGGCCTTGTATGGGAGAAGGTGTAGGACACCACTAAATTGGTCTCAAGCGGGAGAGAGGGAAATATTTGGACCTGACTTGGTACTTGAAGCAGAGAAGGTCAGAGTTATTAAGAAGAACCTAGAAGCTGCTCAGGCCAGGCAAAAGAGCTATCATGACAAGAGGAGGAAGCCTCTACAGTTTGAAGTGGGAGATCATGTTTATCTTAAGGTGTCACCCACCAAAGGTGTTCAGAGGTTTAGAATCAAGGGCAAGTTAGCTCCCCGCTACATTGGGCCCTATGAGATCAAAGCAAATTGTGGACCCGTAGCATATCAATTGGAGCTGCCACCCCACATGTCAGCAGTTCATGATGTATTCCACGTATCTCAGCTACGGAAGTGTGTCCGCTTACCCACGGAAGTACTACCTGAACCAGAATTGGAGATAGAACCAGACTTGTCTTATCAGGAGCACCCCATCAAGGTATTGGATCAAAAGGAGAGATCAACGCGAGCAAGGTCGATCAAAATATATAAGGTTCAGTGGAGTCACCATTCAGTAGAAGAGGCTACGTGGGAGACTGAGGATTTTCTACGTTCTCGCTTCCCCGACTTTTTGCCTAAAGGAGTCGGTACGTAGTCCAAACCCCCACCCCCACCTGCCCTTTGAATCTAAATATAAGAAAAACTTAGATGTTAAAGGTATTGTAAACTTGGAAAAATGGTTTTAAAAGCGCTTCCTTCTGAAGTTGCAAAGAGAATGACATTTGAAAAGCAGTTAACTAGAAGAACTTGGATAAAGGAAAAATGCAACACCCCAGTACACCTTTTTGGTACCCCCTCTAAAGGACCCTACCTAAATCTCGGGATGAGATTCCTTTAAGGGGGGAGGGCTGTAACACCCCAGGTGATACTTAGGGTTTTCACTCAAGCCTACACTGTTGAACCCATCATCACATGTGGTTTAGTTTGAGCACTAGACACCAAACTTGGGGATCAAGACCCTAAGTAGGTATAACCCATCTTAGAAGTCATGTCTTGGCCTTATCATGCACAAAAGAGAAGAGAATGACTCAAACCCTAATTCAAATCCCTTATAGACAGATGGAGCCCTAAAGGGGATTATGGCAAAAAGGCTATGTAAATCACATTGTCATGACTTGGAATAATTATAAAAGTTGTATTACACTTAATACCCTACGAAAAATAGAAAGGGAGTGACCCCAAAAAGAACTCAGAAAAACCCCAAAAAGGTCACCAAAGAGGAGAACATAAAAGAAAAATCAGGTTTTTCTTAAGTTCAAAACCAACCCTCTTTCAAAGATCACACATGTTCATCTTTTTCCCAACCTCAAAACCTTATGGCCCATTTGACAAAATGGCGCCTAAAGACCTCTAGCACACCCTGGAAAAGTTTGAACCCAACCCTAAGTCGTTTGACACGACTTGACATGGCTTTTGTCTCGGTGTGGACAGCTCGGACAGAGCCAACTTCTCACCCCCATATCTCTCTACCCCAACCATATCTTTGCTTGGAACTAACATGGAAAAGGTAGGATTTGGTTCAGAGACGAGACCGTACACGGGTGTTTTGCTAAGATCTGCACGCTATGGCGACCAAATCGGCCGTTGAACCCTGACAGAAGTAAACCCCCACGTGTTCAACGTGGGCTGACACTCGGGGGCGCGCCCAGAGCACGCCCGCACGCGAACCCCCGCGTGCCCTCGGCCGCCCCATGCCCACACCCACGTCGTGGCTATAAAGCCGACCCTAGTGCACTGCCATCTTCCCCGTTGCCTCCTCTGTACCACGCCTAACACTCCCAAGCTCGCCTGCAGCTCCAGTGACCTCCCCGCGACGCGCCAGAGCCGCCCGAGGGCAACCACTATGGCCAAACTGTAATACCCAACTTTGGAAAATAAGAGAAAGAAATAAATCTTCATGTGTGGTACCTTTTCATTCATGATAATTATTAGTAGGCATAGATAAAGCGGATAAATCCTTAATAAATTGTGCATCATGCTGGAGTTTATGTGATTGTGCATTTGTGGATAATAAAAATAAAAGTGTCAATAACAATATATAAATGGGTCTATAGAATTTAAACTCTAACTTGGAGAAACAAAGCATTGGCTTTAACAAAATAAATATCAAAAATAAATAAATTCACCATGCCATGTTTAAGTTGGGAAATTAATGTGAAGATAAATCTACCACGAAATTGAATCTAAATGGGAATTCAAATTATGAATTTAGAAATAGAAAGGAAAAGAAAACAGAAAAAAAAAGAAAAGAAGACTCCCATGGGGCGCTTGGGCCGAAATCCCCCTAGCGGCCCATTCTCCTTTTCTCGCCCGCTGCCAGCAATCGGCCCAATTTCCCTTTTGAACCACGCAGCCACCACCTATCTCCGAAGATGACATGTGGGCCATGCCTGTAAGTCACGCGCGCGGCATGTATGCCTTGTCACTGCCACGTGGGGCCACACTGTCATCTCCTAGCTCCTTCGCTCAACAGAAGCGCAGCGAGATCCGCCGCAATGGTCGGAGTCGTGCGGCTGGGAGTTGACTCCGCGGCCACCTAAATCCCCTTCCGCGCCCACCGGCCGGAATTACCGGATCTGCGCGTTGAGCACCCTGGAGACCCTGGGTATATGGGGGGAAAAGAAGCCCTCGCTCACGCTCATCTCACCAGGACCGCCAGGTACCGATATCGCCGTCTGTGAGGGAGAGCCGAGTGACACCGCCACCATGGTCGCACGCTCCAGTCAGCCGCGGGTCCGTTCCCTGCCGTCTCGGCCGAGCGCCAGCACCTGAGTAGAAGAGAGAAACCGAGGAGAGAGAAAGAGCGGGAATGGAGGGCCGCCGCTTTGGGGGACTTCCTCAGCGATGGCGTATGGGGCCCGGTAATCATGCCAGTGACCTTCGCAGGGCCGCGTGGATGGTTTGGTTGCACTCTGGGTGGTCTTGACGGCGGAGTCGTCGGTGAATTGCTCGCTGTCGTGTCGTCTCCGGTGTGTGCTGCTCAATCCCGTGGTCGGCTCGCCTGCGCCAGTGATTCTTGGTATGGAACCCGCACCCGTTTTCGCTTTCATTACCACAGCAAGTAGGGCTGTTCAATCGAAGTGTGGTGCGCCTATGCCGAGGATTAGCCTCGCCGGTGATGGCTTCGCCGCCGTCCTCTGTTTTGATGGAGGGTGGTCGAGGGTAGGAAGACGAGCATTGGACGGTCGATGAGATCGACGGTCCAGTGAGTGCCACGGCATGGATGAAACCTGGGCCACTCAATCTAGAATAGACGCTAGGGATTAGTCGCAGAGTAGTGTTTCAGCCGCATAAATTGTGATCCATAGGATCCTGATCGGAGGGATACAGGCAAATCGCGCTAAAACTAAATCTGTGCCGTAGAATTCGAATCCTGCGGCCTCTGTGCGATACCGATTCGGGCCGGCCCAATCTAATCCTCGCCGTCGGTGATCAATCGGACGACCGAGAACCGATAATACCCTTTCGGCCGGTGGTTTTACAAAAGAGACCCCCTGTTTTAACCAAATAAACCCGCCGTCCATCGCACGATAGATCTGAGTCTGTGGGGGTTTTTGCATGTTTAGCCTCTGACTTTCTAGTATTTGGTGCAATATCCAGAGTTCGGGGAAAATCAAATAATAAATTTAGAAATAGATTTTTAGTACACAAATAATCCCAGAAACTCATTTTATTCATAGAAAATTCATATGAACCCCAAATAGATCCATTCTAGTTCCTATAATTTTATAATATTATTGCTTATCATCTAGTATCACTGTTTTGACATGAAAGTCACATTAAAATTTATATCTCATTTAATCTTGTACAAAACACATAGAATCTTCAGAAAATCATAACTCCTTCGTTTTAACTCTGATTTGATCCGTTCAAGTTGCGTTAGTCTCGTAGAAACGCGTAGATCATTATTATTTAGTTGTTCTTATGTTTGGTGTGATGTTAATTTTATCTATACCATGTCTGTTTGTATTGCTACGACTAGCGAAGGCGTGTCATCTGAAAAGCAAGTTGGTACCTGGAATCTCAAGTGCCAGGCAAGTTGTGCCCTTGACCACTTTTTACCCAATAATGTTCTTTAATATCATTTATTCATGCATAGGTTAATTTTGATGGGACCCAATAGGTTACCCTAGATTGTTTATCTCATTAACTTGTTTACCCCTGAATCACTTGGGTACTTTGCTATTGCTTTACATGGATTTGGGATAATTATTTATCATATCTATGTTCCAGTTATTTTGTTATTCTATTTATGTTCATGTCAAGATCATTAATGTTAATTGGAACATAGAGCTTAACTTGAGAAACACGTGCCACCACAAGGGTTTAATGGGACGCCCTTGGCTGACTAATTAGAAAAGCTAGTGGAAGACTACCTACCTGAAAGGGGCAAGGGCAGTAGGGGAGTGGTCAGTGTAGGGAGGTCCTTGGTTGATTTTGTTGCGATGGCGGTCAGACAAGAACCCTGCATTGGAGCTTCCTATAAACTGTAGCGGGTTTTCGGAAGCTAGTGGAACTTTGTAAAGGCCTCGTAGTGTTGCCCTGCCGCGCTTCCTAGGTAGAGGTGTATGGGATTCGCGACCCCTTGGCAGATGGGTAGCATGACTTGTGGGTAAAGGGTACAACCTCTGCAGAGTGTAAAACTGGTATACTAGCCGAGCTCACGGTCATGAGCAGCTCAGGACTCTCTGATGATTAAATTATGGAACTTAAATTCAATTTGTCATTTGCATATGCATGGGTTTATTATTAATTTTGTTCTTTTACTTTATTTAAGGTTTGGTATTTACTTACACTTAGTAATTGCTAATAAAATTTTGACCAACTACTTAAAAGCAATGCTCAGCTTTAACCATTCTCTTTGATAAGCCTTACACTCCATGAGCTCCCACCTTTGGTGAGTTCATGTCACATTATTCCCCACGACTTGTTGAGCGATGAACGTATGTGAGCTCACCCTTGCTGTCTCACACCCCCCCACAGGAGAAGAACAGGTGGTTCAGGAGGAGCCACGAGGCGAGGAGTTGATCTGATCTAGGTGGCGTTTCTCAGTTGACATTGGCGCCGACGATCCTTAGTTCGTTTTATGTTTATTCTTTTATTTTGTAATAAGTCTTCCGCTATGTAATAAATACTCTGATGTTTTATGACATTTATCTCTATACACTCTGTTATTATATATGTTGTCTTCTTGGCGCATGTATGAGATGCACCTGGCTTTGTTCCTTAAAGCCGGGTGTGACAGAAGTGGTATCAGAGGAAATGTTGACTGTAGGACGAAACCTAGATAGAAATGGATAAACCCTTACCTACTTATCTTATTCTGATTCATTCTATACTTACCTTACTCTGATTCTTTCTATACTTATCTTGATCCTGTCTCACCTTCTACTGTTCCACTCTGACCATTCTTATCTTTTCTACTCTAAGACAAGATGGGTTTCACACCTTGGAATCCTACCACTATGATCTTTTTAAGAAATAGGGAACCTAAGACAAAATTTAAAACTATTTTCTCTATTTAAAAAAAAATGTTGGTTGATTGTTCTGATGGTAAATGCTTGATTTGCTTCTTTGATTGATTGAAACATTATAGTTGGGCATCTTAGCATGTACCACTATAAGGTAATGAATTAGCTTTAATAGCTGACACACTAATCTATTTAGCTAATAAATCCCCCACAGTAACATTCCTCGTAATTACTCTCCTTGTCTACTATTCTTCCTTTCTTACCCTGTGTTTCTAACCCAGATGGACTACCCCTATACTGTTAAAAGAGAGCAGTATAGACTTGATCCTTGGTATGTCATGGTTAAGAAAGGCAAAGACAATTTATACACTATGCTGAAGAAACCGTAGAACTCACCAGTTCCAAAGAAGAAAGATTTGAAGTTGAAATTGCAGTAACTACCACCATCAGACTAGCGACATTCTTAGTAGATGGGAAGTTTGTTGGTGTCAACATCCGTGTGGTTAGAGATTTTCCGGATGTCTTCCTAAAAGAGTTACCAGGGATGCCACCATATAGGGAAGTTGAGTTTGTCATTGATCCCTTACCTGGGCTGCCCCTACTTTCAAACGGCCATACAGGATGTCTGTAGAAGAGTTAAAGGGACTAAAGAAGCAGTTAACGGAGTTACAAGAGGCTGGGTACATTCGTCCGAGTTCCTCACCTTGGGGAGCACCGGTTTTGTTTGTACAGAAGAAGGATGGATCTCAGCGGATGTGTGTGGATTATAGATCTCTTAATGATGTTACTGTGAAGAACAAGTATCCGTTACCCCGTATTGAGGATTTATTTGATCAGATGAGAGGTGTTAGAGTATTCTCGAAGATTGATCTCCGATCCGGTTACCATCAGATGAGGATTAGACCATCGGATATTCCCAAGACAGCATTCTCGACTCGATATGGATTATATGAGTTCACTGTTATGTCATTTGGATTAACCAATGCACTAGCTTATTTTATGAACTTGATGAATAAGGTGTTTATGGAGTATTTGGACAGATTCGTCGTGGTATTCATCGACGACATTCTTATTTATTCCCAGAGTGATAGCGATCATGAGGAACATCTGAGGTTGGTGCTACAGAAGCTACGAGATAACCAGCTATATGCCAAGTTCAGCAAGTGCGAGTTTTGGATTGGCGAGGTGCCATTTCTTGGTCATATCATTTCTAATGGAGGAATTTCAGTGGATCCTGCTAAGGTTAAGGAGATAATGGAGTGGAGAGTACCCACTACAGTTACGGAGATTCAGAGTTTCATGGGACTTGCGAGCTATTATCGGAGATTTATTGAAGGATTTTCTAAGATTGCTAAACCTATGACTTTGCTTTTGGAGAAAGGAAAAGAATTTAAGTGGGACGAGAAGTGTCAAGACAGCTTTGATCTATTGAAGAAGAGGTTGATGTCGCCACCAGTATTGGTTATGCCAGACCTACAGAAAGGATTTGATATTTATTGTGATGCATGTGGCCAAGGCTTAGGATGTGTGCTCATGCAAGAAGGACATGTGATTGCCTATGCGTCTTGTCAGTTGTGGAAACATGAATTGAACTACCCCACTCATGACTTAGAGCTAGCACATTGTGCATGCGCTTAAGATTTGGAGACATTATATTATTGGAACCAAGTGCCAAGTATATGCGGATCATAAGAGTTGAAGTATATATTCACTCAGAAGGATCTCAACCTTAGGCAACGCCGTTGGTTGAAGCTTATTAAGGATTATGATTTGGAGATTCACTATCACCCGGGCAAGGCAAACTTGGTTGCAGATGCCTTGAGTCGAAAGGAGCATGTTCATTCAGCTGTTGTTGCCCAGCTACCCGATAAGATTGTTGAGGATTTCAGGAGACTTAACCTGGGGATAGTTGCTCACACTGAAGGAATTATTATTGATGTGGAACCTACCTTGGAGCAAGAAATCCGCAAAAGGACAAATTGGTGATGCTAAGATACAAGAGATTAAGGATCTTATTACAGATGGCTGAGGTCCAGAATTTACGGAGGATGAGCAAGGCACCGTGTGGTTCAAGGACAGGATATGTGTTCCTGATATTGAAAGCCTTCGTGAGACTATACTGAAGGAGGCCCATGATTCGGATTATTCTATTCATCCTGGTAGTACTAAGATGTATCAGGATTTGAAGCGGAAGTATTGGTGGTATGGATTGAAAAGAGATGTGTCTGCACATGTAGCTGTGTGCGATGTATGCCAAAGAGTTAAGGCTGAACATCAGAGGCTAGCTGGACTATTGCATCCACTGAAGATACCCGAGTGGAAATGGGAAGAGATTGGTATGGATTTCATTACTGGATTGCCTCGCACCCAGAAAGGATATGATGCTATATGGGTGATTGTGGATAGATTGACTAAAGTGGCTCACTTTATTCCTGTGAAGACTACTTATAAAGGTTCTCAGCTAGCAGAGTTATATATGGCTCGGATTGTGTGTTTACATGGAGTACCAAAGAAGATCGTGTCTGATCGATGTTCACAGTTTACCTCAAGATTTTGGAGAAGCTTTAATGAGAATATGAGTACAAAGTTGAATTTTAGTATGGCTTATCACCCTCAGACCGATGGACAGACTGAAAGGACTAATCAAGTGTTGGAGGATATGTTGAGAGCATGTGCCCTTCAGCATGGAGGAAGTTGGGATAAAAGTCTACCTTATGCTGAATTCTCATACAATAATAGCTATCAGGCCAGTCTGAAGATGTCACCTTTTGAAGCTTTATATGGGAGAAAGTGCAGGACTCCTCTGTATTGGGATCAGACTGGAGAAAGACAGTTCTTTGGGCCTGAATTGATTCAAGAAGCAGAAGAACAAATCCGTATAATTCGAGAGAATTTGAGGGTAGCTCATACCAGGCAAAAGAGCTACGCTGATAATAGAAGAAGAGCTTCGCATAGATTTTCTCCATCATTTCTCTAGTTCTTCCTAAATCTCGAGGACGAGATTTTCGTTAAGGGGGGTAGGATTTGTAATACCCAACTTTGGAAAATAAAAGAAAGAAATAAATCTTCATGTGTGGTACCTTTTCATTCATGATAATTATTAGTAGGCATAGATAAAGTGGATAAATCCTTAATAAATTGTGCATCATGCTGGAGTTTATGTGATTGTGCATTTGTGGATAATAAAAATAGAAGTGTCAATAACAATATATAAATGGGTCTATAGAATTTAAACTCTAACTTGGAGAAACAAAGCATTGGCTTTAACAAAATAAATATCAAAAATAAATAAATTCACCATGCCATGTTTAAGTTGGGAAATTAATGTGAAGATAAATCTACCACGAAATTGAATCTAAATGGGAATTCAAATTATGAATTTAGAAATAGAAAGGAAAAGGAAACAGAAAAAAAAGAAAAGAAGACTCCCATGGGGCGCTTGGGCCGAAATCCCCCTAGCGGCCCATTCTCCTTTTCTCGCCCGCTGCCAGCAATCGGCCCAATTTCCCTTTTGAACCACGCAGCCACCACCTATCTCCGAAGCTGACATGTGGGCCATGCATGTAAGTCACGCGCGCGGCATGTATGCCTTGTCACTGCCACGTGGGGCCACACTGTCATCTCCTAGCTCCTTCGCTCAACAGAAGCGCAGCGAGATCCGCCGCAATGGTCGGAGTCGTGCGGCTGGGAGTTGACTCCGCGGCCACCTAAATCCCCTTCCGCGCCCACCGGCCGGAATTACCGGATCTGCGCGTTGAGCACCCTGGAGACCCTGGGTATATGGGGGGAAAAGAAGCCCTCGCTCACGCTCATCTCACCAGGACCGCCAGGTACCGATATCGCCGTCTGTGAGGGAGAGCCGAGTGACACAGCCACCATGGTCGCGCGCTCCAGTCAGCCGCGGGTCCGTTCCCTGCCGTCTCGGCCGAGCGCCAGCACCTGAGTAGAAGAGAGAAACCGAGGAGAGAGAAAGAGCGGGAATGGAGGGTCGCCGCTTTGGGGGACTTCCTCAGCGATGGCGTATGGGGCCCGGTAATCATGCCAGTGACCTTCGCAGGGCCGCGTGGATGGTTTGGTTGCACTCTGGGTGGTCTTGACGGCGGAGTCGTCGGTGAATTGCTCGCTGTCGTGTCGTCTCCGCCGTGTGCTGCTCAATCCCGTGGTCGGCTCGCCTGCGCCAGTGATTCTTGGTATGGAACCCGCACCCGTTTTCTCTTTCATTACCGCAGCAAGTAGGGTTGTTCAATCGAAGTGTGGTGCGCCTATGCCGAGGATTAGCCTCGCCGGTGATGGCTTCGCCGCCGTCCTCTGTTTTGATGGAGGGTGGTCGAGGGTAGGAAGACGAGCGTTGGACGGTCGATGAGATCGACGGTCCAGTGAGTGCCACGGCATGGATGAAACCTGGGCCACTCGATCTAGAATAGACGCTAGGGATTAGTCGCAGAGTAGTGTTTCAGCCGCATAAATTGTGATCCATAGGATCCTGATCGGAGGGATACAGGCAAATCGCGCTAAAACTAAATCTGTGCCGTAGAATTCGAATCCTGCGGCCTCTGTGCGATACCGATTCGGGCCGGCCCAATCTAATCCTCGCCGTCGGTGATCAATCGGACGACCGAGAACCGATAATACCCTTTCGGCCGGTGGTTTTACAAAAGAGACCCCCTGTTTTAACCAAATAAACCCGCCGTCCATCGCACGATAGATCTGAGTCTGTGGGGTTTTTGCATGTTTAGCCTCTGACTTTCTAGTATTTGGTGCAATATCCAGAGTTCGGGGAAAATCAAATAATAAATTTAGAAATAGATTTTTAGTACACAAATAATCCCAGAAACTCATTTTATTCATAGAAAATTCATATGAACCCCAAATAGATCCATTCTAGTTCCTATAATTTTATAATATTATTGCTTATCATCTAGTATCACTGTTTTGACATGAAAGTCACATTAAAATTTATATCTCATTTAATCTTGTACAAAACACATAGAATCTTCAGAAAATCATAACTCCTTCGTTTTAACTCCGATTTGATCCGTTCAAGTTGCGTTAGTCTCGTAGAAACGCGTATATCATTATTATTCAGTTGTTCTTATGTTTGGTGTGATGTTAATTTTATCTATACCATGTCTGTTTGTATTGCTACGACTAGCGCGAAGGCGTGTCATCTGAAAAGCAAGTTGGTACCTGGAATCTCAAGTGCCAGGCAAGTTGTGCCCTTGACCACTTTTTACCCAATAATGTTCTTTAATATCATTTATTCATGCATAGGTTAATTTTGATGGGACCCAATAGGTTACCCTAGATTGTTTATCTCATTAACTTGTTTACCCCTGAATCACTTGGGTACTTTGCTATTGCTTTACATGGATTTGGGATAATTATTTATCATATCTATGTTCCAGTTATTTTGTTATTCTATTTATGTTCATGTCAAGATCATTAATGTTAATTGGAACATAGAGCTTAACTTGAGAAACACGTGCCACCACAAGGGTTTAATGGGACGCCCTTAGCTGACTAATTAGAAAAGCTAGTGGAAGACTACCTTACCTAAAAGGGGCAAGGGCAGTAGGGGAGTGGTCAGTGTAGGGAGGTCCTTGGTTGATTTTGTTGCGATGGCGGTCAGACAAGAACCCTGCATTGGAGCTTCCTATAAACTGTAGCGGGTTTTCGGAAGCTAGTGGAACTTTGTAAAGGCCTCGTAGTGTTGCCCTGCCGTGCTTCCTAGGTAGAGGTGTATGGGATTCGCGACCCCTTGGCAGATGGGTAGCATGACTTGTGGGTAAAGGGTACAACCTCTGTAGAGTGTAAAACTGGTATACTAGCCGAGCTCACGGTCATGAGCAGCTCAGGACTCTCTGATGATTAAATTATGGAACTTAAATTCAATTTGTCATTTGCATATGCATGGGTTTATTATTAATTTTGTTCTTTTACTTTATTTAAGGTTTGGTATTTACTTACACTTAGTAATTGCTAATAAAATTTTGACCAACTACTTAAAAGCAATGCTCAGCTTTAACCATTCTCTTTGATAAGCCTTACACTCCATGAGCTCCCACCTTTGGTGAGTTCATGTCACATTATTCCCCACGACTTGTTGAGCGATGAACGTATGTGAGCTCACCCTTGCTGTCTCACACCCCCCCCACAGGAGAAGAACAGGTGGTTCAGGAGGAGCCACGAGGCGAGGAGTTGATCTGATCTAGGTGGCGTTTCTCAGTTGACATTGGCGCCGACGATCCTTAGTTCGTTTTATGTTTATTCTTTTATTTTGTAATAAGTCTTCCGCTATGTAATAAATACTCTGATGTTTTATGACATTTATCTCTATACACTCTGTTATTATATATGTTGTCTTCTTGGCGCATGTATGAGATGCACCTGACTTCTTGACATTTATCTCTATACAGAACAGTGTAATCGCGCTCGCCGGAGTTCGTGAACCCGCCGGAGCACGTGGATCGGGTAACCCTCTACACCATTTCTCAATTCCTTGCGCACATGGCCTCTACATCACCCCGTGGAGCTCCTCGTGCACTTTAATTGAACCCCACCGCCGTGGTTTGGCTGGAGCAGGAGCCGCCGACGACCTCCGCCGCCTGCGCTCGTGGCCAGGGCAGCTCCGACAACCTCTGACACCGACCCGCACACCGACGTGACCGCCGTGACCTCCCCGACGTCACTGACCACCCCGCCGGAGCTCTACTGCCGTCGGTAAGCCTCGCCGCCGTGATCTTTGCCACGGTTACTGTTTCAGCCAGCCAGGGATCGCGGGTTAGGTTTAGGTTAAGTCCAGGGGGTTTTGTGCAAGGTCAGTGACTCATGCAAATAGTAGACCAAGGGCTATTTTGTGAGAGAAAAGGGGGACAAAACCCAGGGGCTTCAACGCAAATCTGTATTTCTTTTCCATTTCGAATTTACTTTTCTTTTAAATATTGCAGAGAACTTAATAAATGCATAACTTGAAGAATAATCATCCAAAATTAGTCAAACCAATTTTGCCAGACTCTGTGAAATATAAACTATCAGGCAAAAATGATAAACCCCATAGTTCCTGTAATATTTTCTCAAGTTTTGAATTAAATAAGAAAACTTCCCAAAACTTAATATTAGAGGGAAAAATAGAAATATTGTTAGACCAGGGTTAAGAAAAATAGTGGAGATACTAACCTAGTAGTTACACTGTTTAAAATTAATAAACACCCCAGCATACAAGGTTAAGGAAGGTTTATTAACTGAAACTTGTTTATGCTCAAACTTAGGAAAATTAAGAAAGGGATTAAAAGGGAAACCAGGGGGCAACCATATTTTTCCTAGCATGCCTAAGTTATGTAGTTCACAAGAAAAATCTATTGAACCATAGTCCAGTAAAAGGAAATTGCACTCACAATTATTCATGAAAAACAGAGAAAACTTTGAAAAGTCATTAGAAAATAATCCTAAGGAGAAAACACCCCTACCTTAGGAATGACTATTCTTGTGCTAAGAAGAACCTAGGAAAAATACAAGTTTTGTTGTTTGATATTTTTCATATAGCAAGTTAGTTATAAGTGTCTTTTTGGCATTAAACTTTAGAAAATCATAACTGAATAATCACTAAGTAACCCTTTATGATTTTTGGCACAGAAGCATGTTAATACCCATAGATACCAGCAAAAATAACTCTTAGTACAAAACCCACACCTAGGCAAGAGTTGTAGTGCAAAGTAACCCCTCTGCCCCAACTTTTGTTATTTTTGTCCAGGGCATAATCTATTTATTTTTGACCTCAAATTTATAGGACAGGCTAGGATGACCAGTATTAACCCACTGTACTTTTTGCAGAATTTTTGGAAATTTTGAAATCACTGTTGTAGTTCAAACCCACCTTAAGGGCATAAATAGAAAATAAAAGGGGACTTAGTAGTGGAAATTAATGTTACCCTAACCAACCCAACAAACCCCTTGAGTACCTACTAGAACTTTAAAGGGGCAATCCAAGTCTTAATCCACTATGTTTACCACTAAGTAAAACCTCAAACCTAAATGGATAAGCAGAAACCAATAATAGCCTCTTATAACAAGGGAACCCTAAGTTATTAACTCACTTAGTCTTTCTTCACTAGGCATAATTGTTACTAAATTCTACATATCATAGCATACACATATCTTGTTCATTGCATTCGATAGATTGCAACCTCGCTGACGGAGAGTACATCCTCGTGCTGGAGCAAGGAGTTGCTCAGGAGGTAGCCCAAGATCCAGCACCAGAACCTGCCATCGAGGATCTGCCTGCCCCAACTTTGGAAGGCAAGCCCAATTTTTATGCATGACCAGTTCTATATATTATTTTACTACACTTAATGTTTGTAGGCTTGTACTGTGCACTTAAGTGTAGGAGTTGACTGAAACCCTAGTTGCATGATCCAAGGAGTCCTTTTGAGATGAATACTAGTATGCTAGGTCGAGTAGCTGCTTTATTAATTAGGGATCTCGGTAGAAGTCGAGTGATTTTCTAGCACTCGCGCAAGGTCAGGAAATTGGTTGTATCCACTTTCATATCATACTGATGTTGGTCTGTGGACACGAATCCATGGGGATGCGTGGTCTACGAGATGAAATTGGAATAAGGATTAACGTGCGGATACCTATGTCAAGCGTTTGAACGTACTAAGCACATGCCGAGAAATATGGTAAATAGGTAAGCCTAGTACCTGAGTGAACCTGCCCTTAGATTGCCCTCCTCACGCGACCTGAGACGTGGTCTCCCATTCCGGTTATGGTGGGTACAAGTGCGGTCACTGCACGACGACAGTCGGGGTCAGTGAGGCATTGTACGCCAAGGCGGTGAGCCCCTTTCTATTGCTAGGGAATCGACGGGGACGGTTGATGTGTGTGGGGACGGAGTGCCTCGCCACGTCGTGTGTTTAGGTTTACCTTGCAAGGATAAAAACTCGATTCGAATCGTCTGCTTCTCGCAGCTAATGAGACTGCTTGATCCATTGTACTGCATTGAGTAACAAGTGGAAATGTGATGATTTGGCAAAAGATGTTGATTGTTAAATGCTTGATACCATGAATGATCAGATAGTACAGATTTAGTCTTAAGAGAGTCACACTAAAACTTGAAAAAAAGCTAAAACTTGATTTTTAGACTCAGCTAGTGCTTTTGGCAACCAAACCCCTCAGCCAAACAGCTGCATGTCTAGAGGTAGAGGAGTAGACTCCTCAAACCGGGTAAGTCTAGCTGAGTATTAGTATACTCAGCCTTGCTTGTGGCATAATTTTACAGGTTCTCTGGAGGACATGGTTGCTGGAGTGACTTGGCCGTCCATCTTGCCACCGGGTTTGACAGTCGAGTGGGACCCTACCTCGGCTGAGGAGGAGCATGAGGAGTGATGGGACAGGCTTCCCCATCCCTCCATTTATCGTTAGTTTTATTCCGCTGCATTCCGAACAATGATCACTACTTTTGCTAAAACTCCGATGGTGATGTAATAAATTTTGATACTCCTTAACGTATGGTTTTATGCTTTATTGTATTTGCTCTGTGCCTCACCATCGAGTGAGTATGTGGTACTTGATCCTGTTCATGGCCTCATCGGACTAGATCCGAGGAACTGACGTGTTATTCCTATTTAAGTGTGGTCTAGCCTCTAAGGCGGGACTTAGGCACTTAAGCTGGAATAATTCGGTCGGTTCCGCCACAAGCCCATCTCTTCAGATATTATGAAGCATTTCAAAAAGAATTTTCAAATACTTATCCAAGAAAATTTCTTTCATTCTTACCTTATCACTTTCTGAAAGTTCTCATCTTGTAAGACCAGGTAATAGAGTGCAACAAATATATAGGAAGTGGGATCAACGAAGGTTGATTCCGTAATCATTGGGTTATGCATGCATCATGTTTAAAAATTATACTAATAAATCTTTCCCTCTTATGGAGATATGCCGCGTACGAGGAAATCTGCACGCAAGTCCACTGGACCTATTGGCGTGCCTCATCATCAGTTGGCCCCCAGACACGAAGGGAGCAGCAGCGGCAGTAACGATCCAATCGGAGACCTAGAAGCCCAAGTGGAACAGCTTCGGACGGAGCTACGTCACCGAAACAGGGTGTGGGCACAGGACGGTCAGCATATCAATGAATTGGCAGCTGACGTCAGACGCCTGCAAGACGAGCTTGCTAAATGGGATTTGGTGGTCGATTGGGCCGTCAACTCATGTTCAGTTTCTTGGGACCGCGAAGCTAAGGCTCGTGCTCGTGTGACTGAGCTTAGTGCGGCCCTCGATAACTTGCATGTGTACTGCAATACTTTACATGAGGAAGTACATGTATTGTGTGCCCGACTACGCCCAGAGGTGCATTCCGACGCTGCTTTAGGAGCCAGACCGTCAGGAACAGCAAACGAAGGACTTGACGAGGAGTTGGACCTTTTTCAGCCTCCTCCTTCCATGAACCTGGCTGACGAACGGTCTCCTGCGGCAGGAAATGGAGCAGCAAAGGGTGATGAAGACTAGAATAGTATAGTTTAGATGTAATACTTATGTAAAATAAGTAATGAAGTCATGTTGTACGCATGAGTCTGTATAATTACATTTTGGTAATGTAATGTGATGGTATGTGTTGGCATGTCATATTTTTCCCAAATGTCTCTTTGCCTCAAATGCCATCAAGGACTCGTGCGCATGACGGTGCGGGTACTTCCCGTGGTCGGGAAGATACTCCTAATCCGCCACCAGTACCACCCACACTTGCCGAGGCTATCGCTGCCTTGGTCAACGCGACTGCAGATAATACCTGCTTTTTACGTGAGATGGCGGGTAATCAATTCCAGCAGCATGGCGGAAGGGCTCCTCCATAAGGACCACGTGAAACCTCGTATCTGGAAATCTCTGAGACGCGTCCCCCACTCTTTATTAAAGCTGAAGACCCTCTTGAAGCTGATGAGTGGATAAGGGTAATAGAGCAGAAGTTTGGATTAATCCATTGCATAGAAATACAGAAGCCATTGTTCGTCGCCCAACAACTAAGAGGCCCTGCTAGTACCTGGTGGGGAAATTTCGTGGCAATTCAACCAGCCGGACATCAGGTCACTTGGGATGAATTTAAGTTGGCATTCTGTGAGCACTATATTCCAGAAGGAGTGCTTCACATGAAACAAGAGGAGTTTATTCGACTAAAACAAGGAGGGGATACTGTGATGTAGTATATCAACAAGTTTAATCATTTATCCCAATATGCTATTGATCAAGTGAACACTGACCTGAAGAAGAAGAATTGCTTCATGAGAGGACTCAACGACCGGCTCCAACGGAAAATGGCCACCTGCCTAGATCTTACTTATAGCAGGGCTGTCAGCACAGCACAATAGAAGCCAAGAATACAGGACAAGGAAAATCAAAGGGATTTGGAGGTGATAGGTCCAATCAGGTACCTGAGAAGCGAACAAGGTTGGTAATCCGACCATTCAATCAGAATCGTTCTTCACCTCGTCCACCCTCCTATCCATTCAAATAGCCTGTTTTCATTCGTCCCACCACTGCCCCCCACTTCTACAAATCAGTCGAGTGCCCCTGGTGCTCGTTTCTCCGCCCTCCCTAGTTCTTCAACTCGATGCTTCAACTGTGGAAAGTCTGGTCATTTTATCAAAGACTATCCATATCCGAAGCAGAATAAGTTCAACAATCAACAGAATTCTGGGAGCTCCAATCAAGGCAAAGGAAACATGGCTAATAATTCAGCGGGCAAAAATGTCAAAAATACTATTCGAATTTATTATACTCAAGTGGCCACTACACCGGAAGGAGAGCCGATAATGATGGGTACGTTCCTTGTGGCCAATCACCCAGCAGTTATTCTCTTTGATTCTGGTGCTTCGCATACATTCATATGCAAGAAATTCATGGAAAAACATTGCATTCCTTGCACTGAATCAAGGGAAGGGTTTATTATCCATTCGCCCAGGGGACAAATATTTACTAAGGAAGTAGCCTTCCATGTGCCAGTAACATTGGCTGAACGGGACTTTCCCACCAACATGATTATCTTAAAAGGCCAAGACATAGATGTGATACTGGGCATGAATTGGTTAGCCCAGCATAAAGCTATCCTCAACACGGACTTAAGGACTATCAAGTTGAGTCATGGCCATGAAGAGGTTCTCTTGTCCATCCCTGTAGTTGTCCCAGCCAAACCATTTGGACGGGTCTATGAAGCTATTATACCAGAAATCCAGGATATTCCGGTAGTATGTGAATTTCCGGATGTATTTCCTGAGGATCTGCCTGGATTACCTCCAGAAAGGGATGTAGAGTTTGTGATTGAGCTGAAGCCCGGTACAACTCCTATTTCTAGAAGATCGTACCAGATGCCACCAAATGAATTAGCAGAGCTCAAGACTCAATTGCAAGATTTACTTGAGAAGGGATTCATTCGGCCCAGTTCATCACCTTGGGGATGTCCCGCAATTTTTGTCAAGAAGAAGTATCAAACGCTTCAAATGTGTGTGGATTACAGACCCCTTAATGAGGTCACTATTAAGAACAAGTACCCTCTTCCCTGGATCGATATCTTATTCGATCAACTTACTGGAGCACGAGTATTCTCCAAGATTGACCTCAGGTCGGGTTATCATCAGATCCGTATTCGACTCGAAGATATACCCAAGACCGCATTTACTACGCGGTATGAACTATTCGAATATTTGGTTATGTCCTTCAAATTGACAAATGCTCCTGCCCACTTCACATATCTAACAAACTCGGTGTTTATGCCCAAGTTGGATAAATTTGTGGTGGTCTTCATTGATGATATCTTGATCTATTTCAAGAATGAAGAGGAGCATGCTAAACATTTATGGATTGTGTTAACGTGCTTAGGGGAACATCAGATATATGCTAAATTCAGCAAATGCGTGTTTTGGCTGGAGGAAAACCAATTTTTGGGACATATATTGTCTGCAAATGGGATTGCGGCTGACCCCACCAAGGTCAAGGATATTCTAGATTAGAAACCGACAACCACTGTACATCAAGTTCGAAGTTTCCTTGGGCTGGCTGGCTATTACCGCAGATTCATTCTAGATTTCTCCAAGATTGTGAAACCAGTGACAAGTTTGTTGAAGAATGATACAAAATTTAATTGGTCCTCAAGATGCAACGAAGCCTTCAAACAGCTGAAGCTATTGTTGACCACTTCTCAGGTATTAGCTCAACCGGACATTGAAAAACCCTTTGATGTGTATTGTGACGCATCAGGCAGTGGTCTCGCATGTGTCTTAATGCAGGAGGGCTGAGTTATAGCATATGCTTCAAGACAGTTGCGCCGGCATGAGGAACCTTATCCAACTCATGACTTGGAGTTAGCTGTTGTGGTTCATGCCCTTAAAATATGGCGTCATTATCTGCTGGGAAATATCTGCCATATATATACAGATCATAAAAGTCTGAAGTATATTTTTACCCAGTCAGAACTAAACATGAGGCAGAGGAGGTGGCTTGAGCTGATTAAGGATTATGATTTAGAAATCCACTATCACCCAGGAAAGGCTAATGTGGTGGCAGATGCACTGAGTCGCAAGGCTTCCTGCCATTGTCTTACAGTGAGACCCTCTGACATCACATTATGTCAAGAAATGGAGAAATTAAACCTGGGAATGATACAACATGGAACTTTGACCCAATTGAAGATTGAGTCAATTCTTCTGCAAAAGATTATTGATGCCCAAAGAAATGATAAGGGTATGAAACACATCCATGAGAAAATAGATGCCGACAAAGCGAATTGTTTCAGAAGGGATGATCAAGGCATATTATGGTTTAATAATCACATAGTTGTGCCTAAAAATGATGATGTCTGCCAGCAAATTTTGGATGAAGCTCATCTTAGTCGATATTCCATTCATCCCGGAAGCACTAAGATGTATCAGGATTTAAAGCAACATTATTGGTGGACAAAAATGAAGATTGAGATTGCACGCTATGTGGCGAGATGTGACACCTATAGACGTGTCAAAGCCATACATATGAAGACTGCTGGTCCACTGCAATCTTTGCCCATCCCAACTTGGAAATGGGAGGACATTAGCATGGACTTCATTGTAGGATTACCCAGGACTGCAAAAGGATTTGATTCTATTTGGGTTATAATTGATCGGCTTACCAAGATAGCCCATTTTCTGCCCGTCAAGACAGATCACCCAGTTGCTGTCTATGCCCAGTTATACATTGCTCGTATGTCTGCATGGAGTTCGAAAGACAATAGTGTCGGATCGCGGACCACAATTTGTACCCACGTCTGGTCTTAAGAACCTGGACGGTGGTGTATCTGTGCTCTCGGTTGGCGTGAAACCGGTCTGGTTTTAAGAACCCCGGTGGCGAGTTGACATATGCAAGGGTTAAGTGCTACATATGTCGTGTGATTGGAGATCCTCATTTGAGTATTAATCGATTCGGATCGCCGTTACTTCTCGGACATGAAGACTTGGTCACTGACTTACACGTAGCATTCCAGTGAACTAAAAGGGGTGATAAAAGATGGCTAGTGCATGTCAAGTGCTTGAACTAGGGTAGAACGAACTCTAGTGACTGGTAATGACTTAACTTGGTAATAAAACTAGATATTTAAGGATCCACTATTAGTAAGCATTTTTGCAAACGAAGTCTTGATTCTTGGTTAAGCCTTACCTTGACTCCCTTAAGCTAGCATATCCTTGAGAGTCTTTTTCTTTTGACGGGTAAGACTTGCGAAAGTACACTCCGTTCTCAGGGTTTTCGAACCCATGTTGTTGTAGGTGAGGAAACAACAGACTTATGTTGTTTTTGCTTTAAGGTGGTGCCTAAGGACGAACCTCAACAATGAAGTGGTTGCGGGAGGAGGTTGGCCTCCCTTTGAAAAACAATATACTTTTATGTGGGAGGGCTTTTGCCTCCCAAGTTTTAATGAATGTAATAATAACACTCTTTCTATATTTTAATACTCATGCACCCTTATGAATGTAATAATACTCATGCACTCTTATGACCTGGTGATGTAATAATAACACTCTTTCTATATTTTAATGAATGTAAATTAAGTTATTGTAATTCGCTTCCGCTTATTCGTTCCTCCGATGTATTGTAATATCTGCGTGATGGGTGAAACGCTCTTGGGCGAGGAAAGTGATACAGATACTGAACTTGTCGAGTGATTATGTGCATCTACAGGGTTGTCCAAGGTCCGTTGGATAAGGACAACTGTAGGTGGGCCTAATGACTTGGGAGGTTCCGTCACATTATTTTTAGTTGATGGTTTTTTATAGTGTTACAAACCTACCCCCTTAAAAGAATCTCATCCTCGAGATTAAGGAACTTCTAAGAATAACTCAGGGAATTATGCTCTGAGTTCATCTTCTCTTTCCCAAGTGGCCTCATCTTCTGAATGATGACTCCGCTGAACTTTACACATGTTGATAGCTATACTCCGTGTAATTCTGCGAGATGTTTCCAAAATTCTGATAGGGTACTCCGAATAAGTCAAATCTTTCTTAACATTGAGTTCTTCCATAGGTAATTGTTCCTCGGGTACTCTTAAGCATTTCTTAAGTTGTGACACATGAAATACGTCATGCACATTCGATAAACTATCGGGTAGCTCTAACTGGTACGCTACTTCACCTTTTCTTTCCAAAATCTTCAACGGGCCAATGTGGCGAGGAGATAGTTTACCCTTAATCTTAAATCTTTCCATGCCTCTCATCGGTGAAACTTTAAGGTATACGAAGTCTCCTACTTCAAATATTAACTCTCTTCTTCTATTGTCAGCATAACTTTTTTGTCTCGATTGTGCTGTTTTCAAATTTTCTCTGATAATCTGTATTTTCTTTTCTGCTTCTTGGAGAATTTCTGGACCAAATACTTGACTTTCTTCGGTTTGATTCCAATAAAGCGGTGTTCTACACTTTCGTCCATAAAGTGCTTCAAACGGTGCCATTTTTAGACTTGCCTAGTAACTATTGTTGTATGAGAATTCTACATAAGGCAAACTTTTATCCCAAATTCTACCATGCTTTAGAGCGCAAGCTCTTAGCATATCTCCCAACACTTGGTTTGTTCTTTCAGTTTGCCCATCCGTTTGCGGATGATAAGCTGAACTAAAGTTTAGCTTGGTATCCAAGGACTCATGTAGTCTTTTCCAAAAGCGCGAGGTAAATTGGGTTCCTCGATCCGATACAATCTTCTTTGCTACTCCGTGCAAACAAACAATTCTTGACATGTATAACTATGCTAACTGGGCTCCTGAGTAAGTTGTCTTCATAGGTATAAAGTGTGCCACTTTAGTCAACCGGTCCACTATAACCCATATTGAATCATAGCCATCCCAAGTACGGGGTAGTCCAACTATGAAATCCATACTGATTTGTTCCCATTTCCATTCTGGTACTTTGAGAGGTTGTAGCAATCCTGCTGGTTTTTTATATTCGGCTTTAACTCATTGACACACGTCACATAGTGCAACATGAGTAGCCACATCTCTTTTTAAACCATACCACCAATACTTTTCCTTTAGATCCTGGTACATCTTAGTACTTATAGGGTGAATAGAATAAGCTGAATCATGGGCTTCCCTTAAAATAAGTTGGCGTAGGTGCTCGATTTCTGGTACACAGATTCTCTTTTTAAATCATACTGTGCCTTGATCATCTTCTGTGAAATCAGGGGCTTTTCCCAAACTAATTTGTGCCTTAATTTCCTTGAATTTCTCATCAGACCCTTGTCCTTTACGAATCCCTTCTTCCAAAGTAGATTCAACTTCCATAACTGTTGCTTCCATGTTATTAAGCATTCCAAAGTTGAGTTGTTCCATCTCCCAGCACAATTCTTGTGACATCAAATGAGTAGTGATGCTGTTCACTTGACCTTTACAGCTCAAAGCATCTGCCACTACATTTGCTTTTCCTGGGTGATATTGTATTTCCAAATCATAGTCTTTGATTAACTCAAGCCATCTTCTCTGACTTACGTTAAGTTCTTTCTGCATGAAGATGTATTTCAAGATTTTGTGATCCGTGAAGATTTTACACTTATTTCCAATCATGTAGTGCCTCCAAATCTTCAAAGCGTGCACTACGACAGCTAATTCCAAATCATGCGTAGGATAATTCTTCTCATGCTTCTGTAACTACCTTGAAGCATAGGCAATCACTTTTCCTTCTTGCATTAACACACATCCAAGTCCTAGATGTGATGCATCGCAATACACACCAAATCCTTTATGAATATCAGGCATAATTAACACTGGTGCAGTGGTTAGCCTTTCCTTTAATTCCTCGAAACATTTCTGACATGCTTCATCCCACTTAAATTCTTTACCTTTCTCAAATAGTGAAGTAAGGGGTTTCACTATTTTGGAGAAGCCTTCGATGAATCTTCTGTAGTATACTGCCAATCCGAGAAAACTCCTGATCTTGGACACATCTGTGGGTTGTTTCCAATTTAGTATTTCACTTATTTTACCGGGGTCTACTTTGATTCCTCCATTGGTGATAATATGACCTAGGAAAGAAACTTCCTTTAGCCAAAAATCACACTTCGAAAATTTCGCATACAACTGATTGTCGTGAAGTTTCTGTAGAAGTAATCTCAGATGATCTTCATGTGCTTCTTCATTCTGAGAGTATACTAGTATGTCGTCAATGAATACTACCACAAACTGGTCAAGGTATTCCATGAATACTTTATTCATCAAGTTCATAAAGTACGTTGGTGCATTAGTCAGTCCAAAAGACATGACTAAAAACTCATATAGTCCATATCTTGTAGTGAAAGCTGTTTTAGGTATATCTGCAGTCCGAATCTTCAACTGATGATAGCATGATCTTAGATCTATCTTTGAGAATATTGTAGCTCCTCTCATCTGATCAAATAGATCTTCAATTCGAGGTAACGGATACTTGTTCTTAATTGTTACTTCGTTCAAGCTTCTATAGTCCACACACATTCTTCTTGAACCATCTTTCTTGTTCACGAATAGAACTGGGGCT
The DNA here is from genome assembly GCF_902167145.1 of Zea mays. Classification (NCBI taxonomy): domain Eukaryota; kingdom Viridiplantae; phylum Streptophyta; class Magnoliopsida; order Poales; family Poaceae; genus Zea; species Zea mays. The sequence goes on along the minus strand of NC_050105.1, from coordinate 46,908,065 downwards.
CCCCATGGTGATGAAGTGGGGCGAATAAAACCTTTTTCTAGTAATTCTTCTATTTGTTTCTTTAGTTCAATTAAATATTTGACATCCATTTGGTAAGCTCTTTTCGAAATTGGTGCGATTTTGGGTGATTGTTCAATAGAGAACTCTATATCATGATTAGGTGGCATACCAGGTAATTCTTCCGGAAATACGTTTGGGTATTCGCACACTATCCTGATGTGCTCCAATGATTTCTCTTCCAACTGATTTACCATTGTCTCTGCTGTTGCTGGCATACTGACATTGACTTCAATTCTTTCTCCTTGTGGACTGGTTAATGTAACCATCCTCTTAGCACAAGATATCACTCCATCATACTAGGTCAAGTATTCTATTCCAAGTATCACATCGATTCAACTCGATTCCAAAATTATCAACTCTACTAGGAAGCTTAGGCCTCTAATTTCAATCTTAGTCTGAGGGCATGAGTGAGTGGCTCTAAGTTCACCTCCTGGTGATCGAATTAATAGTTTCTTCTTCAAGGGATAGTTTGGTATATTATGTTTTTCCACGAATGACTTTGTTACGAAGGAATGAGATGCTCCAGAATCAAATAAAACTGATGCAGGTATGGAGTTAATAAGAAACATACCATACACCACGTCGGCATCCTCAGGAACTGATTCCGCTGTCACATGGTTGACTCTTCCTATACTCTGGTTCTACGGAGTCTTGTTCTGTGCAGATCCATGAGTAGGTGTGTTCTGGTCAGTCCTCTGGTTGTTGTTCTTCTGGTGTGTCTGTGGATTGCGCCTGGGGTAGTTGTTGGCATAGTGGCCAAGTTCGCCACACTTGAAACAACCATTGGGTTGAACTAGGGTAGTTGCATTGTTGTTCTTGGCTAGTGTGTTCACGATGCTTCTTTGACGATTCTGTTGTTGCCCACTAGACCTTTGACTGGTCTGGTGTTGCTTCTCTGCTTGTTCTAGTATTGATTGTTCCTCTGACTTTGTTGTCCAGAGCGCTGTGCTTGATAGTTGTTGTTCCCACTCTGGTTTCCGGAGCGGAACTGAGAACCTTGGGAGTTGTTTTGCCTGGTGTTTCTGCTAGTCTGCCCTTGGTACATCCTTTTGTGGTCGGACAGTTCTTTCCTTTTGTTTTTAAGGCCAATTGCCTTGTTCAGCAAAGTCTAGAAATTAGGGATATTGTGGCTCTAAAGCTGGTAGTTCAAGGGTCCAATCAAGCCTTCCAAGAAACGTTCTTAGCGCTTCTCATCGGTGTCCACTTCCTCTGGGCGTAACATGAAAGCTGGGTGAAGCGATCACGGTACTCACTAACGGTCATGTTCCCTTAAGTGAGGGAAAGGAACTCCTTCTTCTTAAGCTTCATAATTCCCGAAGGACTATGATGAGCACGAAAGTTCACTTGGAACTCCTGGCAGGTTATGGCATCAGCATTGGCGTGTGCCGCAGTGAAGGCATCCCACCAATTGGACGCAGCTCCTTCGAGTCTTCCCAAAGCGTACAAGACCTTCTCTCGTTAATTGCACTGGGTGATGTCTAACTTCTTTCCAATGACCTTAAGCCAGTCATCGGCATCCAAAGGGTCTACTTCGTGAGAGAAAGCAGGCGGGTGATGACTCATGAAGTCCCGATGCTTATCTCTAGCTTGGGGTACGTGCTGCTGTTGTTGTTGGTACTGCTGGTTTTGTTGATTCTGTTGAATCTGTTGTACCGAAGCTGTAAGTCCTTGCAAAAGTTGCATCTGTGCTGCTATGAACTGATCCATCGTGGGATTGGGTGGTGGTGGTGACAACTGCTGACCACGCTGGTTCTGGTGATTATTGGGACCTGATCGAGTGTTCACCATCTGTTTGGTTAGAAAGTGCACTCCCGGGGTAAGTGAGGAGTAGAGAAGATTATAAGGGGAATAGTTTATTATTAATGTTAAGTTTATTGTTATATTTTTTATATGCTCTTGTTGGGGGCCTTCGTCTTCCGAAGGTCCTCAAAAACATGATTAACAATGTTTCCCAAGTGTAATATATGTACAGGAATCTTTGGACTTGGCATGAAGTTGTACACAATATGGAAAGCAGGGTCGAAACGAAGGCTGAACCAGCGCCAAAGCTGCGCGCAAGGGAGCTTCGGCTCAGTAGCAGAAAAAAGGAACCGACTTAAGGAGGAAAAGGCTATCTAGTCCTCGATAGATTGTTCTTAGGTCAATAATAAATATGAAGGGCATGAATGTAATTTCACACAGGCTGCGCCCTGTGCCTACAAATAGATGAACAGTACCCTCGTACTGTTCACGCTGACTTGTATTGGCTTGTGCATTACGCTTGGACTTTTCACCTTCTGTCAAGCCGAAGGTAAAAATGTAATTCTATATTGTTCATATATTTCACAATGGTATAATAAAGAAAATATGAAAGATGTCATATGCTTACTTGCGTTCTCTTATATTTCGTATGCTTCGTCTTTCATTAACATATACTCCGATGATGAAGGTTCGTCCTTCAAGATCTTCGTCTGAAGATCATTATATCCCAAAAGAGATAATGCTTTGAAGGACGAAGGTCATTAACATTTAATATTTTATGTTGCCTTGTTCTTAACTCATAGCATTTGAGAACAAGTCTCCAACATTGACGCCCACCTCCGGTGTACTCACTTCCACAATCTTCGGCAAAGAATCAACCTTCGTCATGCCACCGAAGAAGATAACAACGCTAGGGGCTGCACTGCAGCCACTGGACACAAACTAGGAGACTCTCTCTCTCCAAGAGGCCAGGAGCCAGAAGAGAAAGGCCACCAGTCCAACACTCCAGGAGGAGGAGTTGGATCAGGAGATCAGGGATCTCGAAATCATTCACCAGTAGGTGCAAAGCAAAAAAGAGAAGATGGCCCAGCTGGCCGACCTTCAGAAGAAGATTGACGAAGCTGCTGAGGAAGTGTGTCATCTTACTCAAGATGATCACGACCGAAGGCCCCAACACAGGGAGCTTCATCAAGATGGCTCATTCAACGAAGATGAATGGTACGATGATTTTAATCATGGTACCTTTACTTTTGATGATGCTTCTCCCCTGGTAGTAGAGTTGCAGGCTATCCCATGGCCACAATCCTACAAGCCACCTCAGCTACCCATGTACGATGGGCACTTGGATCCAAATCAATTCCTAATGAGCTACGAAGCAAAAATATCCTAATACGGAGGCAATGCAGCTGTCATGGCAAAGTCCTTCGTCATGGCAGTCCGAAATGTGGCCCAGACATGGTACTCTTCTCTTCGGCCAGGGATAATCACGTCATGGCAGAAGCTCAAGGACATGCTGGTAACTAGTTTTCAAGGCTTTCAGACGAAGCCAGTTATAGCTCAGGCCATGTTCCAGTGCACACAAGACCAGGAGGAATACCTTCAGGCGTACGTCCGAAGGTTCTTGCGACTGAGAGCACAAGCACCCACGGTGCCCAATGAAATTGTTATTGAGGCCATGATCAAGGGTCTTCGGCCAGGACCTACGGCCCAATACTTCGCCAGTAAACCCCCCCAGACTTTGGAGAAGCTGCTACAGAAAATGGATGAGTACATCCGGGCTAATAATGACTTCCGACAGAGAAGGGAGGAAGCTTACAGATTTTCTGAGATGACTAGGGGCTTCGGAGGGAGAATCCACCCTAGACATGTCAGATCTATCCACAGCTCCAGTCAGAATGATGACAAAGGAAGCTAGCTTCAGAGGTCTCAACACACCTCACAGTCTTCGGGACAGCAGCAAAGCTCCTTCAGGCCACCAACTCCAAGGGGCAGAGGCGGTAGGGGCTTCGGGAGAAGATATGGGGATCAACCCAGGAGAATCTATTGCTTATTCTGTGGTGAGGACAAGGGACACACTACAAAAACCTGCCAGATAACTATTCTGAAGCAAAAAGAGATCGCTGAAGCCGAAGCTCGCTAGAGTCAGCCAAAGCAGGTTCTACATACTGCTTCGTGCCATTCTCCTTACATACCAGAGTATGTGGGCAACCAACCTACAGCTTCTGTTGCTTCAGCAAGCCATTCATAGGCTTCTTGGCCTCAGCTCCCACCGCCACCACCACTCCAACCTACTTATTCCCGAAGCCAGCAGCCAGAAGGGCGTCAGCATTCACAAGAACAATGCGACTTCAGGGAGGAGTCCGAAGCTCGTACAGTCAATAGTATTGTAGCAAAATCAAAGGACATCTACTGAGCAATATCCTGCCTCTGAAATGCTTTTATCTTCTAGGTTATTTTGCTTTTTGAATAAGGAACAAACAATGAAAATTTAGTTTTAAATTCTTGTAATGATTTTGCTTCTATCAGAATGAAATATATCTTCTTCACAGATTTTCAAAGCTCAAAAGTCGTTACTAAGGGAATGCATACCTAATTTTGCCGAAGCTACAAAAAGTCACCCCTAAGGGTGCGCAGCGTAAGTTTACGAAGCTCAAAAGTCGTTCCTAAGGGAATGCAGAGCCAAATACCGCCGAAATATACGACGAATAAGTTCCAAAGTCGTTCCTAAGGGGATGCAGAACTTATACCGCCGAAATAGAAGGCGAAGAAGTTCCAAAGTTGTTCCTTTGGGAATGCAGAACTTATATCACCGAGATAGAAGGTGAAAAAAGCTCCAAAGTTGTTCCTAAGGGGATGCAGAGCTTGTGTGTTCCAGTGTGGGCGTGTGGGTGTGTGTCTTCGGCATTCTCATCATTTTGCATCATATCATCACATCATTTCGCATAACATTACATCATACATCATATTGTATCAATGACACGAGAATTGAATACGAAGCTGATCTTCGAAAAATGCTTCATCAAAATAAAAAGGTGCTAAGGCACGAACTAAGTTTCGGGAAAATAAAGTTTTATCAGTCTTGTCACAAAGAAGGGAACTCTCTTTACAAGACATCGATATCTTTCTCTATGAAGCATGGATCTTTTTCTTTACGAAGTATGAAAAGAAGGGAAGGTGTTTTTTCGCCGAAGGCTCAAAAATGGTATGTATGTAAATTTCATACATCACAAAGAAATAAACTGCAATAATTTACATATTCAATTCAACATTACATACTCTAAATATTACACAGTTTTGTTACAATAGGAACCTAATCTTCCTTCATTTGTTATGTACATCAAGCTTTTCAAAATGTTTGTTATAACAAAATATATTCCTCTTTAAGGACTTTCTCTGCAACTTCGTTCAACAATTTGTTGACGACTTCATCAACAATGGATTCAGCCATGTTTATAATGTCCAACGTTTTCTTCATTTCTGGATCGGCTAGGGGATCGAACGGTTCCGGAGGCGGAGATAATTCTGCTGAAGTAGGAAATATTAATCAGTCCGAAGCCACAAAAATAAAATGACGAAGCTAAAAACCAAAAATAAATACATATACGCTTTTCGCGCTCTGCAGTTTCTTCAGCTCGTCTTGCTTCCGCTCGAGCATCATGGGTATCTTTTTCACTTTTGTTTATAATTTCATGGGCCATCTCTCGGCCACTATTCACCTAGACATCATTGTAAAATTTCCCGCCCATCAAGGTTGCTTCAGCTGAAGGATCCTTCGTATCATCTATGGAGAAGGCAGCTTCGGCCTGGGCCATAGTCTTAATGTGATCACATCCCGCCTTTTCCAAGATGGCTGAAATTCCCTGCGCACCGGAAAATGCGCAAACATCCCAACGATCACTTAAAATTTCTTCGAAGGTCTCAGCTTCTCCACTTATCCACTCAACAACACCTTCGGGGTCGCCTCGTATGAAGTTTTCTTCAGCAGAGTAGGCACCCACTTTGGCGAAGCTAGCTTTTATTTTCTTCACGCAATCCAACGATTTTTCAAAGCATCTCTCCCTGGATGTGCTAAGTTCTTCAACATTTTTTCCAGATGATTTTTCCAATATTCGTTAATTTCATGGTTAGTTTGCGCGAGTGCGCAGTTTTCTTTAGCTTCGGCCAGTTGTTTCCGAAGGTCTTCAATTTCAGTCTTTTGAGCTTCAGCCTGAGCTTTGAAACTAGCTTCGTCTTCCTTCACTTTATTTACCAATGAAATTAAGATTTTCTCTTCTTCAAGACCTTCGTTTCTCAATTCGATCACCTCTGAATGAAGGTTATTCAGAGCCATTGTATAGCCTTCGTCTTCAATATTCTTCTGCGCCCTAAGGGCATTCCTAAGAATTAAGCCCTACAAGAGAAGGATAGAATTGAGTATGACAAATAAAATACTTCGTTCTCAAGTTCAAAGTTAACTTCTATACCTTTATACCATTATATGCTAGGCTGTCAGCAAGATGATCCTTCGACAAAGTTGAAAGGTCGTCTTCCAGCTTCGGGAATCCCTTGCTTTTACCTATCTGCCGGCAAACAGATATTTCTTTGTTGTCCAGGAGAAAGTATAAGAAATCATCTTCATTACTCCCGTTAAAAACCAAGGCTCCCTTCGGATATTTTAGCTTTCGAGCATAGTGCCTAGCTTCTAGAATTTCTTCTTCGGACAACTTCTTCCCCGAAGCATGTCGAGTGATTTAGTCAACGTTTTCGATCAAAGCTTCAGGAGTAGGAGTCTCGATCTTTTCAGGAGCAATTTGCTCTGCTGCTTTTTCCTCAGGCGTGGCAGGCTCCGTCTCGGTGGGCACTGAAGGCCTAGCTTCGGCTTCAGCTTTCACTTGCGTAGCTTCGGCTTCTGCTTGCCCAGTTTCGGCTTCGTCCTATGATTTGGCTTCAGCTTGAGCAATTTTCTTTGCAGGAGCAGGGCTCAGTGCTTTCGTAGTTTCTAGCACAGTATCTAGTACGTTGGCCATCCTTCTCCTCTTGGGAGTTGCGGCAGAAGCCTTTTGCATCTTCGACAGATCTGCCTCTGTCGGAGGGCTCAGAATTTTTGGCATTTTTATTATTTCTTTAACCTTCAGCTCTTTATCCTTATCAACCTTATCTTTGACTGGCTCGACTGTATGCGCCCTCGGTACTATGGTCGGCTCTTCAGCGCTCTGTGCAATCGAAGCAGTTTGTGTTGCTTCGGCTGCTGAAGAGCACCCTGCGCCAAATTCACGTACCACGGCCGGTTCAATATAGCGCGGCCGGTGCGTCAGAACCTTCACCTTTTTGTTCTTCGGCATAGGCTCAGCTAGGGTGACCGAAGCAGCAATCTTCCTCTTTTTCTCTTGCCCTCGTAGTGGGTAGCGGTAATCAGGGTATACGAAGCCAATAGCATCGAATACCCTGTTTAATCTTTTCTTGCTTTGGCCCCCAAAAGCTGCGGACAAGGCATTGCCTTCAGCCTTGGAGTATGCCCCAAGTAGTTCATCACTGGTAGCTTCGATACACTTCAGCCAGTCATCGTTTGGCTCATCAAATTTCTCCCTAAATCTGAAGGTATACTTAAATCGGACCAGGCCACCTTTAGTGGATTCGGCGATGGTCTCCTTCGGCATATCCCAGCTCTCTACAAGTGGCCATACCCTGAAAGCTATATGCTCTTGAACCAAATCCCTTGTGCCAATACAGGCGCACACAGTGCTAAAGGCCTTCTGGCAGGTTTCAACTTTGTCATCAATTTCCACCTTCGGCCTTCAGAGGCCGAAGCGAGACCAGATGGGTCGCTGAATGATTTCTTTAATGTCTTCCCTTTCTTTCAAATCATTCTTAACATAAAATCATTCTTCCATCCAGGATCCAGGCCATCTCTTTCGGAATGTTGGCACCGGGTGGCTTGCATTGGGGCGAGCAATAAATCCGTAACAGCCGAAGTTGTTGTGGTACTGTTCTTTGCCAGTAGCTTTTGTCTCGTACAAGAGCTCGTGCATACTGCAGAAGCACTTCGCGCTTGGCTCCAACCCTTGACTCCTCATAGCCCAGACTAAAAATCCCCTTCCTGATTATAGCTTCGGGGGTGATCTGATGAAGGAAGATCTAATAAATCTTCAGCACTTCAACCACAAACTTGCTTAAAGGGAACCAAAGGCTAGCCTTAAAAAAGGTTCGGTAGATAACAACTTCATCTTCCTTAGGGGCAAGGACGGTGTTGTCTCTGCCAACTCTCACGATAGACATGTCGCGAAAGTACCATCCTCTCATGTTGTCAAGATGACTCTGTTTAATACTCGATTTTCCGAAGACACCATGGCTTCATCGCCACAACCGATCTTCAGTATCTTCATCCCCGTCGTCCATATCATAAATATCACTATCACCAGTATCTTCGGATAAACCTTCCAGTATCTCTTTAGTAATCGTCTCTGTGTTTGTTTTTGCCATGGACTCAATAAATCCAGCAATATAAGGATCTGCACCCTTCTTCTTCTCAAACAGCTTCGTCTCTTCAGCTAGCTTCATCTTCTCAGTCATTTTCCCCAGACATGGTGAAAATGCATCTTTAAAATGAAGCTCAAAAAGCTTGAAAATCTAGCGAGCGCTAGTGAGCAAGAACTAAAAGTTTGAGAAAATAATCCAAATGGTAGAAACAGCGTATCAAATGCTGCCGGTGTAAGTTCATATTTATATGCCTAGCACGCTACAACTTGGAGGGCCCCATCTGTAATTAATTATTTCTATTCTAGCAAAGGGAAGGTGATTTTTCGGACCTTCGGCTTAAGGCCTTCGTTCATGTCGCAGTCTGAATTCGTTGTTATAACAAATTAATACTGCGAGGGGCTACTGTTGGGGCCTTCGTCTTCCGAAGGTCCTCAAAAACATGATTAACAATGTTTCCCAAGTGTAATACATGTACAGGAATCTTAGGACTCGAGATGAAGTTGTACACAATATGGAAAGCAGGGTCGAAACGAAGGCTGAACCAGCCCGAAGATGCGCGCAAGGGAGCTTCAGCTCAGTAGCAGAAAAAGGAACCGACTTAAGGAGGAAAAGGCTATCTAGTCCTCGATAGATTGTTCTTAGGTCAATAATAAATATGAAGGGCATGAATGTAATTTCACACAGGTTGCGCCCTGTGCCTATAAATAGATGAACGGTACCCCATACTATTCACGCTGACTTGTATTGGCTTGTGCATTACGCTTGGACTTTTCACCTTCTGTCAAGCCGAAGGTAAAAATGTAATTCTATATTGTTCATATATTTCAAAATGGTATAATAAAAAAATATGAAAGATGTCATATGATTACTTGTGTTCTCTTATATTTCGTATGCTTCGTCTTTCATTAACATAAACTCCGATGATGAAGGTTCGTCCTTCAAGACCTTCGTCTGAAGATCATTATATCCTAAAGGAGATAATGCTTCGAAGGTCGAAGGTAATTAACATTTAACATTTTATGTTGTTTTGTTCTTAACTCATAGCATTTGAGAACAAGTCTCAAACAGCTCTTGTGGTCATCATTCCATAAGACCATCACACTCAAGCAAAAATCCAAATCAAACATTTCAAACAACACCATCACATGGTTGTTATTATTAATAGTGTAATAATATAAAGATGTTTTTCATCTAATGCGAAAACTAACTTATTACAACATAAATGAAAAATCTAAAGCAGCCTGGTGATGGATCCTGGTTCTCCATAGAGGATCCTCTTGCGGGGAGGGGATAACGCCATAGCAGGGACTTGAACTTCTGGGGGATTCCTTCCATCAAGCTGGGCTTCCAAAGCTGTGATCCTCGCATGTGCATCCTCCAGCTCCAAGTTTACCCTAGAGAGGTCCAGGGTAGCACTATCCAGGTTGGTGTTAAGACCTGCCACCACACCAGCTAAGGTGTTGAGGCGATCTTCATTTGCTCCACCTGGAACAATGCTAGTCTGGTTCTCTCCACAAATACGTAGAGGAAGATGCATGTACTTCTTATTGTGCAGCTGCTACCGGTAGGTGTGGCTGAGAGACCACAGAGTTGGCCTAGCAGCGTTGCTGACCAAAGCAGTGTAGGTGGATAGCGGCGTCAGAGACTCATGTGCTGACATAGTCCTGAACCCTCTATCACATGCATCCATCACCCTGACATAAATGCGAGTGATGTAGTAGCAAGCCTGAGGAGGCTCATACACTCGCCTGGTCTCGTACAGGGGTCGGACATAGGTTCCCAACGCGTGCAGAACATCCTACAGCAGGTTAGGAAAGTGCCCTGTCTCGAACATTGAGGTGTAATGTTCAATGACAGGCCATAACCCCACGTAGTGGTCCTGCTGATCTTCGTTGGCTTCCTCGTTGGGGTTTTCCTCATCTTCTTCTTCTTCTTTGTTGTCTTCATCATCGTCACCAGAGTTGTCTGGGTCGTCGCATCCGGGAGAAGGGGCTTGGACTACTGGTGTTGGCAGTGCTGAAGCTGACCATCCGGCTGCGAAGGCTAGTGATTCTACCAACGGGGTGGGCGTAGGCAGAAACTCCTCCGAATTGTCCTCCAAAATGACTCTGTTCTCCACTTGAATGCGAGGGAGATCCACAGGGATTTCCTCAACTACCACTAGGTAGACAGGAACTTGTCGTGGCGGAGGGATGTAGTTGGTGTTGATCCGAGTGGTTTGAATGGTATGGACCATCTATAAGAGAAAATGTCAACTTAGTTGATGTTAAAAGAGGTAAGGGTAATAAAATAATTTTGTAAGAACAAAATTAACATGTTTTGAACAGTCTAGGCTTTCCATTTCTAACTAGTCTAACGACCTAGAGTCAGCATAGTTCTGATAGCACTTCTGTCACACCCAGTTCTAGGGGCAAAACCGAATGCATAGCATATGTGGACCAGGATCCATTTCCCACACATATGTTGACGTCATAAGTGTAATATATCAAAAGACAATGCAATAAAGGCATAAAGAGAGTAGAGTAACTTTATTACATTATCTGAATCATTGTATCTTTAACAAGTATCAAAATCAAAGTACGGCGGAATTAAATATGGGCACTCTTCCACAGAAAGGTGACTGGCTCATCGTTAGACTCAAAATTCATCAACGTCATCAGCGAAGTCTTCAACATCACCCTCTGATCAAAATATTAGCAAGGGTGAACTCACTTATGGTCGGGGCTCAGCAAGTGGGGGGAAATTAATGCAAGTTAACAAGGTAGGCTATGGATAAGCGGTAAGCATTTTTGAAAGGGAAATGTGCCCTTGGGCAATTTCTATAAGTATTTTGGTGATTAGATGCCCAACACATTTAATGAGTACTTATGTGCAAAATGTACGAAGAGTGCAAATCAAAGTGCAAGGTATGTTTCTAGACTTAGTACATTATTTTGTATACTAATGTGTTTGTCTAAGTGCTAGAAACAGTGACAAAAGAAGAGGAAAAGAAAAAGAAAAGAGTTGGCTATGTGCAGCCAACACCAACTCTAGCCAGGCACACCGGACAGTGTCCGGTGCGCCAAGCTGGCCGGCGGTGAACCGGCTTCTCTCGGGAAAACACAGAGGCGTACGACTATAATTCACCGGACTGTACGGTGGTGCACCGGACTGTCCAGTGAGCAAACGGTCGCCAGCGCCAACGGTCGGCCGCGCAATCTGCGGGCGACGCGTGGCCCACAGCAACGGTCGGTTGGGCACACCGGACTGTCCGGTGTGCACCGGACAGAGTCTGATGCGCCAACCGACCCCGAGGACCAACGGTCGGATGCGCCAGATATGGAAGGAGATCGCGCACCGGACAACTATAGTGACTGTCCGGTGGTGCACCACCCGACAGAAGGCAAGTTTGGCCATCCAAGTTGGCCTCCAACGGCTCCTAGCTGCCTTGGGGCTATAAAGGGACCCCTAGGCGCATGGAGGAGAACACCAAGCTTTCAAGAAACATTCTAAGACTCCCAGACTTCGACTCCACGCATTTGATTCTCTTTGTTAGCGATTTGAGCTCCATTTGAGCTGAGAACTCCGTGTGTTGTGTTACGAGCTCAAGTTGTGACTTGTGTGCGTGGTTGGGCTATGTATTTGAGTCTTGTGTGTGTTGCTCCCCTCCCTTACTTCTGTGTTTCTTTTCTGATCATCATTGAAAGGGCGAGAGGCTCCAAATTGTGGAGATTTCTCGCAAACGGGAGAAAGACTATAAGGAAGAAAGCCATGGTATTCAAGTTGATCATTGGATCGCTTGAAAGGGGTTGAGTGCAACCCTCGTCCATTGGGACGCCACAACGTGGAAGTAGGCAAGTGTTACATGGCCGAACCATGGGATAAAAATCGTGTGTCTCTTGTGTTGCTTCTCTCTGTGATTGTTTGTGTTCGCAAGAGCTCACCTCATAGACTTGATTAACTCGCACTAATATCTTTATAATCAAGCTTGTGTGAATTTATTGTTTAATTTTATAGGATCACCTATTCACCCCCCCCCCCTCTAGGTGCTTTCAATTGGTATCAGAACCGTACTCTTCATCTAAGGGACTAACCGCCCAAAGAGATGGATCCTAAGGGAAAGGGGATGGTGGTCAACGACAAGGAGAAGGAGTCCCTCTTCAACGAGCCAAGGGACGATAAGCCCACTGACTTAGGTTCGAGTCACAAGAAGAGGGACGGGAAGAAGAAGAGGCGCATCAAGAAGATCATCTACTACGATAGTGATGCCTCCTCTTCTTCACCAAGAGACGACGATGACAACGACTCTTCGTCCAAAAAGAAAACGGTTAATCAGAACTACTCTTTTGATTATTCTCGCATGCCATACAATACAAATGCGCATTTACTATCAATTCCTCTTGGAAAACCTCCACACTTTGATGGAGAAGACTATTCATTTTGGAGTCATAAAATGTGTAGTCATCTATTTTCCCTCCATCCTAGTATTTGGGAAATTGTAGAGAATGGGATGCATTTTGATAGTACTGATAACCCTGTGATTATAAATGAACAAATTCACAAAAATGCCCAAGCCACTACTGTTTTGCTAGCATCTCTTTGCAGGGATGAATACAATAAGGTGAGCGGCTTGGACAACGCCAAGCAAATCTGGGACACCCTCAAGATATCTCATGAGGGAAACGACGCCACCATGATTACCAAAATGGAGCTAGTGGAAGGCGAGCTAGGGAGATTCGCAATGATCAGGGGAGAGGAGCCAACTCAAACCTACAATAGGCTCAAGACCCTGGTCAACAAGATTCGAAGCTATGGAAGCACAAGATGGACGGATCATGATGTCGTCCGACTCATGCTAAGGTCATTTACTGTAATTGACCCCCATCTTGTCAATCTTATTCGTGAAAACCCCAGGTACACCAAGATGACGCCCGAGGAGATTCTCGGAAAATTTGTGAGCGGGCGCATGATGGTGAAGGAGGCGCGATACGTGGATGATGCACTAAATGGTCCACAACCCGTCTATGAGTCACAACCCGTTGCTCTCAAAGCAACAAGCAGCAGGGAGGCGCTACCAAGCAAGGTGGCACAAGTTGAGGCTGCCGGGCTAAATGAAGATGAGATGGCCCTAATCATCAAACGTTTCAAGACCGCGCTCAAAGGACGCAAAGAGTACCCCTCCAAGAATAAAACAAGGGGAAAGCGCTCCTGCTTCAAATGCGGTAAGACTAGTCATTTCATAGCACAATGACCCGATAACGATAATGACCAAGGACAAGAAAAGTACGGGAAGAAGGAGAAGAAGAAAAACTACAAGAAGGCGAAGGGCGAGGCACATCTTGGAAAGGAGTGGGATTCTGACTGCTCCTCATCTGACTCCGATGATGAAGGATTGGCTGTCTCGGCCTTCAACAAGTCTTCACTCTTCCCCAATGAAAACCACACTTGCCTCATGGCCAAGGAGAAGAAGGTACGTATTCTAGATTCCCCTAAGTACTCTTCTTCTAGTGATGAGGAATGCTCCGATGATGAAGTAGATTACTCTAGTTTATTTAAAGGTTTAGATAGAGCCAAAGTAGAGAAAATTAATGAATTATTGATGCTCTAAATGAAAAGGATAGACTGCTAGAAAAGCAAGAAGATATTTTGTACGAGGAACATGACAAATTTGTTAGTGTACAAAAGTCTCTTGCTTTAGAAATTAAATTAAGAGAAATGAAATGCTATCATCTGAGTTATCTACTTTCCATGACCCTATCTCTAGTTTAAAGAATTTAAATGATGATTTAAATGATAAGCTAGAGGAAGTTAGTAAAATAAATTCATGTGTAGAGCATGTTAGTATTTGTAATAGATGTAAAGACTTTGATGTTGATGCATGTGATGAACATCTTATTTCTATTACTAAATTGAATGATGAGGTGGCAAGTCTTAATGCTCAACTTAAGACTTGCAAAATTGATTTTGATAAATTAAAATTTGCTAGGGATGCCTACACTATTGGTAGACACCCCTCAATTAAGGATGGACTTGGATTTAGAAAGGAAACCAAGAACTTAACAAGCCAAAAGGCTCCCGTTCTCAACAAGGAGAAAGGGAAGGCCCCTATGGCTAGTAGTTCTCAAAGGAACCATGCTTTTATTTATGACAGGAAAATTGCTAGTCATTCTAATTATAATAAGAGTTATGTTCATACTGCTTATAATGATTCACATGCTATGTTTGCCTCTAGCTCTACTTTTGTGCATAGTAGAAGTAGGCCTAGGAGAAATCATGTTGTGCCTCATGTGCCTAGGAAAATGTGCAATGAACCCACTACTATTTTTCATACTTGCAACACTTCTTTTGTACTTTCATGTAAGAATGAAAAAGTAGTTGCTAGGAAGTTGGGATCCAAATGCAAGGGAGACAAGACTTGTATTTGGATTCCAAAGATTATTGTGACTAACCTTGTAGGACCCAACAAGAGTTGGGTACCTAAAACCCAAGCTTAAATTCCTTGCAGGTTTATGCATCCGGGGGCTCAAGCTGGATTATCGACAGCGGATGCACAAACCACATGATGGGGGAGAAGAAAATGTTCACCTCCTACGTCAAGAACAAGGATTCCCAGGATTCGATCATCTTTGGAGGTGGGAACCAAGGCAAGGTCAAAGGATTAGGGAAAATAGCCATTACATCCGAGCATTCTATCTCTAATGTGTTTTTAGTTAAATCGCTCGGGTATAATCTGTTATCTGTGAGTCAATGGTGTAACATGGGTTATAATAGTTTATTCACAAATATAGATGTATCTGTTTTTAGAAGAACTGATGGTTCACTAGCTTTTAAGGCTGTACTAGATGGCAATCTCTATTTAGTTGATTTTTCGAAAGGGAATGCCGATCTAGATGCATGCTTAATAGCAAAGACTAATATGGGCTAGCTTTGGCATCGCCGTCTAGCACATGTTGGGATGAAGAACCTTCATAAGCTTCTAAAGGGAGATCATGTGTTAGGACTAACCAATGTCTGTTTTGAGAAAGACAGACCTTGTGTAGCATGTCAGACAGGGAAACAGGTGGGAAGCACACATCACGACAAGAATGTGATGACAACATCAAGACCACTAGAGCTTCCTCACATGGACCTCTTCAGACCCGTTGCCTACCTCAGCATCGGGGGAAGTAAGTATGGTCTTGTAATTGTTGATGACTTTTCCCGCTTTACTTGGGTGTTCTTTTTACAGGATAAGTCAGAAACCCAAGGGACCCTAAAGCGCTTCTTAAGGAGAGCTCAAAATGAGTTTGAGCTTAAAGTGAAAAAGATAAGGAGCGACAATGGGTTCGAGTTCAAGAATCTACAAGTTGAAGAGTTTCTTGAGGACGAAGGCATCAAGCACGAGTTCTCCGCTCCCTACACACCACAGCAAAATGGTGTGGTAGAGAGGAAGAACAGGACGCTAATCGACATGGCAAAAACGATGCTTGGAGAGTTCAAGACGCCTGAGCGGTTTTGGTCGGAAGCTATGAACACAGTCTGCCACGCCATAAACCGGCTCTATCTACACCGTCTCCTCAAGAAGACCTCCTACAAACTTCTTACTGGTAACAAACCCAATGTTTCTTACTTTCGTGTATTTGGGAGCAAATGCTACATTTTGGTGAATAAAGCTAGACATTCTAAATTTGCTCCCAAAGCTGTAGAAGGGTTTTTACTAGGGTATGACTCAAATACAAAGGCGTATAGGGTCTTCAACAAATCATCAGGATTAGTTGAAGTCTCTAGTGATGTTGTATTTGATGAGACTAATGGCTCTCCAAGAGAGCAAGTTGATCTTAATGATATAGATGAAGATGAAGTTCCAACGACCGCAATGCGCACGATGGCGATAGGTGATGTGCGATCACAGGAACTACAGGAACAAGATCAACCTTCTTCCTCGACGCTGGTGCATCCCCCAACTCAAGATGATGGACAGGTACCTCAAGAAGAGGAGCGTGATCAAGGGGGAGCACAAGAAGAATAGGTTATGGAGGAAGAAGCACCATAGTTCCCTCCAACTCAAGTCCGAGCGACGATCCAAAGAAATCACCCCATGGATCAAATTCTGGGTGATATCAGCAAGGGAGTAATGACTCGCTCACGCTTAGCTAATTTTTGTGAGCATTACTCGTTTGTCTCTTCTATTGAGCCTTTCAGGGTAGAAGAGGCCATGCAGGATCCGAACTGGGTGTTGGCCATGCAGGAAGAGCTCAATAACTTTAAGAGGAATGAAGTCTGGAGCCTGGTGCCGCGTCCAAAGCAAAACGTTGTGGGAACCAAGTGGGTATTCCACAACAAGTAAGACGAGCACGGGTTGGTGACAAGAAACAAGGCTCGACTTGTGGCAAAAGGTTATGCCCAAGTCGCAGGTTTGGATTTCGAGGAGACTTTTGCTCATGTGTCTAGGTCTATTCGAATATTATTAGCCTATGCTGCTCACCACTCTTCTAGGCTGTACCAAATGGATGTGAAGAGCACTTTCCTCAATGGGCCAATAAAGGAGGACGTATACGTGGAACAACCCTTTGGCTTTAAGGATGACAGGTATCCCGACCACGTATATAAGCTCTCTAAGGCGCTCTATGGACTTAAGAAAGCCCCAAGAGCATGGTATGAATGCCTTAGAGACTTCTTAATTGCTAATGCTTTCAAGGTTGGGAGAGCCGATCCCACTCTTTTTACAAAGACTTGTGATGGTGATCTTTTTGTGTGCCAAATTTATGTCAACGACATAATATTTGGCTCTACTAACCAAAAGTCTTGTGAGGAGTTTAGCAGGGTGATGACACAAAAGTTCGAGATGTCGATGATGGGTGAGTTGACCTACTTCCTTGGGTTCCAAGTGAAGCAATTCAAAGACGGCACCTTCATCTCCCAAATGAAGTACACTTAGGATCTTGTCAAGAGGTTTGGGATGAAGGACGCCAAGCCCGCAAAGACACCGATTGGAACTGACGGGCATGTTGACCTCAACAAAGGAGGTAAGTCCGTTGATCAAAAGGCATACCGGTCCATGATAGGTTCATTACTTTATCTTTGTGCTAGTAGACCGGACATTATGCTTAGTGTATGCATGTGTTCTAGATATCAATCCGACCTCAAGGAGTGTCACCTTGTGGCCGTTAAGCGAATTCTTAGATATTTAGTTTCTACGCCTTGCTTCGGGATCTGGTATCCAAAGGGGTCTACCTTTGACTTGATTGGATACTCAGACTCCGATTATGCCGGGTGCAAGGTTGATAGGAAGAGCACATCAGGGACGTGCCAATTTATAGGAAGGTCCCTGGTGTCCTAGAGTTCCAAGAAACAAACATCTGTTGCCCTGTTGGGGACTTGTTCTCAAATGCTAAGAATTAAGAACAAGGCAACATAGAAAATATTAAGTGTAAAAGTCCTTCGTCCTCCATAACATTATATCCCATTGGGATATAAAGCATCTCGGACGAAGGTTACGAAGGACGTACCTTCGTAAGCGTGACAACGAGGAACGAAGCATTCATATAAATCATGAGATATGAAAATACTTAAATGTTATCATAGAATCATCTCCATTTTTATTATTATAAACGAATGTAAATGACTTCAAATTACAAATGTACCTTCGGCCTTGAAGAATACAAGTGTGATGCGAAGGCAAATGACAGGTTCGTGTGAACAGTACGGGGGTACTGTTCATCTATTTATAGACACAGGACGCAGCCTGTGACGAATTACAATTATGCCCTTTACAAAAGTTTACAACATTATCTTAGACCTCTATGGATAAAAAGGTCATTCTATCTTTATGTCGGTTTGTAACGCCGAAGCTCTATAAAAAGGAACCTTCGGCCATTTCCTGGGGACGATTTCAACCGAAGCTGCTTCTTCGCGCAAGACCTTCGGCGCAACGAAGCATGGCCCCAACAGTAGCCCCTTTCGCGGCGCTAGATCGTTTTTCGTAACGAGCTTGAACCGTGAAAAAATCCTCTCAAGCTTCGGGAAGCCGAAGGTCCAAAAAACACCTTCCCTGAGCTCGTTGCCGAGAAACGATTCATTTCCCGAGATCGTGTCGGTCCCACCTTGCAGAGTCACTGTTTGGTCTTTGCGGTCCACTGCGCAGCGAGTACAAGTTACTGCCCGCCTGGTGTAAAAACCCTGCCGCTTCGCCTTCTTACCTGCAGCACTATATAAACAGACGAGTAGGTGTGAAGTTACCACAGCATTTACTGCTATTTGCACTGTTTTGCTGCCAAAATTTTTAACCATCACCGAAGCTTGTTTGTCAGGTTTGAACGAAGCTCCATCTTGAAGCCTGCTTCGGATAAAAAAGTATTAAAGTTTCACAAGTTCGTAATTAAATGGCCAGAGTTCGCTCTACAGCTAGGGTTGAGCGTGAGGGGGACGAAACTGAAGCTTCGGAGACTGTGCCCATCTCCGAAGCGATGCAGCGCTCCGGACTGGTGACTGCGGAAGAAATGCCTGCTATCGAAGCAAACCCGACAGCTGCCGAAGGAGAAGGGAACATTGAAGAAACCGACTCCGAAGATGACTACCGTATTGCCATGCCCAGCAAACCCAGCCACCTAGACTTCGGAAAATCGACTGTTTCAAAGGTTGATCTCGCCAAGATGGTGAAAGCAGGTTTTTTCAGTGAAGATCAGAAGAAGCTACTTCGCTTCGGAGGAGAAGAGACCACCCCGAAGCCAGAGAAGGACGAGGTTGTCATCTTCAAAAGCTTTTTAAAGGCTGGGCTAAGATTCCCTGTTCACGAGATTGTTGCGGAGATATTGAAGAGGTTTGGCATCTACCTTCACCAGTTAACTCCTAACGCTATCGTTAGGCTTAGCGTTTATATTTGGGCCCTCCGAAGCCAAGCAGTGGAGCCTTTTGCTGACAGTTTCTGTCGAGTTCATGAATTGCATTATCAAACAAAGGCCCGAAAAGATGGGCTTCATGAAAACTTCGGTTGCTACAATTTTGCCTACCGGAAAACCGCAAAGTTTCCTGTAATTAGCTACCGAAGCAAATGGCCGGCAGGCTGGAAATCAGAATGGTTCTATGTCAAGGTTGATGAGGACAAGGAGAAGCTTGTGCAAAGTCCACTCGAGCTAACTTTCGGAGAAACCCGACCCCACTGCAACATGACACCAGAGGGTCAAACTCAACGGGCAATGGATGAATTCAGAATCATTGCAGAGCATATTGGTACCAGGGATCTGGTTCAAGAATTCTTAGCATTCAAAGTCTTCCCTACTCTGAAAAAATGGGAAATGCCAAAGTTAAAGGGGGAGAAGAAGGAAGGGGATCTTGTCCGGCTTCCTTACCACTTCAAATTCAAGAAATATTTTAAGAAGCCCTGCCAAGAGTGGCTGGACACAGTTGAGGTGATGTGTAATGAAATTCTTGGAAATTATTCGAAAAAGAAGATCAACTGATGACAGCAGCCTTCGGTACTCGTCCGAAGCGAAGGCTGAACCGAGTGCTTGATGCACTGGGCTTCGAATATCCTGACTATGCGCAGCTGAACAAGGATGCTGAGGGCCAGAGAAGAAAAAGAGAGGCCGAAGCTTTAAACAAGGATGAAGAACAACCACCAAAAAAGAAGAAAATTGTCAAGAGAAAAATATCAACTCCAAAGCGAAAACTATCCGAAGGAGAGGGGACCCCCACACCACCTTCTACCAGCGACGTGGAGGAAATTCTAAAGGTAATGACTGAACCCATGCCCACGAAGCTAAGTCCATTAGGGCCTCGACTGACGAAGCTTTTTCAAAAGGTGGCGGAGCCGGAAAAAACGAAGATAACCAAAGCAAAAAGGCAAAGAATTATTGCCGTAACAGAAGTTATTGACAAGACGCCACCGAGAGCATCAATTCAGAAAACAGCAGCTACTGAAGACACAACAAACGTCGAAGTCGCACCTTCGGAGGTCGCGGCTACCGAAGCCGCTACAGCCGAAGATGTGAACTTAGAGACTACCATTGAGAATATCGACAAAATTTTAGAAGTCATGGCTGCAGAAGAAGCTGCCGCTGCTGCTAAAAAAGTCATGGCCGCAGTGCCTGAGAAGGGGAAAGAAATAGCCGAAGTCGCTTCGGACGACGAAGCCTACACATTTCAAAATTTAATTGGGCAAAAACTTTCGGAGGACGAAATAGAAGAGCTAAAAGACTATGCCAAATCTTGCGGATACAGGCCAGGAGCTCTTCTATTCGGAGGTGTGGACGATGAAAAATTAGGCTGCATTCGAGACCAAACCGGAGCTAAGGTCATCGGTACCCTGTCAAAGAGTATCGGTTTTCCGAAGCTAGAGACAGATATCAGCCGCTACCGACGACAGCATATCGTCGGCAGCTTATTTTATTCCAATTTCAAGGTAAACAATCTTTTCTCTGTTCCTTATTGCTTTGGATAATGAAAATGTTACTAACGAAAACTGTTTTTGTGCAGAGCATGCTACTGAGCAAAGCTCTGAAGATGCAGCAGGATTTGGAGGACAAAAAACACGAAGCTATAATTGGAAATTTAGAGAGCAAAATAAAAGAACAATCAGCCATCATCGAAAAGAAAGACTTCGAACTTCAATCAACCGAAGGCTTGCTGGCAGAGACCGAAGCTAAAATATCAGAATTGAATTCGAAGCTTATCGGTCAATCAAAACAGTTTGAACAAGAAAAACTAGAGCTTAATTCTAAACTTGAAGCCGAAGTCCAAGCCAACTCAAATTTGAAGAAATCATTAACAAGCCTTCAGGATAAATGTTTGAATTTTAGCAACAATTGTATCCAACAACTAAAGAAGATCTTTTACTCAGTTGGAGCCAGCAGCGGGAAATTTACCCCTTCGGATGAAGATTTACCAAAAGCCTTCGATCATATCGAAGCTGAAATTGAAGAACTTGACGAAGTTATAGCTGGGCACGGTGACTTCTGTGCCTGGGTAGCTTCTCGGGGTACTGCTGCAGCATTCCTGAAGGCTGGCTGCGAGCATGGAAAGATCGTCAACAGGCCCAACTTCACCCTGTCTCCATCAATCCTGGACGATATACCTGACCTCGCCCGAAGTATCTCAAATAGATTTATAAAAATGATATGGACAAAAGGCGGGCGGGAGAAGGCTGGAGACGAAGCTCGAAGTCATCTTGAACCAGTAAGAAATCCTTCTTTGTACTTACCTTCTCCTTCATACTTGATTTTTACTCTGGATACCTGGATTCATGTAGGATGACGAAGCTGAAGATGATTAAAGAATATGCCGCCGAAGCGGAAGCCTGAAGAAGATTAGTAGTAGTAGGCTAGAAAATACTGAGGAAAATTTGTAACAACTTGTTGTAAATACAATTAAACCGTTCTCAAGGAACTTTGTACATACCTTGTAATATATCCTTACCCTTTTATTAAGACGCTTTGATGTGGACGAAATCAATATTTTGAGCCGAAGGCGAAAAAAACACCTTCCCTTCTTTTCGTACACAACGAAGCATTAAAGACTGCTTCTTCTTTCTGCGGAAGCTTTGCTTTTTTGTACAAAACATAAAAGACTACTTCTTCTTTCTGCCGAAGCTTTTCTTTTTTGTACAAAACATAAAAGACTACTTCTTCTTTCTGCCGAAGCTTTTCTTTTTTGTACAAAACATAAAAGACTACTTCTTCTTTCTGCCGAAGCTTTTCTTTTTTGTACAAAACATAAAAGACTACTTCTTCTTTCTGCCGAAGCTTTTCTTTTTTGTACAAAACATAAAAGACTACTTCTTCTTTCTGCCGAAGCTTTTCTTTTTTGTACACTCCAAAACATAAAAGAATACTTCTCCTTTTTGCCGAAGCAACCACTTAGTGACACAGATGCCATGAATGAATGCTTATGAATGCAAATGCTATGATGTAATGTGTTGTGCGAATGAATGTCCAAAACATATAACCGAAGTCACACTCAACCATTATTTCCTTGGAATCAACCACACATCAGCTCTGCATTCCCTTAGGAACGACTTTGGAGCTTCCTCGTCTTTTACTTAGACGGTATAAACTCTGCATTCCCTTAGGAACGACTTTGGAGTTTCTTCGCCTTTTACTTAGGCGGTATAAACTCTGCATTCCCTTAGGAACGACTTTGGAGTTTCTTCGCCTTTTACTTAGGCGGTATAAGCTCTGCATTCCCTTAGGAACGTCTTTGGAGCTTCTTCGTCTTTTACTTAGACGGTACCAGCGTTGACTTTTCGCTGAGAGCTCTGCATCCCCTTAGGGACGTCTTTGGAGCTTCTTCTCTTTTTTCTTTTTCAGTTTCTGCACTCGATGGTGCGTTCTCAGCTGTTACATTTACATTTTTTGGGGGATTTTGCTCTTATAAGACTAAAAAAGGAAATTACACATGATGGCCCCATTAAAAACCTTTCTCCCCCTTCGGAAAGGAAAAGGGTGCCATGAAAAAGAAAAGAAAAAACATGAAAATTTACATCATGTTATACATAGTATCGCCGAAGCTCATCCGCATTCCAAGACCTTGGAATTTCGTTGCCATCCATGTCCTTCAATCTGTACGATCCAGGCCTTGACGAAGATACTACTAAGAATGGTCCTTCCCATTTCAACTGTAGCTTACCCACTGTATCTGGGTTAGCCACTCTCCGAAGCACCAAGTGCCCCGGCTCAATATTTTTTAGCCGGACTTTTCTATCTCGCCATTTAACTGTTTCAGCCTGATATTTATTGATATTCTCCACGGCCTGAAGCCTGATCCCTTCTAAAGCATCCTTTTCCACAAGGCAAGCATCTTCGGGACCTGATTCTGCCGAAGCTACTACTCTTATTGATCCAGCTTTGGCTTCTTCCGGGGTTATTGCTTCGTCTCCGAATAATAACTTGAATGGGGTAAAGCCTGTAGACCTTGATGCTGTTGTATTGTGGCTCCACACCACTTTGGTTAACTGGTCTGGCCACTTTCCCCTGGGTTGATTGAAGATTAGCTTCATTATTCCTGTCATTATAATGCCGTTGGCCCTTTCAACAAGCCCATTCGACTCCGGATGCCTGACTGATGCAAAATGGATCTTCGTTCCAATTTGATCACAAAAGTTTCTGAAAGCTTCGGAGTCGAACTGCGTTCCATTGTCTACAGTGATGGCCTTCGGTACTCCGAAGCGACAGACAATGTTCTGCCAGAAAAACTTTTGAACAGTGGCCGAAGTTATTGTAGCTAGTGGCTTCGCCTCAATCCATTTGGAAAAATACTCCACAGCTACTACAACATATTTTAGATTCCCTTGGGCCGGTGGTAATGGACCCAACAAGTCAAGGCCCCATCTTTGCAATGGCCAGATGGGTTGTATCAGCTGTGTCAAGGACGAAGGTTGCTTTTGATCTCTTGCACATTTTTGACAACCTTCGCACTTTTGGACTAACTCCGCTGCATCCGAAGCTGCCTTCGGCCAATAAAAACCTTGGCGGAACACTTTTCCAAGTAACGGCCTGGATCCGATGTGGGATCCACACAGGCCTGCATGTATCTCTTTCATCAACTCTATACCTTCGGCTCTAGATAAGCACTTGAGCAGCGGAGCGCAAACTCCATGTTTGTATAATTCCCCTTCTATCATGACATACGGACGAGCTCTTGCCTCTACTCTTTTATTGTAAGCTTCGTCATCTGAAAGGAACTTACCCTGAAGGTAAGAGATTATTTCAGTTCTCCAATCTTCGCTGTAAACAGGAGATATGTTGAGGACTGCTCTTTCAAGGAGCTCCACTGAAGGTGCCTTTATTGTTTCGAAGAACACATCCGAAGGTAACGGCAGCCCCTGTGCCGCAGACTTAGCTAGCAAATCAGCATGCTCATTTTGTCCTCGAGGGATATTCTTGACAGAGAATCCTTCGAAGGATGCTTCGATCCTTCGGACCGTATCTAGATATTTTTCAAGCTTCGGATCTTTAGCCTTGCAACTTTTGTCAACATGACCCGAAATCACCTGGGAATCAGTTTTAAGAATTGCCCTTCTGATTCCCATTGCCTTTAATTTCCGAAGACCCAGAAGCAGGGCTTCGTACTCAGCAATATTGTTTGTGCAGCTGAAATCAAGTCTTGCTGCATAACAAGTTTTGACCTTGGATGGTGAAACCAACACAGCAGCTGCACCTGCTCCGAAGATTCCCCAAGATCCATCACAAAATACTGTCCACACTTCGGCATCTTTATTTGCTTCTTCATCCTGAGCCCCTGGCGTCCAGTCGGCAATGAAATCTGCCAATGCTTGAGACTGGATCGAAGATCTATGCACATAATCAATGTAAAATTCGTTGAGCTCTGCAGCCCATTTCCCAATCCGTCCAGTAGCTTCTCTATTTCTCATTATATCCTTCAACGGCTGCGAAGAAGGAACAATGATATTGTATGCCTGAAAATAATGTCGAAGCTTCCTGGAAGCCATTAAAACGGCATATAATACCTTCTCCAGCTCTGTATAATTTTTCTTTGAGACACTAAGGACCTCAGATACAAAATACACTGGAACTTGCTTCTTGAGCTGGCCATCAAGCTTCTCCTGGACAAGTGCCGCACTTACTGCTGAGTGCGAAGCTGCCACATATAGCAACAGAGGAGCCCCTGGCGTTGGTGGAGTTAATGTTGTGAGATCTATCAAGTATTGCTTCAACTCTTCGAAGGCTTTTTGTTGACTTGGGCCCCATTGAAAGACTTCGGCTGACTTCAGCACCTCGAAAAATGGTAAGTTTCTTTCTGCTGATCTGGATATAAATCTGTTGAGAGATGCCAGCCTTCCTGTCAATCTTTGGGCCCCTTTTCTTGTAGTTGGTGGCTCCATTCGAAGTATAGCTTCGATTTTATTTGGATTAGCTTCGATTCCTTTTGTTGAAACCAAGCATCCAAGAAATTTACCCTTCTTTACTCCGAAGACACATTTCTCTGGATTCAGTTTCAAACCAGCTTGTCTGAAGCTGGCGAAGGTCTCCTGCAGATCAGCAATATGATTTTCCTGCTTCGTGCTTTTGACGATAATGTCATCAACATAGGTCAACACATTTCTGCCTATTTGAGACTGAAGAACCTTCGCAGTCATTCTGCTGAAACTTCCTCCAGCGTTTTTGAGCCCTTCAGGCATCCGAAGATAGCAATACGTGCCAGTTGGAGTTATGAAGCTAGTTTTCGGCTCATCTTCCTTTTTCATCCAGATTTGATGATATCCTGAGTAACAGTCCAAGAGACTCATGAGCTCTGAAGAAGCTGCTGCGTCGACTAGAGAGTCTATCCTTGGCAACGGGAATTCGTCCTTCGGACAAGCCTTGTTGAGATCTGTGAAATCGATACACATTCTCCACTTGCCATTGGCCTTCTTCACCATAACAGTGTTGGCTAGCCACTCTGGATACTTCACTTCTCTGATAACTCCTGCACTGAGGAGTCTTTTTACTTCATTGCGAGCCCCTTCGGCCTTGTCATCAGACATTTTCCGAAGCCTCTGCTTTCGGGGTCTGAAGGATGGGTCAACATTGAGCGAATGTTCAATAACATCCCGATTTACTCCACAGAGATCATTAGCCGACCATGCAAAAACATCTTTGTTGTTGAATAAAAACCTTATCAAGGTTTTCTCCTGGTCTTCAGATAATTGCGAGCCCAACAGCACCTTCTGCTCTGCTATGTCCTCACACAATAGCATGGGCTTCGGCTGATCTGCTGAAGCTGCCTTCTCCCTTCTGAATTTGTACTGTTCACAAGCTTCGGCTCCATCTATATTATGGATTGCTTTGGAGTCAGTCCAGTTACCTTCGGCCCTTCTTGCGGCTTCCTGACTTCCATGGATAGCAATGGGTCCCTGTTCCGAAGGTATCTTCATGCAAAGATAAGCAGGATGAAGGATTGCTTCGAAGGCATTAAGAGTACCACGACCAACAATTGCATTATAAGGATATTCCATGTCAACAATGTCAAACACAACTTGCTCAGTTCTAGTGTTGTTGATGAATCCGAAGGTCACTGACATGGTGATCTTGCCCAATGCTACAATCTGTCTTCCTCCGAAGCCACAGAGAGGGTGTGTAGCATCATGAATCTTATCTTCTGGCTCTTGCATTTGTCTGAAGGCTTTAGCAAATATGATGTCAGCTGCACTGCCTGTGTCAACCAAGACATTGTGGACCAGAAATCCTTTGATAACACAAGAGATAACCATGGCATCGTTGTGTGGGTAATCTTTGAGCTGAAGGTCCTCTTGGGAGAAGGTAATAGGAATGTGAGACCATCTTGATTTGATGAAGGGTCCTTGCACCCCAACATGCTGTACTCTTCTCTGTGCTTCCTTCTTCTGCTTCTTGTTAGCTGGCTCTGAGGATGAGCCACCTGTGATCGGGAGCACCAGCTTTGGGTCCGAAGCAACTCCAGCTTGGTTGTTGAACGAAGCCATCAGCTCAAAAAGTGGAAGTGAGTTCACCGGAGGTGGGCGCCAATGTTGGGGACTTGTTCTCAAATGCTAAGAATTAAGAACAAGGCAACATAGAAAATATTAAGTGTAAAAGTCCTTCGTCCTCCATAACATTATATCCCATTGGGATATAAAGCATCTCGGACGAAGGTTACGAAGGACGTACCTTCGTAAGCGTGACAACGAGGAACGAAGCATTCATATAAATCATGAGATATGAAAATACTTAAATGTTATCATAGAATCATCTCCATTTTTATTATTATAAACGAATGTAAATGACTTCAAATTACAAATGTACCTTCGGCCTTGAAGAATACAAGTGTGATGCGAAGGCAAATGACAGGTTCGTGTGAACAGTACGGGGGTACTGTTCATCTATTTATAGACACAGGACGCAGCCTGTGACGAATTACAATTATGCCCTTTACAAAAGTTTACAACATTATCTTAGACCTCTATGGATAAAAAGGTCATTCTATCTTTATGTCGGTTTGTAACGCCGAAGCTCTATAAAAAGGAACCTTCGGCCATTTCCTGGGGACGATTTCAACCGAAGCTGCTTCTTCGCGCAAGACCTTCGGCGCAACGAAGCATGGCCCCAACATGCCCTATCCATCGCTGAGGCCGAGTATGTTGCCACATGACAGTGTTGCGTGCAACTACTTTGGATGAGGCAAACCCTCTAGGACTTTGGCTACAATCTGAGCAAAGTCCCACTCCTATGTGACAATGAGAGTGCAATCCGCATGGCGGATAATTCTGTTGAACACAGCCGCACTAAGCACATAAACATCTGGCATCACTTCCTGAGGGACCACCAGCAAAAGGGAGATATCGAGGTGTACCATATTAGCACCGAGAACCAGTGTTGGGGACTTGTTCTCAAATGCTATGAGTTAAGAACAAGGCAACATAGAAAATGTTAATCGCTAAAGTCCTTCGTCCTTCGAAACATTATTTCCCTTAGGGTATAATGGTTTTCGGACGAAGGTTATGAAGGGTATACCTTCATAAATTCATTATATAATGACGAAGGATAAAATGTAAGGAATGTAAATGACAACATGAACAATTATGTATTATTATTAAGCATAAACAGAAATATCGTTACAAGTGTACCTTCAATTGGAAGGAGATGATAGTACAAGCGTGACGCAAAAAGCGAATGCCAAGTCAGCGTGTCCAGTACGGGGGTACTGTTCACCTATTTATAGGCGCGGGACATAACCCATACAAAATTACATTCATGCCCTTTACACTTGATAATAATTCTATAGTAATCTGTCGAGGTCTAAATAGTCTTTTCATCTTTAAGTCGGTTTCACCTTCCGCTGTCACGCCGAAGCTTTCCTGCTTACACCTTCGGCGCTGCACCAACCTTCGCATTATTTTGGTCCACTGTGATGCCTGACTTGAGTCCGAAGGTACCTGTTCTCACATTATACTCCAGAAACACTATTAGATCCTGTTTTTGAGGACCTTCGGATGCCGAAGGTCCCCAACAGTAGCCCCTCGCAATATTAATTTGTTTAAAATAATAAATTTAGATTGCGACATGGACGAAGGCTTTACGCCGAAGGTCCGAAAAAACACCTTCCCTTTGCTAGAATAGCAACATTCACTGACAAGCGGGGTCTTTCAATTTTCAACGCTCTTGGCGTATAAATACGGCCATACCGCGAACGCATTTGACACGCTCTCTGGCCAACTGCTCCCGCTTACTCAATTTTTAGCTCTTGTGCACTACGATTTGCTAAGCTTTTAGTTTTGAAGCTTCGGCTTTGAAAATAGTTTTTTAGTGTTTCCGAAGATGTCTGAAGATAAGAAGACTGCTGCTGAGACGAAGCTGAGCCTCGACGAAGAGAAAAACTTGGGGTTTCTCATAGCGATGTCAAAGACCAACACAGAAAAAATTACCAAGGAGATTCTGGAAGGTTTGTCTGAAGATACTGGTGACAGTGACAGCTATGATGTGGACAGTGGTGGTGAAGGCTCCGAAGATCATCCCTGGCGACCAAGCCATTCAGTTTATGGTAAATCAACTATCAAAGAGAATCATCTTGTCAACATGAGAGGAAGGTACTTCCGGGATTTATCCATTGTGAGGGCCGACGAAGGGGAAAAAACTTGCCCACACCCTGAAGAGAATGAAGTCGTAGTGTACCGAAGCTTTTTGAAAGCTGGACTGCGATTTCCCTTGAGCAGCTTCGTTGTAGAGGTGCTGAAAATATTCGAAGTCTATCTCCATCAACTTACCCCCGAGGCAATTATAAGGCTGAATATCTTCGTGTGGGCCGTGAGAAGCCAAGGTCTGAAGCCTGATGCAAAAAGCTTCTGTAATATACACGAATTATCATACGAGACAAAACCTTGGGGTAAGGAACAGTATCACAATAATTTTGGCTGCTACAGTTTCATTTCTCGGTCCGGGTCAAGCTGCCCTGTGCCAACCTTTCGGAAGAGATGGCCCGGCGACTGGATGACAGAATGGTTTTATGTGAAGAATGATCTGACAATACGAGAAGATATCAAAGGTATAATTATGCGCCCTATTTGGCAAAGCTTCGGCCTTCGGAGGCCGAAGGTTGAAATGAATGAAGCTGCCGAAGAATGCCAGAGGCCCTTCGGCGCAGTCTGCTCTTTCATTGGAACGAGAGACTTAGTACAAGAGCATATTGCCTTCAGAGTATGGCCGCTCGCGGAGAAATGGGAAATGCCACAAGAAACCGTAAAAGAGGCCGACGAAGGTGGACTTATCAGGTTGAAGTACACTTTTAAATTTGGAGATAAATTCGTTGAGCCAGATGATGACTGGTTAAAAAGTATTGAAAATTTAAGTGATGAACTGCTTGGGGCTTATTCGAAGGCCGAAGACACTGCAATGTCAGCAGCCTTCGGAGGCCGAAAAAAGAAGAGGCTGAATCGGGTATTTGATGCAATCGGGTTTGTCTACCCTGACTATTGCTATCCCATTCGAAGGCAGAAGAGAAAAAACACAACCTCTGCAAAAGAAGAAGCTGCAACTGCTCCTAGCGAGCCAGAACCGAAAAGAAAGAAGATAAAGGTCCTTACACATCGGCCGCGCTATATTGAACCAGCTTCGGTGCCTGAGTTTACCGGAGAAACTTCTTCGGCCACCGAAGCTGAAAAACCAACCGAGCCAACCTTGCTGCCAGAAGTCGCAGAAACGGCTGAAGTGCCAACAAAGATAGAATTGGAACAATCAAAGATTTTGTTATCAGAAACGAAAGAGAAGGCCGAAGCGCCGTCCACAGAAAAAATGGAAGAGGTAAAAGAAACAACTGAGGGATCCAAAACATCAGAAGTTTTGAGTCCTGCAGCAAACATTGAGACAGTAAAAAATCAAAAAGTGCCAGCAGTGACTCCAAAAAGAAAGAGAATGGCTAATGTGCTAGATGTACTGGAAACGATCAAATCTTCAAGCACACCTCCGAAGAGGGCTGCTGTCATTCCTGAAACAACAACTGAAATTTCTGGTTCTAAAGCTCCAGGGCAAGAGACTGAAGCCGAAGCTGGGCCCTCAGAGCCTGCAAAGATAAAATCCTTGGAAAGTGAGGCAGAAAAAATAACAAAGCCAACTTTTGTTGAAGAAACCGATGTCATTGCCCCCGAAGCATCCCCCAAAGTTCGTGATTATATTGTTCGTCATGCTTCGGGGAAAAACTATCAGAAAAAGAAGAGCAAGAGGCCCAGCACTACGCCCAAAAACTGAAATATCCAAAGGGGGCGTTAATATTCAATGGCAGTGGAGAAGAAGACTTCTTGTATTGTCTCCCCGATAGCAAGGAAATTTCTGTCTGTCGGGAGATGAGCAAGAGCTTCGGATTCCCAACTTTAGAAGACGGGCTCTCGGTGCTGTCGAAGAACGATCTGGCCGACAGCCTGGCTTACAATAGCTTAAAGGTGCGACAAATGAAATCCTTGTATTTTTTGTTGAGTCCAAAATTTTTCGTTTGTTTAAACCTATTGACGCACACATATTTCTCTTTGCAGGGCCTGATACTTAGCAATGCCCTCAGGGCACAGAAAGATGCTGAAGACGAAGGGTGTTCTATAGCCCTGAGCAACCTTCGTTCCGAAGTTATTGAACTGAGGAACGAAGGTCTCGATAAAGATAAAATATTACACTCATTGATAAATAAAATAAAGGAAGACGAAGCTGTTTTTAAAGGTCAAGCTGAAGCTCATAAACGCGAACTTGAAGATCTTCGGAAACAACTGGCCAGAGCCAAGGAAGAACGTATACTTGAAGAAAAAAAGCGAGAACTCAGCGACCAATGGGCAGATCACTTAGAAGGAACTGTTGAAGAGCTTCGGTCGTCCAAAAAGAGATGCTATAACAAATCTATAGAATGTGTTAAGAAGCTAAAGGCTAGCTTCGCCAAGGTCGGCGCATTCTCAAGTGAGGAAAACTTTACAAGAGGCAATCCCGAAGGTCCCATCGAATGGATCGACCACGAAGCTGAAGCCTTCGAAGAAATTTTAAATAGCCGCGGAGATATATGTGCCTTCTCGGGTGCCAGAGGAATTGCCACTATTTTGGAGAAAAAAGGCTGCGAACATGTAAAAATTTTAGCACAATCCGAAGCTGCTTTGTCTTTTGAAGATGCAAGAGATCCTTCGGCCGAAGCTAGTATAATTGGTGGAAAATTTTTTACCGATATCTGGGATAATGGTGGCCGAGAAATGGCCGGAGAAATTATTCGAAGAAGTGAAAAGGGGATTCATGATGCTAGAGAAGTAGCTGAGGCTGCTGAAAAGAGCGCAGAGGCCGAAGGTCAATTAGGTATTAACTAATAGTTTTTATTGTGTTGTAATCTTAGGCTTTAAGATTTGTTTACGATTTGTAATAGCAATGTAGCCGTATCCTGTCTTACTTCAGATCCTGCTAAAGCGTCCTCGGGCCCTCAGCCGAAAGGAGACGACGAAATTAAAAAGATGGCTGAAGATATTATGGACGAAGTCGTCAATCGGCTCCTGAACGAGGCTGCAGAAGTCGTTTTGAGAGAAGATTAAGTATTTTTGTGAAAACTTCTGAAATGTAATATACTGTAACATTTTGTAACCCCAAATGTAATATACCTATTTTTGTTAGTCAATTCTTTACGATGCATGAAACTTTACACGTACCGCTTTTGAGTCTTTGACGAAAAAACACCTTCCCTTCTTTTCATGCTTCGTGAAGAAGAATTTTTCTTTGTCACAACAATATCCAATGTTCTGATGAATAATATCCAGGCTTCGTGAAAATATTTTCCGAAGCTACACTTCCGAAGATCAATGATGTATCTTTTTGTGACTATGATTTCTCCCTTTTTCCAAAGCGTTCTTCTGTAGATTGATAATGTGTCCACCTCTTGTGCCATGTGCAAAATGATGTATGATGCTTATGCTATGCGAAATGATGCGATGATGTTATGTTATGTGAGATGATGTTTATTCCGAAGATACATACGCATCCCTGCAATAAAACACAATCTTTTATAAGCCTCCCTTAGGAGCTTCTTCGCCTTTTACTTCAGCGGAATCAGCGTTTATTTTTCGCTGTAAGCCTCCCTTAGGAGCTTCTTCGCCTTTTACTTTCAGCGGTATTCGCGTTGACTTTTCGCGCTTCGCCTTTTACTTAGGCGGTATCAGCGTTGACTTTTCGCTGTATGCTCTGCATTCCCTTTGGAACGACTTTGGAGCAGAAAACTTACACTGCGCTCCCTCTGAAGCGGCTTTTTGTGACTTCGGCAAACTTACTCTGCGTTCCTTAGAACGACTTTTTGTTACTTCGAAGAATTTTCAATAGTTCGAAGGTCCTCTTTGCTGTCGCAAGTCTTTCAACAATTTAAGCCTGTGAAGAAAATATATTTTCCTTGTGGGAATCGACGAAACTATTTACATGAAACCTGAACAATGTCCTTTATTAAAGAAAATAAAACTGAATGAAAAAGATCGCTATTAAGGTAGGATATTTGTCAATAGATGTGCTTTGACTCTGGCACAGTGCTGTTAACTGTGCGAGCTTCGGACTGCTCTCTGAAGTCCCTTTGGTGTGGAGCATATTGGCTCCCTTCTGGCTGCTGGCCTTGTTGCAGCGGTGGTGGAGGCGGAGGTTGTTGCCAGGAAGCCTGAGGTTGACTCGCCGAAGCAACAGAAACTGCAGGGTGATTGCCTACATACTCTGGGATGTAAGGCGAATGATACGAAGCAGTGTGCATGACCTGCTTCGGCTGAGCCTGCTGTGCTGCTGCTTCGGCTATTTCTTTTTGCTTCTGGATGGTAACGTGGCACATCCTGGTGGTATGACCTTTGTTCTCACCACAGAATAAGCAAAAGATTCTTCTCGGTTGATCACCAAATCTTCCTCCGAAGCCCCTGGCGCCTCTGCCCCTTGGAGCTGGTGGTCGGAAAGAGCCTTGCTGTTGCCCCGAAGCCTGTGA
Organism: Zea mays; assembly: GCF_902167145.1. Classification (NCBI taxonomy): domain Eukaryota; kingdom Viridiplantae; phylum Streptophyta; class Magnoliopsida; order Poales; family Poaceae; genus Zea; species Zea mays. The sequence goes on along the minus strand of NC_050105.1, from coordinate 46,874,945 downwards.
GGAACATTGTGGCCTTTGCTGTTGGCTGCCTCTATCATCATTTTGTGTAGAGTTATGAATTGATCTCACGTGCCTCGGGTAGAACCTCCCTCCGAAGCCCCTAGTCATTTCAGAAAACCTGAAAGCCTCCTCCCTTCTTTGGCGAAAATCATTATCGGCCCGAATGTACTCGTCCATCTTCTGGAGCAGCTTCTCCAAAGTTTGAGGAGGCTTCCTAGCGAAGTACTGAGCTGACGGTCCTGGCCGAAGCCCCTTGATCATGGCCTCAATGACAATTTCATTGGGCACCGTTGGTGCCTGTGCCCTCAAACGCAAGAACCTTCGGACATACGCCTGAAGGTATTCTTCGTGATCCTGGGTGCACTGGAACAGAGCCTGAGCAGTGACCGGCTTCGTCTGAAATCCTTGGAAGCTAGTTAACAACAAGTCCTTCAGCTTCTGCCATGAAGTGATCGTTCATGGTCGAAGGGAGGAATACCAGGTTTGAGCAACACTCCTGACAGCCATAACGAAAGATTTGGCCATGACTGAAGCATTGCCACCATACGAAGATACAGTTGCTTCGTAGCTCATCAAAAACTGCTTCGGGTCTGAGTGGCCATCGAATACGGGAAGCTGGGGCGGCTTGTAGGACGGAGGCCAAGGTGTAGCCTGCAGCTCAGCGGACAGAGGAGAAGCATCATCAAAAACAAAATTCCCATGATGGAAATTGTCATACTAGTCATCTTCGTTGGGAAAACCCTCCTGATGAAGGTCTTGGTGCTGAGGCCTTCGGTGTTGCTCTTCCTGGGCAAGATGACGAACTTCTTCAGAGGCTTCGTCTATCTGCCTCTGCAGTTCAGCTAGCCTGGCCATCTTTTCTTTCTTCCTCTGTACTTGTTGATGAAGCATCTCCATATCCCTGATTTCTTGATCTATCTCGTCCTCTGGTGGTGTCGGACTGACAGCCTTCCTTTTCTGGCTTCGGGCCTCCCGCAGGGAGACTGTCTCCTGATTGTGGTCCAGTGGTTGCAGAGCTGCAGCCCCAGTCGCTGAAGCTTTCTTCGGCGCCATAACGAAGGTTTATGATCGCCGAAGGTGTTCAAAAAAACTTCAAAGAGTGGAAGTGAGTTCACCGGAGGTGGGCGCCAATGTTGGGGACTTGTTCTCAAATGCTATGAGTTAAGAACAAGGCAACATAGAAAATGTTAATCGCTAAAGTCCTTCGTCCTTCGAAACATTATTTCCCTTAGGGTATAATGGTTTTCGGACGAAGGTTATGAAGGGTATACCTTCATAAATTCATTATATAATGACGAAGGATAAAATGTAAGGAATGTAAATGACAACATGAACAATTATGTATTATTATTAAGCATAAACAGAAATATCGTTACAAGTGTACCTTCAATTGGAAGGAGATGATAGTACAAGCGTGACGCAAAAAGCGAATGCCAAGTCAGCGTGTCCAGTACGGGGGTACTGTTCACCTATTTATAGGCGCGGGACATAACCCATACAAAATTACATTCATGCCCTTTACACTTGATAATAATTCTATAGTAATCTGTCGAGGTCTAAATAGCCTTTTCATCTTTAAGTCGGTTTCACCTTCCGCTGTCACGCCGAAGCTTTCCTGCTTACACCTTCGGCGCTGCACCAACCTTCGCATTATTTTGGTCCACTGTGATGCCTGACTTGAGTCCGAAGGTACCTGTTCTCACATTATACTCCAGAAACACTATTAGATCCTGTTTTTGAGGACCTTCGGATGCCGAAGGTCCCCAACAACCAGCTAGCCGATATCTTCACTAAGCCGTTGGATGAGAAAACATTTTGTAGGTTGCGTAGTGAGCTAAATGTCTTAGATTCGCGTAACTTGGATTGATCTATAGCATACATGTGTTCTATGCCTTTGATCATGTTACTTTGAGCATTTACATTATTCGTTGTATATTTATGGTGCTCAAGTTGTACAAGTGATCTCCGGATCTCACAAGTCCATATGCAAATGATGCACATTTTTAAGGGGGAGATGTGCTACAACTTGACCCTTTGAGGCTAACATATTTGTTTGAGTACACTTGATGTAGCCTCAAAGGTGCATTGAAAGGGAAAACTGAACTTGGACGATGAAAAGGCTTCCACTGACTCCGGTATTAGTGTACTTACTTCCAAGTTCATACTTGCAATCTTATTGCCTTTTTGGTCTCAATTGACATTTTTGGTGAGGCAATGGGGTTAATGGGCCAAAAATGATCCTGTTATGGTGCTTAATGCCAAAGGGGGAGAAATTAAGGCCAAAAGCAACTGGATCAGCCAACCACTTGAGAATTTTGAAAATAGTAGAGTTAGAATTTGTGATTTGTCCAAAATACTCTTATTGCAAATTTTGGTCTCTTATGAGGGAGAATTTTGATTATGGAAAAAGGGGGAGTTTTTGGCACTTGATAAATTTTTCTCTTGGAATATCTCTCAATGTGCCCAAACAAGTATGTTTGACTTAGAGATAGGAAAAGAATTTGATTTGCAAAAACAAACCAAGTGGTGGCTAGAGTGAACCAAATATACCAAATCATTAGCAAAAACAATTTGGTCTTCAATTGCATTGATGTTGCACTTCTTTTGTTGCTTTTTGATGTGTTGGCATAAATCACCAAAAAGGGGGAGATTGAAAGGGAAATGTGCCCTTGGGCAATTTCTATAAGTATTTTGGTGATTAGATGCCCAACATATTTAATGAGTACTTATGTGCAAAATGTGCGAAGAGTGCAAATCAAAGTGCAAGGTATGTTTCTAGACTTAGTACATTATTTTGTATACTAATGTGTTTGTCTAAGTGCTAGAAACAATGACAAAAGAAGAGGAAAAGAAAAAGAAAAGAGTTGGCTATGTGCAGCCAACACCAACTCTGGCCAGGCACACCGGACTGTCTGGTGGTGCACCGGACAGTGTCCGGTGAACCGGCTGCTCTCGGGAAAACGCAAAGGCGTACGTCTATTATTCACCGGACTGTCCGGTGGTGCACCGGACTGTCCAGTGAGCCAACGGTCGCCAGCGCCAACGGTCGGCCGCGCGATCTGCGAGCGACGCGTGGCCCGCAGCAACGGTCGGTTGGGCACACCGGACTGTCCGGTGTGCACTGGACAGTGTCCGGTGCGCCAACCGACCCTGAGGACCAACGGTCGGATGCGCCAGATATGGAAGGAGATCACGCACCGAACAGCTACAGTGACTGTCCGGTGGTGCATCGGACTGTCCGGTGCACCACCCGACAGAAGGCAAGTTTGGCCTTCCAAGTTGGCCTCCAACGGCTCCTAGCTGCCTTGGGTCTATAAAAGGGACCCCTAGGCACATGGAGGAGAACACCAAGCTTTCAAGAAACATTATAAGACTCCCAGACTTCGACTCCACGCATTTGATTCTTTGTGTTAGCGATTTGAGCTCCATTTGAGTTGCGAACTCCGTGTGTTGTGTTGCGAGCTCAAGTTGTGACTTGTGTGTGTCGTTGGGCTGCGTATTTGAGTCTTGTGTGTGTTGCTCCCCTCCCTTACTTCTGTGTTTCTTTTGTGATCATCATTGTAAGGGCGAGAGGCTCCAAATTGTGGAGATTCCTCGCAAACGGGAGAAAGACTATAAGGAAGAAAGTCGTGGTATTCAAGTTGACCATTGGATCGCTTGAAAGGGGTTGAGTGCAACCCTCGTCCATTGGGATGCCACAACGTGGAAGTAGGCAAGTGTTACTTGGCCGAACCACGGGATAAAAATCGTGTGTCTCTTGTGTTGCTTCTCTCTGTGATTGTTTGTGTTCACAAGAGCTCGCCTCATAGACATGATTAACTTACACTAATATCTTTATAATCAAGCTTGTGTGAATTTAGTGTTTAATTTTACAGTATCACCTATTCACCCCCCCTCTAGGTGCTTTCAATTTTAGTTGGTCAATATTTTATTAGCAACACATGTCTTACTAATATGTGTGTATCCCAAGTATCCCAATTAATCAAAGGTATAAGAAAATATTAAAAGCACTTAAGTGAGTTCACATATGCAAACCATTGGTAGATCATCAGATCTCGATTTATTTTCCATCTTTAAGTTCAATTATCATGTGAGGGTCCAGGTTGCTCTTAATCGTGAGCACGGCTGATATATCAGTTTTACACTCTGTAGAGGTGGTTCAACTTTACCCACAAGCTATGTATCCCTTCTAGCCTGGGTTGATCAGACCCGTAAAGACTTCCTAGGTGAATGGTTAGGGATCCATTATGAGGCTTCCACAAAATATCCTTAGTACAAAACCACCAGCTAAGGTTTCCACGTCAGTATTGATGGCCCTCTGGGTGAGGTAACTTAGCCAAGACTACCACCCCATGTTAACATGAGTTGCCACCAAACCACTGCCGCCCCCTCTTGCCCATCTTTCAGGTAGGGTTGCTAAGCACTAAGTCTATAGAGCTAATTACCAAAGCTAGAGCCATGATAGCACTCGTGGTTGCACTGTTATCCTGGGTGGTCACTCCATGTTCCATTTAACACAAAATGTTCTTGTTTAACCATCGGGTTAACAACATAATATAACTTTTCCGGAACATAGTATCATTAAAAGAGTGACATCATATTCATCAAGTTGAGCACTAGCAAAAATTTCTAAGCATTGCATTTATCCCAGGGTAATTCAAGGAATAGGGTTGGTAATTCTAGGAAATCCTTAATTAGGCAAATCCCATCAAATTATGCAATATATCCAAAAAGTAAACATTATTATATGCATTACTTGGGTACAGAATATGCAGAGGGAGAATCCACTTGCCTTGCTCGAAAGTGTCCTGTGGGTCGTCCTCGAACCAGTTTGGTTCGTCTACCTCACAGTCAACTTCTAGCATCGATTTACGTATCGTACATACAAAAAGAATACATACGCCAAATAAATAAACATACACCATTATAGGGGTAATAATTCACCATTACACACATTCATACATCACACAATTATACTCATAAATACGTATTAAAGCGTAAATACTTATTAATCCATTATGACTACTACTGCGAGTCATTATTGGTGAAAAATATGATTAGGGGACTATGACACTAGTTTTATCTAATATAATATAGATAAACATGTATTAACAATCTTTATGGACAATAATTGCTAATTATTTTCTTTATTACTAATAATAGATTTTTGAGTTTTATCCCTTTTCTTTCTAGATAAAAATTATACGTATAGCTAAAAATGTTTATTTCTAAAATCACCTAACATTAATATTCTGAAAATTAATGTAAATTACTAATTGGACTTTTAATAACATAATCATGGTTATTATAACATAAATAAGTATTTTACTAATTCTAAGTAATTAAGTGCTATACTTATGAACACATTTATCATGACTAGTAAAAATCTATATTTTCATCTAACCGAGCATACTTGGCCTAGTATTTATTCTACTTTCTTATATCAATAAAATTATACTTAAACCTCTACTAACAAATATCGTTCATGCGTTAAAGAGAAATTAATCGTAACTCTCTCTAGTATAAAAATCACCAAGTTAGTGACTAGTGAAATAATTTATTTTTGAAATATAATTTCATACACCTGTCAAAATATTGTTGTGAAGCTTGTTTACGATTTAGTGTATACATCGAGGTCTCTTTTCAATAGTTTCTTTACTGAAAAATACCTAAACTAAATTTACACAAAACCAGGGGTTAAAACGAAAAATTGTCTTTTTCTACCTTGGGCTTGTGCCCGTGTACAGGGAGGTCGGCGGGCAGGGCGCGGACGGGGCGAGCGAGGTGCGGATGGTCCGGCCGGAGCACTGCGCGGGCGTGGACGACGGTGGACGGTTCGGGCAGGGCAAGGGCGCGGCCAAGCGGAGCTCCGACGGACGGCGTGGGCGTGGTCGACGGCGAGCTCGGGAGTGGGGAGAGCGTGAGAGAGAGAGGGAGCTTGGGGAGGGAGAGAGGAGCTCGGGCCGGTCCTATTTATAGAGAGACGAGGAGGGGGAGAGCTGGGGAGGGAGTAACAGCGGGCGTCAGTGTTCTTCAAAGCCATTCATGGTGGCCGATTTCTTCACTAATGAAGAGAGAACGTGGGAGAGGAGGGAGAGAGAGGGTCGCGGCGGTTTCTGGTGCGGGATCCGAACGGGCGCTGGCGCGGGGCGCGCAGGCCCTGGCGGTGGCGGCTGGAAGAAGGAAGGAGAGGAGAGGAGGGGGGGTTGAGGTGGGGCCCACCTGTAAGAGAGAGAGAGGGAGGAGAGCTAGGGCGCGCAGCTGGTTGGGCCCTGGTGGGCCAAAATTGCCGGTCGGCTAGGGTTTCTTTTTTTCCTTTTCTTTTTCTTTTCTTTTCTATTTAAAAATATAAATAAATATATATGTATTTTTAGATTCTAAAAATCATAATAATTATACCAAAATTATTTATAACTAAAATATTTACTTTTGGACCAATATTTCTATATTAATTAATTAGATTTTCAATATAAAAGAAATTCTATTAAACATCCAAAAAATCAAATATGAGCAAACAAAATTATTCTAATTGTAAATAAAAATCAAACACTTGAAAGAAAGTTCATTACCATATTTACCATTAATAAACTAGATACATTATTTTTAGTTGATGGTTTTTTATAGTGTTACAGGAGTTAGTACGCTCCTAGGTTTGCCTTTACTAAAATGGAACACATTCATAGCAGTAAGTCAGAGCTTGAGCTTGACTTGCCACCTCTTGAAGTGCATAGAAGAGAATTTTTCTAGCTTCAGCGCATTGACAAAACGAGCCATAGTTAAACCAGGAAGTTGTCTATAATAAGATTTTTTTTGTATTGTTGAATAAGTAGACATATTCCAGATTAAATCATTAGCAACCATGAATAAACTAGCAGGATATTCTCTAACAGGCTAGTAAGCAGTATAGAACACATCTATAAAAATAGATAAACTAAAATATGAGATTAGATCTGATGATGCGTACTAATTAGACATATTGATTGATGACGTGGAAGCGGTAGGGTCAATGAGATGTGTGTAAGAAGAAGGTAAAGGCAAAAAACCTAACTCGTGTTGGGATGATTTTGTTAGGCGCCTTATATACGGAAGCATCCGCAAACCGATAAGGACTTTCTATCCGATCTGATCGTGATCCACCAACCGATAGGCTCGCGCTACGTTAAAGGCGCAGACTGCAAGGTGAGGGAGACTGCAAGGTGAGGGGCCAGACTTTGGTGGACCATTCACACGCATGTCATGCACCCGCGCCCTTTCCTATCCCACAAGACGAGCGATCGTGTGTGGCACTTCGTTCTTTCTCCCCTCAACCATGACTTGGTGGGAGAGGGAAGCATCCACATATAAACTAGTCTCACTCCATTTGAGCTGGCAATATGGAACTATTGGTTCCACCATTCCTTGTCATATATGGGCTTTTCTCATTTTTAGGATTAAATAAATTTCTTAACTGGGCCTAGCCCATAAATCCAACAACAGAATTGAGAACAACAGGTCCTAGTTTGGGGATACATTCGTGAATGTCGATGGTCATTGAGCACCGTCACCTCAATTTCCTGCTGCTGGCCTGCCTACACACACCTGCATGGAGATACACCTCCACGTACACAGAACCAAACCTGGATCAGTGAGATAGGTGCCAGAGGCATCATGGCATACTACTGCACTAGGAGCCTGATTTCATCGACTGGGTGAAGATGGTACAAGTACAACTAGGTGCCAAAGATGCACAAGTTGAAATGCTTGGTAACCTGAAAAGCAACAGATGCAAAGCGGCCTGCTGACCAAGCTTTGTTTTCTTTTGCATGAAGGGCATAACCAGTGGCGGAGCTAGGATCTCTCTAACAGTAGGGCCAGATATAACACTAATTTTTTTTGTATCAGCTAAAATAATTAAATCGTGCAAATGTATAACTAATGGCACATATAAATATCATTGGAGCATAATAATTGCAATTTAACGTAAAATTGACTTAAACAAGTGGTTACCTAATTTAGAAAATGTTATATATTCGACTCAATGTTCAATCATCAATTGTTTGGGTTGCTTTTTTATATATACTTTACGTGTCCGGATGTGCAAATAAGCAATAAGCAATACTGAGTAGGAACTCACTCAACTCAGGAAGGGAAACGAGAGGTCCAGTGGCTCACCAACACCAAGTCACCACTACCAAAGACGGCCGACTGAGCTGATGAGAGGCCGATACATATAGAGACATTGGATGAGGCTTCTTCTGTCTTTGGTCGCTGCTGCCTAGCAAGCCGTAGCTTATGCTCTGTGGTCAACGCGCACGCGACACGACGCCTCCTATGCCAAGTGCCCCGGCCTACGCGCAACTGCTCGTCGGCTTGCCGCATGCCGGTGCCGGCGCCGCCTGCTTGGTGCTGCGTGGGCGTGGAGCGTGGCACAACCGCGGCATGCTGCCCAACCTCTCACCACAAACCCCTAGCCACCTCATAAGAGTAACGATTAATGAGTGAGGCACCAGACACGGTCGCATGAACAGCAGACGAGAGTCATCGCACGCTGGATGGGGTAGACGCGTGCTACTGTACATGTTTTTTCATGGCTGGTTCTTAACCATATTTCGACTAAGAGTAGGGCTGGGTCCTAGTGGCCATAGGCCTAAATCTGCCCCTGCGGGCAACCAACCATCAGCCATGTGAAACCTAGCTTGGGACCATGATGCAAACTAAACAAACCGTCCGTATGCGTGCGTTGAGAGCATGGCCAGGTACAGTGCCTAGCCTGGTTTTCCTAGGTATGCCATCTATCATGCTCAGGAAGCGGCACGGGCCAGAGACAGTTTCTTTGTGAAAAGTTTTTTCGTCGGCTTACTTAAAAAATTATTTTTATGGGCGTGGGCAGCGCGGGGCCCGATAGTACCGATGAACTTGAGCTATGGTTATGCATGAATGAATTGATAAATGTGGTAATAATTTATAAAAGCAATTACAGCTAGCTCATAAATATGGTTATGCGTGAATGACCTTGGAGATGCTCTTATTTTCTCGAATATATGACCATACAGCTGGACACTTATTATTTGGCAAAAAGCCACCAAGGCAAATGGATCACAGCGCCCTCTTGTTCGAGACATGTTTCTCACCAGCTAATAACACTTTTTTTAATTTTCTACGAGTAGAGCTCGATGATTGAGAGGTACCCCAGAACTGGACTTATCTTGTAGTCCTTGAATCCGGACTCCACGAATATCTTGTGCCACTCTTTCTTATCACGCTCCTTACCCCCAGCTATCACCATCATCAACAAATCAGATGTGACTTGCGCTTCGAACATCTCTTTCAATGGAGATCCAACGACTACATCTATGATTAAAACTTTTCCTCCGGCTGGTTTGCAGGAACATATAGCCTTTTTGCATTGTTGTAGGATCTTGACACAATCATCATCGTTCCAGTCATGCAGCACATACTGTGGTAAGAGTAAGAATCAACCAATTAGGTACTCAGATATATTAACATGAAGAAAATAGATCCTAACCCTTTATTCCTGTATTGTTGAATAGCTATAAAATACAAACCTTGAGCATAATAGCATCAGTTGGTGGGATTGAGCTAAACATATCACCCGCAATATAGTCAACCATGCCATCACCTGGTTGTATGTCAATGATAACATTTGGGAGATCCAACACCGAGCACTTGATATGTGGGAAAGCTTTTCTAATTGTCCTCGCTGTGCTACCATCCCCTCCTCCAACATCAAGCAGTGAGCTTACGCCATCAAACACATCACCATATTCGGCCACAACAAAGTCTAGCACAAGTCGACTATTAGATCCCAACCCAGCATTAAAGACCCTATTGAATTGTTGATCATGCCCAAGGGCACCCCATGGGCCTGTGCCATGAGCCATCTTGAATGGCATCTCTGCAGCCATAGGCCCCGCACCATCTTCACCCTTGAACCACTCAGACAAGTACGTGGCCGATGAGACATGGTACTTTGTGGTTTGGGAGAGCACAAATGGACCGAGGCTCCCATAGCCATTAATGTGGGTGTCATCCACAAGAAGGCGTGATAATGGGGTGAGGTGGTAAGTACCCTCCTCCCCTAAGGTGGGAGAATCAAATGAAAGGATACCTGATACGACAAGAAACCTCATGAGGCGTGGAAGGTAGGGCTTCCTATGTTCAGGAACTTGGATGGCAGAGAGAATACTGGGTAGAGTGGCATTGCCACCAAAGTTGTGAATAACATTGGGTATGTTTAGTTGAACAACACACTCAAGTGCCATGGACTTAAGGTAGCTAAAGGTGAGGTTCCAAAGCTCAGTGTGCGCTTGTTGAAGCTCCAATCTTGAGGAGGCCTCCATGAGCACAATTTTCTTTGTCCCTCTTACCTAGTATATGGGTTCTTACTTGTGAAGTTACTGTCAATGGTCTCATTTATAGGCTTAGAGCCTCGGATGCCCTCATAGCACGGTGTATTTGTTCCATGGGTAAAGGGGTCATGCTCATACAACACATTATGTGCTAGTTGTCACCTTATAGGCTCATGCATGCAATCACCTAGTTCCAAGTTGTTCCTTAATGCATAATAATTGTAGTAGTTGGATTATGAGTTGGTGAGGATATGGAATAATTATTTGACCACTAGTGTCCATTGGCATGGGTTGGTGAGAATAAATATGTCCATTGTAACATGAGTTGGCAAGGCATTAAAGAATTTAATGGTCAGTTTCTATTGAAGGGTGAGTTGGGAAGTCATACATTACTTCACCAACTATGACCCACCATACCATGAGTTGGCAAGGTATACAATAATACATTAACTGGCATCAACTAAAACATGATTCTAAATTGTGTGCGAGAATTGACCAACTAGTATCCACTAAAAACTAAATTGATGTCACATCAACAACCACTAGCTAATTCCCATTATAACATGAGTTGGAAATGCATGTAAAAAATATCAACAAGAATGCATATGAGCATTAGCTGGCAAGACCTAAAAAACTACCATTAAATGAAAATATAAGTTTGCAAGGCATGTAAAAATTCACCTACTAGTGCGTTGGGGGCCTACTCTACCGAAGATCCTCACAAAACCTTCACTTCAGCATAAACAAATGTGCTTCAGGTACATAGCCAATAGTGGACGAAGTTGGCCTCCGACCAGAACAACTCCAAGAAAATCCAAAGTAGCGTAAAAAAGAGCTTCGACCAAGTGTGTGAATGGCGAAGGTGTGAGCCGAAGCCGCTAACTTTGGCACGAGTGAGACTTCGGACACGAAGTTGCCAAGTTCAAGACTTGTGCAGCATGAAAGAAAGAGAAAAGTCATTAATGTCCCTATGTCATTTGTAAAACATGTGTGTAAACTTTATGGGCATGATTGTAATTTTCCACGAAGTTGTTCATGTTCCCTGTAAATATATGTATAGTACCCTGCATAGATTCACCTTTCAAGGGCCATAGCTTCGTGTTGCTAAGACTTCGAAGAACCTTCATGTCACCTTGTGTTATGGAGTCGAATGCATGTTTGTAAATTTATTTGACACAAAGGAAGATTGAATAAAAATACTAAGTCATGCAAGATGAGTTTCATATTCCATTGCACATTGTTATTCCATTCTATATTGTTTCACTTACATGTCCCTTTGAAGACCTTCACCCTTTACACTAACACTTTGAAAGTGTTAAGTCAAGGATGAAGGCCCACACACTTAACTTGTGTTGCCATGGTTTTCAATGCCTTCGAGGGATTGAAATCAAGTACTCAACATTGGTGCCCACCTCCGGTGATTCCACAACAACCACAACCCAACCGCGACTGAGGATGGCAAGGCATCAAGCTTCGGTATCAACATTGAAGAAGCTTGTGCTCCCCATCACTAGGGGCTCAAGCGTCGAACCCTCCAACAAAAAACAAAAGAAATAGGCCCATAGAAGGGTATAACATGTAGGCATCCAAGGACCCTACATTAGGACCAAGTGGTCACATATCCCTATTACCATCTCCCAGGATGATCTTCATCTTAAAGATCATCCACATAGAGATGCCATGGTTATCCCTTGTGTTATCAAAGGCTTTGTGGTGCACAATGTCCTAGTCGACACAAGTAGCATGACCAATATTATATTTGTCAAGGCTTTCAAGCAAATGCAAGAGTCCAAAGACAAGAGTCAGGATTTGGCTTTTCCTCTATGTGGCTTCGAAGGGCAATAAGTGATGGCACTAGGAAAGCTAGTTATGCCCATTATCTTTAGGTATGTCAACAATACAAGAACAGAGGAAGTCATGTTTGAGATTGTTGATATGGAATTCCCATATAATGCAATCATTTGTAGAGGGACTCTTAATATATTCGAAGTAGTTCTGCATTCAGCTTATCTTTGCATGAAGATACCCAACAATCAATGGGTCATATTGATAAACTCGATGGGTAGGAGGGAGCATGATCTTTCGATGACAGATGATGGAGGTGGAAAATTTGTTGGAGGCCGATGTTGGCTACCCGACTACCACAACCAAGATGGTGTGGCACCTTGAGCGATAGGTACACCATATCCAAATAGCTAGAATTTAGGGTGGAGGTCGACGTTGTGCTATCTGACTACAACAACCACAAGGGTGTTACGCCTTAGCGATAGTTACACAAGCTCCTATTGTTGCTGCTCTTAGTGTGCCAAGAATAGCATTGAACCTGCAAGCAATCGAGAACAAGATAACAAGAAAGACACTCACGGATCAGATAAGGTTGTCAAACCTATTTCAAGTAATCGGGTGGTCTAGCCGACACACTCATTTAGAAGGAACTACAAAATGCTAAGTTACATAACAAACCCAAGTTCTTTGGTGGCTACAAGTTGCTTAAATAGAGGAATACAAAGAAGGAATTCTGGTGGAGCTATGAAGCTCTCTTTGCAGCTCCTAGACGCCTAAGGTGTAATCTCCCATTAATTCTTGATCCACCAGCAAGTAGATGAATGTCACACTCGGGTTTTAGGGGTCCAAAACCTGGGCGTGAAATAAACACCAGGTGTACTAGGACCAAGTCTCACATATATGATGAATAGTGGTACAGAAACAAATGTCACATCTTTACTATATAATAGGAGTTATGTACAAAATAAATAAATAATTACATCATAAGGAGGCAATGATCCAGGAACCCAAAGTTGACTGGGAGACGATGGCCTAAACCTCTCACGATCTCGTCACAGCATCCTCCAAGCGCCTCATCCTGCGGTACCTGTTCTTGACATGTGGGGGTGTGAGACAGCAAGAGTGAGCTCACATACATTCATCGCTCAGCAAGTTGTGTGGAATAATGTGCATGAACTCGCCAAAGGTGGGAGCTCATGTGAAGTGTAAGGCTTACCAAAGAGGATGGCTAGAGCTAAGCATTGCTTTTAAAATTGGTCAAAATAGCAATTACTAAGTATAAGTAAATACCAACCCAATTAAGTAGTGAACAAAAGTAATAACAACACCTGTGATGCAATACATATGACAAATTGAATTTAGTTCCATAAATTAATCATATGAGTGTCCGAGCTGCTCATGACCGTGAGCACGGCTAGTATACCAGTTTTACACTCTGCAGAGGTTGCACATCTTTACCCACAAGTCATGTTACCCATCTACCAAGAGAAGGCCAATCCCATACACCTCTACCGAGGAGGCGAGGCAGGGTAACACTACGAGGCCTTTACAAAGTTCCACTAGCTTCAAAAACCCCGCTACAGTTTATAGGAAGCTCCAATGCAGGGACCCCTCGCCTAACCGCCATCGCAGCAAATTTAACCCAAGGGCCTCCCTACACTGACCACTCCCCTACTGCCCATGCCCCTTTCGGGTAAGGTAGACCTCCACTAGCTTTCCTAATTAGTCAGCCAAGGGCGTCCCATACGGCCATACCACCCTTGTGGAGGGCGTCCCATACCGCCCTTGTGGAAGCACTGTTTTCCCGGGTGGTTCTCCATGTTCCAATTAACATAATGATCTTAACATGAACAGTAAATAACAACTGATAATAAAAGTATAATCATGAATAATGTGTATCTCTATACCCAAAACCACATAAAGCAATAGCAGGTACTACCCAGAAATTTAGTGGTAAACAAGGTATAAAGATAGTCAAACTAGGGTAACCTATTGGGTCCCATCAAAATTAACCTATGCAGATCATTATGATTAATTAGAACATGACTGGGTAAATAGAAGTGATCAAGGGCACAACTTGCATGTGACTTGAGATTCTAGGTACCACGATGATCTTCAGGTGACTCGTGACCTCACTGCTAAATGTAGCCATACAAACAAACATGGTATAGACAAAATTAACATCACCCAAACATAAGTGCAAACTAAATAATAATGATCTACGCGAAGCTATGAGATCGTGGGTTCGAGAACTACTAAAATCGAAATTATGGTTAAGGAGTTATGATTTTAGAAGATCTATGTGATTAAAATATTAAACTATATTATAAATTGGTTAGTGTAAATCATATGAGAGATTATTCTATAAATAATTAACTCAACATTAGTTTTAATTATAACTTGACTAGAGATCATATTTTAATCAAAATATAATTATGGACATGTTAGATAAATATTTAACTGTAAAATTATGAGATATGGTATAATCGATGTTTTCACTGCATGGTAAATATTCATATGAAGCTAACGTGACTTGAATGGACAAAATCGAAATTAAAGTGTAAAAGTTATGATTTTTCGAGTAATTTAGGTGCTAACATAAAACAAAAATAAGTGCTATTTTTATAACTAAGTTACATAGTAAAATGAGGTTACTAACCGATAGACAACATTATTATGAGTCTAATGCAATTGGAATGAATTAAAACGAACTTAAAATGAGATAGTTATAGATTTTCAAAGTTATAAGCATCATTTTTATACCACAAATCAATTTCCAGGGTTTTATTTATTTATTATGAATTAAAATGGACTCCGACTACCAATATTCAAATGCGCAAGGTTTAAAAAGTAAATTCCAGGGACCCAGATATGAGGATCACTAACCGACGAGGGACGGCGGGTTAATTCTCCTATTTTCGAGGGGGTCTTTAGCAAAAAATTATGGCCGAAGGGGTATCACATGTTGTGAGTCGACCGATCTAACGCCAACGGACCCGATTAGATCCCACGCACGCCCGACCAGCGAGCAACCAACACCACCCGATCTGCATCCTAGGGTTCTGATTCTAAACACCTACCCGAACCGGTTTCCAGTAACAGCCATTCGATCTGCGATCAACGGACCGCAGCGACCCGCACCAATATCCAACTGCAGCCCTTAGATCAGCGATCAATGGCCCCGATTAAATACCCCAAGCGTTTCCCTGTGATCTAGTCTCGATCACCCATCAAGATATCGACGGCTGTAACACTGTAAAAGCCATGAACTGAAAATAATGAATTTAGTTATTATGGTAATTAGGATAATAAATTTTTATTCATGTGTTTATTATTTATTTGCATTTTGAATCATTTTTGATTTCGCATGATTGATTATTAGATGTTTAATAGTAAATTCTTTTTATAGGAAAAATTCAAGTAAATAACATAATAATTAAATATTATAATAATTATTAGTCTAAAAATAAATATTTTATTTATAAACAGTTTTGGTGAATTTTTTATGAATTTTTGAGCTATTTAAAAATGCATTTCGAAAAAAACTCCCTAACCCTAAGGCCCACTAGGGGCCCATCTAACTAACCCTAACCGCGCCCTCTTCCCTAGCTGCCTCCAAGCAGCCGCCGCCGCCCCTATTCCTCTCCTCTCCCCTATTCTCTCTCCTCCCTCTCACCTCTCTCTTGCGCGTGCACAGGAAACCCGACCGGCGCGCCCCTGCACCGAGCGCCCACCCCCGCGACAAGCCCCGAAGCACCTAGTCCGAGCTGACCAAGCCCGCCACCTCGCCGTCCGTTCGCCATGGCATTAATGGAGATGCAACTGCGACAGTTTCTTCCTCCGTTCACAACATCTGTTTCTTCTCCCTTTCCCCATTATTCTCCTTGTAACTAACACATCTATGGCCATGATGAACAGTCAGCCGCCCCTCTCCATTCTCCCAGCCGACCTTCCCTCTACCTCCTAGTCCCTATAAAACTGAGCTCCTCCTCTCTCCCTTCCTCCCCTACCCGAGCTCGCCGCTCTCTCAAGCTCACCTTGCTTGCCATCGTCGCTGGATCTCGCCACCACAAGCCCTGCTCGCCGGAGTTCGCCGGAGTTCACCGGAGCTCGCCCCGCCGAGCCCGCCCGACGTCGAGGACCCCTACCCGCTTCTCTTGCTCGACCGACCTCCTTGCCGAGCCATCTCCATTTCCCTGCGCAAGTGAGAACCCAAGGTTGAAGACATCCCAAAATTAATTTGTGTATTTTCGAAATTCTCTTGATTCAATTCATGAATTGTATATTTATTTGGTTGTAATGTGAACATGTGTGATCTGAAATTCATACGTATGTGCGCTATGGAATTTTTGGTAGATATATGCGATTAGTAGAGCACCGTGATTGTTCATGTTAGTCGATGCGACGATTTTTGGATTAGAGAGAAATATGATGAAAATTTAGTAGTCACACGTTGGTGATAAAAATAGTAGATAGGAAATTTTATAGCTAATTTTGGTCACATTGAACTTTGGAAATTATTTGGAGAATTATAGTCATAGGTTCATTTTAATGGATTTAGAAAATGGTATAGAATTCATGTCATATAAACATTATAGGATTTTAGATGATTTATCTCCGATTATTTTATTAATATTTTCTTTTAGAAAGAAAGGAGAAAATACCACTAGTAGTATGGAAAATAGATTTTTACTAGCCAAAATAAACATGTCCGCGAGTATAGCACTTAAATTCTTAGAGTTAGTAAAATACTTGTTTATGTCAAAATAACCCCGCTTATGTTATAAAAAGCCCAATTAGTGGTTTATATTGATTTTTAGAATATTAATGTTAATAGATTCATTTTTAGCTATACTCAATGATTCAAGTTAGAAATAAAAAGGAATAAAGTCTATTAGTCTATTTATTAGTATTAAAAACAATAATTACCATTTATTTTCATTGATGATGTTAATACATATTAATACAAGTTAAAACTATATTTATAGCACCTATTCATAATTGCACCATTTATGACTCGCAATAATAGTCATAATTGAATTAATAAGCATTTACGCGCTAAGACGTATTTATGTGTGTGATAAGTGCGATGTGTTAATGTGAATGTAATGATGAATGATTACCCTGTAGTGGTGTATGTTTATTTATTTGGCGTACATATTCTTTTGTATGAGCGATACACAAATCGATGCTAGAAGTGGACTGTGAGGTAGATGAGCCTAACACGTTCGAAGACAACCCGCAGGACACGCTTGGGCAAGGCAAGTGGATTCTCCCTCTGCATATTCTATTTGCACCCAATTAATGCATATAATAATTTTACTTTTTAGATATACTGCATAATTTGATGGGATTTACCTAATTAAGGATTTCCTAGATTTACCAACTTTATTCGTTGATTACCCTGGAAAAATATTAAGCTTTGCAAATTTGTGCTACCGCTCAATTTAATAATTTTGATGTCACTCATTAATTGATATTAATGTTCCGAAATTGAAATTGGCATTATGATTTTAACCCGATGGTTAAACAATATTATTTTATATTAATTGGAACAGGAACATGGAGTGACCACCTAGGATAACAGTGCAACCACGAGTGCTATCATGGCTCTGGCTTTGGTAATTAGCTTTATATGCTTAGTGCCTAGCAACCTTACCTAAAATATGGGCAAGAGGGGGAGCGGCAGTGGTGGCAGCTCACGTTGACATGGGGACGTATTCTTGGCTAAGGTACCTCACCCAGAGGGCCTCCACACCGACTTTAGAAACCTTAGCGGGTTGCTTTGTATTAAGTGTACTTTGTGAATAACTCATAGTGGATCCCTAGCCATTCACCTCGGAAGTGTTTAAGGGTCCGTACAACCCAGGCTAGATTGGATACACGGCTTCTGGGTAAAGTTGTACCACCTCTGCAGAGTGTAAAACTGATATATCAGCTGTGCTCACGGTTACGAGCGGCTTGGACTCCTCACATGATAATTGAACTTGAAGATGGAAATAAATCGAGATCCGATGATCTGCTAATGGTTTGCTTAAATGGTTTCACTTAAGTGTTTTTGATATACTCATATTCCTTTGTTTAATGGGATACTTGGGATTTACACTTATTAGTAAGACAGGTGTTGTTAATAAAATGTTGACCAACTAAAATGCTTACTGCTCAACCTTAGCCTCACCTTGTTAAACCTGCATTAATTTTCCCCACACTTGCTGAGCCCCGACCATAAGTGAGCCCACCCTTGCTAATATTTTGATCAGAGGGTGATGCTGGAGACTTTGATGGAGATTTTGACGATGAATTCTAAGTCTAACGATGCGCCGGTCATCTTCCTGTGGGAGATTACCCATGTTATTTAATTCCGCCTTACTTTGATGTGATACTTGTTAAAGATACAATGATTCAGATGATGTAATAAAGTATTCTACTCTCTTTACGCCTTTATTGCATTGTCTTTTGATATATTACACTTGTGACGTCAACATATGTGTGGAAATGGATCTTGGCACACATATGCTATGCGCTCGGTTCTGCCCTCTGGAACCGGGTGTGACAGAAGTGGTATCAAAGATTTACTGACCCTAGATCGTTAGACTAGTTAGAAATGGAAAGCCTAGTTAGTCTTTCAAAAACTTGAGTTATTTTCCTCAATAAAAAACTTATTTTATCTCCAAACTCAACTCCTTTATAATCAACTCTTCTAGTCCGATTTTCTCTCATCTATCGGAAGGTTGCTATCAGAAGAACTGCTTACGAAAGTATTACTTATGTTGCTCAAGATCGGCCAGCACCCTCTACCCCACCTTTGGATGATGAAGAAGAAACATCTTTCTCTGCCTTATCCTCATTCTTTTGGAAGGCTTTGTTATGGAACCCCTGAGTCTATCACCATACTCCTTTAGGTTGATAAGATAGTTTATTGAAATAAGCCAGGCGTAGTAGACAATAAAACAGTGTTATACTATAATAATAATAATAATGTGATGGTGATGTTTGATATGTTTGAGTTGGATTTTTGTTTGAGTGCAATGGTCTGATGGCCATAAGAGCATTAAAAAACATAAACTTAAGATATTACCCTCTAGAATCTTTTCTACTCCTCACTCTTCTAAGAAGTTCACTTTCTAACCAATCAGATGGTGAACGCTTGCCAAGGACCTAACAACAACCGGAACCAACATGGTCAACAGATACCACCACCACCACCGAACCCTAATATGGAACAGTTCATCACCGCCCAGATGCATCTTCTGTAAGGTCTCACTGCATCTGTGCAGCAGATTCAGCAGAATCAGCAACACCAGCAGCAACAACAGTATGCACCCCCGGCTAGAGATAAGCACCGAGATTTTATGAGCCATCACCCGCCAACATTCTCTCATGCGGTTGATCCTTTGGATGTCGATGACTCGCTCAAGGTCATTGGAAAGAAGCTAGATATCACCCAGTGCAACAACCGGGAGAAGATCTTGTACACCTCGGGAAGACTCGAGGGAGCCGCGTCCGATTGGTGGGATGCCTTCACAGCGGCACACCCCAATGCGGATACCATAACTGGCAGGAGTTCCAAGTGAACTTCCGCGCTCATCATATTCCCTCGGGAATTATGAAACTGAAGAAGAAGGAGTTCCTTTCCCTTACTCAAGGGAATATGACTGTCATTGAGTACCGTGATCGTTTCACTCAGCTTTCACGCTACGCACCAGAAGAGGTGGACACAGATGAGAAGCGCCAAGAGCATTTCTTGGAGGGTTTGATTGGACCTCTGAATTATCAACTACAGAGTCATACCTTCCCCAATTTCCAGACACTGCTGAACAAGGCAATTGGCCTTGAAAGCAAAAGAAGGGAATTATCTTACCATAAAAGGAAGTTCCAAGGTCAGTCTAGCAGGAACACCCGCCCGAACAACGCTCAAGGTTCTCAGTTCTGCTCTGGAAATCAGGGTGGAAATAATTATCAAGTGCAACACTCTGGACAACAAGGCTAGAGAAATAATCAAAGTCAGAACCAGTAGAGAAACAACTCCTAGACCAACCAGAGGTCTGGTGGGAGTTCACAGAATCGTCAAGGTGGCGCCGTAAACACGCAGGCCAGAAGCAACCACGCACCAGTGCAACCCAATGGTTGTTTCAAGTGCGGTGAGCTTGGCCATTATGCTAACAACTGCCCTAGGCGCAACCAGCAGACACCTCAAAAGAGCAACAATCAGAGGAATCACCAGAACACCCCTGCTCGTGGATTTGCACAGAACAAGACTCCGCAGAACCAGAGTAGAGGAAGAGTCAACCATGTGACAGCAGAGACTGTGCTTGAGGATGCCGACGTGGTGTATGGTATGTTCCTTGTTAACTCCATACTTGTATCAGTTTTATTTGACTCTGGAGCATCGCAATCATTTATAACCGAGTCATTTGTGGAAAAACATAACATACCAAAGTACCCTCTTAAAAAAATGTTACATATTAGTTCACCGGGAGGTGACATGAAGACCTGTCACACCCGGTTTTAGAAGGCAAACCGAATGCGAACCATGTACGTGCCAGGATCAGTTATTCACGTACACAGCAGTTACATAACATGGACATCATCACACAGTGCTCAAAATAGTATTAAGAAGGAAAATAATAGTCGATTACATCATACGTCTAAGACGTCCATATAGTCCTTACAATAAATCAAAGTGCGGAAAAGAAACGTAGATAACCGCGGCCTTCACAGGCAGCCGACTGGGGGTTGCCGCTAACCCACACCTAGAACTCGTCGTAGTCTTGGAACTCCTGGAAGTCTCCTTCCACAGCTTCATCTTCGCCTGAGCAGTGGTTGCAGTGCTGACAACCTGGGGATGGGGGGGGGGGTTTGGTATGTAGAGCAAGGGTGAGTACACATCAACATACTCAGCAAGTATCCTGTTTGGCTGTAGTGGACTAGCTTTATGTGGGGGTAAGTCAAGCAGTTGCTTTTAGTTGGTCAGATTATTATTACTAGTAGAGAAAGCCAAGTTTTAGATTTAACCCACGTTATTAACCCAAACGTACTTCTTTCCAAACGGAAAGAGTACCACTTACCAGCACCATAGTCATAACCAAAGCCATCGATCTCATAGCCACCTGTACCATAATGTCTCTGACCAAGTACCACTAATCACTGGAGCTCCCTTGGCCGCTCATAACCGCGAGCACGGCTGGTATATCAGTTTTCAAACACTCTGCAGAGGTTGTGCACTTTACCCACAAGCCGTGATTCCCTTTCTGCCCGGAGAGAGCTACTCCCCATTGACCACTACCTAGGTGGCCTAGCAGGGCATCACTACGTAGCCTTTACAAAGATTCCCCGGGGCTGTAGCCACCCGTTAGGTTTCCTAAATGCACCGCACTCCTCCCCAAGGGGCGAACCCAAACTTGGCGGAGCGAGCCGCATACACCGAGCCCCATTGACGGCACGACGGCTAAGTGAACTACACCCCGGATCCTCTAATTATTCAGCTAAGGGCATCCCATTCCACCCTCATGGTTGCACTGTTTTCCCGGGCGGTCATCCATAGAACAGGTCCTTACGGAGAGGCACTCGAGAAACCGCTCGAGCCCCCTTGAAGACCACAAGTACAACATCATAATAAGAGAAGGGAAAACAGCGTATCATAGATAATCTCATCACGTTCATTGATTAGAGTTTGAGCAATAGCATAAAGCTAAACAATAATAATCCAACCCAAATAGGTAAACAAGGACATGGTTAACAAAGCTAGTCAATCCTTAGGCATAAATGTGTAAAGCGGGAGGTGAATTAAATAATGAATGGGACAGAGATAGGTCATGGGACACTTGCCTCCACCAACCGACTGCTGCTCAGGGGCTTCTCCTGCGAGTTCTTCGGGCTCTTCGACCGGATCGTTCTCTATGCGAGCGCAAACACACATACATCCACACATTTAATACAAAAGAACAGTACACCATACAATAGAATGCAGTAAGTAAACAGACGTTCCACGCGGGCTCGCAGTTACAGTTAAGAGAGAAAGAGAACAAGACAGTCGAGAAACGATCACGTTACATGATTATAAGTTAACCACTCGCTTAATGGAAGGAAATTTAATGTAGACACTATGTTTAGCGTAAAGTAAAGTCATGTTTCATGTCTAATCATTATAAGCAGGTGGAGATAAATAAAGAGGATGGTCGCGCGGCGAGACACGCGACAGCATACGTCGACTAAACTGAGTCCAAAGTGGAACGTCGCGTGAATACACACGCGGCGTTACACCTTAAACAACCTGAAATTAAAATGGATCGTCGCGCGACGAAGCGCACGACGCAGCACATAGATAGAATCTGAATTTAGACAATCCGTCGCGCGGCGAAGCGCGCGACGCAGCACACTAACTAACGGAGTTTGACATTAACTATCGACTAACAAATAATCATCGTGAGCGCGGGCGAGCGAGGATACGGTCGGGCGAGGCCGGGACGGGGGCGGGGCGACCGGGCCGGGGCGCGACGGGAGCAGCCGAGCCGGGGACGCGCCGGGGGCCGCGCACCGGCGAGCAGGGGCGGGGGCCGCGCTGCGCGCGAGCAGGGGAGGGGCGGGCGCCGCCACGGGGCCGGGACGGGCGGGCGCCGCCGCGGGGAGGGGCAGGGGGCGGGGGCCACCGCCGCGGGCGGGCAGGGGGCGGGAAGCGCCGCCGCGGGGCCGGGGGAGGGGCGGGGGGCGCCGCCGCGCGGGTCGGGCAGGGGCGGGGAGCGCCGCCGCGGCCGGGGGAGGGGCGGGCGAGCAGGGGCGGGCAGGGGCACGCGCGAGCGGGGGGGGGGAAAGGGCGCGCGTGGGGGGAAGAAGAGGAGGGAGAGGGAGAGAGAGAGGAGAAGGGGAGGGAAGGGGAGCTCACCTCGGTGTCCAAAATCTGGTGATCGTCGTCTCCAAATCCTAGGGCACCACGGGGAGAGAGAGGTGGAAGAGGGAGAGGAGAGGTTGTTGCGCGGGAGATCCAAATGAGAGAGGGAGGAGAGGGGGGGCGCATGGGGGGGGGGGGGGGTTGGGCGCCAGGGGCGCGCAGGGCCGGGTCGGACCGGGTCGGGCTGGGCTGGGCTGGGCCACTTCGCGGATCGAAGACCCACGACGTGCACGACCACTAAACAGAATTAAATCGCGAACCGAAATCCGGAACGGAACGAGACAAACACTCAACATCAGACAAAGAAAAGTGCTTCGGCATGATGCAACACCCATGACACTTAGGTTTTGGTTTATACATGACACGGGCACTTGTCGCTATACTGGTTTGAAATTGGGAAGAAGGAGCAAACGGGGAAAGAGAAAAGAGAGTAACGCCCGAATTTGGTGAGAGAAAAGAAGAAAAAATTCTACCCCCAAATTCAGGGCGTTACAAACCTATCCCCCTTAAAAGAATCTCGCCCTCGAGATTCAGGGTTGGCTAGCAAAGAGCTCAGGATATTTAGCCATCACATCATCTTCACGCTCCCAGGTTGCTTCTTCCTCAGAGTGGTGATTCCATCTAACTTTGCACATTCTGATGGTCTTCCTTCGGGTGACTCTGTCTGCAACCTCAAGGATCTGCACTGGCTTCTCAACGTAGGTCAAGTCCTCCTGGACTTCAAGACCTTCCACTGGCAACTGCTCCTCTGGCACACGCAAGCACTTCTTCAACTGAGACACATGAAAAACATCATGCACAGCAGACAAATTCTCGGGCAAACTGAGCTGATAGGCCACTTCTCCACGTCTTGCAAGAATCTGATACAGACCAATGTAGCGGGGTGCTAGCTTGCCTTTGACTCCGAACCTCTTGACTCCTCTGATCGGTGACACTTTCAGATAGACAAAGTCTCCGACTTCGAAACTCAGCTCTCTTCTTCTTGTGTCTGCATAGCTTCGCTGTCTTGATTGCGCTATCTTCAGATTCTCTCGGACCATCTTGATGTTCTCTTCGGCTTCAAGCAAAATGTCTGGCCCAAACACTTGCTTTTCTCCAGGCTGATCCCATTGCAACGGAGTTCTGCAACTCCTTCCATAGAGCGCCTGAAATGGTGACATCTTCAAACTGGCCTGGTAACTGTTGTTATAGGAAAACTCTGCATAAGGCAATCTCTTGTCCCATCCGGACTGATCTTGCAACGCACAGGCTCTCAACATGTCTTCAAGAATTTGGTTGGTCCTTTCGGTCTGGCCATCTGTCTGCGGGTGATAAGCTGAACTGAAATTCAGATGCGTGCCCAAGGCTTCATGCAACTGCTGCCAGAAATGAGAGGTGAACTGTGTTCCTCTGTCTGACACTATCTTCTTTGGCACACCATGAAGACAAACGATCCGAGACATATACAACTCTGCCAATACGGCACTGCTATAGTTGGTCTTGACAGGTATGAAGTGGGCTGACTTGGTCAAACGGTCCACTACTACCCAGATGGAATCGTAGCCGGCTCGAGTGCGAGGCAATCCGACTATGAAATCCATACCAATTTCATCCCATTTCCACTGAGGGATCTGCAACGGTTGCAACAATCCAGCAGGTCTCTGGTGCTCTGCCTTAATTCTTCGGCAACTATCGCACATAGCCACATGCTCTGCGATTTCCCTCTTCATTCGTACCACCAGAATTTCTTCTTCAGATCTTGATACATCTTTTCACTGCCAGGGTGAATCGAATAGGCCGTCTCATGAGCTTCCTTGAGAATCAACTCCCGAATGGATTGGACATTGGGAACACACAAGCGGTATTGGAACCATATCACGCCTTCTGCATCCTCTCGAAAATCTTTGCCTCTGCCATCTAGAATCAGTCGCCGGATCTCACTGATTTTCTCATCATTCTTCTACGCTTCTTTGATTTCGCGCTCTAAGGTAGGTTCCAACTCAACTGTGACTCCTCGCGAATTGTTCAGAAATCCGAGACTCAACCTGTCAAACTCCTTGGCCAACTCATAAGGCATCGGATGAGCGACCATCAGATTGACTTGACTCTTTCTGCTCAAAGCATCTGCCACTACGTTTGCTTTGCCTGGATGGTAATGGATCTCCAACTCATAGTCTTTGATCAACTCTAACCATCTTCGTTGCCTCATGTTCAACTCTGACTGGGTGAATATGTACTTCAGACTCTTGTGGTCTGTGTAAACATCACATTTCTGTCCATACAGATAGTGCCTCCATGTCTTCAGTGCGTGAACCACTGCTGCCAACTCTAGATCATGGATTGGGTAGTTCTTCTCATGAACCTTCAGCTGTTGGGACGAGTAGGCCACAACTCTTCCCTCTTGCATCAACACACATCCCAAACCTGTGTAACAAGCATCGCAATACACCGAGAAGGGCTTGTGCACATCAGGCAAGACTAGGACAGGCGCTGTAGTCAACTTCTCTTTTAGCGCTTCGAAAGCCTCTTGACATTTCTGGGTCCACTTGAACTCAACCTTGTTGCCTAGCAACGCTGTCATTGGTTTCGCAATCTTCAAAAATCCTTCAATGAATCGCCGATAATATCAGGCCATTCCAATGAAGCTCTTGATTCCTCTAGCATCTGTTGGCGCTTTCCAGTTCAAAATGTCTGCCACTTTCTTCGGATCCACAGCCAATCCTTCTTTGTTGATTATGTGACCCAAGAACAGGACTTCACTGATCCAGAACTCACACTTGCTCAACTTTGCATACAACTGGTGCTCTCGCAATCTCTGCAATACCATCCTCAAATGATCTGCATGCTCTTCTTCGCTTTGAGAATAAACCAGAATGTCATCAATGAATACCACCACAAACTTATCAAGGTAATCCATGAATACACTGTTCATCAAGTTCATGAAGAACGCTGGCGCATTGGTCAAACCAAAAGACATCACTGTGAACTCATACAAACCATACTTGGTAATGAATGCCGTCTTCGGAATGTCCGAAGGTCGGATCCTGAGCTAATGATAACCTGACCTCAGATCAATCTTGGAGAACACACTGGCTCCTCTCAACTGGTCGAACAGATCTTCTATTCTGGGCAAGGGATACTTGTTCTTGATCGTGACCTCATTCAAAGCTCGGTAATCGATGCACATCCTCTTGGTGCCATCTTTCTTCTCCACAAACAGGACAGGGGAGGCCCAAGGCGAGGTGCTTGGCCGGATGTAACCTTTCTCTGACAGCTCATCAATCTGCTTCTTAAGTTCAACCAACTCTGGTCTGGATATTCTGTAAGCTCTCTTGAAGATGGGGGAGGTTCCAGGAAGAAGCTCTATGGCAAACTCAACTTTCCGCTCTGGTGGCATACCCGGTAAATCCTTTGGAAACACATCTGGGAACTCGGACACAACCTTGATACTCTCGATCGGGTCTGCTTCACTGCTATCAACAGCTATCTGATAACAACTTCCTTTCTTTGGCTCAGGCGGGACTAACTCGGTCACCACTTCCTCTCCTAGTGGGGACACCAACTTGATGGTCCTTTTATCACAACTGATAACTGCCTGATACTTATCTAGCCAATTCATCCCTAGGATGACATCTATTCCCTGAGTACCCATTACTATAAGGTTGGCGGGAAACGCTATCCCCCTTATTTCCACACTTATATTCAAACAAATGCTATCGGCTCGAATTCTACCACCGGCTGAGTCAATTTGAATGGGGGTTGACATAGTAGTAATTGGAAGATTATGTGCTTCTACCCATGATGCAGTAATGAAAGAATGTGTTGCTCCAGTATCAAATAACACTTCTGCAATATGGGAGTCGACTGGGAACATACCTACTATCATGCCGGGGGTCTCCTGAACTGCTTCAGCCTCCAAGTGGTTCAGTCTTCCATGATTATAGCGCGGCTGAGAGCGATTGCCTGCTCCAGGCTGAGGCACATTCTGCTTTGCTGGGGCACTGGGGCCTAACTGCTGCTGGGCTGCCTTCTTCGAACATTGCATCACCCAGTGGCCTTGCTCTCCACAGTGGAAACATGCTCTGTTTCCAATCTGAGCTGGTGCTGCCTGACTGTTATGCTAGGCTGCTGGGGCAGGAAGACGAGGTGCCTGCTGATTCTGCCTCTGAAACTGACCTCCTGACTGATTGCTCTGACGGTTCTGGTACTGATGCTGAGGATACTGCCTTTGAAACTGCTGATGCTGCTGAGGTGGACGCTGGTTTTGCCTGAACTGCTGAGGTTGATTGCCTGAGAAACGAGGACGATTGCTGCTTCCAGGCTGGGGTCCACTTATCTTGCGCTTACGATCCTCCATCTCCTTATGCTTCCTTTCTGTCATGATTGCTCTGTCAATCAGGTGCTGGAATGTCGGGAAGGTGTGATTCATCAGCTGATACTGAAGAGGGTCAACCAAGCCTCTCAGGAAACGGTACTGTCGCTTGGCGTCGGTGTTGACATCTTCAGGAGCATAGCGAGACAACTGCAGAAACCTGTCTCGATACTCACTGACAGACAATGGCCCTTGCTTGAGAGCCAGGAACTCCTCCTTCTTCATAGTCATCAGACCTGCGGGAACATGGTACTAACGGAAGCTACCTCTGAACTCTTCCCAGGTGATGGCGTCAGGGTGGGCATGGGTGGCGAGGTAAGACTCCCACCATGACTGGGCTGCTCCTCTCAACAGACGGGGACCATACAGGACTTTCTCCCTGTCATCGCACTGAGCGGTATGCAACTCCCGCTCCACAGTGCGCAGCCAGTCTTCAGCATCCATGGGGTCAGAAGAATGAGCGAACGTTGGTGGATGACCTCTCATGAATTCAGCACGCTTGTCTCTGGGCATCTGAGTCATCTGAGGCTGAGGTGGGGCCTGCTGCTGCTGAATGGCGGCCAAAGTCTGACCGATGGCTTGAACTGCCTAAGTCTGCATCAGAAACATCTGCTCGATGGACATCGGGGGCGGGGGCGGCAGATGCTGCTGCTGGGGCACCTCCTCCTGTTGAGCAGCTCGCTCCTGCTGAGCACGCCTTCCTCCTCTGCGCCTGTTCTCTGACATCTGCAGAATGCAACCACACATCAGAACTGATCTGGCAAATCTTGCAGCATAAGAAAAGAGTATAGAATTCTTCAACAGCACTGAACAGATGAGCATCTTCACTGATCTCCAACACAGACCACACAGCTTCTCAGATAAAGAGGAAAGTGGAATAAAAAGGTTTCCCAACTATATAACTACCTCCATTAACATAATAGGTAAACCAAAATGCAGGGGATACCCACACTCTGGTGACAGTCATTACAAAGATTCAAACCAAACATAGTTCATCATGACAAACATAAATGCATAGGATATAGCAAACTACCATGTCTAACTAAGACTAACTAAGACCGAGACTAACGCTAAGACTGTAGCTTCTACGTATATATTTCGTATTAATTACAAGATCCAACTCTAACGAGGTATGGTTCTAGATTTATCTTGGTCTTGCAGTCGGGATTGCCATAAGACTGGTGTCCACGCCGAGGTGAGCGGTACGGGTGCTGAGTCCCGACGGGAGCGGGGGAACCACCATCCAGGTGACGACGTTCCGCGCGCTCAGCCCGCAGCAGGGCGATCTCAGCACGAGCCCTACTCAGCTCATCTAATGCATGGTCCAGCTCCGTGTTTAGCACGACGGCTAGGTTGACTGTGCTGCTCAACCTAGGATTGCCCTCACCGACAGGTGAGACAATCACGCCTCCTGTGATGCCAGATGGACGGCGGGGGTAATACTTCAGGTCAAGACCATCAGCTGCCCCACCGAAAACCGAGCAGTAGTGCGAAAGCGCACGCCGTGCAGCATCTTGCATGGCTGCCTCAGCTGAGTCCCGCTCAGAGATAGAATAGGGCTTTGAGCAGGCCTCCGCACCCTGGAGACTGTTCTCCGGACGGCGCACCAAGCAGGTCGCCTCCCAGCGGTCCGGGTAGACCCCGCGACTGTGCTGGTAGACCACACAGCGATACTCGATGGACCAAGTATGCCGGTTAAGTGCCCGACGTAGCAGGGTGTCGAGCGCATCGTGGAAGTGACACCCGCGAGCAGCGTCGCGAGTGATGGGTCGAGCAACCCATCCTTCCGGCTCATGGTTAGCAGAGAGGTCGGTGTCGTGGCTCGAGCTATCGTCGCCACCTCCGTCATCTGGGTCTCCTCCAGCAGCTACTCCAGAAGCTGGGGCGCCCAGTGGTGGTGCAGGGGGCGCCTCCAGAGGAAGCATAGGGGAGCAGCTCCTCATGGACTCTATCTCCTGTTGGAGCGAGAAGGAAGAGCCCTGGTGCTCCTGTCGTCGACGTTCCTGCTCCTCATGCAGGCGGTGGTGCAGTCTCTCCAAGTGGCTGGACTGTCCGGCCACGGGACGGCGAAGCGGACGCTCAGCAAGGCGGGAGGGTAAGAAGGGGATGACAGACTTTCGTGCAGTGTGTCTAAGTCGAGCCATCTACAAAAGACATCGCAAGCAAAAGGGTGAGGACAGAATTAATATGACCAGCAAGTAATGAATCATAAGTAAATGAAGGATTAGAATAAAACATGATTTTCAGCAAGGTATAATATATAGTAGAACATAGGTTCGGTCGGCATGACCAACTTTTGAAGGGATATCAAAGTCAAGGCAGAGACAGAGGTCTATAGTCCTTAGAACGACCATTCTACTCTAGGTTAGCGGTCCTACAGTCAGCACGGCTTTGATACCACTTATGTCACACCCGGTTTTAGAAGGCAAACCGAATGCGAACCATGTACGTGCCAGGATCAGTTATTCACGTACACAGCAGTTACATAACATGGACATCATCACACAGTGCTCAAAATAGTATTAAGAAGGGAAATAATAGTCGATTACATCATACGTCTGAGACGTCCATATAGTCCTTACAATAAATCAAAGTGCGGAAAAGAAACGTAGATAACCGCGGCCTTCACAGGCAGCCGACTGGGGGTTGCCGCTAACCCACACCTAGAACTCGTCGTAGTCTTGGAACTCCTGGAAGTCTCCTTCCACAGCTTCATCTTCGCCTAAGCAGTGGTTGCAGTGCTGACAACCTGGGGATGGGGGGGTTTGGTGTGTAGAGCAAGGGTGAGTACACATCAACATACTCAGCAAGTATCCTGTTTGGCTGTAGTGGACTAGCTTTATGTGGGGGTAAGTCAAGCAGTTGCTTTTAGTTGGTCAGATTATTATTACTAGTAGAGAAAGCCAAGTTTTAGATTTAACCCACGTTATTAACCCAAACGTACTTCTTTCCAAACGGAAAGAGTACCACTTACCAGCACCATAGTCATAACCAAAGCCATCGATCTCATAGCCACCTGTACCATAATGTCTCTGACCAAGTACCACTAATCACTGGAGCTCCCTTGGCCGCTCATAACCACGAGCACGGCTGATATATCAGTTTTCAAACACTCTGCAGAGGTTGTGCACTTTACCCACAAGCCGTGATTCCCTTTCTGCCCGGAGAGAGCTACTCCCCATTGACCACTACCTAGGTGGCCTAGCAGGGCATCACTACGTAGCCTTTACAAAGATTCCCCGGGGCTGTAGCCACCCGTTAGGTTTCCTAAATGCACCGCACTCCTCCCCAAGGGGCGAACCCAAACTTGGCGGAGCGAGCCGCATACACCGAGCCCCATTGACGGCACGACGGCTAAGTGAACTACACCCCGGATCCTCTAATTATTCAGCTAAGGGCATCCCATTCCACCCTCATGGTTGCACTGTTTTCCCGGGCGGTCATCCATAGAACAGGTCCTTACGGAGAGGCACTCGAGAAACCGCTCGAGCCCCCTTGAAGACCACAAGTACAACATCATAATAAGAGAAGGGAAAACAGCGTATCATAGATAATCTCATCATGTTCATTGATTAGAGTTTGAGCAATAGCATAAAGCTAAACAATAATAATCCAACCCAAATAGGTAAACAAGGACATGGTTAACAAAGCTAGTCAATCCTTAGGCATAAATGTGTAAAGCGGGAGGTGAATTAAATAATGAATGGGACAGAGATAGGTCAAGGGACACTTGCCTCCACCAACCGACTGCTGCTCAGGGGCTTCTCCTGCGAGTTCTTCGGGCTCTTCGACCGGATCGTTCTCTATGCGAGCGCAAACACACATACATCCACACATTTAATACAAAAGAACAGTACACCATACAATAGAATGTAGTAAGTAAACAGACGTTCCACGCGGGCTCGCAGTTACAGTTAAGAGAGAAAGAGAACAAGACAGTCGAGAAACGATCACGTTACATGATTATAAATTAACCACTCGCTTAATGGAAGGAAATTTAATGTAGACACTATGTTTAGCGTAAAGTAAAGTCATGTTTCATGTCTAATCATTATAAGCAGGTGGAGATAAATAAAGAGGATGGTCGTGCGGCGAGACGCGCAACAGCATACGTCGACTAAACTGAGTCCAAAGTGGAACGTCGCGTGAATACACACGCGGCGTTACACCTTAAACAACCTGAAATTAAAATGGATCGTCGCGCGACGAAGCGCACGACGCAGCACATAGATAGAATCTGAATTTAGACAATCTGTCGCGCGGCGAAGCGCGCGACGCAGCATGCTAACTAACGGAGTTTGACATTAACTATCGACTAACAAATAATCCTCGCGAGCGCGGGCGAGCGAGGATACGGTCGGGCGAGGCTGGGACGGGGGCGGGGCGACCGGGCCGGGGCGCGACGGGAGCAGCCGAGCCGGGGCTGGGGCGGTTGAACCGGCCAGGGGGGCGGTTGAACCGGCCAGGGGCCGCGCCGGGGCCGCGCCGGGGGCCGCGCCCCGACGAGTAGGGGTGGGGGCCGCGCTGCGCGCGAGCAGGGGAGGGGCGGGGCTGGCGGGCGCCGCCACGGGGCCGGGACGGGCGGGCGCCGCCGCGGGGAGGGGCAGGGGGCGCCGCCGCGCCGGGGAGGGGGCGGGGCCGCCGCCGCGGGCGGGCAGGGGGCGGGGAGCGCCGTAGCAGGGCCGGGGGAGGGGCGGGGGGGTGCCGCCGCGCGGGTCAGTCAGGGGCGGGGAGCGCCCCCGCTGCCGGGGGAGGGGCGGGCGAGCGCCGCCGCCGGCGAGCAGGGGTGGGCAGGGGCACGCGCGAGCGGGGGGGAAAAAGGGCGCGCGTGGGGGGAAGAAGAGGAGGGAGAGGGAGAGAGAGAGGAGAAGGGGAGGGGAGGGGAGCTCACCTCGGGGTCCAAAATCCGGTGATCGCCGTCTCCAAATCCTAGGGCACCACGGGGAGAGAGAGGTGGAAGAGGGAGAGGAGAGGTTGTTGCGCGGGAGATCCAAATGAGAGAGGGAGGAGAGGGGGGGGGGGGCGCATGGGGGGGGGGGGGTTGGGCGCTAGGGGCGCGCAGGGCCGGGTCGGACCGGGCCGAGCTGGGCTGGGCTGGGCTGGGCTGGGCCACTTCGCGGATCGAAGACCCACGACGTGCACGACCACTAAACGGAATTAAATCGTGAACCGAAATCCGGAACGGAACGAGACAAACACTCAACATCATACAAAGAAAAGTGCTTCGGCATGATGCAACACCCATGACACTTAGGTTTTGGTTTATACATGACACGGGCACTTGTCGCTATACTGGTTTGAAATTGGGAAGAAGGAGCAAACGAGGAAAGAGAAAAGAGAGTAACGCCTGAATTTGGTGAGAGAAAAGAAGAAAAAATTCTACCCCCAAATTCAGGGCGTTACAAGACCACACACTCATGCCTCCATGTTAATCTCAAGATTCAAGGAATAGATTTTTCAGTCAACCTAGTGGTCCTAGGATCCAACGGTATTGATGTGATTCTTAGATGCGACTGGTTGAAATGTTGTGATGGAGTGATACAATGGGCCAGCGGAACAATTACGTTGACAAGTCCGCAAGACGAAAGAGTTTAAGTTAGCACAGACATGTCAACAAATGTAAAAGGGAAGACAGTGATAAATCACTTGGAAGAAAAGCCCTTGGAAAATATCAAGATAGTGTGTGTAAGTGTAACACCCCTGGTGTTACCCAAAGCCCTGTCCAAAGAAGCACATTAGGTCCTACTCAAACTTTATGCTAAAATGGAGAGTGAAGGCACTAAAAGTTTTAGAATCATGGCTAAGCTATGCATTAACCATAATAAAGAAGAAAACCCTATGTTTCATACAATGTTCACCCACAAACAAGATTCTAAAACCATGATTCCTTCTTAAACCCTTAAACCCTAACCATGTGATTAAAAGGGAAAGAGTGGGCAAATGATCAAAACATAAAAGGAACCTTTACTAAAGATGAAGAGTATTAGTAAAGCTACAAAATTTCATAAGAGAAATATTGCAAAAAGGCCCAACAAAAACCTCAAAATAGTTCACCAAGTGGAAAGCACACTTGAGCCTTTAAAAATTTCTCTAAGTCCCAAAAACCACCCTAGACCAATGATCAAAGGTGTTCACCTTTGTGCTGGCGCCAAAACCACTTGGACCAAATAGCAAAAAGTACCCAAATCATCCAAGGCACCTCTCTGAAAAATTTGAATTCAAACCGAGGTCGTTTGACATGGTTTGACACCGGTTTTGTCACTTGTGAACAGTGCCGACAGACTTGACTTGGCGCCCGCATATCTCACAAGCTAGGCATATCTCCCAATAGAACTTACACAAACTAGCTAGCCCTAGGTGCCAGGAAGAGATTTGCATAAGACCCTTGGCACGATTCGCACGTTTGTGATCCCTGCAGGCGCTTCAACAGAGGCAGAAACAAACGCCCACGTGTTCGACGCGTTCTAGCGTGCTAGAGCACGCCCTCGGCGCTCCGCCCACACGTGCAGCCCCGCGCCGCGCCAACCTCGCATCCACGCCCGCGCCCGCGCCCGCGCCCGCGCCCACGCCTATAAAAGCCATCCCGGCCTCGACCGTACACCCTCGCGCGCCACTGACCCAACCCAAGCTTGAGTTCGTCGGAGTTCGCACCGTGAGCGAGGTGCCAGCGGCCGCGCAAGCCACGACCATCGTAGACCGGCCAACCTAGCCATTCCCTGCCCCGTCCGACCCTTAGGATAGCCTCTACGGACCTCGGTGAAGCTTCCAGAGACGGGGATTGAACTCTACCTCACCGGAGACACCGGATCGACATCGCCGGACTTCACCCGACTGCCGACGCACGTAGACCGAGCTCCATGGTGAGCCTTTCTTCAATTCCTTGCACTGGTAGCATCCTTAGCACCCCGTGAAGCTTCATGTGACATTGGATTGAGTAATACCGCCATGAGCAGGCCGGAGCGTACGCCGTCGACGAGCCCGATCGCCTGCGCATGTGGCCAGACAGATTTCGGCCATCACCGTCGATGAGTCGCACCTCGTCGTGACCGCTAGGACCTCCCGGATCTAACCCTGCCCTTCGCCGGACCTCCCTCGTCGCCGGTAAGCCGCACCACCCTGTTTATTCCCCGCGGTTACTGTTTAGTGACTCAGGTGAACAGTCAGTGACTCAGGTGAATACTCAGTGACTCAGGTGAATAGTCCCGCAGGGGTATAGTTTAAAGACTTAGTTAAGGGAAAGCCCAGGGGTCTCGGTGTAAACTGGTTTTTCCTTAAACCTTTTAAACATTATTCATTTAAATGTAGACAGAGCTTGCAAAATTCATAACTTCAGTTTATCCAACCAAATTTTGTCAAACTAATTTTGCTAGGTTCTAAATAATATGAACTACTTTGGAAAAATACCAAACACCCTAAGTACTGTAAAAAATTTTAAAGTTTTGATTTAAATAGTAAACTGGCCAAAAGCTAAATACAGAAGGGAAAATAGCTACACTGTTGGACTGAGGTTGAGAAAAATTATAGAGGTATTTAACTACTACCTAGCCTGTTTAAAATTAATAAACCCCTCAGTACACCAGTTTAGGTAAGGGTCTACCATTTAAACTTACTTTAATTCAAAGTTAGAGAAAATGGGAAAGGGAGTTTAAAATAAGGACCATGGGGCAACCACATTTTTGTTAGCTTACTTTATCAATATAGTTCACTAGAAAATTTTGTTAAGCCCTCTGTTAGTACAAAAGAAATGCAACACATTTTATTTCATAAAATCCATGAAAACATAGAAAAATCCTAGAAAAATAATCCTAAGGAGAACCCACCCCAATCCTTGGGATAACTAATAATATGCTAGTAGAAATCTAGGAAAAGTATAAGTTCTATTGTTTGGCATTTTTCAAATAACAAGTTAGTTATAAGTACATTTTTGGCATTAAACTTTAGAAAAGCACAACTAAATACCTAGTGGGTCTTTTTCTGTGGTTTTTGGCACAGAAGCTTATTATCACCCATGAATCTTAGCAAAAATAACATTTAGTCCAGAAACCTCACCTAAATCAAAGCTATAGTGCAAAGTACCCTTGTACCCTTACTTTTGTCATTTTTGCACAAGGAGTATCTGAATTAATTTCAACCTCAAATTTTTAGAATAGACCACAGAGGCCAAGGTTTACCCATTGTAATTTTTGTAAAATTTTTAGAAAATTTTAAATTGCCATGATAGTTCAAAAGTAATTAATAGGCAAAATAGTAAGTAGGATGAGAGTTGTTGGGAGAAATTAGTGGTGTGCAATTAAATCCCCCAAGAGCCCAAACAAACATATAAGAGATGACTAAAATTCTTAAGTTCACTCAATACCCTTGGATGAGTGTCTACAACCCTTAGTACACCCTCCGACAAAGAAAACACTAGTTTACTCACTATTTTAATATTGTCCACCTTACATTACAAATTGCCATATCATTAATATGCATATATCTTATTCATTGCATTCGATAGACTGTAATCTCTAGTTTTATGCATATATCTTATTTTAATAAGAGCTTGCCATCGAGGATCTGCCTGCCCTAGCTTTGGAAGGCAAGCCCCGATTTTATGCATAACCAATTCTATATGCTATTTTACTGCACTTATTGATTGTAGGCTTGTATTGTGCACTTAAGTGTAGGAGTTGACTGAAACCCTAGTTGCATGAACTCAGGATTCCTTTTGAGATGGATACTAGTATGCTAGGTCGAGTAGCTGCTTTGCTAATTAGGGATCTCGGTAGAAGTCGAGTGTTTTTTCTAGCACTCGCGCGAGGTCAGGAATTGGTTGTACCCATTTTTATATCGTAATGATGATGGTCTGTGGACAACGATCCATGGGGATGTGTTGTCTACAAGGCGGAAATTGGAATAAGGATTAAGGTGTGGTATCGTGTGTCAAGTGTTTGAACGTACTAAACACATGCCGAGAAATATGGTAAATCGGTAAGCCTAGTACCTGAGTGAACCTGCCCGCAGACTTTACCCCTCACGCGACCTGAGACGTGGTCTCCCATTCTAGTTATGGTGGGTACAAGTGCGGTCACTACACGACGGCAGTCGGGGTTAGTGACGTATTGTACGCCAAGGCGGTGAGCCCTGATCTGTTGACGGGGAATCGATGGGGACGGTTGATGTGTGTGGGGACGGAGTGCCTGGCCACGTCGTGTGTTTAGGTTTACCTTGCAAGGATAAAAACTCGGTTCGAATCGTCTTCTTCTCGTAGCTAATGAGACTACTTGATCCATGCTGCTACATTGAGTAACAAGTGGAAATGAGTTGATTTGGCAAAAGATGTTGATTGCTAAATGTTTGGTACCATGTATGATTAGCTAGGTACACATTTAGTCTTAAGAGAGTCACACTAAAATTTGAAAAGCTAAAACTTGATTTTAGACTCAGCTAGTGCTTTTGGCAAACCAAACCCCTTAGCCAAACAGTTGCATGTCTAGAGGTAGAGGAGTAGACTCCTCACACCGGGTAAGTCTAGCTGAGTATTAGTATACTTAGCCTTGCTTGTGGCATAATTTTTACAGGTTCTCTGGAGGATATGGTTGCTGGAGTGACTTGGCCGTCCATCTTGCCACCGGGTTGGACAGTCGAGTGGGACCCTGCCTCAGTAGAGGAGGAGCATGAGGAGTGATGGGCCAGGCTTCCCTATCCCTCCGTTTATTTACCGTTAGTTATATTCCGTTGCATTCCGAACAATGACAACTACTTTTGCAAAATTCCGATGATGTTGTAATAATTTTAAGTACTCCTTTAAAGTATGGTTTTATGCTTTATTGTATATGCTCTATGCCTCACCTTCGAGTGAGTACGTGGTACTTGATCCTGTTAGTGGCCTTGTCGGACTAGATCCGAGGGACTGACGTTTTATTCCTATTTAAGTGTGGTCTAGACTCTAAGGCGGGACTTAGGCACTTAAGTTGGAATAATTCGGGCGGTTCTGCCACAGCTGGTATCGGAGCTTGTACCACAACAGAGGAATCAATAAATCGTAATTACCAACCTTTTCAAAGAGTAAAACTTGTTAGAAAGAAATGTTGGATAGATCGGTAAGACGATAAGGATGGGCATAGAACGCGAAGCCTTAGGATACTAGATGGGTAGCTAGGTGGCTATTTGAATATGCCCTATGGGCTACTATGATAATGGATGGAGGGTTTTCTATCCCTATATGTTTCATGTGAGGTCGATTAGGACGAGCATGCATGCATCATTTTGTTCTAACTACTTAGTAAGTGGTCAAGAATTTTAAAAGCTATGTAATCCAAGAGACACCGTAATAAAAATTAAGTATACCTCAAAGATCTCAACGTAACCTTAGGAAAGCCAAGCACTAATTCCCTTTTATTTTTGTAATTATTTTTCTTTTCGCATACGCTTACCCTTACACAGATGACTTCTCACAAATCCTCGGAAGGAGGGAACGCACATTCCCACACGGACGAACTTGCATGAGAGGGTTTTCCCCGCCTTTTGTGGGAGGTGCTGCAGGGAGCCGGTTATACGACGCCTCCCCAGTATGTGGTGCAGCTGTTCGAGGAGCACCGGGTACCCGTTGTAGGGTGAGGATGACCTTGGAGCCTCATCCCTTGCAGTCGGGCTGGCGTTTGTTGGACTCCGAGTCTTTCGGGTTCAGGGCTGAAGATACTATCGAGTCCATTGCTCTCCATGGGCTGACGACCTTTTGTGACTTTCACCCCTTGGAGCTATCAACTCATCCCATTGGCTTGTTCCCCACTGAAAAGGAGGACGATCCAATGTGGAAGGATCGAGTGGAGCATGCCAAGGATGTGTGGGCTCTTTACCCAGGGCAGACTGCTCACCTGACGGTGCGGTGCATGAATGCCCTGTATCGTCTGCAAGCAGTGCGAGGTGAGGCAATGTCCCAGCTGATGGGATTGGTGGAGTCTACCAAGATCACCCTGGATAACAGGGAGGACCTTGTGGTAGACCTGTCCACTTAGCTGGTGGAAAAGGACCTCCAGGTGGAGTAGATGGCCACCCAAATCCAAGAGCTTGAGGAGCAAGTAGGGGCCAGGGAGAACACCATCGAGGTTCTCGAGGATCAGCTCCTGACCACGCAGCAACAACTTGAGAAAGCCATCCAGCACTTGGATATGCACCATCAGGAAATTCAAGACATCGAGGCAGAAGGGGCCGACGAGGATGTTGACATCGAGGGAGGAGAGTAGCCGGAGCCTGCGTCCAGCTTGGACACTGCTGGCTCAGGGAGACCACCTTTCCCCAAGTCTAGTGTTGCCTCGTTTGCCCATTAGGTTTCAGAGATTGGGGTAGAAGTGTGCAGCAGTAGAACTCCTCAAAACTAGCTTAGCTTTTGCACCTAGGAGGTACTAGGCTAGAGAGAGTCGAGTATTTTGAACACTAATGTAACTGTTAGAAAACTCTTTTGGCTTGACGAATGATGGATGATTTCTGTTTTAAGTTATGAAGGAAATTTATGTCATGTGGTACCTCTTATGAAAAATGTAAGGAAATGTTTGACATTTTACAAACTTTGTCCTTTAAAATCTCTTACCATGTGCAATCCCTGATTTAAAGGAATGATATTAAGAGCATCCTAAATTTTTAGATGGCAGGAAGAGCGCGCCGTGGACAGAATGAACGCATTCCTCCACCCCCGCCGCCGCCTCCTACCATGCAAGAACTGATGGCTCAGCAGAATGAGATTCTGCGATAGTTAGCTCAGCGTCAGCCACCACCCTAGCACTATGGTTGTGGTGATCACCATCAGCGTCCCCCAGCAGCGACCACCTATCAGGAGTTCCTCAGCACTCAGCCGCCATTGTTCACTCGGGCAGAGGATCCACTTGATGCTGATGTATGGCTCAGGGTGGTGGAATCCAAATTCCCACTGCTTAATGGAGTTTGTTCAGATGTGGCTAAGGTTCATTTTGCCACCCATCAGCTTCGCGGACCCGCGTGAACATGGTGGGATCACTTTCTCGCTATCACTACAACACTTATGACCTTATATGACGAATAGTCCATGACAATAGAGTAATTTGTCATTAGATCACCTTGTTTATGACGATTTTTAGAAGATGGCTTTGTAGTGACGAAAATTTAACTCCCGTCATTAAAATTGTCATAATATACTCTTGCATCATGTTTGTGACAATTTTTTATGATAATATATGAATCGTCATAAATTTCTGAACATAATAATTGTGACGATATTGCATGGCAATACACATATGTTATAGACATATGATGTATTTTTTTAAAAAAAATACTATTATCCATATTAGCTCGCGTGACCCACCATTAAGGTAAGGTCTCATTACCACATAGATTTTCATGTTTGACACATCATCACGCATGGCAATA
Organism: Zea mays; assembly: GCF_902167145.1. Lineage (NCBI taxonomy): Eukaryota > Viridiplantae > Streptophyta > Magnoliopsida > Poales > Poaceae > Zea > Zea mays. The sequence continues at coordinate 46,835,191 of NC_050105.1, read as the reverse complement.
TGATTACCACAATATGAGTTTTTTTTCATAATACATAAATGTAATTTTAGAAAAAATAAATAAATAAAAAAACTACAATACAACTGGCTTGAAATATAATCTAAGTGTTGGCCAAAAGTCTCTTCCTCCACTAGGGTTTTGGCGTATTTGTTGGTAAAGAGGTATCTTATTTATGTTATACATACAAGTTTATTGATAAAATAATTAGATGAACTCCGACCTCCATCCCAATATATAAGGTGTAACTACCTCTGATTCAAAGACTAAAAAATGTATTTAATTCTCTATATACTAATATATCGATGTATGTATGACTAGAGAGAGCATGTATTACATTATTAGACTGATAAAAAATGGTTAGGTTTTATAAACTGGAACGAAAGGAGTACATATTTATAGAGGTGAAGTACTCGTTATGGTCTATTATAGCGCTCGCTATACGTTAGCCCATACAACTTGTCTATTATTCCTTAGTAATTTCGCAGCCCACCAAATCAACGTCGGCCCGCAATAACCACATGCAGGAGACCTATGGCCACTAGTGCCTGGCTCCTACTGTTGGACCAAATAGTCTCTAGAGGTCGAACAATTGCAATCTGCCATGAATCGGCACCCATAGGCCACAGTCCCACACGGTGGCGGACGCGGGCGTGCTAGGGTTGAGCGGCTACACAGGCGTGCTAAGGTTGAGGGGGGCTCCGCGGGCGTGCTAAGGTTTCGCGATCATGGCGGTGGTCGGCGAGCAGGTGAGGGCTCCCGCCTCTGATTCCCTCCCAGGCTCCTCGAGCGGCCAAGCGTCTGTGTGTGGCCGTGTGGGCGAACCACATGCGCCAGCCGCCGTGCGCCCTGGGCGAGCACGTGAGGCCAGAGGTGAAGCGCATGTACAAGCAGCTGCGCCAGTTTAGCGCGAGACTGTAGGGTAGTAGGCAAGCCGCGAGCGCGTGACTGCAGCTGCTAGCCAAGTGAGCGTGCCACTACAGGACATCAAACAACGACGACAGCAAGCAAGTAAGTAATGAGCAAGTTTTATGTCTATAATTAAGGATCCTGATCCTCGATGTTAGGAGAATTAGAAAAATCTACTTAGGCGAACAAGGGTCTTAACTTGGCTACCTTGTAATGTTTATGTTGTATTCGTGGTGCAGAAAAGTATTGTTCTGGATATTATCTTGAAACTTTTGCTCAACCAACCTTTTGAGAAGATTCCCTGTGCAGCTTCTGAATATCATATGGTTCTTTCCTTAGCATCAAAAGATAAATTTTTCCTAATGTAGCATTGGATTCATTCTTGGTTTATTATATAGGACTGCCCTCAAATGCAACCTGTGACACCATCAACTATAAGGAGAAAAGACCATCCAGTTTACCCTTGTTTTATGTGTAGCATCAACCTGTTAATATTGAAATTTCGTTCCTCACCCCACGTGGATTGAATATATATGGGTGCCTAATGTTTAAATGATATATCCCAAAAATAAGGACTTTAACCCACAAGTTAATTAACGAGGACCAATCTGAGTTGGCTAACGAGGACAATAATTCAGTCCTTCCTCTTCCATATTCTTTTTTTATTGTGATGAGAGCTTGGCAACACTCTACTGTAACTGGTTTCTTAAACTAGAGGATAACTTTGGTTGCAGATGATCCGTTCAGCATGTGCTGCCTATTCGAAGTCCCCTGGTACACTTTTTTTTCCTAAAATTCTCAGAGTCCTTATTTGTCGGGAATTTTGGATGGAGGGAGTAGTATCTTGGGATGATGAGGATACTCTGATTGTTCATGTTCCATAAGTTTTGTTATATTGCAGTGAGAGTTTTTGAGAATGTTCTTCTATTTTTGTTCTCTCAAACTGGATGTTAATTTCTGATTCAAATTCTCCTGTGTTATGCGTGTGCTCCTTGTGCAGAGTTGGCACATTTCCTACATTATATACCTACTTATTCATTTCAAGTTATCTTTACTGAATATTTGTTTGTTTGTTTATGAAACTGTTGTATCATTGTGGCCATAAGTTATTTTGGGGGATAACTTTGGCTGCCGATGATTCGTTCAACATGTCCTCGTGCTCTTCACAGGGATCATGTCCAGACTCACACTGGGCTCGTTGCTCGGCCTTATTGAGCTAGAGATCCTCCAACACAGCGGCACCGACACCAAGGCTCAGGCTAGTACGATCTGAATCCCTATCCATTCCCTGTTGTTACCTCGTTGTGCTCGATCTGGTTACCGTCCTATGTGTGGGTTTGTTATATTGGTAGTAGGGATCACATTGGTGTGGCTGGTTACATGAAGGAATGGAGATGAGAACGTCATATACTCTATCGTATTCTCAAGTACCTCTGTAATTTTGAACATTCGAGCGTCTTTGGTGTATGGTGGTGAATTTTTTTCTCGCTCGTATCGGAAGTCTGCTAGATTTTGTAGGTGGCAGTAATGATAGTGAGGATAAAATGTGATGGTAACACTAACATTGACATATTTTTTACATGCAGAAGTGTTTGAAAAGGAAAGAGAACAAACAAAAATGGGTATAGTCAGGAATAAGGAAAAGCATTGTGGATGGGATTCATTCTTTTCTATGGTTCACCTCGTTCTGGTGATATATGAAATGATACATCAGATAAGTGGGAAGAGGAAGTATAATGCAATGGATAATCATAAAAAGTGATCACTCTGGAGTATCCTGTATCTACCATTTTTATTTACTAGGGTAGAATGCACTTTCAGTTTTGTCTTACCTAGTAATCTTTACAGCGTGAAAGGATCTCTAGCTAGTTGATTAGCTGGTCTAAGTAGCACTCCTTAGGTTTTTAGTTTGACTCCCCGTGTAAAAAAAATTAGGTTGGGTTAAAAAATCTCCTGATTTGTCCCATGACAAACCATTGTTCTAAGCCTCGACCCCGGTAATGTCTTGGTCATTCTCAAATGGGCTACGATGTCGCTGCTACGCCAAAGCATAGGTCTAAGACTCGACCCTGGTGCGGTATTTTAGCATCCCCTTTTTAGTTTCAACAGTGTATTGCTGTTGTCCCTCAAGTGTTGTTTATTATTTACTTTGTTTGTTGCAGCTGCCAGCCTTCCAGTTGTTCAAAAGCAACACCAGCTTCATGTCACCCTATTGTTGTGTAATGTTGCTGCCATGGAGGTAGAGTATCTGGATTCCAATCATATCAATTATCACACTATTTTGTACTCTAGAAGTGTATTCATTTGCTACAAGAATGTATGGTAATATCAAAATTTTAGTTTAAAGCTTCTAATGAATTATCCTAGCATCAACACTTATACCTTTTAACTCATTATTGGGAGAGAGGGACAATGTTCTGAAGTTGTGCCTGTTCAACTTTTTTTTGCACCATGTCAGCATGATTTTTTTGTAATCCTGTTTATGATTATCTTACATTTTGGAACTATTTGATGAAGTTTAGATAAGACTGAGAATAACACCTATTGCATCCACTATAGGCTTATTTCTCCCAGTTGCTACTAGTTTCTTTCATCATTCAACTGCAGCACGACCAATATGTGTTAGTCCAATTACATCATATGGTGTATGTATATCTGATCGATATTATTTTTCTAGTCCTAAATCTACTATCACACTTCTCATACTAGTGTTCTTTCACCAGTTGATACTCTTATACCTTATTTCTTTCTTATTTCACATGTTGTTTTTTCTGATACCTTTCGCACTCCATTCTGTTTTAACCATTGACTTTTATGTTTACCTCGTTGCAACCTTTTTAGGCACTTCCTATATTTTTGATAGAATGTTTCATCATGTTCTTTTTGTATTATTGTCAGCGACATTTGTTCTTGCCTTTGGAGAGGTATTCATCTGATGTCCAAAAATTACTATTTGCTCATTGTATGGTTTGAATGATAGTGATTGTGTGAGCATCTCCTTCCTCGTGCTTTTGGCAGGGATCATGTCTAGGCTCACAACGGGGCTCATGTTGCTCGGCCTCGTCGAGCTGGAGATCCTCAAATGTAGCAGCAAAAGCATCTCAGGAGACCATTAATAGTATGAAGAGATCGATCGAAGAAAATAACCTCCTTCATCAACTATTAAGCTTCAATCGAGGCCAAGTGCCTCCATCTTAAGTCTAACTAACCACTATAGGGCCTACAACCTTATGGCTGTTATAGTAGCTTGTTACAGTAGCTCTAGATTTGAAGTTATATGATTATTTCAATTATGCTTAATGTATAATACTTTGAGTTGAAGTTATAGGATTTGATTTGGATTTTAAGTTAAAGAATTTGCAGATATATGTTTTGAAGTTATATAATTCTCTCATGGATGAAATATTTGTGTTCAACATATTCATATGATATTTTGGTTGTGATGTGTAATATTCCATGGTATGAATTCATATGATGTGATTATTCTCATGATGATTATATCTACCACAAATGCTTCGCCATATCACTTGCCATGTCAGCGGCCAACGCCTCCAATTTATGACAAAATTCTTTGTCACAACAATTTTGCCACATCATCTTCCACGTGGCTTGCCACATGATCAAATCTATGACAAATGTTTTCGTCATAACGGTTTGCCACGTCACATGCCACCTCATCACCATAGCCATGTGGCAATGCATGTCAATACAAATCGTGACGTTTTTATAATGACTTATGACAAAATAGAGTGTCATAGATTTAGTGACGAATTTGATGTGCGTCATAAACTCTGACATTTTTTTGATGATCGTCATTGTAGTCTATTTAACACGCACCTTCTGTGACGATGACCTTTTCATCACAACGATGTCACCAAAACACAACCTGTGACAAATAAACACTAGTTGGTGACATAATCACAATGTCATAGAAGGCCTAAAAGGTTGTAGTGTATGCAGCCGGTTGACCACGTGGTGGAATGGGGAGAGTTTAAGGCAGCATTCGGAGGACATCACATACCCGCAGGCATCATGGACCGCAAGCTCAATGAGTTTCTGGCTCTCACTCAGGGGAGTCGTACAGTGTTGCAGTACACCCAAGCCTTCAATGACCTGTGTCAGTATGCAGGCTATCATGCTGACACTGATGAGAAGAAGAGGGACAGATTCAGGAGGGGCCTCAGTACTAAGCTCCGTGACCGTCTCAACACAATCACGGCCAACAACTATAATGAGTTAGTCAACATGGCCATTTCTCAGGAAGACTGCAACACATCCCGCCAGGCAGAAAAGAAGAGGAAGACCCCTATGGTAGGACCTTCACCTCAGCCTCAGCGCTTCAGGATTGTGTCCGACACTCAGAGTAGGGGACCTCAGCAGCAAGGACGGTGGGTGGTCCGACCACAACAGCAACAGCAGGCACCCAACCGCTCTCAACCCCCAGTTCAGAGGCACAACAACCAGCCACAGCAGCAGTACCGTTAGGCCAATGACAACAGATGTTTCACTTGTGGTAGCACTAGACACTATGCCATGAATTGCACCAAGAACCAGTAGAGGCAGGGGCAGAATTCAAATTAGAACCAAGGCAAGAGGTAGAGGGTGCAAGTGAGGCAAGGCAAGCTGAATTTCACCACGTTGGCTGACATTCCAGAGGGAGCACCCGTCATGACTGGTATCTTTTCCGTTTTGAATTCTCCTGCAGTCATTCTTTTTGATTCAGGTGCATCACACAGTTTTATCAGTGCAAAATTTAGTGCCAAATGCCAGTTACCTTTTCATCACACAAATGGGGGCATTACCATTTCAACACCAGGAGGCAGGGTTGCCATCTATCAAATCAACATGCATGTGCTTATAAAATTTGGTAGTCTTATAATTAAAACCACCCTCCTTATCTTGGGGTTGGATAGTGTGGATATCATCTTAGGAACTGACTGGTTATCAAGGCATCGGGCAATGATTGATATCGCAGCAAGGGCCATTGAGATACACTCACCTACTTGTGGTGAAATCACGTTATATTTGCCTAACCAGGGTTGTACCCATTCATGTGCTTTCGCCCTGATAGAGTCCCCTATCGAAAGGATTCCAGTGGTCTGTGAGTACCCCGATGTTTTTTAGATGAGTTGCTAGGGATGCCACCCGATAGAGACAGAGTTTGCAATTGAGCTGCAACCCGGAACTGCCCCTATATCCAAGAGACCCTATAGGATGCCTCCAGCGGAGTTGACATAATTGAAAAAGCAGTTGCAAGAATTGTTGGACAAGGGATTCATCCCCCCAAGTACTTCACCATGGGGATGTCCAGCATTGTTCGTGAAGAAGGATGAGAGTCTGAGGTTGTGTGTTGATTACCGCCCTCTCAATGTGGTAACTATTAAAAATAAGTATCCCTTGCCCCGCATCGATGTGTTGTTTGATCAGTTGGTGGGAGCCAAGGTGTTTTCCAAGTTAGACCTTTGCTCTGGCTATCATCAAATCAAAATCAGGGCCAGCGATATTCCGAAGACGGCTTTCTCTACCAGATACGGACTTTATGAGTACTTGGTGATGTCTTTCGGGCTGACCAATGCCCTAGCATATTTCATGTATTTGATGAACTCAGTATTTATGCCAGAACTGGACAAGTTTGTGGTGGTTTTCATTGATGACATTCTGGTATATTCAAGAAATGAACAGGAGCATACTATGCACTTGCATACAGTACTTCAGAGACTGTGCGATCATCGCTTATATGCTAAGTTGTCAAAATGTGAATTCTGGCTAAGGGAAATTAAATTTTTGGGTCACACCATTTCTTAGGATGGGATATCAGTTGATCCTAAGAAAGTGCAAGAGGTGATGAATTGGAAACCTCCTACCACCGTACGGCAGATTCAGAGTTTTCTGGGATTGGCAGGGTATTATCGACGATTCATTCTGGATTTCTCCAGGATTGCAAAGCCAATGAATGAATTGTTGAAGAAAGGAATGAAGTATGAATGGAGTCAGAAATGTGAGGATGCCTTTCATACATTGAGGCAGCATCTGACAACAGCACCCATGCTAGCGCAGCCTGACAACACCAAATCTTTTGATGTTTATTGCGATGCTTTAGGCACTGGATTGGGATGTGTCTTGATGCAAGACAGCAGAGTTATTGCATATGCATCTCGAGCACTCAGGCCTCATGAGCAGAACTACCCCACACATGATTTGGAGTTAGTAGCCGTAGTTCATGCTCTAAAGATATGGATACATTATTTAATGGGAGCTCATTGTAACATCTATACTAATCACAAGAGTCTCAAATATATTTTCACTTAGGCTGATCTTAATATGAGGCAGAGAAGATGGTAGGAATTAATCAAGGACTATGATTTGGAAGTGCATTACCATCTAGGCAAGGCAAATGTCATGGCAGATGCCCTAAGTCGAAAGGCCCAGTGCAACTGTGTAACTATGGACTCTAAGATCGCCACTCTGTGTGACGAGTTGTGCAAGCTGAACATGGAAGTTGTTTCCTCAGGTACCTTGAATTATATCTCAGTGGAGCCCACTCTACATGATGCAGATAATCATGGCACAGATTGGTGACAAGGGTGTTCAAGTCATTAAAGAGATGCTTGAACAAAAGGTGGATAAGTACAAATGCTTTCGTCAGGACAACAAGGGAGTTCTATGGTTTGAAGACCGATTGGTTGTTCCTAAGAATCCAGAAATCAGGCATAAAATATTGGATGAAGCTCATCTTTCCAAATTTTCCATGCACCCCGGCAGTAACAAGATGTATCATGATCTCAAATCTTTGTATTGGTGGACCATAATGAAGAGGGAAATTTCTAAGTATGTATCTGAATGCGACACTTGCCAAAGAATCAAGGCTAGTCATTTGAAGGTAGCAGGTACCTTACAGCCCCTTCCCATACCATCTTGGAAATGGGAGGACCTCAGCATGGATTTTATTGTGGGTTTACCCAACACATCCCGACACCATGATTATATTTGGGTCATTGTGGATAGATTAACCAAGACAGCTCATTTCTTGCCAGTACATACCACCCACAGGGCAGAAAAGTATGCAGAAATCTATACTGACCAAATAGTGCATTTGCATGGAATACCAAGGACTATCGTGTTAGACAAAGGAGCACCGTTCGTAGCACGTTTCTGGGAGCAGCTGCAAGAGTCACTTGGAACCCATGTGATAAGAAGCTCAGCATACCACCCTCAAATAGATGGCCAGACAGAAAGAGTAAATCAGATTTTGGAAGACATGTTGAGGGTGTGTGTGTTGCACTATGGGAAGAATTGGGATAAGTGCCTTTCCTTGGCTGAATTCTCTTACAATAACAGCTACCAGTCCAGCCTAAAGATGGCACCGTTCGAGGCCTTGTATGGGAGAAGGTGTAGAACGCAGCTAAATTGGTCACAAGCCGGAGAAAAAGAAATTTTTGGACCTGACTTAGTACTTGAAGCCGAGGAGAAAGTTAGAGTTATTAAGAAGAACTTGGAAGCTGCTCAGGCCAGGTTGAAGAGCTATCATGATAAGAGGAGGAAACCTCTGCAATTCGAAGTGGGGGATCATGTATACCTTAAGGTGTCACCCACCAAAGGTGTTTAGAGGTTTGGAATCAAGGGCAAGTTAGCTCCTCGCTATATTGGGCCCTATGAGATCAAAGAGACTTGTGGACCTGTAGCCTACACGTTGAAGTTTTCATCTCACATGTCAGCAATTCATGATGTGTTCCACATATCTCAGCTACGGAAGTGTGTCCGCTTACCCATGGAAGTGCTACCTGAACCAGAATTGGAGATAGAACCAGACTTATCTTATCAAGAGCACCCCGTCAGGGTATTGGACCAAAAGGAAAGGCCAACTCGAGCATGGTCAATTCGAATGTATAAGGTTCAGTGGAGCAACCATTCAGAAGAAGAGGCTACGTGGGAGACTGAGGATTTTCTACGTTCTCGCTTCCCCGACTTTCTGCCTAAAGGAATCGGTACGTAACCTGAAGCACCACCCCACCTGCCCTTTTGAATCTAAATATAAGAGAAACCTAGTAAATAAGAGTAGAGTATGTTATGAAAACAAATCTAGAAGGACTTCCTTCTGAAGTTGCAAAGAGGATGGCATTCGAAGAGCAGTTAACTAGAGAAACTTGGTTAAAGGAAACTGCAACACACCAACACACATCTTCTTGGTACCCCACTAAAGAATCCCTACCCAATCTCGAGACGAGATTCCTTTAAGGGGGAGGGCTGTAACACCCCTGATGTTACCCAAAGCCCTGGCCAAAGAAGCACATTAGGTCCTACTCAAACTTTATGCTAAAATGGAGAGTGAAGGCACTAAAAGTTTTAGAATCATGGCTAAGCTAAGCATTAACCATAATAAGGAAGAAAACCATATGTTTCATACAATGTTCACCCACAAACAATATTCTAAAACCCTGATTCCTTCTTAAACCCTTAAACCCTAATCATGGGATTAAAAGGGAAAGAGTGGGCAAATGATCAAAACATAAAATGAACCATTACAAAGATGAAGAGTATTAGTAAAGCTACAAAATTTCATAAGAGAAATATTGCAAAAAGGCCAAACAAAAACCTCAAAATAGTTCACCAAGTGGAAAGCACACTTGAGCCTTTAAAATTTTCTCTAAGTCCCAAAAACCACCCTAGACCAATGTTCAAAGGTGTTCACCTTTGTGCTGGCACCCAAACCACTTGGACCAAATAGCAAAAAGTACCCAAATCATCCAAGGCACCTCTCTCAAAAAATTGAATTCAAACCGAGGTCGTTTGACATGGTTTGACACCGGTTTTGTCACTGGTGAACAGTGCCGACAGACTTGACTTGGCGCCCGCATATCTCACAAGCTAGGGCATATCTCCCATTAGATCTTACACAAACTAGCTAGCCCTAGGTGCCAGGAAGAGATTTGCAGAAGACCCTTGGCAAGATTCGCACGTTTGTGATCTCTGCAGGCGCTTGAACAGAGGCAGATTTGCACAAGACCCTTGCCAACCTCGCGTCCACGCCCGCGCCCGCACCTATAAAAGCCATCCTGGCCTCGACGTACACCCCCGCGCGCCACTGACCCAACCCAAGCTCGAGTTCGCCGGAGTTTGCTCAGTGAGCGAGGTGCCAGCGGCCGCGCAAGCCACGGCCACCATAGACCGGCCAACCTAGCCATTCCCCACCCCGTCCAACCCTCGGAATAGCCTCTACAGACCTCGGTGAAGCTTCCAGAGCCGGGGATTGAACTCTACCTCACCGGAGACACCGAATCGACGTCGCCGGACTTCACCCGACCGCCGGCGCACGTAGACCGAGCTCCACGGTGTGCCTTTCTTCGATTCCTTGCACTAGCAGCATCCTTAGCACCCCATGAAGCTTCCTGTGCCATTGGATTGAGCAATACCGCCGTGAGCAGGCCGGAGCGTACGTCGCCGACGAGCCCGACCGCCTGCGCACGTGGCCCGACTGATTCCGGCCATCACCGTCGATGAGTCGCACCTCGACGTGACCGCCAGGACCTCCCGGATCTAACCCCGCCCTTCGCCGGACCGCCCTCGCCGCCGGTAAGCCGCACCACCCTGTTTATTCCCCGCGGTTACTGTTTCAAAGGGGAAGGGAGCTCGGGGGAAAAGAAGAAGAAGCTGGGGGGGTTTGAACAGTCAGTGACTCAGATGAATAGTCCCGCAGGGGTATAGTTTAAGGACTTAGTTAAGGGAAAGCCCAGGGGTCTCGGTGTAAACTGGTTTTTCCTTAAACCTTTTAAACATTATTCATTTAAATGTAGACAGAGCTTGCAAAATTCATAACTTCAGTTTTATCCAACCAAATTTAGTCAAATTAATTATGCTAGGTTCTAAATAATATGAACTACTTAGGAAAAATACCAAACACCCTAAGTACTGTAACAAATTTTAAAGTTTTGATTTAAATAGTAAACTGGCCAAAAGATAAATAAAGAAGGGAAAAATAGCTACACAGTTAGATTAAGGTTGAGAAAAATTATAGAGGTATTTAACCACTACCTAGCCTGTTTAAAATTAATAAACCCCTCAGTATACCAGTTTAGGTAAGGGTTTACCATTTAAACTTACTTTAATTCAAAGTTAGAGAAAATGGGAAAGGGAGTTTAAAATAAGGACCAGGGGCAACCACATTTTTGTTAGCTTACTTTATTAACATAGTTCACTAGAAAATTTTGTTAAGCCCTCTGTTAGTACAAAAGAAATGCAACACATTTTATTTCATAAAATCCATGAAAACTTAGAAAATTCTAGAAAAATAATCCTAAGGAGAACCCACCCAATCCTTTAGATAACTAATAATATGCTAGTAGGAATCTAGGAAAAATATAAGTTCTGTAGTTTGACATTTTTCAAATAACAAGTTAGTTATAAGTACATTTTTGGCATTAAACTTTAGAAAAGCACAACTAAATACCCAGTGGGTCTTTTTTGTGATCTTTGGCACAGAAGCTTATTATCACCCATGAATCTTAGCAAAAATAAAATTTAGTCCAGAAACCTCACCTAAATCAAAGCTATAGTGCAAAATACCCTTGTACCCTTCCTTTTGTCATTTTTGCACAAGGAGTATCTGAATTAATTTCAACCTCAAATTTTTAGAATAAACCACAGAGGTCAAAGTTTACCCACTGTAATTTTTGTAAAATTTTTAGAAAATTCTAAATTGCCATGATAGTTCAAAAGTACTTAATTGGCAAAACAGTAAGTAGGATAAGAGTTGTTGGGAGAAATTAGTGGTGTGCAATTAAATCCCCCAAGAGCCCAAGCAAACATATAAGAGATGACTAAAATTCTTAAGTTCACTCAATACCCTTGGATGAGTGTCTACAACCCTTAGTACACTCTCCGGCAAAGAAAACACTAGTTTACTCACTATTTTAATATTGTCCACCTTACATTACAAATTGCCATATCATTAATATGCATATATCTTATTCATTGCATTCGATAGACTGTAATCTCGCCGACGGAGAGTACATCCTCGTTCCGGAGCAAGGAGTTGCTCAGGAGGTAGTCCTGGAGCCAGCACCAGAGCCTGCCATCGAGGATCTGCCTGCCCCAGCTTTGGAAGGCAAGCCTCGATTTTATGCATAACCAATTCTATATGCTATTTTACTGCACTTATTGATTGTAGGCTTGTATTGTGCACTTAAGTGTAGGAGTTGACTGAAACCCTAGTTGCATGAACTCAGGATTCCTTTTGAGATGGATACTAGTATGCTAGGTCGAGTAGCTGCTTTTCTAATTAGGGATCTCGATAGAAGTCGAGTGATTTTTCTAGCAGTCGAGTGAGGTCAAGAATTGGTTGTACCCATTTTTATATCGTAATGATGATGGTCTGTGGACAACGATCAATGGGGAGGCGTTGTCTACGAGGCGGAAATTGGAATAAGGATTAAGGTGTTGTACCGTGTGTCAAGCGTTTGAACGTACTAAACACATGCCGAGAAATATGGTAAATCGGTAAGCCTAGTACCTGAGTGAACCTGCCTGCAGACTTTACCCCTCACGTGACCTGAGACGTGGTCTCCCATTCCGGTTATGGTGGGTACAAGTGCGGTCACTACACGATGGCAGTCGGGGTCAGTGAGGCATTGTACGCCAAGGCGGTGAGCCCTGATCTGTTGACGGGGAATCGATGGGGACGGTTGATGTGTGTGGGGACGGAGTGCCTCACCACGTCGTGTGTTTAGGTTCACCTTGCAAGGATAAATCGGTTCGAATCGTCTACTTCTCGCAGCTAATGAGACTACTTGATCCATGCTACTACATTGAGTAACAAGGGGAAATGAGTTGATTTGGCAATAGATGTTGATTGCTAAATGTTTGGTAGCATGTATGATTAGCTAGGTACACATTTAGTCTTACGAGAGTACACTAAAATTTGAAAAGCTAAAACTTGATTTTAGACTCAACTAGTGCTTTTGGAAAACCAAACCCCTCAGCCAAACAGCTGCATGTCTAGAGGTAGAGAAGTAGACTCCTCACACCAGGTAAGTCTAGCGAGTATTAGTATACTCAGCCTTGCTTGTGGCATAATTTTTACAGGTTCTCTGGAGGATATGGTTGCTGGAGTGACTTGGCCGTCCATCTTGCCTATGCGTTGGACAGTCGAGTGGGACCCTGCCTCAGCAGAGGAGGAGCATGAGGAGTGATGGGCCAAGCTTCCCCATCCCTCCGTTTATTTACTGTTAGTTATATTCCGCTGCATTTCGAACAATGACAATTACTTTTGCAAAACTCCGATGATGTTGTAATAATTTTAAGTACTCCTTTAAAGTATGGTTTTATGCTTTATTGTATTTGCTCTGTGCCTCACCTTCGAGTGAGTACGTGGTACTTGATCCTGTTAGTGGCCTTGTCGGACTAGATCCGAGGGACTGACGTTTTATTCCTATTTATGTGTGGTCTAGCCTCTAAGCCGGGACTTAGGCACTTAAGTTGGAATAATTCGGGCGGTTCCGCCACAGTGTGTGAGTACCCAGACGTATTTCCAGAGGAATTACCAGGTATGCCACCTGACTGTGATATAGAGTTTTCTATTGAATTATTACCTGGAACTGCACCTATCTCAAAGAGACCTTATAGAATGGATGCCAAAGATTTAGTAGAACTGAAGAAACAAATAGAAGAATTACTAGAAAAAGGTTTCATTCGCCCAAGTTCATCCCCTTGGGGAGCCCCAGTTCTATCTGTGAGCAAGAAAGATGGTTCAAGGAGAATGTGTGTTGATTATTGAAGTTTGAATGAAGTAACCATTAAGAATAAATACCCATTACCTCAGATTGAAGATTTTTTTTGATCAGATGAAGGGAGCTAAGATATTCTCAAAGATAGATCTAAGATTGGGATATCATCAGTTAAAGATTCGAGCAAAAGATGTACCCAAGACAACCTTCAACACAAGATATGGATTATATGAGTTTTTGCTCATGTCGTTTGGACTAACTAATGCACCAGCATACTTTATGAACTTGATGAATAAAGTATTCATGGAATATCTGGATCAGTTTGTGGTCGTATTCATTGATGACATATTGATATATTCTTCGCATGAAGAAACCCATGAAGATCATCTAAGGCTAGTCCTACAAAAGCTTTGTGACAACCAACTTCATGCAAAGTTCTCGAAGTGTGATTTTTGGTTGAAGGAAGTTGCTTTCTTAGGACATATTGTTACTGATGGTGGAATTAAAGTGGACCTAGGAAAGATAAGTGAGATTCTAAATTGGAAGCAACCAAAGGATGCGTCCAAGATCAGAAGTTTTCTTGGATTGGTAGGATACTATAGAAGATTTATTGAAGGTTTTTCCAAGTTAGTGAAACCTCTTACCTCACTACTGGAGAAAGGTAAAGAGTTCTAGTGGGATGAAGTGTGCCAGAATTGTTTTGAAGAACTCAAGAAAAGGTTAACCACTGCACCAGTATTGGTAAGCCAGACATTCACAAGGGATTTGATGTGTATTGCGATGCATCACACCTTGGACTTGGATGTGTACTAATGCAAGAAGGAAAAGTAATAGCCTATGCTTCAAGGCAGTTGAGGAAGCATGAGAAGAATTATCCTACTCATGATTTGGAACTAGATGCCATAGAGCACGCTTTGAAGATTTGGAGACACTATATGATTGGAAACAAGTGCAAAATCTTCACGGATCACAAAAGCTTGAAATATATATTCACTCAGAAGGAACTCAACCTAAGACAGAGAAGACGGCTTGAGTTGATCAAAGACTATGATTTGGAAATACAATATCACCCAGGAAAAGCAAATGTAGTGGCTGATGCTTTGAGCCGTAAGGGTAGAGTGAACAACATCACTACTCATTTGATGTCAAAGGAATTGTGCTGGGAAATGGAACAACTCAACCTTGGTATGCTCAATAAAGTAGAAGCAACGATTATGGAAGTTGAATCTACTTTGGAAGAAGAGATTCGTAAAGGACAAGAAGCTGATGAGAAAATTAAGGAAATTAAAACTTTGATTGGTTTGGGTAAAGCCCCAGATTTCATGGAAGTTGATCAAGGCACAATATGGTTTAAAAAGAGAATATGTGTACTAGAAATTGAACACCTTCGCCAACTTATTTTGAGAGAAGCTCATGATTCGGCTTACTCTATTCACCCTAGGAGTACAAAGATGTACCAGGATCTAAAGGAAAAGTATTGGTGGTACGGTTTGAAAAGAGATGTTGCTACTCATGTTGCATTGTGCGACGTGTGTTAGTGAGTTAAAGCTGAACACCAAAGACCAGTAGGATTGCTACAACCTCTCAAGGTACCTGAATGGAAATGGGAAGAAATCGGTATGGATTTCATAGTTGGACTACCCCGTACTCAGGATGGCTATGATTCAATATGGGTCATAGTAGACAGGTTGACTAAAGTGGCACACTTTATACCTGTGAAGACAACTTACTCAGGAGCCCAATTAGCAGAGTTATACATGTCAAGGATTGTTTGTCTGCATGGAGTACCGAAGAAGATTGTATCAGATCGAGGAACCCAGTTTACCTCGCGCTTTTGGAAAAGACTACATGAGTCCATGGATACCAAGCTAAACTTTAGTTCAGCTTATCATCTGCAAACGGATGGGCAAACGGAAAGAACAAACCAAGTGTTGGAGGATATGCTAAGAGCTTGTGCTCTAAAGTATGGTAGAAGCTGGGATAAACGTTTGCCTTATGCAGAATTCTCGTATAACAATAGTTATCAGGCAAGTCTAAAAATGGCACCATATGAAGCACTTTATGGACGAAAGTGTAGAACACTGCTTTATTGGAATCAGACTAGAGAAGTCAAGTATTTGGTCCAGAAAGTCTCCAAGAAGCAGAAAAGCAAGTGCAGATTATTAGAGAAAATTTGAAGACAGCACAGTCAAGACAGAAAAGCTATGATGATAATAGAAGAGAATTGATATTCGAAGTAGGAGACTTCGTATACCTTAAAGTTTCACCGATGAGAGGAATGAAAAGATTTAAAGTTAAGGGAAAATTATCACCTCGCTATATTGGCCCATTCAAGATTTTGGAAAGAAAAGGTGAAGTAGCGTACCAGTTAGAGCTACCCGATAGTTTATCGGACGTGCATGACGTATTTCACGTATCACAACTCAAGAAGTGCTTGGGAGTGCCGGAGGAACAGTTACCCATGGAAGAACTAAATGTCAATGAGGATTTGACTTATTCGGAGTACTCGGTCAGAATTCTGGAAACATCTCGCAAAATTACATGAAGTAGTCATTAACATGTGCAAGGTTCAGTGGAGTCATCATTCGGAATATGAGGCCACTTGGGAAAGAGAAGACGAACTCAGAGCAGAATTCCCTCAGTTATTTTCGGAAGTTTCTTAATCTCGAGGACGAGATTCTTTTAATAGGGGTAGGTTTGTAACACTATAAAAGACATCAACTAAAAATATGGAATTTAGTTATTATGGTAATTAGAATAATAAATTTTTATTCAAGTGTTTATTATTTATTTGCATTTTGAATCATTTTTTATTTCGCATGATTGATTATTGGATGTTTAATAGCAAATTCTTTTTATAGGAAAAATTCAAGTAAATAACATAATTATTAAATATTATAATAATTATTAGTCTAAAAATAAATATTTTATTTATAAACAGTTTTGGTGAATTTTTATGAATTTTTAAGCTATTTAAAAATACATTTCGAAAAAAACTCCCTAACCCTAAGGCCCACTAGGGGCCCATCTAACTAACCCTAACCGCGCCCTCTTCCCTGGCTGCCTCCAAGCAGCCGCCACCTCCCCTATTCCTCTCCTCTCCCCTATTCTCTCTCCTCCCTCTCACCTCTCTCTTGCGCGCGCACAGGAAACCCGACCAGCGCGCCCCTGCACGCCGGCCATCCGGCCGCGCCCTACACCGAGCGCCCACCCCCGCGACGAGCCCTGAAGCGCCCGGTCTGAGCCGACCAAGCCTGCCACCCCACCGTCCGTTCGCCACAGCATTAATGGAGATGCAACTGCGACCGTTTCTTCCTCCCTTCACAACATTTGTTTCTTCTTTTTCCCCCATTATTCTCCTTGTAACTGACGCATCTACGACCATGATGAACAGCCGGCCGCCCCTCTCCATTCCCCCGGCCGTCCTTCCCTCTACCTCCTAGTCCTTATAAAACCGAGCTCCTCCTCTCTCCCTTCCTCCCCTACCCGAGCTCGCCCCTCTCTCTAGCTCTCCTCGCTTGCCATCGTCGCCGGAGCTCGCCACCACACGCCCTGCTCGCCGGAGTTCACCGGAGTTCACCGGAGCTCGCCCCGCTAGAGCCCGCCCGACGTCGAGGACCCATGCCCGCTTCTCTTGCTCGACCGACCTCCTTGCCGAGCCATCTCCATTTCCCTGCGCAAGCAAGAACCCAAGGTTGAAGACATCCCAAAATTAATTTGTGTATTTTCGAAATTCTTTTGATTCAATTCATGAATTGTATATTTATTTGGTTGTAATGTGAACATGTGTGATCTGAAATTCATACGTATGTGCGTTATGGAATTTTGGTAGATATATGCGATTAGTAGAGCACCGTGATTGTTCATGTTAGTCGATGCGATGATTTTTGGATTAAAGAGAAATATGAGAAAATTTTAGTAGTCACATGTTGGTCATAAAAATACTAGATATGAAATTTTATAGCTAATTTTGGTCACATTGAACTTTGGAAATTATTTGGAGAATTGTAGTCATAGGTTCACTTTAGTGGATTTAGAAAATGGTATAGAATTCATGTCATATAAACTTATAGGATTTTAGATGATTTATCTCCGATTATTTTTATTAATATTTTATTTTAGAAAGAAAGGAGAAAATACCACTAGTAGTATGGAAAATAGATATTTACTATCCAAAATAAACATGTTCGCGAGTATAGCACTTAAATTCTTAGAGTTAGTAAAATACTTGTTTATGTCAAAATAACCCCGCTTAAGTTATAAAAAGCCCAATTAGTGGTTTATATTGATTTTTAGAATATTAATGTTAATAGATTCATTTTTAGCTATACTCAATGATTCAAGTTAGAAATAAAAAGGAATAAAGTCTATTAGTCTATTTATTAGTATTAAAAACAATAATTACCATTTATTTTCATTGATGATGTTAATACATATTAATACTAGTTAAAACTATATTTATAGCACCTACTCATAATTGCACCATTTATGACTCGTAATAATAGTCAAAATTGAATTAATAAGCATTTACGCGCTAAGACGTATTTATGTGTGTGATAAGTGCGATGTGTTAATGTGAATGTAATGGTGAATGATTACCCCGTATTGGTGTATGTTTATTTATTTGGCGTACATATTCTTTAGTATGTGTGAAACGCAAATCGATGCTAGAAGTGGACTATAAGGTAGACGAGCCTAACACGTTCGAAGACGACACGTAGGACACGCTTGGGCAAGGCAAGTGGATTCTCCCTCTGCATATTCTATTTGCACCCAATTAATGCATATAATAATGTTTACTTTTTGGATATACTGCATAATTTGTTGGGATTTACCTAAGATTTCCTAGATTTACCAACTTTATTCCTTGATTACCCTGGGAAAATATTAAGCTTTGCAAATTTGTGCTACCGCTCAATTTAATAATTTTGATGTCACTCATTAATTGATATTAATGTTCCGAAATTGAAATTGGCATTATGATATTAACCTGATGGTTAAACAATATTGTTTCATATTAATTGGAACATGGAGTGACCATCCAGGATAACAGTGCAACCACGAGTGCTATCATGGCTCTGGCTTTGGTAATTAGCTTTATATGCTTAGTGCCTAGCAACCTTACCTGAAATATGGGCAACAGGGGGAGCGGCAGTGGTAGCAGCTCACGTTGACATGGGGACATATTATTGGCTAAGATACCTCACCCAGAGGGCCTCCACACCGAATTTAGAAACCTTAGCGGGTTGCTTTGTATTAAGTGTATTTTGTGAAAGCCTCATAGTGGATCCCTAGCCATTCACCTCGGCAGTGTTTAAGGGTCCGTACAATCCAGGCTAGATGGGATACACATCTTGTGGCTAAAGTTGTACCACCTGTGTAGAGTGTAAAATTGATATATCAGCCGTGCTCACGGTTACGAGCGGCTTGGACTCCTCACATGATAATTGAACTTGAAGATGGAAATAAATCGAGATCCGATGATCTGCCAATGGTTTGCTTAAGTGGTTTTAGTTAAGTGTTTTCGATATACTCATATTCCTTTGTTTAATGGGATACTTAGGATTTACACTTATTAGTAAGATAGGTGTTGTTAATAAAATGTTGACCAACTAAAATGCTTACTGCTCAACCTTAGCCTCACCTTGTTAAACCTGCATTAATTTTTCCCCGACTTGCTGAGCCCCGACCATAAGTGAGCTAACCCCTGCTAATATTTTGATCAGAGGGTGATGCTGGAGACTTTGATGGATATTTCGATGATGAATTCAAAGTCTAACGATGCGTCGGTCATCTTCCTGTAGGATATTACCCATGTTATTTAATTCCGCCTTACTTTGAAGTGACACTTGTTAAAGATACAATGATTCAGATGATGTAATAAAGTATTCTACTCTCTTTACGCCTTTATTGCATTGTCTTTTGATATATTACACTTGTGATGTCAACATATGTGTGGAAATGGATCTTGGCACACATGCTATGCGCTCGATTGTGCCCTCTGGAATCGGGTGTGAGTCGTGACAACGTCCCACGTGCATCTTCCCCAGTCCGTGCGCCCAGGCGGCGGCGCCCAAAGTGGGCACGGTGGCGCCACCCTCCTGCGAGGCCACGGGTGATACTCTGCTGCCCAATCCACTAACCAATGGATTCCATCGCAATAGGAAGGAAAAAGCGGAGGTTGCAGAGAGGGTCTTACCAGAACTCGAAGTTGCGAAACCGCTCGCCACGCAGTGCAGCGGCATGGCGCCCACGTTCAAATTCCGACAAGGAATTGCCCAGTCATGAGACCATCTCATCACTCGCAATCCATGCACGGATGTCACGCGCACCATGGATATCCCGGTGGCCCAACAACTTGCCCCAAATCCCCAGCGAATCCAGAGCGAAGTTTAGGCGGAGGCTCTCTCTCTATCCTATTTCCTTTGCTCGGCATTGCTTTGTCTGGATGGTGCCCTAGAGTCCACAATCGGGCGGACGAGATGAGGTTCACGGCCACCAATTTATAGCGGCCATAGCCCATGGTCCCGCGCGAGAGGAACCCAGCCAGCTGGTGTTCGGTTGTTACAACAACCTAGCGATACACACGGGGAGGAAGAAGCTTCTGGCGCAAGGGACCCACCACGAAGTCACTATGCGCGCCCGGCCAGGTAATCATGGGGATGAGTTGTGGGCCCCGCAAGGCAGCCGTAGAGATAAAGAAAGCGTGGGGAGGGTAAGTGGGCTGCGCGGGGGGGGGGGGGGAGCAGATGGGCCAAAATACAGTCCGGTGGCCCATTATAAGTGGTTCTCTCTTTTCTTTTCTTTTCTTTTTTTCGTCACCAAATTTGTAACTCTAATTCAAATTTAAATCTTGTTTTGAACTTCAGTTATCCAATAAAAATCCCAATATAAAGATAACACCTATTATTTATTTACTTATATTCTTTTTCTTTATAGTGTATATTCTTTTCCTTCTTCATTTTCAAATATTATTTTTTAACCTTAAACTTGTCTCGCGAATTTAAACACAAATGCACAATTACAAGAACCTCAGCATGAGATGCATATTTATATATTCATTTATTTGCTATTTGACTACTTTTACTTCTCTTAAGTGAGTATGCATAAAAAGGAAATTAAATAATTCCAAAGACACATTCATGAAAAATACATGTATTTATTTATTTTATTGTTTTTACCTTATACGAAATTTAGGGCTTTACAACGAAGAAAGCATTCCAGCAAGTACTTATTTGCATTAAAGGCCCTTGGTAGTTGAAAGATATGCTTCGTTTAACCTAATGCTTGCTGCAGTTACGAAATCCCCTCAGGCTGGTGGAGTCATGAAGTTGTCTCGGCCGTTCTTGGACGCCTTGGATGCATTCTTTCATTGATTCTTGATCCACTAGAAAGTATACAAAGAGGCCTTTCCAACAAGTTCTTGTTTGCATTAAATAACCTTGGGAGATGAAAGATATGCACTCTTAAACTTGCAATTTTTGTAGTTTTGAAATCCTCTCGGGTGCAGTAGCTTTTATTGCGTTGTTGCCTTCTCAACTCCTAGATGGTTCACCTCCCAAACGGCTTAGCGTAATAAAGTCATCACAAGGCTTTAGTACCTCATTTAAGGAAGGATTAGCTTCAACAACAATGAACAAGTTCAGCTGATAATTAAGTTTGTGTGCACAGTCTCATTTCATTGGTCCTTGGTTAAATGGTGAATGGGTCACTGGTGTGGTTGTATTGATGGTAGCGATGTCCTCATCATCCTCCCCTTCTTGTAGTAGAGTCATCCTCAACTCTAGCGTTTGCTCCTCACCCAAGTATGGCTTTAAATATGATGATGTGGTCGCTTGGTTGGGGATGCTAGAAATATCATTACTTGGTCCCCGATCAACTGCTTTGTTCCTCAAGGCCTTCATTGTACACTCAACACATTGCTTGATCCATGTAAGAAGTTCTACAAATAAAAACATACATACTCTACAACGCAATACTAATTCTTGAAATATATCAAAGGTAGTTACAATGTGGAAGAGTTTCACCTTTGTAACATGATCAATTAACATGGTCATATCTGACCGATAATGTTCTTATCACGTATTAGTTTATGGTAGTCAAGAGACAACAAGAAGGGCAAAAGGGACGCTTGCTCAGGAATGTGAAAAGCAAGTAAAAGAAAAAGCAACTTCGGAGGATCAACCGAAGCTAGTTCTTCTCTATGAAGATATTGCAGATCAAAGAGCTTTCTTCGGCAATCAACTAACTTTGAGGCAAGAATCGAACCTCTGATGGTTTTTGTTTCACAACAAGGATGCATGTCAGGACAAGGCCATATGTGATCATAGAAGGGGAATTGTTCAAACAAGGAGTTTGTTCCCCATTATTAAAATGCCTATCTAGAGCCGAAGGTCAAGAGCTGATGAAGGAGATACATTCAAGAATATGCGGAGCCCACATCAAAATCAGGACACTCCTTGGAAAAGTCTTTAGACAAGGATTCTAATGGCCCAAGGCAGCTTCGGACACAGTGGATCTGGTACAAAAATGTGAAAACTGTCAGAAGTGCGCCAGAGATCAGAAGCAACCTTCGTCTTTAACACAACTAATTCAACCCACTTGGCCACTGCAAAGGTGGGGCTTATACTTACTGGGCCCACTTCTACCAGCAAAAAAGAATCTGAGATATGTCATGGTAGCAATGGAATATTTTTCAAAATGGATCGAAGCTAAACCTCTAGCCACCATAACTTTGGCCACATTTCAAAAGTTCTTCTGGCATAACATCATTTGCCATTTCGATGTCCTGAAGGCTATCATAGTTGACAATGGAGCACAATTTGATGTCGAAACATTTAAAACCTTTTGTGATCAAATTGGCACGAAGATACACTTTGCATCTGTGAGACATCCATAATACAATGGCTTGGTAAAGCGGGCTAACGGAGTCATCATCACACGAATAATGAAATCAATTTTTAATCTACCAAAGGGAAAGTGGCCAGACAAATTGATGAAAGTAGTTTGGAATCATAACACTGTTGTCTCAAGGTCAACAGGGTTTGTTGGGGGTCTGCTTCATCACCGAAGGTCCTGTAAGAAGAAACACCTTCGAAAGATCAGCACAAAAATAACGCCGAAGCTACCTTCCAGGGAACTTCGGCATAACGACACGCCTTGAGACGAAGGGTTGCACTGACTTAAAGATGAAAAGACAGATCGACCCATGATAATTTGTGTCATGACTGTAATTGGTTGTAAAGGGTATAAATGTAATTTCACACAAGCTGCGCCCTATGCCTATAAATAGATGAACAGTACCCCCGTACTGTTCATGCTGACTTGTACTCGCTTCTGCATCACGCTTGTACTTTTGCCTTCTGTCAAGCCAAAGGTACAAATGGAATTCAATATTGTTCTTATTTGTGGCGGAACCGCCCGAATTATTCCAACTTAATGCTTAAGTCCCGCCTTAGAGGCTAGACCACACTTAAATGGGAATAACACGTCAGTCCCTCGGATCTAGTCCCACGAGGCCACTAACAGGATCAAGTACCACATACTCACTCGATGGTGAGGCACAGAGCAAATACAATAAAGCATAAAACCATACATTAAGGAGTATTAAATTTATTACATCATCATCGGAGTTTTAGCAAAAGTAGTAATCATTGTTCGGAATGCAGCGGAATAAAACTAACAATAAATAAACAGAGAGATGGGGAAGCCTGTCCCATCACTCCTCATGCTCCTCCTCGACCGAGGTAGGGTCCCACTCGATTGTCCAACCTGGTGGCAAGATGGACGACCAAGTCACTCCAGCAACCATATCCTCTAGAGAACCTGTAAAATTATGCCACAAGCAAGGCTGAGTATACTAATACTCAGCTAGACTTACCTGGTGTGAGGAGTCTACTCCTCTAGCTCTAGACATGCAGCTGTTTGGCTGAGGGGTTTGGTTGCCAAAAGCACTAGCTAGGTCTAAAAATCCAGTTTTAGTTGTTTCAAGTTTTAGTGTGACTCTCTTAAGACTAAATGTATACTATCTAATCATTCATGGTATCAAGCACTTTTAGCAATCATCATCTTTTGCCACATCATCACATTTCCACTTGTTACTCAATGCAGTACAATGGATCAAGCAGTCTCATTAGCTGCGAGAAGCAGACGATTCGAATCGAGTTTTTATCCTTGCAAGGTAAACCTAAACACACGACGTGGCGAGGCACTCCGTCCCCACACACATCAACCATCCCCATCGATTCCCCGCCAGCAGATCAGGGCTCACCGCATTTGCGTACAATGCCTCACTGACCCCGACTGCTGTCGTGCAATGACCGCACTTGTACCCACCATAACCGGAATGGGAGACCACGTCTTAGGTCGCGTGAGGGGCAAAGTCTACTGCCAGGTTCAATCAGGTACTAGGCTTACCGATTTACCATATTTCTCGGCATGTGCTTAGTACGTTCAAACGCTTGACACAGGTATCCGCACGTTAATCCTTATTCAAATTTCACCTCGTAGACCACGCATTCCCATGGATCCGTGTCCACAGACTATCATCATTCTTGATATAAAAATGGATACATTCAATTCCTGACCTCGCGCGAGTGCTAGGAAAATCACTCGACTTCTACCGAGATCCCTAATTAGCAAAGCAGCTACTCGACCTAGCATACTAGTATCCATCTCAAAAGGAATCCTGAGTTCATGCAACTAGGGTTTCAAGCAACTCCTACACTTAAGTGCACAGTACAAGCCTACAAACATTAAGTGCAGTAAAATAGCATATATAAACGGTTATGCATAAATCGGGGCTTGCCTTCCAAAGCTGGGGCAGGCAGATCCTCTGGGGTAGGCTCTGGTGCTGGATCCGGGGCTACCTCTTGAGCAACTCCTTGCTCCGGCACGAGGATGTATTCTCCGTCTGTGAGGTTACAATCTATAGAATGTAATGAATAAGATATATGTATGCTATGATATGTAGAATTTAGTAACATTTATGCCTAGTGAAGAAAAACTAAGTTAGTTAATAACTTAGGGTTTCCTTGTTATAAGAGGCTCTTAGTGGTTTATGCTTATCAATTTAGGTTTGAGGTTTTGCCTAGAGATAAGCATAATGGATTAAGACTTGGATTGCCCCTTAAATGTTTTAGTGGGCACTCAAGGGGTTTTGCTGGTTTAGTTAGGGTAACATTAGTCTCCACTATTAATCCCCCTTTTCATTTTCTATTTATGATTTTAGGGTGGGTTTAAACTACAACAGTGATTTAAAATTTTCCACAAAATCTGTAAAAATTACAGTGTTTTACTATTGGTCAGTGTAGTCTGTCCTACAAATTTGAGGTCCAGAATAATTAGAATATGCCCTGGACAAAAATAACAAAAGTTGGGGCAAAGGGGTCACTTTGCACTACAACTCTTATCTAGGGGTGGGTTCTGTACTAAGAGTCATTTTTGCTGGTATCTATAGGCAATAACATGCTTTTGTGCCAAAAATCACGGAGGGCTACTTAGTGGTTATTTAGTAAGGATTTTCTAAAGTTAAATGCTAAAAAGACACTTACAACTAACTTGTTATTTGAAAAATGTCAAACAACAGAACTCATAATTTTTCTATGTTTATAATAACAAAACATTAGTTATCCCAAGGTTTGGGGTGTTTTCTTTTCAGGGTTATTTTTCTAGGGTTTTTCTAAGTTTTCCCTGTTTTCCTAAAATAAAAGGTATCTCATTTCTTTTGTACTAAACAAATGTCTAACAAAATTTTCTAGTGAACTATACTGAATAAGGGAGCTAACAAAAATGTGGGTGCTCCCTGGTTCTTATTTTAAACTACTTATTATATTTTCTTTAACTTTAAGCAGAAAATGATTTAAATGGCAAACTCTACCTTAATTTGGTGTACTGAAGGGTTTATTATTTTTAAGCTGGTTAGGAAGTGATTAAGTACTTCTCTGAATTTTCTTAACCCCAGTCTAATAGTGTAGCTATTTTTCCTATTTCATTTAGCTTTTGACCAGATAATCATTTAAATCATAACTTTGAAGTCTTCTGAAACACTTAGGGGTTTATATTTTTCCTAAGTAGGTTACATTATTTAGAATCTGGCAAAATTGGCTTGACTCGATTTGGGTGAAAAAAACTGAAGTTATGAATTTTTCAAGTTCTGTTTGTATTTAAATCGGAAATATTTAAAAGGTTTGGTGTTAAATAGTACCCGAGGCAGTAAACAGGGTGGCGCGGCTTACCGTCGGCGAGGGAGGTCCGACGAAGGGCGGGGTTGGCTCCGGGAGGTTCTTGCGGTCACAGCGAGGTACGGCTCGACGGCGGTGGTGGCCGGAATCGGCCGGTCCACGTGCGCAGGCGGGTGAACTCATCGGGGACGAGTGCTCCGGCCTGACCACAGTGATACAGGTCAATCCAAGGGCACGGGGAGCTTCACGGGATGTCAAGTAATCGACTCGTGCAAGGAATCAGAGAATGACTCACCGTGGAGCTCGGTCTACGCTTGCCAGCAGTCAGGTGAAGTCCGGCGACCGTGAACTAGCTTCTCCGGCGAGGCAAAGTTTGATTCCTCGCTCGGGGAGCTTCACCGAGGCACGCAAGGTCTACTCCGAGGGTCGGACGTGGTTGGGAGAGGCTCTGCTGGCCGGTCTACGGTGGCGGGTATTCGGGTGGCCGCGGGCACGCCGTGCGCGGGGCAACGCCGGTGATCTAGTGCTCCGGTGAGGTCGAGAGCGTGCGGGGGAGTACGGTCGAAGTCTCTGGTGGCTTTATAGGCGCGGGCGCGGGCAACTGAGCAGGCTCGGCTTGGCGCGACGCGGGGCACGCGGGAGTGGGCGTCGGGCGTGCTCTGGCGAGCTCAGTGCACGTCGAACACATGGAGGTTTGTTTCTGCTCTTGTTCTATCCCCTGCTGAGCAGCCAAACGTGCGAATCTTGCCCTAAGACCTTTGAGAGATCTCTCCCCTGCACCTAGGGCTACCTAGTTCATGTGAGTTCCAAGGGGAGATGTGGTCGGGTTTGAGAGATATGGGGTGGGAAGTTGGCTCTGTCCTAGCTGTCCTCACCGACACAAAACTCGTGCCAAGTCGTGTCAAATGACTTAGGGTTGGGTTCAAACTTTTCCAGGGTGTTCTAGAGGTCTTTAGGCGCCATTTTGTCAATTGGGCCAAGTGGGTTTGAAGTTTGGAGAAGGGTGAACATGTTTGATCTTTGGAAGAGGGTTGGTTTTGAACTTAGAGAAATTCTGATTTTCCTTTTTGGTCTTTCTCTTTGGTGATTCTTTTGGGGTTTTTCTGAAACCTTTTTGGGGTCACTTTCTTACTATTTTTCGTAGGGTAATAAGTGTACTACAACTTTATCATTAGCCCAAGTCATGATCATGTGGTTTTCATAGCCCTTTTGTCATACTCACTTCTAGGGTTCCATTTGTCCAAATGGTTTTGAATTAGGGTTTGGGCATTTCTCTCCATTATATGTGCATGATAAAGCCAAGGCATGACTTATAAGATGGGTTGCACTTACTTAGGATCTTGATTCACATGTGATGATAGGTTCATTAGTGTAGTCTTAAGTGAACATCCTAAGTAACACCTGGGGTGTTACATTATTCATTTATAATTATATAATAAAAGATATATTATGATGTCATATGATTATCCATGTTATTTACCATGTTTCATATGCTTCGTCTTTTATTGATATATGTTGTGATGATGAAGGTACGTCCTTCATAACCTTCGTCCGAAGATTGTTATATCCTTAGGGAAATAATGCTTCGAAGGATGAAGGGAATTAACCATTAGCCTATTTTTGTGTTGCCTTTTTCTTAATTCATAGCATTTGAGAACAAGTCCCCAACATTGGCGCCACCTCCGGTGAACTCACTTCCACTTTTGAGCTGATGGCTTCGTTTTACAATCAAGTCAAAGCACCTTCGGCTACGAAGCTGGTGCTTCTGATAACATGCGGCTTAGGTTCAGAGCCGGCTAACAAGAAGCAGAAGAAGGAAGCACAGAGAAGGGTACAACATGTTGGGGTGCAGGGACCCTTCTATTGGGGACTTGTCCTTAAATGCTATGAATTAAGAACAAGGCAACACAAAAATTGTTAAACGTTAAAGTCCTTCGTCCTTTGAAGCATTATTTCCCTTGGGATATAATGAGTTTCGGACGAAGGTTATGAAGGACATATGTCACACCCGGCTTTAAGAAACAAAGCCAGGTGCATCTCATACATGCGCCAAAGAAGACAACATATATAATAACAGAGTGTATAGAGATAAATGTCATAAAACATCAGAGTATTTATTACATAGCGGAAGACTTAATACAAAATAAAAGATAAATATCGCAGGATCTAAAATCTATCCTTGGCGCCAGAAAGCTGACTGGGAGACGCCACCTAGATCGAATCGAACTCCTCGATACTTGGCTCCACTTGAACCACCTATTCTTCTCCTGTGAGGGGGGGTGTGAGACAGCAAGAGTGAGCTCACATACGTTCATAGCTCAACAAGTCGTGGGGAATAATGTGGCATGAACTCACAAAGGTGGGAGTTCATGATGTGTAAGGCTGATTAATGAAATAGAGGCTGAAGCTGAACATTGCTTTTATAAGTTGGTCAAAATTTTATTAGAAATTACTAAGTGTAAGTAAATACCAAACCTTAATAATAATAAAGAAAAGTAATATTAAAATAATCCCAAATGCGGTGCAAATGTCCAATTAAATTTAAGTTCCATAAATTAATCATGTGAGGGTCCGAGCCGCTTATGACCGTGAGCACGGCTAGTATACCAGTTTTACACTCTGCAGAGGTTGCACATCTTTACCCACAAGTCATGTTACCCATCTGCCAAGAGATGGCCAATCCCATACACCTCTACCGAGGAGGCGAGGCAGGGTAACCCTACGAGGCCTTTACAAAGTTCCACTAGCTTCAGAAATCCCGCTACAGTTTATAGGAAGCTCCAATGCAGGGTTCTTGCCCGACCGCCATCGCAGCAAAAAAAAACCAAGGACATCCCTACACTGACCACTCCCCTACTGCCCTTGCCCCTTTCGGGTAAGGAAGACCTCCACTAGCTTTCCTAGTTAATCAGCCAAGGGCGTCCCATTATACCCTTGTGGTAGCACTGTTTTCACGGGTGGTCGCTCCATGTTCCCATTAACATAATGATCTTAACATGAACAGTAATAATAAAAGAGTAATTATGAATAAAGTATCTTCATACCCAAATCCACATAAAGCAATAGCAGGTACTACCCAAAGAAATATTTCAGTGGTAAACAAGGTATAAAGATAGCCAAAACTAGGGTAACCTATTGGGTCCCATCAAAATTAACCTATGCAGATCATTATAATTAATAAGAACATGGTTGGGAAAACGTAAGTGATCAAGGGCACAACTTGCCTTCAATGAGCTCCTGCTCAGCTACTTCTACTTGTTGAACCTCAGAATCCACAGTGGCTTGCTCGTCTACTCGCATCAACACAATACATACATAGTATAGCATAAATTAACATCACACCAAACATATAAATAAGATATACAGTAAAAATCTACACATTTAAATGAGATCATAGGAACTGGAGTCACTAAATTTTGAGTTATAGAATTCAAGTTATGAATTTCTTAAGGTTTAATGTGCTTGAAATAGGATTAAATGATAAATTAATTTTCTTACTGTTTTCATGTAGAAACAGAGACTCTAGATGATGGAGAATAAAATTACAAAATTTTAGGAACTGGAATGGAGTGATTTGGACTAAAAATGGATTTTCTATGCATTTTACAAGTTTCTATATTTGTTTTTGTATTAAAAACGAATTTCTATAATTAATTCTCTGTTTTTAATCATCTCAGGACTGGGCGTCTATTTTCAGAAAGATCAGGGGCTAAACCAGAGTTTTCCCCAAGACACATATCACAGCTACGTGGACTGCGGGTTGTTTTCGGGGAAAAATAAGGGCTCTTTAATAAAAATGTGTCGCGAAGGGGTATCGTGCGCCCCAGACCGTCCGATCTCAAACGGAGCGCTCAGATTAGTTTTAACTTATACCGAACCGGTATGCAACCCTAACCCCAGGATCTAAGATCTACGCCCCGGATCCAACCACGTTTTCACCGCTCACAAGCCCTCGGATGAACTGCCAACGGATCAGATTCTAAGTGCGAAGGGGAACGCTCCCGCGCCCCATCACAACCGTCTACACGGAGATCCACGGCTGAAAGGTCATCGCTCTCCACGGTTCACCCGACGGCGGTGTAATCTCCTCCCCACGGCGGAGCATTGCCGGGGAAATACCAATTATAGACCGGAGCCCTGATTCGTACTCCTAGTGCAAGATACATGGAACAGAGGACCTAGCGAATCATCTAAGGACATTTTTCTGGTGTCATGGGTGCACGTGGAGCTCACCTACGGCACGGAGCGGCCCCGCGGTGGCGGCCGCACGGCGGCGAGAAATTACCAACCCCAATCCCCGCTGACCCCTTCGAAACTACGTGTACGCAATTTACCGAGACAACAGAAGGCTTGGGGGTGATTTTCACCTCGGTTTGGCGCCTGCAGGTATATTGCCCACGACAGACCATGGAGCGGCGGCGGCGGCGATACCTCCACAACTCACGACGATGGCGCTCGACACGGCATCCAGGGCTTCAACAAGGAGGTTGCTGCAACGCGGCCCGGGTGGGAACCAGTGGCTCATCCACCGGTCACAAGGCTTGAGGGAGGAGGGTGAAGTTCACGACCAAGGCGCGATGCGGAAAGGGAATGGCGGGGCAGTGAGCGCGCAACAGCGGAGTGCAGGCGGCGGCGTAGCATCTAGGTCAGGCTTCGGCTTTATAGTCTGGCGCAGGGACAAGCTCGACCGACTAAACTCAGGGTTGAGGCGAGATTTCTGACGAATTCGACGGCAGCGCAAGAAAGGGAAAAACTCCCGTGCGACTCGCGCGGATTGTTACCGTCGCGACAACCGGGATGACAAGTGGGGCCCACATGGCGGTGTAACACGAGTGTTCAAGCGCGGGGTGCAAATGGGCCGGCCAGCGCCGGGATCAGGTTGGGCCGAAAATGGCGTCCCAGCCTAGTAAAGCTCCCTATTTGTTTTTCCTTTTTATTTTTCTTTTATATTTCCGCTTTCCTTTCCTTTGCTTTCAAATTTAAATTCCAATTTCAAACCCACACTTCCTAGTACATTTATTTTCTCATAAAATGTACATCTTAAACATGGTATGAGGGAGTTTTACTTATTTATTTATTTTGATATCTATTTTGTGGTACTGGTGCTCTTCTCTAATTCCCAAAATTCCAATTTAAGTCTTACTTCCAATTTGGGTACAAATATATTCCCTTTTACTTTTATTTTTACGTTATCACAAAATGCACACAAAATAAAACTTCAACATGATGCATATTCCATTTTTGTATCATTTGTTTTAGTTCATCTCTCTTAATTATAGGTATGCTCTTTTATGATGAACATATGACACACAAACTAAGGAGATCGAATATACTCCCTTGAATACATTTTTTTGGGTATTACAAATCCTACCCCCTTAAAAAGAATCTCGTCCTCGAGATTTAAGAAGGACTTGAGGAAAGATGGGGAAAATCTATGCGAAGCTCTTCTTTTCTTTCCGAAATTGCTTCATATTCGCCATGGTGACTCCATTGCACTTTATACATTTTTATCACTTTATTTCTTGTATCTCGAGTCAAAGTATCCAAAATCTTGATCGGGTACTCCGTGTAAGTCAAATCTCCTTGAACACTGAGCTCTTCCATTGGTAACTGTTCCTCAGGGACACGGAGACACTTCTTAAGTTGAGACACATGGAATACATTATGCACATCAGATAGATTATCAGGTAGCTCGAGTTGATAGGCCATCTCTCCAACTCGCCTAAAAACTCTGAATGGTCCAATAAAGCGAGGGGACAATTTGCCCTTAACTTTGAATCTCCTCATTCCATGAAGTGGTGACATCTTGAGGTACACATGATCACCTTCCTCAAATTCCAGTGGTCTTCTTCTATTATCTGCGTAGCTCTTTTGCCGGGTCTGAGCTACCCTCAAATTCTCCTGAATTATACGGACTTGTCCTTCTGCCTCTTGAATAAGTCAGGTCCAAAGTACTGTCTTCCTCTAGTCTGGTCCGAAATAGAGGAGTCATGCATTTCCTGTCATACAGAGTCCCGAACGGTGACATCTTCAGACTGGCCCGGTAACTATTATTATATGAGAATCAGTATAAGGTAGACCCTTATCCCAACTACTACCACGTTGAAGGGCACCAGCTCTCAACATGACCTCCAATACTTGATTAGTCCTTTTAGTCTGTCCATCAGTCTGAGGATGGTAGGCCAAACAAAAATTCAACTTCATATCCATATTCTCATGAAAACTTTTCCAAAATCTGGAGGTAAACTGTGATCCTCTATCCAAAATGATCTTCTTCGGTACACCGTTTAGAGACACAATCCGAGCCATATATAACTCTGCTAGCTGAGAACATTTATAAGTAGTCTTGACAGGAATGAAGTGAGCTACTTTAGTCAATCTATCCACAATCACCCATATAGCATCATATCCTTTCTGGGTGCGAGGCGATCCAATAATGAAATCCATACCGATCTCTTCCTACTTCCACTCGGGTATCTTTAGTGTATGCAGTAGTCCAGCTGGCCTCTGACGTTCAACCTTAACTCTTTAACACACATCGCACATATCCTCATGTGCAGCCACATCTCTCTTCAATCCATACCACCAGTATTTCTGCTTCAAATCCTGATACATCTTGGTACTCCCCGGATGAATAGAATAATCTGAGTCATGGGCCTCTTTTAAAATAGTCTCACGAAGGCTTTCAATATTAGGAACACATATCCTGTCCTTGAATCATATGGTGCCTTGCTCACCTCCCGTAAACTCTGGACCTCTACCTTCTGTAATAAGATCCTCAATCTCTTGTATCTTAGCATCACCATTTTGTCCTTTGCGGATTTCTTGCTCCAAGGTAGGTTCCACATCAATAGTAACTCCTTCAGTGTGAGCAACTATCCCCGGGTTAAGTCTCCTGAAATCTTCAACAATCTCATCGGGTAGCTGGGCAACAACAGCTGAATGAACATGCTCCTTTCGACTCAAGGCATCTGCAACCAAATTCGCCTTGCCCGGGTGATAGTGAATCTCCAAATCATAATCCTTAATAAGCTCCAACCAACGGCATTGCCTAAGGTTGAGATCCTTCTAAGTGAATATATACTTCAAACTCTTATGATCCGTGTACACTTGACACTTGGTTCCCATGACATAATGTCTCCAAATCTTAAGTGCATGCACAACGGCAGCCAACTCCAAGTCATGAGTGGGGTAGTTCAATTCATGCTTCCTCAACTGACGAGATGCATAGGCGATCACATGTCCTTCTTGCATGAGCACACATCCAAGTCCTTGGCCACATGCATCACAGTAAATGTCAAATCCCTTCTGCAGATCTGGCATAATCAATATTGGTGGTGACATCAATCTCTCCTTCAATTGATCAAAGCTGTCTTGGCATTTCTCATCCCACTTGAATTCTCTTCCTTTCTCCAAAAGCGATGTCATAGGCTTGGCAATCTTAGAGAACCCTTCAATAAATCTCCGATAATATCCTGCGAGTCCCAAGAAACTCCGAATCTCAGTAACTGTAGTGGGCACTCTCCACTCCATTATCTCCTTCACTTTAGCAGGATCCACTGCTAGTCCTCCATTAGAAATAATATGTCCAAGGAATGGCACCTTGTCAATCCAAAACTCGCACTTGCTAAACTTGGCATAGAGTTGATTATCTCGCAACTTCTGTAGCACCAACCTTAGATGTTCTTCATGATCACTTTCATTCTTAGAATAGATAAGGATATCGTCGATGAACACCACGACAAATCTGTCCAAGTACTCCATAAACACCTTATTCATCAAATCCATAAAATAAGTTGGTGCATTAGTTAATCCAAACGACATAACCGTGAACTCATATAATCCATATCGGGTCGAGAAAGCTATCTTGGGAATATCTGATGGTCTAATCTTCATTTGATGATATCCCGATCGGAGATCATTCTTCGAGAATACCCTAGCACCTCTCATCTGATCAAATAAAACTTCAATGTGGGGTAATAGATACTTGTTCTTCATAGTGACACCATTAAGGGACCTTTAATCCACACACATCCCTTGCAATGCATCTTTCTTCTTTACAAATAGAACTGGCGCTCCCCAAGGTGAGGAACTCGAACGAATGTACCCAACCTCTTGTAACTCCGTTAATTGCTTCTTAGGTTCCTTTAGTTCTTCTATGGACATCATGTATGGCCGTTTAGATATAGGAGCAGTCCCAGGTAAGAGATCCATGACAAACTCAACTTCCCTATCTGGTGGCATCCCTGGTAACTCCTCTGGAAAGACATCCAAAAAATCTCTAACCACACGGATGTTGACACCAACAAACTTCCCATCTACTAAGAATGCAGCTAGTTTGGTGGCGATAGTTACTGCAACTTCAACTTCAAATCTTTCTTCTTTGGAACTGGTGAGTTCTACGGTTCCCTTAGCACATTGTATATACTGCCTTTGCCTTTCTTAACCATGACATACCAAGGGTCAAGTCTATACTGCTCTCTTCTAACAGTATAGGGGGTAGCACATCTGGGTTAGGAATATAGGGTAAGAAAGGAAGAATTTAGACAAGGCGAGTAATTACGAGGGATGTTACTGCGGGGGGTTTATTAGCTAAGTAGATTAGTGTGTCACCTACTAAAGCTAATACATTACCTTATGGTGGTACATGCTAAGATGCCCGTCTATACTATTTCAATCAATCAAAGAAGCAAATCAGGCATTGATCATCAGCACAATCAACCAACATTTTTAAATATAAAAAATAGTTTTAATTTTGTCTTAGGTGCCCTATATCTTAAAAGTTCATAAGTGTAGGATTCCAAGGTGTGAAATCCATCTTGTCTTAGAGTAGAAAAGATAAGAGTAATCAGAGTAGAAAAGCAGAAGGTGAGACGAGACCAAGATGAGATAAGTATAGAATGAATCGGAATAAGGTAAGTAGTGAAGGGTTTGTCCATTTCCATCTAGGTTTCGTCCTAAAGTCAACATTTCCTCTGATACCACTTCTGTCACACCCGGCTTTAAGAAACAAAGCCAGGTGCATCTCATACATGCGCCAAAGAAGACAACATATATAATAACAGAGTGTATAGAGATAAATGTCATAAAACATCAGAGTATTTATTACATAGCGGAAGACTTAATACAAAATAAAAGATAAATATCGCAGGATCTAAAATCTATCCTTGGCGCCAGAAAGTTGACTGGGAGACGCCACCTAGATCGAATCGAACTCCTCGATACTTGGATCCACTTGAACCACCTGTTCTTCTCCTGTGGGGGGGTGTGAGACAGCAAGAGTGAGCTCACATACGTTCATAGCTCAACAAGTCGTGGGGAATAATGTGGCATGAACTCACAAAGGTGGGAGTTCATGATGTGTAAGGCTGATCAATGAAATAGAGGTTGAAGCTGAGCATTGCTTTTATAAGTTGGTCAAAATTTTATTAGCAATTACTAAGTGTAAGTAAATACCAAACCTTAATAATAATAAAGAAAAGTAATAGTAAAATAATCCCAAATGCGGTGCAAATGTCCAATTAAATTTAAGTTCCATAAATTAATCATGTGAGGGTCCGAGCCGCTCATGACCGTGAGCACGGCTAGTATACCAGTTTTACACTCTGCAGAGGTTGCGCATCTTTACCCACAAGTCATGTTACCCATCCGCCAAGAGATGGCCAATCCCATACACCTCTACCGAGGAGGCGAGGCAGGGTAACACTACGAGGCCTTTACAAAGTTCCACTAGCTTCAGAAATCCCGCTACAGTTTATAGGAAGCTCCAATGCAGGGTTCTTGCCTGACCGCCATCACAGCAAAATCAACCAAGGACCTCCCTACACTGACCACTCCCCTACTGCCCTTGCCCCTTTCGGGTAAGGAAGACCTCCACTAGCTTTCCTAGTTAATCAGCCAAGGCCGTCCCATTATACCCTTGTGGTAGCACTGTTTTCCCGGGTGGTCGCTCCATGTTCCCATTAACATAATGATCTTAACATGAACAGTAATAATAAAAGAGAATAAAAGAGTAATTATGAATAAAGTATCTTCATACCCAAATCCACATAAAGCAATAGCAGGTACTACCCAAAGAAATATTTCAGTGGTAAACAAGGTATAAAGATAGCCAAAACTAGGGTAACCTATTGGGTCCCATCAAAATTAACCTATGCAGATCATTATAATTAATAAGAACATGGTTGGGAAAACGTAAGTGATCAAGGGCACAACTTGCCTTCAATGAGCTCCTGCTCAGCTACTTCTACTTGTTGAACCTCAGAATCCACAGTGGCTTGCTCGTCTACTCGCATCAACACAATACATACATAGTATAGCATAAATTAACATCACACCAAACATATAAATAAGATATACAGTAAAAATCTACACATTTAAATGAGATCATAGGAACTGGAGTCACTAAATTTTGAGTTATAGAATTCAAGTTATGAATTTCTTAAGGTTTAATGTGCTTGAAATAGGATTAAATGATAAATTAATTTTCTTACTGTTTTCATGTAGAAACAGAGACACTAGATGATGGAGAATAAAATTACAAAATTTTAGGAACTGGAATGGAGTGATTTGGACTAAAAATGGATTTTCTATGCATTTTACAAGTTTCTATATTTGTTTTTGTATTAAAAACGAATTTCTATAATTAATTCTCTGTTTTTAATCATCTCAGGACTGGGCGTCTATTTTCAGAAAGATCAGGGGCTAAACCAGAGTTTTCCCCAAGACACAGATCACAGCTACGTGGACTGCGGGTTGTTTTCGGGGAAAAATAAGGGCTCTTTAATAAAAATGTGTCGCGAAGGGGTATCGTGCGCCCCAGACCGTCCGATCTCAAACGGAGCGCTCAGATTAGTTTTAACTTATACCGAACCGGTATGCAACCCTAACCCCAGGATCTAAGATCTACGCCCCGGATCCAACCACGTTTTCACCGCTCACAAGCCCTCGGATGAACTGCCAACGGATCAGATTCTAAGTGCGAAGGGGAACGCTCCCTCGCCCCATCACAACTGTCTACACGGAGATCCACGGCTGAAAGGTCATCGCTCTCCACGGTTCACCCGACGGCGGTGTAATCTCCTCCCCACGGCGGAGCATTGCCGGGGAAATACCAATTATAGACCGGAGCCCTGATTCGTACTCCTAGTGCAAGATACATGGAACAGAGGACCTAGCGAATCATCTAAGGACATTTTTCTGGTGTCATGGGTGCACGTGGAGCTCACCTATGGCACGGAGCGGCCCCGCGGTGGCGCCGCACGGCGGCGAGAAATTGCCAACCCCAATCCCCGCTGACCCCTTCGAAACTACGTGTACGCAATTTACCGAGACAACAGAAGGCTTGGGGGTGATTTTCACCTTGGTTTGGCGCCTGCAGGTATATTGCCCACGACAGACCATGGAGCAGCGGCGGCGGCGATACCTCCACAACTCACGACGATAGCGCTCGACACAGCATCCAGGGCTTCAACAAGGAGGTTGCTGCAACGCGGCCCGGGTGGGAACCAGTGGCTCATCCACCAGTCACAAGGCTTGAGGGAGGAGGGTGAAGTTCACGACCAAGGCGCGATGCGGAAAGGGAATGGCGGGGCAGTGAGCGCGCAACAGCGGAGTGCAGGCGGCGGCGGAGCATCTAGGTCAGGCTTCGGCTTTATAGTCTGGCGCAGGGACAAGCTCGACCGACTAAACTCAGGGTTGAGGCGAGATTTCTGACGAATTCGACGGCAGCGCAAGAAAGGGAAAAACTCCCGTGCGACTCGCGCGGATTGTTACCGTCGCGACAACCGGGATGACAAGTGGGGCCCACATGGCGGTGTAACACGAGTGTGCAAGCTCGGGGTGCAAATGGGCCGGCCAGCGCGGGGATCAGGTTGGGCCGAAAATGGCATCCCAGCCCAGTAAAGCTCCCTATTTGTTTTTCCTTTTTATTTTTCTTTTATATTTCCACTTTCCTTTCTTTTGCTTTCAAATTTAAATTCCAATTTCAAACCCACACTTCCTAGTACATTTATTTTCTCATAAAATGTACATCTTAAACATGGTATGAGGGAGTTTTACTTATTTATTTATTTTGAAATCTATTTTGTGGTACTGGTGCTCTTCTCTAATTCCCAAAATTCCAATTTAAGTCTTACTTCCAATTTGGGTACAAATATATTCCCTTTTACTTTTATTTTTACGTTATCACAAAATGCACACAAAATAAAACTTCAACATGATGCATATTCGATTTTTGTATCATTTGTTTTAGTTCATCTCTCTTAATTATAGGTATGCTCTTTTATGATGAACATATGACACACAAACTAAGGAGATCGAATATACTCCCTTGAATACATTTTTTTTGGGTATTACAACATACCTTCCTAAGCACAACAAATAATGAAGAAGGATTCATATAAAGTCTAAGAAATAACGTAAACACTTAAATATTATTATTAATTCATTTTTATTTTATTATTATGGAAAAATAGAAATGATAACAAATTACAAATGTACCTTCGGCTTGAAAGAAGGTAAAAGTACAAGCGCGACGCAAAAGCAAA
The DNA here is from genome assembly GCF_902167145.1 of Zea mays. Taxonomy (NCBI): domain Eukaryota; kingdom Viridiplantae; phylum Streptophyta; class Magnoliopsida; order Poales; family Poaceae; genus Zea; species Zea mays. Next base: position 46,796,836 of record NC_050105.1, on the reverse strand, counting down.
TGCCAAGTCAGTGTGAACAGTACGGGAGCACTGTTCATCTATTTATAGGCATGGGTCGCAGCCCATGTAAAATTACACCCGTGCCCTTTACATTTGCTAATAACTCTATAGTAATCCATCGGGGTCTAAATAGCCTTTTCCCCTTTAAGTCAGTTTCCTTTTCTGCTGTCACGCCGAAGCTCCCCTGCGCATAGCTTCGGCTCTGCGCCATCCTTCGTATTCTTTGTGCTTCTTCACACTGTGGTTTTGACTTAAGTCCGAAGGTACATGTTCATGTATCATACTCCAAAAACATTGTTAAAATCATGTTTTTGAGGACCTTCGGAAGCTGGAGGCCCCCAACAGTAGCCCCTCGCAATATTAATTTGTTAGAATGATAAATTCAGAATGCGATATGGACGAAGGCCTTAAGCCGAAGGTCCGAAAAACACCTTCCCTTTGCTAGAATAGCAACAGTCGATGACAAGCGGGGCCCTGCCACTTGCAACACACTAGGCGTATAAATAAGAGCACATCGTGAGCTCATTTGGCACGCTTTTTGCCATCTGCTCTGCCTGCTCAATTTTTAGCTCTTGTCTACAAACGCTTTGCCTGGCTTTTTAGATTTTTTAGCTTCAGCCTTAAAAGCACATTTTCAACATTTTCGAAGAGATGTCTCAAGATAAGAAAGCTGTTGCTGAAACGAAGCTGAGCCTTTCTGAGGAGAAGAATCTTGGCTTTCTTGAATCAATAGCGAAGACAAATACAGAGAAGGTTACTAGAAAGATTTTAGAAGGTTTATCTGAAGACACCGGTGATAGTGACAGTTATGATGTGGAATGCGGTGGCGAAGACTCTGAAGATCGACCCTGACGACCAAGTCATACAGTTTTCGGAAAATCAACTATCAAACAGAGTCATCTCGACAATATGAGGGGAAGATACTTTCGAGATGTGTCTATCGTGAGGGCTGACAACGGAGATAGGACTTCTCCTGCTCCTGAAGAGAATGAAGTCGTGATCTTCTGAAGCTTCTTCAAGGCTAGGCTTCGGTTCCCCCTAAGCAATTTTGTGGTTGAAGTTTTAAAAATATATCAGGTTTACCTTCATCAAATTTCTCCCGAAGCCATCATAAGAATGGGAATCTTCGTCTAGGCCGTAATGAGCCAGGGCTTGGAGCCAAATGCAAAAACTTTCTGCAGTATGCACGAACTGTTATATGAGACGAAACCCTGGGGTAAAGAGCAATACCATAACAATTTTGGCTGCTATAGCTTCGTTGCTCGCTCTGGGTCAAGCTGCCCCGTGCCGACTTTTCGGAAGAGATGGCCCGGAGATTGGATGAAGGAATGGTTCTATGTGAAAAATGATTTAAAGGCACGAGAGGATATTAAGGAGATCATCATGCGCCTTATCTGGCAGCGTTTCAGCCTCCGGAAACCAAAGGTGGAAATTGATGAAGCAGCCGAAGAATGCCGAAAGGTCTTTGGCATAGTTTGCTCTTTCATCGGTACAAGGGATTTAGTCTAGGAGCACAGAGCCTTCAGAGTGTGGCCACTTGTAGAGAAATGGGAAATGCCAAAGGAGACTATCAGCAAGTCTGACGAAGGTGGCCTGGTTAGGTTGAAATACACCTTTAGATATGAAGGTAAGTTTGTTGAGCCAGATGATGATTGGCTGAAATGTATCGAAGCTACTAGCGATGAACTGCTTGGGCCATATTCAAAGGCAGAAGATAACGCGTTATCTGCGGCCTTCGGAGGCTGGAAGAAGAAGAGGCTGAATAGAGTTTTCGATGCTATTGGGTTTATGTACCCTGATTACCGCTACCCGTCGTGGGGGCAGAAGAGAAAGAGTGCAACTTTCGGGAAGGATGCTGCTCCAGCTGCTCCAAGCAAGCCCGCGCCAAAGCGGAATAAGGTGAAGGTCCTTACTCACCGGTCGCGATATATTGAACCGGCCGTAGTGCCCGAATTTGGCGGCGAGACCTCTTCGGCTACTAAATCCGAAGAATCTGCCCTCACATAGAGGAATGAAGAACCGGCTACAATCTCGAAGGTTAACAAATATGAAGAACCTAGAGTCGAAGACAAAATATCAGTTCTGAGCCCTTCGGCAGAAGTAACAGTGCCGAAGGTGCAAAAAGATCTTATAGCGACCCCAAAAAGGAAAAGGATGGTCAATGTATTAGATGTACTGGAGACAATAAAGAGTTCAAGCTCTACTCTAGGAAAAATTGCCGAAGCTCCAGAAACGCGAGCTGAGACAAAACTAACTGAAGTCGAGGCTGCAAAGAGCCAGGCCGGGACTGAAGCCGGGCCTTCAAAGCATGCCAAGGAGAAATCCTTGGAAACCGGAGAAGAAGAAACAAAAAAAGAGGCTACAAAGTAAACTCTGCCTGAAAAAACTGTCTCTTCAACTCCCGAAGCATCTTCCGGAGTACCTGATTATATTGTACGACATGCTTCGGGCAAAAGGCTATCTGAAGAGGAAAAGCGAGAAGCTCAATATTATGCCTAGAAATTAAAATATCCAAAGGGGGCATTAATATTCAACGGCAACGGAGAAGAAGATTTCTTGTATTGTCTCCCAGACAGCAAGGAAATTTCTGTCTGCCGGGAGATGGGCAAAAGCTTCGGATTCCCGACGCTAGAAGATGGGCTTTCGGTGCTATCGAAAGATGAACTGGCTGACAGCTTAGCATATAATAGCTTGAAGGTATGAGAATGAATTTTTTGTATTAAAAAACCAAGATTTGTTTTATTTGCTTATACTTAATACCACACTTCTTTTTGTAGGGCCTGATTCTTAGAAACGCCCTCAGGGCGCAAAAAAGTGCTCAAGATGAAGGATGCACTATAGCTTTGAACAACCTTCGTTCCGAAGTAATTGAACTAAGGAACGAAGGTCTTGAAAAAGATAAAATATTAAACTCATTGGTGAATAAAATAAAAGAAGACGAAGCTACTTCCAAAGCCCAAGCTGAAGCCCAGAAGTGCGAAATTGAAGATCTTCGGAAACAGCTGGCTGAAGCGAAATTAAAATGTGCTATTGCCGAAGCTGGCCGAGACGCCAGTGACTACTGGAAAAATTACTGGGAAAAAACAGTTGTAGAGCTTCGTTCTTCGAAAGAAAGATGCTATGAAAAATCTGTAGCATGTGTACAAAAGATAAAAACTAGCTTCGCCAATATTGGCGCATATTCAAATGAAGACAACTTCGTATTGGGCGATCCCGAAGGTCCAATCGAATGGATCAATGGCGAAGCCGAAGCTTTTGAAGAAGTTTTGAGTGGCCGTGGAGATGTCTATGCCTTCTCAGGTGCCAGGGGAATTGCGGCTATTTTGGAGAAGGCAGGATGCGAACATGTGAAGATTCTGGCCCAAGCCGAAGCTGCTTTCCCTATTGATGACACGAAGGATCCCTCGGCCGAAGCACGCTTAGTTGGCGGAAAATTCTTTCCTGACATTTGGGAAAATGGCGACCGAGGGATAGCCCACGAGATAATAAAAAAGAGCGAAAAAGATACTCACGATACAAGAGAAGCAACGAAGGCAGTTGAGAAAGCTGCAGAACTCGAAAGACGGATAGGTATTGCCTAATTGTTTTTAACTTTATGTTTTATTTTTGTGACTTCAAACTTATTTACGTTTTGTATTGTAGCTGAACTATCTCCTCCTCAAGAGCCCTTCGAGTCAATGGCCGACCCAGAAGCAGAGAAAGAAGATGAAATTACTAAAGTGGCCGAAGCTATTATGGACGAAGCTGTTTCTCGACTGCTAAGCGAAGCTACGGAAACAGTTTTAAAAGAAGAATAGCTGTTATTGTAAAAACATTTGGAATGTAATATTTGCTGAACGAAGTGTGTAATATTTTATAGTTTTGAATGTAATATATAAGCTGCTTGTAATTCAATTCTTTACGATGCATGAAACTTTAAGTACATACCATTTTTGAGCCTTCGACGAAAAAACACCTTCCCTTCTTTTTATGCTTCATGAAGAATATCCATATTTCGTAAAAACATTATGCTTCATAAGCAATAGATCTCCTTTGATATTAGAGTTGATGAAGTTGTACTTCTTCAGAACTTATTTTGTGCCTTGGCACAACTTCTTCGAAACAATTTCCGAAGATCAACATTGTATCCCCTTCTTGTGCCATTGATGCAATATGATGTATGATGCCATGTTATGCGGATGATGTGATGATGTTATGGTATGCAAAATGATATTTGTGCCGAAGATACACACACATTCCTGCAGTAAAACACACAATCTCTTTGCCATTTATTTTTCGGCTTCACCGCTTATTTTTCGGTGTATCAGCGTTTACTTTTCGCTGTAAGTTCTGCATTCCCTTAGGAACGTCTTTTGAACTTCTTCGCCTTTTATTTCGGCGGTATTCGCGTTGACTTTTCGCGCTTCGCCTTATATTCCGGCGGAATCAGCGTTTATTTTTAGCTGTAAGCTCTGCATTCCCTTTGGAACGACTTTTGAGCAGAAAACTTACGCTGCGCTCCCTTAGGAACGACTTATTGTTGCTTCGGCAAACTTACACTGCTTTCCTTAGAACGACTTTTTGTTGCTTCAGCAAAACTTGTAATATGATTGTGAACCCCACGTTCTCTTGAGAACAACTTTCGTGGTTCATCGACTTTTGGGACCGACTTTTAGAACTTCGTGAGTCTGTGAAGAAGGTTTATTATATCATGACAATAACGAAGCTATTACAAGAAATTGAAAACAACAAAAGAACTAGGCTTTCAATGTTTGCTCATTATTAAAAAAGAAAATGATGACGAATGCAAAAAACTGTTTCAGGGGTAGGATATCTCTTAGTAGATATGCTTCGATTCTGGCACAGTACTGTTGACTGTGCGAGCTTCGGACTCCTCCCTGAAGTCTCGCTGCTGGTGAGTATGCTGACTCCCTTCTGGCTGTTGGCCTCGGGAGTATGCGGGTTGTATTGGTGGTGGAGGTGGAGGCTGTTGCCAAGATGCCTGTGGTTGGCTTGCCGAAGCAACAGAAGTTGTAGGATGGTTACCCACATACTCTGGTATGTATGGTGAGTGATACGAAGCAGTGTGCATGACCTGTTTCGGCTGGTTCTGTTGAGCTGCAGCTTCTGCTATCTCCTTCTGTTTCTGAATGGTGACATGGCACATCCTTGTAGTATGGCCCTTGTCCTCACCATAGAATAGGCAATAAATTTTCCTGGGCTGATCACCAAACCTTCCATCGAAGCCCCTGGCACCTCTGCCCCTTGGAGCTGGAGGCCGAGGATAGCTTTGTTGCTGCCCCGAAGCCTGGGAGGAATATTGCGGCCTCTGTTGCTGACCTGCTCTGTCGTCATTCTGAGTGGAGTGGATTGATCTGACGTGCCTTGGGTGGATTCTCCCTCCGAAGCCCCTGGTCATTTCGGAGAACCTGTAAGCTTCCTCCCTTCTCTGCCGAAAGTCATTATCAGCGCGGATGTATTCATCCATCTTCTGAAGCAATTTCTCTAGAGTTTGAAGGGGTTTCCTGGCGAAGTATTGGGCCGTAGGTCCTGGCCGAAGCCCCTTGATCATGGCCTCAATGACAATTTCATTGGGCACTGTTGGTGCTTGTGCCCTCAGACACAAGAACCTTCGGACATACGCCTGAAGGTATTCTTCGTGATCCTGCGTGCAGTAGAACAAAGCTTGAGCGGTAACCGGCTTCGTTTGAAACCCTTGGAAACTGGTGATCAGCATGTCCTTCAGCTTCTGCCATGATGTGATTGTTCCTGGCCGAAAAGAGGAGTACCAGGTTTGTGCAACATTCTTGATTGCCAAGACGAAGGATTTCGCCATGACTGCAGTATTGCCACCATATGAAGATATGGTTGCTTCGTAGCTCATCAGAAACTCCTTCGGATCTGAGTGTCCATCATACATGGGGAGCTGGGGTGGCTTGTAAGACGGGGGCCAAGGTGTAGCCTGCAGTTCTGCTGATAGAGGAGAAGCATCATCAAAAGCAAAATTTCCATGATGGAAATCTTCATACCGTTCATCCTCGTTGTAGAAGTCCTCTTGATGCAGCTCTCTGTGCTGGGGCCTTCGATTTTGCTCATCTTGAGCAAGATGACGTACTTCTTCGGTGGCTTCGTCAATCTACCTATGTAGGTCAGCTAGCCGAGCCATTTTTTCCTTCTTCTTTTGCACTTGCTGATGAAGCATCTCCATATTCCTGATCTCTTGGTCCAACTCATCCTCTTGCGGTGTTGGACTGGTGGCCTTCCTCTTCTGGCTTCGGGCCTCTCGAAGAGAAAGGGTCTCCTGGTTCGGGTCCAGCGGCTACAGAACGGTAGCCCCTGTCGCTAAAGCATTCTTTGGTGGCATGATGAAGGTCAATGCTTGCCGAAGGTGGTCGAAAAGGGTTCACCGGAGGTGGGCGCCAATGTTGGGGACTTGTCCTTAAATGCTATGAATTAAGAACAACACAACACAAAAATTGTTAAACGTTAAAGTCCTTCGTCCTTCGAAGCATTATTTCCCTTGGGATATAAGGAGTTTCGAACGAAGGTTATGAAGGACATACCTTCATAAGCACAACAAATAATGAAGAAGGATTCATATAAAGTATAAGAAATAACGTAAACACTTAAATATTATTATTAATTCATTTTTATTTTATTATTATGGAAAAATAGAAATGATAACAAATTATAAATGTACCTTCGGCTTGAAAGAAGGTAAAAGTACAAGCGCGACGCAAAAGCAAATGCCAAGTCAGCGTGAACAGTACGGGAGCACTGTTCATCTATTTATAGGCACGGGACGCAACCCATGTAAAATTACACCCATGCCCTTTACATTTGCTAATAACTCTATAGTAATCCATTGGGGTCTAAATAGCCTTTTCCCCTTTAAGTCGGTTTCCTTTTCTGCTGTCACGCCGAAGCTCCCCTGCGCATAGCTTCGGCTTTGCACCATCCTTCGTATTCTTTGTGCTTCTTCACACTGTGGTTTTGACTTAAGTCTGAAGGTACCTGTTCATGTATCATACTCCAGAAACATTGTTAAATCATGTTTTTGAGGACCTTCGGAAGCCGAAGGCCCCCAACACCTTCATCAAGTCGAAATGGTCCCACATCCCAATCACCTTCTCCCAGGAGGACCTTCAGCTCAAAGATTACCCTCACAATGATGCTATGGTCATATCTTGTGTTATCAACGGATTTCTGGTCCATAATGTTCTAGTTGATACAGGTAGCGCAGCGGATATTATATTTGCTAAGGCCTTCAGACAGATGCAAGAACTAGAGAATAAGATTCATGATGCTACACATCATCTATGTGGCTTCGGAGGAAGGCAGATTGTAGCACTCGGCAAAATCACAATGCCAGTAACCTTCGGCTTTGTTCATAACACAAGGACTGAACAGGTTGTCTTTGACATTGTTGACATGGAGTAACCCTATAATGCAATCATTGGTCGTGGGACACTTAATGCTTTCGAAGCAATATTTCATCGAGCATATCTATGCATGAAGATACCTTCGGAACAAGGGCCCATTGCTGTTCATGGGAGTCAAGAAGCTGCTAGAAAGGCCAAAGGAAAGTGGACAGATTCAAAGGCAATCCATAATATAGATGGAGCCGAATCCTGTGAGCAGTATAGATACAAAAGAGAGAAGGCTGCTTTGGCGATCAACCGAAGCCTATGCTTCTATGTGAAGATATAGCAGAACAAAAGGTACTGCTGGGGTCTCAGCTATATGAAGAGCAGGAGAAGAATTTGCTAAGATTTCTATTCAACAACAAAGATGTCTTCGCTTGGTCAGCCAATGATCTTTGCGGTGTCAACAAAGATGTCATTGAGCATTCACTCAATGTGGATCCATCTTTCAGGCCAAGAAAACAAAGGCTTCGGAAAATGTCTGACGACAAAGCTGAAGGTGCTCGGGACGAAGTGAAGAGGCTTCTTAGCGCTGGCGTTATTAGAGAGGTGAAATACCCAGAGTGGCTAGCCAACACTGTTATGGTGAAGAAGGCCAACGATAAATGGAGAATGTGCATTGATTTTACAGATCTTAACAAGGCTTGTCCAAAGGACGAGTTCCCATTGCCGAGAATAGACTCTCTAGTAGATGCAGCAGCTTCTTCAGAGCTTATGAGTCTACTGGACTGTTACTCAGGCTACCATCAAATCTGGATGAAGAAGGAAGATGAGCCGAAGACTAGCTTCATAACCCCTAGTGGCACATATTGCTATCTTCGGATGACCGAGGGGCTTAAAAATGCTGGAGGAAGCTTCAGCAGAATGACAGCCAGAGTCCTTCATTCTCAAATAGGCAGGAATGTGCTGACCTATGTTGATGATATCATAGTTAAAAGCATGAAGCAAGAAAATCACATTGCTGATTTGCAAGAGACATTTGCCAATTTCAGGCAAGCTGGTCTGAAGTTAAATCTAGAAAAGTGTGTTTTTGGAGTGAAGAAGGGCAAGTTCCTTGGCTGTCTAGTATCAACGAAGGGAATTGAAGCCAACCCAAGCAAGATTGAAGCTACCCTTCGGATGGAACCACCAAGTACAAAGAAAGGGGCTCAACGGCTGGCAGGTAGATTAGCATCATTAAACAGATTCATATCTAGGTCAGCAGGAATAAATATGCCATTCTTTGAAATATTGAAGTCAGTCGAAGTCTTTCAATGGGGCCCGGCTCAACAAAAAGCCTTCAAAGAGTTGAAGCAATACTTTATTGATTTAACCACATTAACTCCACCTTTGCCAGGGGCTCCATTGCTCTTAAAAGCGGTAGCTTCGCATTTTGCAATGAGTGCAGCACTTGTACAGGAGAAGCTAGATGGCCAAGTCAAAAAGCAAGCTCTAGTGTACTTTGTCTCCGAAGTTTTAAGTCTGTTAAAGAAAAATTATACATAATTGGAGAAGGTGTTATATGCTGTGTCAATGGCCTCGAGAAAGCTTCGACATTATTTTCAAGCATATCGCATAATTGTTCCTTCGTCACAGCCTCTGAAGGACATTATGAGGAACAAAGAAGCTAAAGGAAGGATTGGAAAATGGGCTGCAGAACTTAATGAATTCACCATTGACTATGTGCATAGATCCTCAATTCAGTCCCAGGCGTTAGCAGACTTCATCGCTGATTGGACGCCAGGGGCTCAGGAAGAAGAAATAAACAAAGACGCCGAAGCTTGGACAGTGTTCTGCGATGGATCATGGGGAACCTTCGGTGCAGGAGCGGCTGTTGTCCTAGTGGCACCTTCAAAAGTCAGAACATGTTATGCAGCCAAGCTTGACTTTAGTTGCACAAATAATATTGCTGAGTACGAAGCGCTTCTATTTTGGCTTCGAAAGTTGAGAGCAATGAGAATAAGAAGGGCGATCCTGAAAACTGATTCTCAAGTCATTTCTGGCCATGTAGACAAAAGTAGCAAGGCAAGAGACCCAAAGCTTGAAAAATATCTGGATACAGTTTGAAGATTGGAAGCTTCTTTCGAAGGTTTTACTGTCAAGAATATTCCAAGAGGTGAAAATGAGCATGCAGATTTGCTAGCCAAATCAGCGGCTCAGGGGCTCCCTCTACCTTCGGAAGTATTTTTTGAAACAATAAAGGCACCTTCGGTTGAACTCATGGAGAGAGCAGTGCTTGCTATTTCCCTAGTACATAGTGAAGATTGGAGGACTGAAATTATATCTTTCCTCCAAGGTAATTGCCTTTCAGATGATGAAGCTTATAATAAGAGGATAGAGGCAAGGACAAGACCGTATGTGATAATAGAAGGGGACTTATATAAACATGGAGTCTGTTCTCCACTTCTCAAGTGTTTATCAATTGCCAAAGGTATTGAATTAATGAAAGAGATACATGCAGGTCTGTGTGGATCTCATATTGGGTCTAGGCCTTTGTTGGGAAAAGTGTTTAGACAAGGATTTTACTGGTCGAAGGCAGCTTCGGATGCAGTAGAGCTAGTTCAAAAATGTGAAAATTGTCAAAAATGTGCAAGAGACCAGAAACAACCTTCATCTCTCACTCAACTAATATAGCCCACCTGGCCGTTGCAAAGATGGGGCCTGGATTTGTTAGGCCCACTTCCACCAGCGCAAGGCAATTTGAGATATGTTGTGGTGGCTGTAGAATATTTTTTCTAAGTGGATTGAAGCGAAGCCTTTGGCTACAATAACTTCGATTACAGTCCAGAAATTCTTCTGGCAAAATATTGTTTGTCGCTTCGGCGTGCCGAAGGCTATAACTGTGGACAATGGAACACAGTTTGATGCCGAAACTTTTAAGGATTTCTGTGATCAGATTGGCACGAATATTCATTTTGCATCAGTTAGGCATCCGAAGTAAAACGGACTGGTCGAAAGAGCAAATGATATTATAATGACGGGAATAATAAAGTTAATCTTCAATCAGCCTAGAGGAAAGTGGCCAGATGAGTTGATTAAAGTGGTGTGGAGTCACAATACAACCATATCAATAACAACAGGTTTTATGTCGTTCAAATTATTATTTGGTGACGAAGCTATAACCCCAGAAGAAGCTAAAGCGGGGTCAATAAGAACAGCAGCTTCGGCAGAGGACGAAGCTGATTATCACGTAGCAAAAGATACTATAGAAGGGACCAGACTTCAAGTTGTGGAGAATATCAATAAATATCAAGCCAAAACAATAAAATAGCATGACAGAAAAGTTCAGTTGAAAAATATTAAGCCTGGGCATTTGGTGCTTCGGAGAGTGGCCAATCCGGACACAGTAGGTAAACTACAACTGAAGTGGGAAGGACCATTTCTGGTGGTATCTTCGTCAAGGCCTGGTTCTTACAGATTGAAGGATATGGACGGCAATGACATTCCTAGATGTTGGAATGAGGATGAGCTTCGACGATATTATGTGTAATTTGATGTAATATTTTTCATTTTTCCTATGGCACCATTTTCCTTTCCAAAGGGGGAGAAAGATTTTTAATGGGGCCATAGCTTGTAATTTTTCCTTTCTTATTTAGCTCCACGAGAGCCAAATCCCCCAAAAGAATGTAAAATGTAAAATCTAAGCATGCACCATCGAGTGCAGGAAAAAGAAAAAAAAGCAGGGAGAAGCTCAAAAGTCGTCCCCAAGGGGATGCAGAGCACGACGAAGCTTCAAAAAGTCATTCCTAAGGGAGCACAGCGTAAGTTTTCTGCTCAAAAGTCATTCCTAAGGGAATGCAGAGCCAAATACCGCCGAAATATAAGGCGAAGAAGTTCAAAAGTCATTCCTAAGGGGATGCAGAACTTATACCGCCGAAATAGAAGGCGAAGAAGTTCAAAAGTCGTTCCTAAGGGGATGCAGAACTTACACCGAAAAATAAGAGGTGAACACTGGAAAAATAAACGGTGAAGAAGACTCCAAAGTCGTTCTTAAGGGGATGCAGAGTCTGGGTGTGGCTTCGTAAGCGTGTGTTTGGACATTCATTTGCACATTACATCACATCATTCATTGCATTCATACACATTCATTTAGACATTTGTAGGATCATCATCGTCATGTCATAGCGTACAGACAGTTGCTTCGGCTCTAATGACAAGGCTTTGATGAGTACAAAAGAAGCAAATTTATGCTTCGTTGTGTATGAAAAGAAGGGAAGGTGTTTTTCGCCTTCGGCTAAAAAAATACAAGTTTTGTCCACATCCAAGCATTTCATACACGGATAAAAAGGTAAAAATATATTACTAGGTATGGACAAGTTTACAAAGCAGTGTTTGATTCCTAAATTACAATATCTTTTACAAAGTTAATTCAAAATTTCTCTAGAGCTTTTTGCAGCAGCTTCATCAGTACCTGCCAAGCTTCGAATCATTGATCTTCGGCTTCGTCATCCTGTACATAACAAAGCGGTATAAGGTAAACAAAAAATCTCAGGAAAAGGTAAGCAATAGGTACAAGTTTAGTACTGGCTTGAGATGACTTCGAGCTTCGTCACCAGCTAAACTCCGCCCACCCTTCGTCCAAATTTGAGTTATGAATCTATTTCCAATGCTTTGGGCCAAACTAGGGATGTCAGTTAAATCCGCTGGTGACAGGCTGAAGTTTGGCCTGTTCATGATCTTCCCATGCATGCAACCAGTCTTCATGAAAGCAACAGTTGTGCCGCGAGAAGCTAGCAAGGCACAGAAGTCACTGTGCCCAGCTATAACATCGTCAAGCGCATCAACTTCGCTCTTAATATGTTCGAAGGTGCCTGACAGGTCTTCAACCGAAGGTTCAAATTTTTCAGAACTGGCTCCAACTGAGTTGAAGACCTGCTTCAGTCGTTGCACGCACCGGTTGCCGAAGTTTAGGCATTTGTCTTGAAGCTCTTTCAAGGATTTTTGTAAATTCAAACTTTTTTTGACTTCGGCTTTAAGCTTCGTATCGAAATCCTTCCTTTCTTGCTCGAAGCTTTCTGATTTCAGGAGGAGTTCACTGTTTAATCTGGTAATTTCGGCTTGGGCTTCTACCAGTGAACCCTCCATTGTTTGAAGAACAAAATCTTTCTTTTCAAGAGCAGCTTCATGATCTTTGATTTTGCTCTCTAAGCCTTCAATTATAACCTCATTTTTCTAATCTTTGAGATCCTATTGCATCCTTAAGGCTTTACTTAGTAGCATACTCTGTGCAAAGCAACCTTCATCAGAAATCACCTTCATCGTAAAAACAGTAAAAAGCTTAGGGAAAATTTTTACCTTTAAATTAGAATAGAATAAGCTGACGACGATATGCTGTCATCGGTAGCGATTGATGTCAGCTTCAAGCTTTGGGAAACCAACACTCTTCGACAGAGTGCTAATAACCTTCGCTCCAGTTCGATCTTGAATACATCCTAAGTTGTCTTCGTTAATACCGCCGAAGAGCATCGCTCCTGGCTGGTAGCCACAGGATATAGCATATTCCTGCAGCTCCTCTTTCTCAGCCTTAGATAACTCTTGACCAATTATATTTTGAAAATTGAAGCCTTTTTCCTCTGAAATATCTTTGGCGATCTCCTTCCCTTTTTCAGGCACTGTGGCCAGGGTTTCTTCGGCAGCTACAGCAGCTTCTTCCGCGGCCATATCCAAGAGCATTTTATCAGTATCAGATAATGTGCTCTTCAGATTGGTTTCTTCGACAGTTGTAGCTTCGGTAGTAGCAGCTTCGGTTGTAGCACCTTCGGCAGAAGCAACAACTTCGGCAGCTGCTGTTGTTTTTGATGCTGAGGTTGGCGGTGGCGTTTCCTCAATAGCTTGCATTACAGTAATAATCCTCTGCATTTTTGGCCCAGCAGACTTATTGGCTGCCGAAGGTTCCTCCTTCTGTAAAAGCTTCGTCAGTTGTGGCCCCAGTGGACTTAGCTTGATAGGTAAGGATTCGGTCATTACCTTTAGAATTTCTTCTACATCAGCAGCAGTAGGTGTTGAGGGAGTTTCTTCCTCTATCTCAGCTGTTTTTGGCTTTGAAGCTGCAGCTTTTCTTTTCTTCGAAGCAGCCACCTTCAGCTCAGGACTGGATTTTCTCTTTTTCAGAGCTTCTTCATCTTCTTTAACCATCCTAGCAGCTTGTCTGCTCAGAACGCTAACAATCCTCTTTCTTTTTTTGCCCTTCGACACCTTTGTTCAATCGCTCATAGTCAGGATATTCAAAGTTCAAGGCATCCATCACCTGGTTCATCCTTCGTTTTGGTCGAGTGCCGAAGGCTGCAGTCATCAGCTGATCTTCTTTTTTAGTGTAATTGCCCAAAATTTCGTTGCACATAGTTTCTATCATTTCTAACCATTCTTGACATGGTCCTTTGAATTGTTTTTCAAATTTGAAGCGATAAGGCAGTCGAACATGTTCATTCTTTTCCTTTGTCCCCTTCAGCTTCGGCATATTCCACTCACTCAATGTCGGGAACACCTTGTTAGCTAGGTACTCTTGCACCAAATCTCTAGTGCTGATCTGTTCAGCCACTACCCTGAATTCTGCCATAGCTTGTTGGCATGGTGACCCCGACATCATGCGGCACAAGGGCCTATTTAGTCCGAAGCTTAAACTCAGTGGGCTCAGAACCATCGTCTTTAACTTCTCCCTCTTCTTCTCATCAGCCTTGATATAGAACCATTCACTTTTCTAGCCGGTTGGCCACTTGGTGCGATAGCTAAGCACCGGGGCCTTCATATCCTTGCGGTATGCGAAGTTGTAACAACCAAAGTTTTCATGCAGCCCGTCTTCTTTGGCCTTCGTCTGGTAATGCAGCTCATGCACTCGGCAGAAAGCTTCAGCATTCGGGTCCATTTATTGGCTTTGAAGAGCCTAGATGAAGACACTAAACCTAACGATAGCATTAGGGGTCAGCTGATGCAGATAGATCTCATAATTATCCAAAACTTCCCCAATCATCTCGCTCAAGGGAAATCGCAACCCCGCTCTGAAAAAAGCTCTTAAAAACTACTACTTCGCCATTTTTCGGCTCTAGGGTGGTTTCTTCGCCGGCAAAACGAAGAAGCTTCTTCTCTGTCTCCCCAAAGTAACCAAGCTTCATCATCATAGGCACTCGGCCTCAAAAACAGTAGATTTTCCAAAGTCCAAGTGGCTAGGTTTTGCTCGGATGAGAGTGTTATAGTTTTCCTCTTCTTCATCAACACCATCTTCTTCGATGTCAGCCTGTTCAGCTTCGGCAGAAGGTGCACCTTCATCAGTAGCTCCCTCTGTCACAACCAATCCCGATTGTCTCATCACTTCAGAGATCGGGGCAGTCTCCATGGCTTCGGCCTCCTCACCGTCATGCGTCACCCTCGCAGTTGAACGTACTCTGGCCATCTGATGTTGAATCTCTTGTAGTTCTTACAAAGTTGATGATTTTTACAGTTCTGACGAAGCTCCCTCTTAAGCCGAAGCTAAATCAAAATGATGCTTTGCTCGAGAATGCGATGAAAAAGCTTTGGCTATGGTTAAATTTTTCAGCAGCACAACAATGCAATGGCAATGAATGCTGTGGTAACTTCACACCTACCCGTTTGTTTATATAGTGCTGTAGGTGTGAAGGTGAATCGTCAAGCTGCCTACACCCGCTGAATAGTTACCCACACCCACTGAACGGTGGACCACTCGGCGCGTGGGAGGTATGAGGCGTGTATCCGCCAAATGGTGGGCCACACTGCACTCGGAATATTTTAATCATTTCTCGGCAACGAGCTCAGGGAAGGTGTTTTTCGGACCTTTGGCATTCCGGAGCCTTGGAGATTTTTTCACGGATCATGCTCGTTACGAAAAACGATCTAGCACCGCGAAGGGGCTACAGTTGGGGGTCTGCTTCATCGCCGAAGGTCCTGTAAGAAGAAACACCTTTGGAAGATCAGCACAAAAATAACACCGAAGCTACCTTCCAGGGAACTTCGGCATAACGACACGCCTTGAGACGAAGGGTTGCACTGACTTAAAGATGAAAAGACAGATCGGCCCATGATAATTTGTGTCATGACTGTAATTGGTTGTAAAGGGTATAAATGTAATTTCATACAGGCTGCGCCCTGTGCCTATAAATAGATGAACAGTACCCCCGTACTGTTCACGCTGACTTGTACTCGCTTGTGCATCACGCTTGTACTTTTGCCTTCTGTCAAGCCAAAGGTACAAATGTAATTCAATATTGTTCTTATTCATTTATAATTATATAATAAAAGATATATTATGATGTCATATGATTATCCATGTTATTTCCCATGTTTCATATGCTTCGTCTTTTATTGATATATGTTGTGATGATGAAGGTACGTCCTTCATAACCTTCGTCCGAAGATCGTTATATCCTTAGGGAAATAATGCTTCGAAGGACGAAGGGCATTAACCATTAACCTATTTTTGTGTTGCCTTGTTCTTAATTCATAGCATTTGAGAACAAGTCCCCAACATGGTTCACTCCATTTAAGCTTTTGTTCAGAGACGAAGCAATAACACCGGAAGAAGCAAGAACATGATCGATAAGGACTCTAGCTTCGGCAGAGGACGAAGACACATGCAAAATATCAAAAGACACTATAGAAGGGGTCAGACTTCAAGCAATAGATCACATCAATAAATTCCAAGCTAAAACAGTCAAGTGGCGAGACAGGAAAGTAAGACTAAAGAATATTAAGCCAGGACATTTGGTGCTTTGAAGAATAGCCAACCTAGACACAGTGGGGAAGCTACAACTCAAGTGGGAGGGTCCCTTCCTGGTAGTATCTTCGTCAAGACCCAGATCATACAGGTTAAAAGACATGGACATGAATGACATTCCAAGATCCTGGAACGCAAACGAGCTTCGGAGATACTATGTGTAACAACCATGTAATTTTCTTTCTTTTCCCTATGGAACCATTTTCCTTTCAAGAGGGGAGAAAGGTTTTTAATGGGGTCATAGGTTGTAATTTTCATTTTTTCCTTACGCAGCCCTATACAATACAATGGCCATTTTTCTCCATATGTAAAATTTGTAAAGATCTGAGATTACACCATCGAGTGTATGAATATGAAAAATCTCCAAACTCGTTCAACAGGTTAAAGTGGTGTGGAGCCACAATACAACTATATCAAGATCAACAGGTTTTACACCATTCAAATTATTGTTTGGCAACGAAGCTATAACCCCCGAAGAGGCTAAAGCGGGGTCAATAAGAACAGTAGCTTCGGTAGAAGACAAAGCTAATTATTCTGTGGCAAAAGATACTATAGAAAGGACCAGGCTTCAGGCTGTGGAAAATATCAACAAATATCAAGCCGAAACAATAAAATGACGTGATAGAAAAGTTCAGTTGAAAGACATTAAGACAGGACATCTGGTGCTTCGGAGAGTAGCCAACCCTGACACAGTAGGCAAGCTTCAGCTGAATTGGGAAGGACCCTTTCTGGTAGTATCTTCGTCAAGACCTAGTTCTTACAGATTAAAGGACATGGACGGCAACGAAATTCCTAGATCTTGGAATGCGGGCCTAGTTCTTACAGATTACTGAATTGATGTAATCTTTTTCATTTTTCCTATGGCACCCTTTTCCTTTCCAAAGGGGGAGAAAGGTTTGTAATGGGGCCATAGTTTGTAATTTCCCATTTCTTATTCAGCTCTACGAGAGCAAAATCCCCCAAGATATGTAAATGTAAAATCTGAGCATGCACCATTGAGTGCAGAGAAAAGAAAAAAAAATAGGGAGAAGCTCGAAAGTCGTCCCTAAGGTGATGTAGAGCATGACGAAGCTACAAAAAGTCGTTCCTAAGGGAGCGCAGCGTAAGTTTTCTGCTCAAAAGTCGTTCCTAAGGGAATGTAGAGCCAAATACCGCCAAAATATAAGGCGAAGCGCGAAAAGTCAACGTGAATACCGCTGAAATAGAAGGCGAAGAAGTTCAAAAGACGTTCCTAAGGGGATGCAGAACTTACACCGAAAAATAAGCGGTGCAGCCAAAAAATAAACGGCAGAGACTTCAGTCATTCCTAAGGGAATGAAGGTTATGGATGTGGCTTCGTATGTGTGTGTTTGGGCATTCATTTGCACGATACATTACATCATACATTGCATTCATAAACATTCATTTAGACATACACAGGATCATCATCATCATATCATACAGATACAGACAGTTGCTTCGGCTCTAAGGATACGACTTCGGAAGCAGATTTATGCTTCGTTGTGTACGAAAAGAAGGGAAGGTGTTTTTCGCCTTCGGCTCAAAAAATACAAGTTTCGTCCAGATCAAAGCAGTTCATACATGGACGGAAAGGTAAAAATATATTACAAGGTATGGACAAATTTACAGAGTAGTGTCTGATTCTCTAATTACAATATTCTTTACAAGGATAATACAAGAGTTTTTCTAGAGTTTTTCAGAGCAAGGTTTTCGGCTTCATCATCATCTGCTAAGCTTTGGATCATCTACTAAGCTTCGGCTCAATGCTCCTCGGCTTCATCATGCTGTACATATCAAAGGATTATAAGGTAAATTCAAGTTTCAAGGAAAAGGTAAGCACAAGATATGAGTTTATTACCGGTTTAAGGTGACTTCGAGCTTCGTCACCACCCAAGTTTCGCCCGCCCTTTGCCCAGATTTGAGTAACGAATCTGTTTCTGATGCTTCGGGCCAGGCCGGGGATGTCATCCAATTCTGCTGGTGACAGACTGAAGTTTGGTCTGTTTACAATAGTTCCATGTGTACAGTCAGCCTTCATGAAAGCTACAGCTGTGCCTCGAGAAGCTAGCAGAGCACAAAAGTCACCATGTCCAGCTATAACTTCGTCAAGAGCATCAACTTCACCTTCAATATGATCAAATGTCCCCGGTAGGTCTTCAACTGAAGGTTTAAACTTTTTGGAACTGGCTCCAACTGAGTTGAAGACCTGCTTCAGCCGTTGAATGCACCGGGTGCCAAAGCCTAAGCATTTTTCCTGAAGATCCTTGAGTGATTTCTACAGATTTGAACTTTTTTCAACTTCGGCGTCGAGTTTCGTTTTGAAATCTTTCTTCTCTTGCTCAAAGCTTTTTGACTGTAGGGAAAGTTCACTGTTCAATTTGGCGATCTCGGCTTCCACTTCTGCCAGTGAACCTTCCATCGTTTGAAGCACGAAGTCTTTCTTTTCTATGGCAGCTTCATGATCTTTAATCTTGTTCTCTAAGCCCTCAATTATAACTTTGTTTTCCTTGTCCTCGAGGTCTTGTTGCATCCTCAAGGCTTTGCTTAGTAGTAGGCTCTGACAAAATAACCTTCATCAGAAAACATCTTCATAACAAAACAATAAAAAGTTATGGGAAGAAATTTTACCTTAAACTTAGAATAAAACAAGCTGCCAGCGATATGTTGTCGCCGGTATCTGCTGAGGTCAGCCTCAAGCTTCGGAAAGCCAACACTCTTTGATAGAGTGCTGACAACCTTTGCCCCAACTCGGTCCCAAAGGCATCCTAAACTCTCTTCGACAACACCACCGAAGAGCAGCGCCCCTGGCTGGTACCCGCAAGATATAGCATAGTCCCTTAGTTCTTCTTTTTCAGCCTTAGACAACTCTTGCCCATTTATGTTTTGAAAGTTGAAATTATTTTCTTCCGAAGCATCTTCGGCAAGCTCCTTCTCTTTTCCAGGCACCTTTTCCCTTTTTTCAGGCACTGCAGCCGGGGTTTCCTCAGCAACTGCAGCAGTTTCTTCCTCAGCCATATTCAAAATCATTTCATCAATGACAGAAAGCGTGTTTTCCAAATTTGTGGCTTCGGCTGCTGCAGCTTCGGAAGTAGAAGCTTCGGCAGGAGCAACTTCGGCTGTTGCTGTTATCAGCGCTGAAGCCGATGGCGGTGTTTCTTCAATAGCCTCAATGACAGTAATAATTCTTCGCTTTTTTCAGCAGGCTTCTCGGTAGCCGAAGGCTCCTTCTTCTTCTGTAAAAGCTTCATCAGTTCCGGTCCCAGCGGACTTAGCTTATTAGGTAGAGATTCGGTCATTACCTTTAAAATTTCTTTTGCGTCAGTGGCAGAAGGTGTTGAGGGAATTTCTTCTAAATCAGCTTTTGGCTTCGGAGCTGTGGCTTTTCTTTTCTTCGAAACGGCCACCTTCGGCTCAGGGCTGGATTTTTTATTTTTTGCTAAATTTTCATCTTCTTTTATCATTCTAGCAGCTTGTCTTTGCATAACATTGATAGCTCTTTTTTGTTTTGGCCCTTCGACACCTTTGCTTAACCGTTCATAGTCTGGATATTCAAATTTCAGAGCGTCCATTACTCGGTTCAGCCTTCGTTTCGGTCGGGTGCCGAAGGCTGCCGTCATCAATTGATCTTCTTTCTTCGTATAATTGCCCAAGATTTCATTGCACATAACTTCAATCGTATCCAACCATTCCTGGCAGGGTTCTTTGAAGTGTTTCTTGAACTTAAAATGATAGGGCAGGCGAACAAGTTCATTCTTTTTCTTCTCTCCTTTAAGCTTCGGCATACTCCATTCCTTTAATGTCGGAAATACCCTATTGGCTAAGTATTCCTGAACCAAATCCCTTGTACCAATATGCTCAGACACAACTCTAAATTTGCCCACAGCATCTGGGCATGATGTCCCCGGCGTCATGCGGCACTGGGGCCTAGTTAACCCGAATGTTACGTCCAGCGAGCTCTGAACTAGCTTCTCCTTTTTCTCATCAATCTTAACATAAAACCACTCAGTTTTCCAACCGGTTGGCCATTTGGTGCGGTAGCTAACCACCTGTGTCTTCATGTCTTTGCGGTAGGCAAAATTATAACAGCCGAAATTCTCGTGCAGTCCATCTTCTCTAGCCTTCGTCTGATAGTGAAGTTCGTGCACCCGGCAGAAGGCTTCGGCAAGCGGCTCCACTCCTTGGCTTCGAAGAGCCCAGATAAAGACGCTGAGCCTAACGATAGTTTTTGGAGTCAGCTGATGAAGATAAATTTCAAAATTTTCCAAAACATCCGCAATCATCTCATGCAGAGGAAACCTCAGTCCTGCTTTAAAGAAACTTCTAAAAACTACCACCTCATCACTTTCCGGCTTCAGAGTGATTTCTTCTCCGCCAAAGCGAATCAACTTCTTCTCGGCTTCCCCGAAGTAGCCTACCTTTGTCATCATGGGTATATCGGCCTCAGAGACAGTAGACTTTCCAAATTCTAGGTGGCTGGGTTCAGATGGCATGATGGAATAATCTATCTCTTCTTCACCAGCATCAACCTCTTCAATATCTGCTTATTCAGCTTCAGCAGTAGGCGCACCTTCATCAGAGGCGCCCTCTGTCACAACTAGTCCCGACTGCCTCATAACTTCGGAGATTGGGGCAGTCTCAACAGCTTCGGTCTCCTCTCTGTCGCATGTAATCCTAGCTGTCGAATGCACTCTAGCCATTTGATACTGAACTTCTCACGTTTTTGACAAAGTTGATTACTTTTTATCTTTGCCGAAGGTCCCTCTTGTGATGAAGCTGAAGCAAAATGATGCTTTGATTGAGAACATGGTGAATAAGCTTCGGCTGTGGTCAAATTTTTTGACAGCACAACAGTGCAATAGTAGTAAATGTTGTGGTAACTTCACACCTACCCGTCTATTTATATAGTGCTACAGGTGCGGAGGTAAATCGTCAAGCCGCTCGCACCCGCTGAACAGTCGCCCGCACTCACTGAATGGTGGACCGTAGTGCGTGAGAAGGCGAATCACCAGATCGCGCGTACCCGTCGTATGGCGGGACCACCTTACACTCGGAATATTTAAATCGTTTCTCGACAACGAGCTTTGGAAGGTGTTTTTCGGACCTTTGGCATTCCGAAGCCTAAGAGAATTTTTCACGGGTCGAGCTCGTTACGAAAAACGATCTGGCACTGTGAAGGGGCTAGTGTTGGGGGTCTGCTTCGTCGCTGAAGGTCCCATAAGAAGAAACACCTTCGGAAGGCCAGAGCAAGAACAATGCCGAAGCTACCAATCAGGGAGCTTCGTAGCGTACTTCCAGATGCACCGACTTAAAGATGAAATGACCAATTGGCCCATGATAACCTGTGTTATGATTGTAATCATTTGTAGAGGATATGAATGTAAATTCACATAGGCTGCGCCCTGTGCCTATAAATAGGTGAACAGTACCCCTGTACTGTTCACGCTTTTGGCATCTCACTTCGACCTTGGTCTTCTGTCAAGCTCAAGGTATAAATGTAATTTGATATTACTCTCATGTACTCATGATTATTTAATAATGAATATTTATATTATGATGTTATATAATTGTTTATGTTGTTTTCATATGTTTCATAAAGCTTCATCTTCTATTTATATATGTCATGCTTATGAAGGTATGTCCTTCATAACCTTCGTCCGAAGATCGTTATATCCTAAGGGAAATAATGCTTCGAAGGACGAAGGACATTAACATTTAACATTTTGTGTTGCCTTGTTCTTAACTCATAGCGTTTGAGAACAAGTCCCCAACAACCATCTGGCGAGGGCATACTTCGCCAAGCACCCAACCATGCTACAGGAGCCACACTCCATAACCGATGAACTCCTTAACCAAATCATGCCTGCTGCTCATGCGGGCAGCGCACCGGAGGGCCCCTTCGTCCTCATCATCCTCTGCCACCTCGAATGGTGGGAATGCCACATAACAGTGGGAGCACATTACGGCTGCGGGGAGCCCTGGGAGGTCTTCGACTTCGCTTCCCGAAACATAAAACCAATAATCCCACTAGTTGCCCCACTTGTTGCGAGCACAGGGAACTAATTCCACGACTTCCGCCGAAGTCTTTTTGGTCCTCGGCGTGAAGGTGCACGATCCAAACTGTGCAACCTTACTTCCAATCTTCCTCTTTTGCCAGTGCAGACAATAATTCTTGGCGAAGACTTCTACGGAAGGTTGACCGCCATGCGAAGTCACCGCCCAGACATACTTCGCTAGGGCCACCACAGCGTTAGGTGTCAACTGGTGGACCTGGACCTCAAACCTCTGCAGGACCTCCACCACGAAACGATGTGCAGGTAAGCGAAGGCCGGCGATGAAGAACGCCTCAAACACAACTAACTCGCCCTCAGGCTCGGGAATCTCCTCCGCCCCTAGGACGCGTCCAACACCGTTCCCAAAATACCCCAACCACTGCATATCCTACAGGCAAACCGATGAAATCCTCGAAACGCCGAACTCCACCGTGTGGCCCGGCTATAACTCCACCACCGCCAAATCGCTAGAAGTATCTTCAGACGACAAATTGGTCGGCGGCGCATTTGCAGCAGATGAGGAAGAAGATGACATCGCTACGTACCGTCGGCAGCGACGCACGGTTTGCTTGACGCGGGCCAGATCTCCGATGCAGAGGAACAAGGAGGGCAGGAGAGTGGGCGAGCGGTTTCAAAAGCTTAGGGTTTTCCAGCGCGCGCAAAGGTAAGAGACAGCCCGAGCCGCGCCGCCCTTTTTATACACACGACGCGGCGCTTTGGGAAACCCGTAGTCCAACAGTGCCACGTCCATCAACGGTCACATAAAAAACACCCCACGGGACCACTTCGAGCGAGGGCAACGTCTCCACCATCTAGCGACGTCTTTGGAACCAGATGACTCAGTCGAACTGGTCCCTCGGAGGGCAAATGTTGGGGCGAAAGCGAAGACGCTACCCTTCGCGCGGAGCCTTCATCGCCTCGCTACACCAACTAAGGCAGGATGACCGACGTGGTTGCCCTTCGTCCTCCCCACTGCAAGACGAAGGCCAGACACCGACGAAGTCTACTAGTCCCGCGTCCTCATCTTGCCCGGAGGCCCACGTGGAATTCGGCCCACTGTAACGGGCCCCGTGTGGGTAAGCATGTTACGGGCCTCATCTGTAATAGCTTTTCTATAATAACGGTTTGTAACCTCCCTTTATGGGAATATTTTGGGGATAGTCCCGGTACCCGAGGGCATAGACGTCCTTGCCTTAGGACGTGGGACACTCGGGTACCTATAAATACCCCAGTACAGTGCCCTTGAAAGGCCAGATTAACAGAGCAATTGTCATCACGCGTTAAGCTTTGCTTGCACTCTTTCCACTTCCCCATTGGATCCACTTGCCCAAGAGAGCAAGTCCGAACAAGCCCCCTGAGGATCTCTGCGTTTGCCCTCTCCACTTGGCCATTGCTCCTTGGATGAGCCACAGACGCAAAGCAGAGCTGGGTGCCGATGTCCTTGCAATACTCCTGGAAGATCCAACTTGTAAACTAGGTCCCATTGTCCGTAATGATACGGCTTGGGACCCCAAATCTACAGACGATCAACTTGAGGAAAGCGACAGCAGCACCCTGGGTGATATTGACCATAGAGGTGGCCTCTGGCCACTTTGTGAACTTGTCGATGGCGACGAAGAGGAGCCGGTACCCGCCGTTGGCCGTGGGGAATGGTCCCAGGATATCCACCCCCCATACGGCGAATGGCCAGGAGGGTGGAATCATCTGCAGAGCCTGAGCTGGTGTGTGTATCTGCTTTGCATGGAACTAGCATGCCTTGCAGGACTTTACCATCTCAGCTGCATCCTGGAGAGCGGTTGGCCAGTAAAATCCATGCCGGAAGGCCTTAACGACCAGCGTGCGGGATGATGAATGACATCCGCACTCTCCTCCATGGATCTCCGTGAGCAACTCACGGCCCTCCTCCTCGGTAATGCACCACATGAAAATGTCATTGGCGCCACGGCGGTAGAGATCCCCTTCCACCACCGCGTAGCGTTTAGCTAACCGCACT
Organism: Zea mays; assembly: GCF_902167145.1. Classification (NCBI taxonomy): domain Eukaryota; kingdom Viridiplantae; phylum Streptophyta; class Magnoliopsida; order Poales; family Poaceae; genus Zea; species Zea mays. Next base: position 46,772,686 of record NC_050105.1, on the reverse strand, counting down.
ACGCGCTCTGCGGACACATGGTCTTCAGGAAGGATATTTTCCTTCAGGTAGTCCTGGATCTTAGAGATCCATGCATCAGGACCACTCTAAGACATTGGATGTGGCGCTAAGGGACTGGCAGGATTTCCTATAGCACACACAGCCTTTGGTGGGTTCTGAAGATGGGACGCCACCGGGACCGCTAGCTTCGAGGTGCTAGTCTCTCCCCCTTCGCCCAGTTCGGCCGGTTGGGCGGTGGGTCTCAGCAGCCGTCTTTTGAAGACGCCCTTGGGCACGGGTGACCAAGTTGATGCCTTCACGGAGAGGTCATCTACCGCTGAGTTGTCAGCCCGAGGAACGTGTTGCAGTTCTAGGGCAGTGAAGTCCTTCTCCAGCTTCCTCACGTGAAGTAGGTACGCTGTGAGCCTAGGCTCGTTGCAGCTACACTCCCCATGGACTTGCTTGATGATCAGCTGGGAGTCCCCCTTCACCAGGAGCTAGCGGATCCCTATGGGTAGGGCCGCCGATAAGCCAAAGATAAGTGCTTCGTACTCCGCCATGTTGTTGGTGGCCTTGAACTCAAGGTGCATCATGTACTTCACTTGATCTCCGCTTGGGTCGACGAGGACCACCCTAGCCCTGCCAACTTGCTGTCGGGCGGATCCGTCGAAGAAGAGCGTCTAGTGAGGCTCGGTGAAGACCGGACCCCTGGGCACTGCAGGTGTGGGGTCCAAATCGGGGTCCGGATTCCCAGGAGCACTCGAGGGAGGCATCCACTCCACGATGAAGTCAGCTAGGACTTGGCTCTTGATGGCGTGGCGAGGCTGGAAGTCCAGCTGCAACTCAGCGAGCTCCGCGGCCCACTTGGCGATTTTGCCCGTGGCGTTAGAGTTGTGGAGGATGGCCCTTAACAGAAAGGTGGTCACCACCACGACCTTGTGTGCCTGGAAATAGTGGCGCAACTTCCTGGATGCAACAAGCATAGCATAAAGAAGCTTATGCGTCTCAAGGTACCTGCTCTTTGCCTCGTGGAGGACCTCGCTGACGTAGTAGACCGGCTTCTGAACGGTCTGGACCCCTGTAGCCGGTCCTGAGCCCTCAGGTTCCTGGTCTTCTTGTGTCGTCCTCTCGATGACCAGCACCATGCTCACTGCTTCGGCAGCCGCCGCGATGTATAAATACAGCGGCTCCCCAGGCTCTGGGGCTACCAGTATTAGTAGGGACACTAGGTGCTGCTTCAACTCTTGGAAGGCTTGTTCTGCCTCTTCGGTCCAAGAGAATGGATCGGACTACCGCAACAGCTTGAAGAAGGGCAGCGCCCTCTCAGCCAGCCTCGAAATGAAGCGGCTAAGGGCGACTAATGATCCTGCAAGCTTCTGGATGTCCTTGATACGGGCCGGAGGCCGCATTGCTTCAATCGCCTTGATTTTCTCCAAGTTTGCCTTAATGCCCCGGTACAAAACCAGGAACCCCAGCAACTTCCCTGCGGAGACATCAAAGACGCACTTGTCCGGGTTTAGCTTTATGTGGGTTGCCCACAGCCTGTCGAAGACCAGGGCCAAGTCTTCCAGTAGGGTCGACCCTCTCTTAGTCTTGACTACAATGTCATCGACGTATACTTCCACCTTGTCCCTGATCAGGTCCCCAAAAGTCTTACTCATCGCCCGCACAAATGTTGGCAAGGCATTTTTCAGACCGTAAGGCATTACGACATAGCAGTAAAGCCCATCCACTTTTACAAAAGCGGTATGCTTCCTATCTTCCCTAGACATCTGGATTTGATGGAAACCAGAATAAGCATCTAAGGAAGACAAAAGGTCACACCCGGAGGTGGAATCCACGATTTGATCTATTCGTGGAAGTTGATACGAATCCTTGGGACAAGCCTTGTTAAGGTTGGTGTAGTCGATACACATCCGAAGCTTCCCATTCGCCTTGGGGACGATGACTGGGTTGGCCAGCCATACTTGGTGATGAACCTCTTTGATGAAGCCGGCGTCTAGCAGCTTCCAGACCTCCTCTCGGATGAAGTCCTACCGCTCGACGGACTGTCTGCGAGGCTTCTGACTACCGGCCTGGCTTCAGGGTTGATCTTTAGGTGGTGCTCGATCACCTCCCTGGGGATCCCAGGCATCTGCGGCGGCTCCCATGCGAACACGTCGGCATTTGCCTGGAGGAAGGCGACGAGCGCGAGTTCCTATTTCTCCTCCAGATCACCCGCAATGTGAGTGGTCTGGGGGGAATCCGCGTAGAGCCGGATGGCCTTGACGGGGATGTTGTCGGCTCCGGATGGCTGCACCTTCGGCACCTTGGTAGGCGCCTTGGTACCGGAGGTTGAGGGGTTCCTCCCTCCATCGTCCGGGCATGCAGCCTCTGCCGCCAGGGCATGCAGCTTTTCCACAGCCGCAAGCGCAGCGGCACGGTCGCCCCGCACGGTGAGGACCCCAGCCGGAGATGACATATTGAAGACCAAATACACGTAATGGGCAATGGCCATGAACTCGTACAGGGCCAGCCTACCGATGATGGTGTTGAAGGGGAGGTTAACCTCCGCGACGTCGAACTGAATGTTCTCCGTGCGGAAGTTCTCCTCGGTCCCGAATATTACTGGGAGTGCGATGCTCCCGAGGGGATATACCAGTTGTGGGCCCACTTCGGAGAATGGGCGAGAGGGTCCCAACCGGGACCCTGGGATCTTCAGCTGCTTGAATGCAGCATGATTGATGACGTTGAGGTCAACCCCTCCGTCAATCAGAACATGGTGCAGCCGCATGTTGACGATGACAGGGGCGGTGATGAACGGTAGTATACCGGCCCCTGCCATGTTGTTGGGGTAGTCGGATGCCCCGAAGGAGATGGTCGTGCTCCTCCACCACTGATGTGGAGCAGCCTTCGAGACCCCTGGGACCGCCGAAAGGACCTCTCGGCGCAGGGACTTGATGTTCCTGTAGGAGGTGAGCTCCCAGCTCTCGCCTTACATGACGTACAACTTCTTGCGGCGGTCATTATTGTCACCAAAGTTGGAGTCCCCGGTGAAGAAATCCTTCAGGTCCCCCTCGGGTGATTGATACCCGAGGTCCCGTTCTCCCACGGCCACCTCACCGTCGTCGACCCTCTCCTTGCCAGGCCGGCGGCGAGGTGGGGAGCCGTCCTTGGAAGACTGCTCACGCTACTCGCTGATGCACTTCGTGAGCTTGATGATCTCGCGACACTCGGCGGCGCTGTGGCGACTTTTGGGGTGCAAAGGGCAAGAGCCGATGTTACCCCCCTGCGGTCGTGGGCGCTTGTTGCGCTCGTTCCGGCACCCAGTCGCAGCTGCGATGACCGGAGCAGTAGTCTGTGGCTTCTCGTGGCCGCGGTTCTTCTTCTTCTTTTTGCCGTCCTGAGCGACGGCACCCAAGCCACCCGTCTGGGTAACCCCGATCTGTGGTGCCGAGTGCCATGCACGACCTTCGGCGGCTCTGGCGCACTTGTCGGCCAGAGCGAAGAGTGTGGTGATAGTCTCCACGTCATGCGTGGCTAACTTCTCCAACATCTTTTCATCACGTATTCCCTGGCGGAAGGCGGTGATGATGGAAGCATCGGAAATACGAGGTATAGTGCCTCGTACCTTGGTGAAGCGGGAGATGAAGGCCCGGAGAGTTTCCCCGGGCTCCTGCCTCACTGCATGGAGGTGAGCCTCCACACCATGCCGCTGATAAGCGCTGGCGAAGTTAGCTACGAATCGCGTGCAGAGCTCTTCCCAGGAGTAGATTGATCCTGGGGTAAGGTTCGTGAGCCAAGTCCGGGCTAGCCCAGACAAGCCTACATGGAAGTATGTTGCCATCACGTTGGTGTCTCCACCTGCTGGCATAATGGCGGGGACATAAACCTGCAAGAATTCCGATGGATTTGATGTACCGTCGTACTTCTCTGGCAGGTGTGGCCAGAACTTGGATGGCCAGGTCGCCGTGCGGAGATGATCCGCCAGTGCGGCGCAGCCCACGCTGGCCAATGGGACACCCACTTGGATCCGGGCGCCCGTTGGAGTCTGCGGTGCAACCGTAGCGAAGTCATAGTCGAGGTTGCGGCCCTCGACGTTCTGTCGGCGCTCATGCGCCCTCTACAGAGAGACGCGGGCATCCTCGCCCGCACGCCTGCGGTTGAGTTCTGCCCGTAGTTCATTAGACCTCTCCAGAGAGGCTGGAGTGTCCTCTCCCGCATGCTGGCGGTTGAGCTCCGCCCATAGGTCTTCAATCGGTGCAGCCCTCACCGAGGGCGAGCGCACTGATGCCGACGCCTCATGTTGGCGCCGAGACGACCGAGGCCTAGGCCTGGCTGAGCCAGAGTGCGCCATGCCGAGTAGACGGTCGACATCATCATGCCACTGCTTCGTGGCGCCCGGCGAGGCCGTGGAGCTTGGAGGGTGGCACAACAACTCTTTGGCCTCAGACAGCGCCCCGAGCGCAGCCCTAGACGCCCTGAACTTTTGCACGGGAGTGTGCTGGCGCGCAGAGTGCACAGCAGCGCCTGCACCAGGCGCAGGGAGATTGGTGGCCCACGGTGTGGAAGAGGCTGCTGCCTCTTCCACCATGAAGTCCTCGGGGCATGAAATCATGGTGCTCGATGATGTGAACCATGGTGTCGAGCAAGAAAACAAGCAAAAACCTAAAGCCTAAGCCCCTACCTGGCGCGCCAAATGTCGGAGAGGAAATTCTCCGGCCGGGTGGCGGAACGCACCCGCCCTAAATCCTAAGATGAGGAGGGGCCTAAGCATTTTGCCTACTAGCTAGATGGATGATGAACAGAAGAACACACAAGGGTTTAGAGTGGTTCAGGCCGCCGGAGCGTAATACCCTACTCCACTGTGTGCTGTATTGAGCTTGAGAGCTTGTATGAACTTGTGAGCCTGAGTGTCTCAGTGAGCCTGAGCCTGAGCCTGAGTTGGGTCTGCCTTGTAACGTCGTGTGCCCTCCCTTTTATAGCTCAAGGGGGCAAGTACAAGGGTGCTGAGCCCCGATATGTGGGCCCAGGGGCAAAACGGAGGGAATACACTATAGAAGTATCTCATGCCCGCAACGGCTGGGCAATCTTCCGGTGCCATAATGTCCGTAGTCCATATAGTATTGATGTGTCGCGGCTGCCTCCTCGGTAACGCGCGAGTCATGATGAGCATAGTGGACGCCGCAGCACGGGCGTACTGCCTGCCAACGGAATGGACAGGCACACCGCCTGCAAGATGGCCTAGTCGCCGTCCGTCAGCGAAGTGGACGGGGCACATTAAATGCTGAGGAGGCATGTCGCCTGTTAGTGGAGTAGACAAGGCTCATTAAATGCCGAGGCATGCACATCACCAGCCAGTAGAATGGACAGGCAGCACGCCCTATCCGCAATAAATGTAGAGGCCGCGCGGCCCAGAGGCCTTACGTCAGGCTCCGCCCGCTGGCTTACCTCACGGGCAGCGTGCCACGTGGCAGCATTGGGGCGCCGCCTGAGCGGGGGGCAGAAGCGCACGCGGTATGGTCCGGACACATGTCAGCTCCGGACCCCTTCCTGGTCTTTATCAAGGCCTAGGTATTCTTTGTCCCAGAATCCTGGGACCCCGTCGTGAGTGGCCCGGACCCCACGCAGAGGGGTCCGGACCACATCTGAAGGGTCCGGTCTGCAACCGTGGAGGTCCTGGACCTTACCCGGAGGTCCGGTCTGCATATATAGGGGTCCGGTACTTTCCCATGGGGGTCCGGACCCATTGTTGATACCTTGGAGGATATTGTCTTCTCTGGCCACGTGGCGGCCCTGGAGCCGTCCACGTGGTGGGGTCGGGTGCTGTTCACCACACGACTAGAGATAGCCGTGTGGGCACCACGTCTTCATACTGTAGTATGGGGTACCCCTGTTTCAGGGTACCGACAGTTGGATTCTGGTGAGCGGTTGCCACCGATCGTGGAGCCCCGAGGTGAGCTTTCCCTCCCCTCTTCTCTCTCTCTCTTCCCCTTCCCTCTCCCTGCGTGCAGCCCTTCTCGACGACCCCTGCGCAGACCCCGGTGCGGCTCGCCCCAGCGTGGCAGCCCCCGGCGCGCCCGTCCCCGGCGTGTGCAGCCCCATCCCCATGCGCGCAGCCCTAGCGCACGTATCGTTTAAATTTAGTTTTAAATTTAGTTTAATTCATGTGCTGCTTCATGCACTTCGCACGACGATTCATTTTAAGTTTAGATTAACTATTGTGTTGCGTCGCTCGCTTCATCGCGCGATGATTCGTTTAATTTCAGTTTAGGTAATGTGTTGCATCGCGCGACGTTTCGTTTTAAATTCAGTTTAATTAGTGTATGCCGTCGCGCGACGTTTCGTGTTAATTTCAGATTTAATTCAAGTGTTGCGTCGCGCGCTTCGTTGCACAACGATTGATTTTAATTTCAAATTTAGTTCATGTGTGTTGTCGCGCGCTTCGCCGTGCGATGGTTCATTCTAATTTCAGCTTAATTCGTGCGTGTTGTCGCGCGCTTCGTCGCACGACAATTCGTCTTAATTTCAGTTTAGATCGCGTGTGTTGCGTGTTTCGTCACGTGACAACCTTTTAAATTTACCTAGAGCTGCTTATAATAATTAAGTGTGTAGCGTAATTTTATATTATGCATAGAGCGATTGTTAAATTAGTGTGGTTATGCCTAGACAAGTATTTTAGTCCATAGCTACTTAATGTAATTACCTTGTGACGATAGCCTCGACCGTTGTATTTTCTTTCTCGCATAATCGTAGATGTGAGCCCTGCACCACATGTCTGTTTAATTGTTGTATTTTATTGTGTGGTGTATTGTTTCTTTTTATATTAAAGTTTGTGGAATGTATGTTTGAACTCGTATAGATAACGGTCCGTTGGCGCAGTCCGAAGGAATTGCAGGTGAAGAACCTGAGCAGCAGCTGGTTGGTGAAGGCAAGTGTCCTTTGACATATCTATGTCCTACAAATTTTATAATTCACCTCCCCGCATTTACAAAATTTGTACCAAAGGACTGACTCGCTTGGTTTATCATGTCCTTGTTCACCTATTTGGATTGGATCATTTTGGTTTAGCTCTATGCTAGCGCTTTACTTTAATCAATGAACATGATGAGATTATTTATGATACGATGTTTACCCCTTTTTTGTTATGATGATGGTATTGTGACATTTATGGGGGCTCGAGTGGTTTCTCGAGTGCCTCTCCGTAAGGACTGGTTTGTTGGATGACCACCCGGGAAAACAGTACAACCATGAGGGTGATATGGGACGCCCTTAGCTAAATAATTAGAGGAAATGGGGTGTAGTTTGCTTCGCCATCGTGTCGTCAATGTGGCTCGGTGTATGCGGCTCTCTCTGCCAAGGGTGGTTTGCCCCGTGGGGAGGAGTGCGGTACATTTCGGAAACCTAATGGGCGACTACAGCCTCAAGAAATCTCTGTAAAGACTATGTAGTGAAACCTTGCCTATTCACCTTAGTAGTATTTAAGGGTTTGATCGGCCCGAGGCAAAAAAAGGAATTGCGACTCGTGGGTAAAGTGTACAACCTCTGCTGAGTGTTATGAAATTGATATATCAGTCGTGCTCATGGTTATGAGCGGCCTTGGGAGCTCCATTGATTAGAGACACATTGATTCGAGATACTATGGTTATGAATGATGATGAGGATAATGATGGTTTTTATTATGATTATGATTATGGTTTTTAGTATTCTTTTCGTTTGGAAAGAGTACTTTTAGGTTAATAACTTGGGTTTAATGCTAAAACATGGCTCTCTACTAGTAATAATTATCTGACCAACTAAAAGCAACTGCTTGATCTTAACCCCACATAAAGCTAGTCCACTACAGCTAAACATGACAATTGCTGAGTATGTTGATGTGTACTCACCCTTGCTGTACACACCAAACCCCCCCACATTGTCCACATTGCAACCACTGCTCAGGAGAAGATGAAGTCATGGTGGAGGATTTCCAGGAGTTCCAAGAGTACGATGAGTTCTAGGCGTGGGTTAGCGGCAAACCCCCAGTCGGCTGCCTATGAAGGCCGTGTTTAGCTACGTTTCGATTTTGCACTTTGATATTTTTTAATGACTATGTGGATGTCTCAGACATCATGATGTAATCAACTATTACCCTCTTTCAGGTTATTATTTGAGCACTGTGTGATGATGTACGGTTATGTAACTGATGTGTACGTGAATTACGATTCCTGGCACGTACATGGTTCACATTCAGTTTGACTTCTAAAACCCTGTGTGACATAAGTGGTATCAAAGCTGTGCTGACATTAGGACCACTAACCTAGAGTAGAATGGCCATTCTAAGGAATATAGACCTCTATTCTCACCTTGACCTTCGCGTCACTTCAAAAGTTTGTCATCTCGACCAATTCTATGTTCTATTATATATATTATACCTTGTTGAAAATTTTGTTTTATTTTATTTCCTAATCTTTTTATGGTTTACTTGCTGGTCATACTAGTTCTGTTCTTACTCTTATGCTTACGATGTATTTTGTAGATGGCTCGTCTTAGACACACAACACGGAAGTCAGTTATTCCTTTCTTGCCCTCTTGTCTTGTAGACCGTCCTCTTCGTCGCCTGGTGACTGGTCAGTCCAGCCATTTGGAGAGGCTGCACCACCACCTGCACGAGGAGCAGGAGCGTCGACGATAGGAGCTGGAGCAGCAGGGCACTTCGTCCTTGCCTCAGTAGGAGGTTGTCACACCCGGATTTAACGAACAAAGTCGAGTGCATCTCATATATGCGCCAAAGAAGACAACACATATAATAACAGAGTGTATAGAGATAAATGTCACAATATAATCAGAGTACTTATCACATAACGGAAGTCTTACAGGATAAAATATAAATATAAAACGAACTAAAGTCCATCCTTGGCGCCATAAAGTCAACTGGGAGACACCACCTAGATCAAATCAAACTCCTCAATATGCGGTTCCTCTTGAACCAACTGTTCTTCTCCTATGGGGGGTGTGATACAGCAAGAGTGAGCATGTTCATCGCTCAACAAGTTGTGGGGAATAATGTGTATGAACTCACCAAAGGTGGGAGTTCATGTGAAGTGTAAGGCTGATCAACAATATAAAGATTGAAGCTAAGCATTGCTTTTATAAGTTGGTCAAAATTTTATTAGCAGTTACTAAGTGTAAGTGAACACCAAACCATAGTAATAATAAATAAAAGTAATAATAAAATAATCCCAATGCGATACAAATGATGAATTGAATTTAATTCCATAAATTAATCATGTGAGGGTATGAGCTGCTCATGACCGTGAGCACAGCTAGTATACCAGTTTTACACTGTACAGAGGTTGCACATCTTTACCCATAAGTCATGTTACCCATCTGCCAAGGGGTCATGAATCCCATACACCTCTACAAAGGAAACGAGGCAGGGTAACACTACGAGGCCTTTACAAAGTTCCACTAGCTTCAGAAAACCCGCAACAGTTTCTAGGAAGCTCTAATGCAGGGATCCCTCGCTTGACCGCCATCGCGGCAAAATCAACCCAAGGACCTCCCTACACTAACCACTCCCCTACTGCCCTTACCCCTTTCGGGTAAGGTAGTCATCCACTAGCTTTCCTAATTAGTCAGCCAAGGGCGTCCCATACCAACCTTGTGGTAGCACTGTTTTCCAGGGTGGTCGCTCCATGTTCCAATTAACATAATGATCTTAACATGAACAGTAAATAACAACTGATAATAAAAGTGTGACCATGAATAATGTATCTCCATACCCAAAACCATATAAAGCAATAGCAAGTACTACCCAAAAAGTTCAGTGGTAAACAAGGTATAAAGATAGTCAAACTAGGGTAACCTATTTGGTCCCATCAAAATTAACCTATGCAGATCATTATGATTAATAAGAACATGACTGGGTAAAAAGAAGTGATCAAGGGCACAACTTGCCTTCAATGAGCTCCTGCTCAGCAACTTCTATCTGCTGAACACCGGGATCCCCAGCCACAGGCTCTTCTACTCGCCACAATACAAACAAGCATAGTATAAAGAGGAAATTAACATCACACCAAATAGGTATACAAAATACATATCAATAATCTCCATATTAAAATAAGATCATAGAAACAGGAATCATTAATTTTGGAGTTATGGATTTTAAGTTATGAATTTCCAAAGGCTTTATGTGTTGGGTACAAGATTGAATATGATATAAATTTTAATGTGGCTTTCATGTCAAAACAGTGGCACTAATTGATAAACAATAATATTACAAAATTATACAAACTGGAATGGATCAATTTGGACTTAATATGAATTTCCTAAGGATTATACAAATTCTAGCAATTATTTTTACATTAAAAATCATTTTCTAAATCCATTTCTCTGATTTTCTAACTCCATGGACTGCGCACCAAAAACTGAAAAGCGCAGGTGTCTTGGTGCAAATCTTTCTAAGACATAGAGAGTCCCTCGCGTGGACGGCGTGTTGATTTCTACGTTCTACGTGGTCTCTTTAACAAAATTCCTGACCGAAGGGGTACAGTGTAATCTGAGCAATCAGATCTAAACTCTACGCTATAGATTAGATTTAACCCGCCCAAACATTTCGGCCGCCAGATCTAAAATGAACAGCCCAGATCAGTCTTATCATTAAATGAATCGGTATGCTACTAGAGTCGTCGATCTTCTGATTAACGCCTCGGATTCAAAGCGTTGGAAGGGTATCCTCATGTTCTAACCTGAGCCGTCTACTTGAGATCCCGCGGCCCATGGTTCTTCTTCAACCCTAGGACAGTCGGACCGGCGGCACAGCAAGGTCCGCACGACGGTGCCGACGCCGGCCACGCCCGATTCAGCCCCAGCAGACCCCAAACCCTAATTGGAGCGGCCCAAAAGGACGCGGGGAACCACTCGAACACACTGGTGAGTCATAATCCTATGGTGAAGGTGGAGTGGCAGGCTGTCCACGCACACGGCGGGGCCGCGACACCTATACGATCTCCGGCGAACAATTACTGCTACGCTGGTCAACTAAGCGATAAATTAAGGGGTACCACACGTACTAGGAAGCGAACCGATTTGGCCGAGCAATCACTCACCTTAGTTGACGGCGCGGTAGCCCCTAGCCATGCGCGCAACGGCGATGTAGGAGCTCCGGCGAGAAATCGCGTGTAACCCAGCTCCCCAATCGCGCCAGCCGAGAGATCGCACGCCCCTGAGAGCCTCAACGAAGGCCCCTGACACTACACCCTAGGCACAGTGGACGGTGAATCAAGGTTTTGCCTCCCGCGGTGGTGCTCACTTCTCTCCCTCTGCAATGGCAGCGACGGCTTGGTGTTACGCATCAGGGCCAGAGGGTGCGGGGTCTCGAGTATTTGTAGCCCAAGGACAGGTTGCGGGATGAACCAATCGCACCAGCGACCTTGAACGGCCATCACGAGCGCGCAGGCGGCAGCCCCGGCGAGTAAATCGACCCTGGTGTAACGACCAGGAAAGGAAGAACGACTCAGCTGGTGAGAGACTGGAGAGCAAGCCCAACTTGTCGGTGCCCCAATCCCGGTTGGCGCGCGCGAGGTGTGGATGACGGGTGGGGCCCGCCAGTCGGCGCGCAACGCCCAACACAGCATGCGGTGCGGGGTTACGACGTGGGACACTAGGGTGTGGGCCCCTGTTGGCGACGAGAGTAAGCCTAGGCGCGCGGGCAGGAGAAGGGAGACTAGGCCGCGCGGAGTGCATGCTCCAGTGGGCCAGAAGCGAGGTTCGCGACCCACAATCAGTTTTCCTTTTATCTTCTTCTTTTCTTTTTCCTGTTTTCTTTTCTCTTTATCTTTAATTCCCAAATTTGAATTCAAGTAGTGTTGTGAACTTGTACTCAAATTAAATCTACAAAATAAGCACACTAGTATGGTAGTATTTTATTTATTAATATATTTTGTTTTATCTTATATAGTGTTTTTCCTTCCTTTCTCTTTATTCTCTTTTCTCCATTCAAATCGAATTCAAATTCAAACTCCCATTTTGAACTTCAAATTCCCAAGTGTCAAAGTTAATACTAATGTGATTATAACATCTACTGTTTACAATATTATTATTTATTCTTTTCCTTGTTATTTATTTATGGAAGGAATAAATAATTTCATTAAATCCCCTTTCTTATTTTCTATTTTATTTTCATTTATAGTTTGAGGTCCCAAGTTTAAATTATGACTCTTTATTAAAATGTTTCACCACATATTCATAAGTATAAAATGCCTATAGTGCATCATTTAATGAAATGAATAGTCATTTAGTTGAATGGAAAACCTTTCTATTACTTCTTTTCTAAAATAATTCTTGGTTTTCAAAATTCAGTCCTCAATTTTCAATATTTAAGTATAATTTGAGATATCTAAATTTACTATTTTATCTCTTCGTATATTTATTTTATTATTATTAATTTTTTATACAGATTTTGGGCCTTACAAATCCTACCCCGTTAACAGAAATCTCGTCCTCGAGATTTGTAAGAAAAGGGTGTATAACCATGTTATCTCAGAACATATGCACAAACAAAATCTCGGCATGATGCATAATTTATTAGCAACACATAGGGTCAATTAGACCTTATTATTCTTCCTAAAATAGTATCATACCAACTACTTACTAAAGTAACACTTAGATCTTACCAGTAGTAGTATATATATTTATGTATATTGGTGGAGCTGGTGGTGGTGGTGGGCGTTGTTGTTGTTGTTGTCTTTCCAACCGTGTTTGCCTCATTTCTTATCGTATCTCCAGCCGGTCCTGACGTATTTCATGGCGTTCTTGCCTTATCTGATTTTGCATTTCGGTAACCATGTTTTCCATTTGTTGTATTACCATCATTTGGCAGCAACCACTTGATTGATTCCAACCGGTGGAGGGTCTGAAGGATTCATTATGTTTGCTATTGCCTGATAATCTTCCCTTTCTGGTATTGACCATGAGAGTTAGAAGCATATGGTAGGATAGTTTTGCAATGAAAAGTATTTGGTAAGCAGAATGAATAGGCCAGTAGCTGGTTACGATCTGAAGATTCTTTAGCAGGGCTTAATATTTGTTTTATGTCTAGATTGGGGTAACTAGTCGTATAAGGTGAATATCCAAAGGTAGGATAGCATTTTGTCAAGATGAGATAGTCTACATGATGTAGGTTAAAAGTTTGTTTGATGTTAGGTGGGGATAGATAGATTATACCATTCATCATGACTCTATGGGTTGGGTTAGCTCATGATTGTGTTGATTTAATGTGCTAAGTTAAGTTAACACCTGGCTAGAAGGGTCCAAGTACCACTAATCTGTTTAAGTAGACCACATTGGATTAGATCACACTAGATTGCACAATCCTATTAAAGAATATTATTTAGTTAAGCATATCAAGCTGACTTTATCTTTATGAAATTCTAGTCTGTGTGTGTATATATATATATTTCTAAGTGGAACCTCCAATTAGTATATTTTTATACACTTAAAATTCTTCATGCTATTAGCAGGTATAACATAGAAAACAAGGGTACATCAGATTTTAGCTATTAGGTAAGTGTAGAGAAGTTTTGGAGGTAAAGGGAAGTTAAGTAATTGCGACTTTAAATCTGGGTGGTGAATCTTGATTCATCTGAAGATCTGTTTCTACTCATATTCTTCATGGTCGAGGTTAACCTTCTTCTTGGGTCTGATTTTGTCGGGGACCATAATTAGGGGTACCCTCAAGACTCCTAATTCTCAGCTGGTAACCCCCATCAGCATAAAGCTGCTAAGGCCTGATGGGTGCGATTAAGTCAGGGATCAGTCCATTCGAGCGACTCGATCACGCCTCGCCCGAGCCTAGCCTCGGACAAGGGCAGCCGACCCCGGAGGATTTCCGTCTCGCCCGAGGCCCCCCTCCGACGGCGAACATATTTCCGGCTCGCCCAAGGCCCTGCCTTCGCTAAGAAGCAACCCTAACTAAATCGCCGCACCGACCAACCAAATCGCAGGAGCATTTAACACAAAGGTGGCCTAACACCTTTATCCTGACGCACGCCCCCCGACAGAGCCGAAGTGACCGCCGTCACTTCGCCGCTCCACTGACTGGCCTGACCGAAGGACAGCGCCGCCTGCGCCACTCCGACTGCAGTGCCACTTGACAGAGTGAGACTGACAGGCAGTCAGGCCCTGCCAAAGGCACCATAGGAAGCTCCGCTCCGCCGACCCAGGGCTCGGACTCGGGCTAAGTCCCGGAAGACGACGAACTCCGCTCCGCCCGACCCAGGGCTCGGACTCGGGCTAAGTCCCGGAAGACGGCGAACTCCGCTCCGCCCGACCCAGGGCTCGGACTCGGGCTAAGTCCCGGAAGACGGCGAACTCCGCTCCGCCCGACCCAGGGCTCGGACTCGGGCTAAGTCCCGGAAGACGGCGAACTCCGCTCTGCCCGACCCAGGGCACGGACTCGGGCTAAGTCCCGGAAGACGGCGAACTCCGCTCCGCCTGACCCAGGGCTCGGACTCGGCCTCAGCCCCAAAAGACGACGAACTCCGCTCCGCCCGACCCAGGGCTCGGACTCGGGCTCAGCCCCAGAAGACGACGAACTCCGCTTCACCCGACCCCAGGGCTCGGACTCCGCCCTGGCCTCTGCAGACGACCTCCGCCTCGCCCGACCCAGGGGCTCGGACTCGGCCTCGGCCATGGAAGACAGACTCGACCTCGGCTTCGGAGGAGCCTCCACATCGCCCAACCTAGGGCGCAGGCCAGCCACGTCAACAGGAAGCGCCATCATCACCCTACCCCAAGCTGACTCGGGCCGCAGGGAACAAGACCGGTGTCCCATCTGGCTAGCTCCGCCAGATAGGCAATGATGGCGCCCCGCATGCTCTGTGACGACGGCGGCTCTCAGCCCCCTTATGGAAGCAAGAGGACGTCAGCAAGGACCCAACCGCTCCGACAGCTGTCCCTCCGCCAGGCTCCATCGCTCCTCCGACGGCCACGACATCACACCAGCTGGGTGCCAAAATCTCTCCGGCTGCCACATCGGCATGTACTTAGGGCGCTAGCTCTCCCCCGCTATACACGTAGCACTCTGCTACACCCCCCATTGTACACCTGGATCCTCTCCTTACACCTATAAAAGGAAGGACCAGGGCCCTCTTAGAGAGGGTTGGCCGCGCGGGGACGAGGACGAGACATGCGCTCTCTTGGGGCCGCTTGCTTCCCTCTCCCGCGTGGACGCTTGTAACCCCCTACTGCAAGCGCACCCGACCTGGGCGCGGGACGAACACGAAGGCCGCGGGATTCCCACCTCTCTCACGCCGGTCTCCGGCCGCCTCGCTTCTCCCCCCTTCGCGCTCGCCCTCGCGCTCGACCCATCTGGGCTGGGGCACGCGGCGACACTCACTCGTCGGCCCAAGGGACCCCCCGGTCTCGGAACGCCGACAGTTGGCGCGCCAGGTAGGGGCCTGCTGCGTGTTGACGAACAGCTTCCCGTCAAGCTCCAGATGGGCAGTCTCCAGCAACCTCTCCAACCCGGGACGGTGCTCCGTTTCGGGAGTCTTGAGTTCATGTCCTTCGACGGCAGCTACGACATGATACTCCTTCCACCGCCGTGCGGCGACGACAATGGCGGCCGACAGCCCGCCCGCCGGCGGCGGAATCGGCGACGTCTTCCCCGCGTGGCGGAAGAGCAATCTTCGAGCTCGTCCCGCCTTCTTCCCCGTCGGCGGAGGGGAAGGCAGGGCAACCAAGGCCAAGCAGGAGGCAGCGCCTCGTCGGCTGTCGAGCGAGTCGACGGCGCCGGCACCCCAACGAGGGGCGCACCGGGTGTCGACTTCGCGCCTGAGATGAAGACGAGCGCCGTCTCCCCGCGACACGCCAAACCCGAGCAAGTGGACGACGCCAGCGCGCTTGCGAAAAGCTTGTAGGACGTCGCCCTCGTACCTGAGACGACGGTGCAGTCAGTCCCCGATGTGACTTCATCGCCGCTCGTCGACCAAAAGGTACCGACCGATTTCCATCCTACGTCATTTGGATTCAGCCTCAACCCGCCTAGCAATCTCGCTTTGGCGGACGCTCTCGTAGAGGCGAGTCCAAACCCTCTGGGGTTTCGCATGCGGTCTCCTTGGGACCGGCTGACGGACGTCTCGACCTACGGGCCCTCTGGGTCCGAGGAAGACGACGACCCCAGCATTTGTTGGGATTTCTCTGGACTTGGCAACCCCAGTGCCATGCGGGACTTCATGACCGCATGTGACTACTGCCTCTCCGACTGTTCCGACGGTAGCCGCAGCCTCGACGACGAGGATTGCAGCCCAAGCCGCGAATGTTTCCACGTCGATCTAGGGGGTCCCTCCGAAGGCAATCATCTCGGCATGCCGGAGGATGGTGATCTCCCTAGGCCGGTGCCCCGCGTTGACATCCCACGGGAGCTAGCTGTGGTCCCCGTTCAGGCGGGGGGCCATGACCCACAGCTCGAGCAAATCCGCGGGGTGCAGGCCAGGCTCGACGAGGGAGCAGGAGCGCTTGAGCCGATCCACCGGGACGTCGGGCAGGCATGGGCGGGCCAACCCCCGGCCGGAGAAATACGTCATCTGCCCCAGGGTTTCCAGCACCGCGTCGCCGACGACGCCAGGGTCAGGCCGCCACCCGCATCTAGTGGCATCGGCCAGAACCTGGCTGCAGCAGCGATGGTTCTCCGCGCGATGCCGGAGCCATCAACCACCGAGGGTCGGCGAATCCAGGGGGAGCTCAAGAATCTCCTGGAAGGCGCCGCGGTCCGACGGGCCGAGAGCTCTACCTCCCGAAGGCAGGGATACCCCTCGGAACCTCATGCCGCGACTTCCCGATTCATGCGGGAAGCCTCGGTCTACACCGGGCGCACGCGCAACACCGCGCCTGCGGCCCCGGGCCGCCTCGGCAACGAGCACCATCATCACGACCGTCGGGCCCACCTCGACGAGAGGGTGCGCCGAGGCTATCACCCCAGGCGTGGGGGACGCTATGACAGCGGGGAGGATCGGAGTCCCTCGCCCGAACCGCCCGGTCCACAGGCCTTCAGCCGGGCCATCCGACGGGCACCATTCCCGACCCGGTTCCGACCCCCGACTACTATCACAAAGTACTCGGGGGAGACGAGACCGGAACTATGGCTCGCGGACTACCGTCTGGCCTGCCAACTGGGTGGAACGGACGACGACAACCTCATCATCCGCAACCTCCCCCTGTTCATCTCCGACACCGCTCGCTCCTGGTTGGAGCACCTGCCTCCGGGGCCGATCTCCAACTGGGACGACCTAGTCCAAGCCTTCGCCGGCAACTTCCAGGGCACATACGTGCGCCCCGGGAATTCCTGGGATCTTCGAAGCTGCCGGCAGCAGCCGGGAGAATCTCTCCGGGACTACATCCGACGATTTTCGAAGCAGCGCACCGAGCTGCCCAACATCACCGACTCGGATGTCATCGGTGCGTTCCTCACCGGCACCACCTGCCGCGACCTGGTCAGCAAGTTGGGTCGCAAGAGCCCCACCAGGGCGAGCGAGCTGATGGACATCGCCACCAAGTTCGCCTCTGGCCAGGAGGCGGTCGAGGCTATCTTCCGAAGGGACAAGCAGCCCCAGGGCCGCCCATCGGAAGATGCTCCCGAGGCGTCAACTCAGCGCGGCGCCAAGAAGAAAGGCAAGAAGAAGTCGCAAGCGAAACGCGACGCCGCCGACGCGGACCTTGTCGCCGCCACCGAGTACAAGAACTCTCGGAAGCCCCCCGGAGGTGCCAACCTCTTCGACAAGATGCTCAAGGAGCCGTGCCCCTATCATCAGGGGCCCGTCAAGCACACCCTTGAGGAGTGCGTCATGCTTCGGCGCCACTTCCACAAGGCCGGGCCACCCGCGGAGGGTGGCAGGGCCCGCGACGACGACAAGAAGGAAGATCACCAATCAGGAGAGTTCCCCGAGGTCCACGACTGCTTCATGATCTACGGTGGGCAAGCGGCGAATGCATCGGCTCGGCACCGCAAACAAGAGCGCTGGGAGGTCTGCTCGGTGAAGGTGGCGGCGCCAGTCTGCCTAGACTGGTCCGACAAACCCATCACCTTCGACCAAGCCGATCACCCCGACCACGTGCCGAGCCCGGGGAAATACCCGCTCGTCGTCGACCCCATCATCGGCGACGTCAGGCTCACCAAGGTCCTTATGGACGGAGGCAGCAGCCTCAACATCATCTACGCCGAGACCCTCGGGCTCCTGCGCGTCGATCTGTCCTCCGTCCGAGCAGGCGCTGCGCCCTTCCACAGGATCATTCCCGGGAAGCGCGTCCAGCCCCTCGGACGACTCGACCTTCCCGTCTGCTTCGGAACGCCCTCCAACTTCCGAAGGGAGACTCTGACGTTCGAGGTGGTCGGGTTCCGAGGAACCTACCACGCGGTACTGGGAAGGCCATGCTACGTGAAGTTCATGGCCGTCCCCAACTACACCTACCTGAAGCTCAAGATGCCGGGCCCCAACGGGGTCATCACCGTCGGCCCCACGTACAAGCACGCGTTCGAATGCGACGTGGAGTGCGTGGAGTACGCCGAGGCCCTCACCGAGTCCGAGGCCCTCATCGCCGACCTGGAAAGCCTCTCCAAAGAGGTGCCAGACGTGAAGCGTCATGCCGGCAACTTCGAGTCAGTGGAGACGGTCAAGGTCGTCCCCCTCGACCCCAGCGGCGACGCCTCCAAGCAGATCCAGATCGGCTCCGGGCTCGACCCCAAATAGGAATCAGTGCTCGTCGACTTTCTCCGCGCGAACGCCGACGTCTTCGCGTGGAGTCCCTCGGACATGCCCGACATACCGAGGGATGTCGCCGAGCACTCGCTGGATATTCGGGCCGGAGCCCAACCCGTCAAATAGTCTCTGCGCCGATTCAACGAGGAGAAGCGCAGAGCGATAGGCGAGGAGATCCACAAGCTGACGGCGGCGAAGTCCATAAAAGAGGCAAAAGGCGTCAAGCTCAACCCCGAAAGGTGGGTCCTCGGGGTGCCCCAGGGCATGGTCTTGGGGTTCATCATCTCCAAGCGGGGCATCGAAGCCAACCCGGAGAAGATCACGACCATCGCACAGCACCCCGAGCCCTTGCTGCGGGCACCCGGGGGCTACACGCACCCCCGGGAAAGGCCGCTTGTCATCGCCAAAGTTCTGGAGCCCGGAACGTACAAGCTGGCCGGCGGTCAAGGCGAGGTCTATGGCAACGCTTGGAACATCCGACGGCTACGTCGCTTCTACCCTTAAGATGTTTTCAAGCTGTTCGTACACCTCGCTCCCACAAAAGTCTCAGTCGTCAAGGAAGGGTCAGCCTCGCCTCGGCAGAGCCCGACCCTCCCTTGGGGGCTAAAAAGGGGGGAACCCCTCTGCGTCAAGATTAGGCGTACCTCTCCGCGTCCAAAATTTTCGGTCAAAAAGGCTTTTGCGTTCTCCCGGCTATGTCAGAGACAGGGCCCCAAGGAGCGAACGTGGGTGCATGTAAGTGGCAAGGCCGACTGAGCCGAGGAATTCCTATGCCTCCGGGTTAGGGACACCTTCACTCATCACCCGCCACGAAAAATGACCCCTACTTGGGAAGCCACCCTGTTATTGACAGGCAAAGCCGGACACGCAAAATAAAAGGAAGAGGAGTACGACTTCATGCAATGGAAACAAAGTGTTCAGGCCTCAGTGGCCGCAGAAAGACACACGTGCATCCAACAGAAACTGTTCCAACGGAGTTAGGCGTCGCCTCGGGAAGGAGCCGCGCCTTCAGCTCCGTCCCCGCCTTGGGTAAAGTCCATCTCGGCTTCCGACGACGGCGCAGGAGGGAGGATCTCCGCCTCGAAGGTGGTCGCCAGCACTGCGCTCGGACCCGCGGCGACCGCGTCGAGCCGCTGGACTTCTGCCAGGGCAGCTTCGTCTTCATCAGGAAGACAATACCCCTCACTAACTCGCTCCAGGTCCACAACATAGTGGGAAGCGAGCACGGCGAAGGCCCGCCTGACGCCGTGGTGTAGCGCCTCGCGGAGTCTGCCGCGCACGTGATCACCCAAGGCTTGAAGGCGACTTTGAGGGGAGCTTCCTGAGGGGACGTCGCCGAAGTCAAGGATCCGATAAACGTCCGAGACGGCTTCGGACATGGCCGCGTGGTCGGCCTCCCTCTGCTCGGCCGCCCCGGCAAGCGCCTCGGCAAGCGCCTTGGCGGACTCATCAAGGGCGGACTCGAGCTCTGCGAACAGCCAGAAGAAAGATCTCAAACACAAGCAAAGGGAACAAACGGGAACGAGAACCAAGGATGGCCAAGGCGTACCTCCGGCTCGGGCACGCTGCTCCGAGGCCGCGACCTGGGCTACGGCTAAGTCGGCTGCAAGGGTTTCAGCCCGGCTTTCGGCCTCGGCAGCCCGGCCCCGAGATAGGTCCCGCTCCTCGACGACCCGGTCGAACTCCGACCGCTGCCGTTGCGCTTCTGCGCGCGCCGCGGCCGCCTCCGCGCGCGCCGCTGCCGCCTCCGCGCGCGCCGCTGCCGCCTCGGCCCTCAGGTCAGTACAGAGCAACTGGAGGTCCGCTACCTCGGCACCCTGCCGAGAAAGGCGCGCAGTAGCCCCGGCGAGCGAGGTCCTCAGGGATCGCAGCGAGCCCCAGACGTCGACCTCGCGGCGGATGAACGACGACTTGGCGGCGCTCCGATCCGTCAGATCCTGAGGGAAGGAAGTGGGGCGTCACGAAGAACGCCTCGGTCACGGAAGAGAGAAGGTATGCCTGAAACCGTTACCTGGAGGATTTTGGGGACGTCCCTGCAGAAAACCTCCAGCGACGACCGGAGCGACCCCACCGTTGCTTCAGCACACTCGCGGAGCTCATCCCAGGACTGGTCCTCCCGTTCATCGTCGAGAACGAAGACGGGGTCCGAGGCCTCGCGGGTCCGGAACCGGAGCAACTGGCGCCGGCCCTCGGAGCTCTGCCGCTCAGCGACGAGGCTGCCGCCCGGTGGGACGGATCGCACCTCCACGCCCTCCTCTTCCGAGGCACCAAGCGCCGACGCATCCGCCGTCTCGACGTCGGCAGCAACCGGTCGCTCTCCGGCTGGGACGGCGGCGACTTCGGTAGCGGCAGGCGCCGGCATGGCCGGCACGTCCGGTGGGCTCGGGACCACGTCAGCGTCAGTCGCCTCCCCTATCACAATGGCCGCCTCGGCAGAAGAGCCAGCCTCGGGAACCTGCTCCACGGCGACCAATGCCGCCCGAGCCCCCTGAGGTGGAACGCCTTGCGAGAGGGTCGGCTGAACGGCAAGGCCCGGAGCGGCGCTGGCCGCACAGGCCGACGTCGTCTTAAGTGCCTTCCAGGGTGCCAGGTCGGTCAGGCCATGGCTTCGCTTGTTGAGGAGAAAAGAAAAATCACGGCCGGGACATATGAATGGAAAGCCAGGACGAAGACATTCCGAGATACTTAGCCGCTCCGGGCCATGATCCATCGTGCCTGGGGGGAAGTCTCTTGGATCCCGGCCCCCGGAACCGCCGCCGAGGTCCGCTTCGCCGACAACTTCGGCACCACCCTCGCTTTGGACGCCCGGGGGGCAGATTGCCCTGGCACTGTCACGGTGACCTGAGGGTCGCCTCCCTGCGCTGCCGGCGCGAGCGGCGGCTCCCAGGGAGCAGGCGCCCTGGCCTGGCCCCCCGGGGTCACCTCAGCTCCTCCAGCCGAGGGGTCAGGTGCCCTCTCGGGTTGCCCCCGCCCCTCGGGCCGGGACCCCGATGTCCCGACTCTAGGGACTTACGGCGTCAGCCCGCTCGGGGGCTGGCTTGACGGCTCCTGGCCAAACCCCAAGCCGGGGCTGAGGCCAAGGCGGGCGACCATGTCGTCCTCCTCGTCATCATCTTCATCATCGTCGTCGTCGTCGGGCGTTTCCGGCGACGGCTCCCTCGGGAGCCCCTCCCTCTCCTGCCGGCGACGGAGCTTTTCCAAGGCGTCTCGAGCCCACCTCCGCTCGCGGGCCCGGGCCTTCTCCGCGTCCTTCTTCTTCTTCTTCTCCTCCGCGGCGACCCGCCGCGCTGCTCGGTCCACCGCGTCCTGCGGGACCCGTGGCAGGGAAGGCTTGTGCCACCCCACCTCCTGAAGAAGGGGGAAAAACCCCGATCGTAAGAACCAGGAGCAACCTGATGTATGAAGAAGGAAGAAGCGGACACTCACCAGAGTTACGCTCCCTCGGTCGGGGCGCATCAAAAGCTGGGAGAAGGCGTGGGGGTCCGGCTTCCCCAACGCAATGGACACCCGCCATTGGAGGGCATCGAAGGGAAGAGGATCAGGGGACATCCGCGAGCCCTCCCAGCTAGCCTCTGGGGTCATCTCCCAAAGCGACAGCCGTCGCTCCGCCAAGGGAAGCACCCTCCGACGGTGGATGGCGGCTATCACTCCCGCGGCGGTGAGTCCCCCCTTCAACAACGCCTCCAAGGCCTGGAGAAGGGGCTCGAGGTTCTTCTGTCTTCCGTGCGGGGTCCCGTGGCGCCAAGCGTCGGTGGCAGCGGTGACTACTCACTGGGAGAACGGTGGGAGCAACTCGCCGTCGTTTCGGAGGTAGAACCACCGGCGCTGCCACCCCTTGTTCGAGGACGCGAGGATGGCAGGAATATACAGCGACGCCCGCGACTGCCTCAATAGGAGGGTGTAGCCGCCGGCCCGCACCGCTGCGCGGACTTTCCTCTCCCCCGTCGGCGAGGCAAAAAGCTCCGCGAAAAAGAGATGGGTCCACAAATCCCAATGGGGGGCGATCCCCAAGTACCCCTCGCACACCGCTACGAAGATGGCGGCCTGCGAGATGGAGTTAGGGGTGAGGTTGTGCAACTCCACCCCATAGTGGTACAGGATCGCCCGCATGAAGCGGCCCACCGGCACACCGAATCCCCGCTCGTGGAATGAGACGAAGCTCACGATGTACCCCGGCGGTGGGGACGGAGCGGCTCCGCCCACGGGAGGAATCCATTCCGGTCGCTGCTCATCGGTGAGAGGACGAAGCAAACCCTCGCCGACCAGATCCTCCAGATCACTCGCCGTCACTGTGGAAAAGGGCCATGGATCGCGCGGCGAGATGATGGTCACCCGGTCAGCCATCACCGAGCGGAAGGGATGGCGGCGCAAGGGGCAGGAAGGGCAGTTTCCTCTTCTCTGGCTAAGTCTCTCGGGTTGCGAAAACCTAAGAGGGAGGCAGGAAGCGGAGCAAAGAACCGTCACCAGACCCTCTCCCGGGTATATAAAGACCAAGGCAAGACCGGTTCCAACGTTCCGCCCGGACCGGACGCGGGATTCAAAAACGCGAAGCGAAACAGCCGCCCCGCCAACCACTCGCCCCATCGCATTAACTCCGCGGCGGGACAGGCGGCGCTTCTGGCAGGAAAAGCAGGCGACGCTTCGCCTTCGCCGAAATAACCGCGCCAAAAAAGGTACGCCGCGTCGTTCGATTTCGTATCCTTTTCCTTTTTTCCTCTTTCTCTCTCTCTTGCAACAGGGACCGGGAAAGGGGGATACCCCGAAAAGGATCCTTCGCCGTGAAGGAACCAGGCTCTGAGCCTCCCTACTGATCAGAGGTTCGAAGGCTGGCCCCCCGAAGGGTTCGACAGCCGCCTCAGATCACGTGGGCCCTACACCCACTACTGGTCAGAGGTTCGAAGGCCGGCCCCCCGAAGGGTTCCACGGCCGCCTCAGGCTACTCGGGCTCCGCGCCCATTACTGATCAGGGGTTCGAAGGCTGGCCCCCGAAGGGTTCACAGCCGCCTCAGACACCGAGCGAGGGATGACCATGGGTACGTTCGATACATAATCAAGGCTCGGGCTGCGCTCCCGAGGTACCCTAGGACATTTCCGAGACCAGCGGGAGCGATCTTGTAACGGAATCCCATCAGAGGGAGGCATCGAGCCCTCGGACCCCGTCGCCAGGGGACCGGGTCTAGTAGATCACCCGCAGGTACTTTTGGGCGTGCCTCCGGGCCCCTAGCCGACCCCTAATGAACGGGGCACGGACGTCCACTCGGATTACCCGCTTGCAGCTCACCGGACACACCATGTTCGGCGCCCATCGAGGGCAACATGGCGCTTTCCCCCCCTCCTCCTTGCGGAAAGGCGACGCAGGGGCATATGTAAAAAAGCCGAGTCTGTCCCTGATCGCCCTCTCGCCCTGTGCAGAGGCTCGGGGGCTGCTCTCGCAAACCCGGCTCCGGCCGAACCGTTGACAGCGTCAACATACCAGCCCGAGAACTTGGGACCCGACCGTACACCCGGGCTACGGCCAACTCGCATGAGGGAACAACCAGACCAGCTGAAGCATTACGCGAGGCATTAAGACCTCGAAGGAGTGAAACCACTCCTTCGAGGCCTCGGGTGCTACACCCGGCGGGTGCGCTCGCGCGCACCCATCGGAACAAAATGCAACCGAGAAAGGCTGGTCCCCTTGCAAAAAAGTGCGACGAAAGCCTCCAAGCGAGTGCTAACACTCCCTTCGAGGCTCGGGGGCTACTGTCGGGGACCATAATTAGGGGTACCCTCAAGACTCCTAATTCTCAGCTGGTAACCCCCATCAGCATAAAGCTGCTAAGGCCTGATGGGTGCGATTAAGTCAGGGATCAGTCCATTCAAGCGACTCGATCACGCCTCGCCCGAGCCTAGCCTCGGACAAGGGCAGCCGACCCCGGAGGATTTCTGTCTCGCCCGAGGCCCCCCTCCGACGGTGAAAATATTTCCGGCTCGCCCAAGGCCCTGCCTTCGCTAAGAAGCAACCCTGACTAAATCGCTGCACCGACCAACCAAATCGCAGGAGCATTTAACACAAAGGTGGCCTGACACCTTTATCCTGACGCACACCCCCCGGCAGAGCTGAAGTGACCGCCGTCACTTCGCCGCTCCACTGACCGGCCTGACAGAAGGACAGCGCCGCCTGCGCCACTCCGACTGCAGTGCCACTTGACAGAGTGAGACTGACAGGCAGTCAGGCCCTGCCAAAGGCACCATAGGAAGCTCCGCTCCGCCCGACCCAGGGCTCGGACTCGGGCTAAGTCCCGGAAGACGGCGAACTCCGCTCCGCCCGACCCAGGGCTCGGACTCGGGCTAAGTCCCGGAAGACGGCGAACTCCGCTCCGCCCGACCCAGGGCTCGGACTCGGGCTAAGTCCCGGAAGACGGCGAACTCCGCTCCGCCCGACCCAGGGCTCGGACTCGGGCTCAGCCCCAAAAGACGACGAACTCCACTCCGCCCGACCCAGGGCTCGGACTTGGGCTCAGCCCCAGAAGACGACGAACTCCGCTTCACCCGACCCCAGGGCTCGGACTCCGCCCTGGCCTCTGCAGACGACCTCTGCCTCACCCGACCCAGGGGCTCGGACTCAGCCTCGGCCATGGAAGACAGACTCGACCTCGGCTTCGGAGGAGCCTCCACATCGCCCAACCTAGGGCGCAGGCCAACCACGTCAACAGGAAGCGCCATCATCACCCTACCCCAAGCTGACTCAGGCCGCAGGGAACAAGAGCGGTGTCCCATCTGGCTAGCTCCGCCAGATAGGCAATGATGGCGCCCCGCATGCTCTGTGACGACGGTGGCTCTCAGCCCCCTTACGGAAGCAAGAGGACGTCAGCAAGGACCCAACCGCTCCGACAGCTGTCCCTCCGCCAGGCTCCATCGCTCCTCCGACGGCCACGACATCACACCAGCTGGGTGCCAAAATCTCTCCGGCTGCCACATCGACATGTACTTAGGGCGCTAGCTCTCCCCCGCTAGACACGTAGCACTCTGCTACACCCCCCATTGTACACCTGGATCCTCTCCTTACGCCTATAAAAGGAAGGACCCGGGCCCTCTTAGAGAGGGTTGGCCGCGCGGGGACGAGGACGAGACAGGCGCTCTCTTGGGGCCGCTCGCTTCCCTCTCCCGCGTGGACGCTTGTAACCCCCTACTGCAAGCGCACCCGACCTGGGCGCGGGACGAACACGAAGGCCGCGGGATTCCCACCTCTCTCACGCCGGTCTCCGGCCGCCTCGCTTCTCCCCCTTCGCACTCGCCCTCGCGCTCGACCCATCTGGGCTGGGGCACGCGGCGACACTCACTTGTCGGCCCAAGGGACCCCCCGGTCTCAGAACGCCGACAGATTTAGTGACCGTCGGTTGTGGTGCTATATGCCATTATCCAAGTTGGGATAACGATAGTGGGTACATGGGGTAGGTAGATTGAACAAAATTTTACATTGCTTTTGGGATAAATGGGTTTGGGCAACCTATAACATAGGCTAGGTCGTCGTTCCACGGACAAGTTGGTCTAAGACACCAGTTTAGGTTAAAACAAATTCATAAGAGTAAGATCCAATCTTATTTTACCAGTATTATCTAACATGTTTGTCCATTAGATTAGATCTGACCAGATTAGATGGGATCAGAATTAAATTGGTGTAATAAGATTAGACTAGATAAGATCTACTTAATTTATTTTCGAATAGATCATGTTTGTTACATTGTTATGAGATAAGCAAAGTGGTGGGGATAAGTATGCTTA
Organism: Zea mays; assembly: GCF_902167145.1. NCBI lineage: Eukaryota > Viridiplantae > Streptophyta > Magnoliopsida > Poales > Poaceae > Zea > Zea mays. Next base: position 46,746,227 of record NC_050105.1, on the reverse strand, counting down.
TTAGGACAAGATGAGTCTCTAAGAATAAGATAGAATCTTTTGAGATAAGATAGATCTATTAAGATAAGAGAGAATCTTGTAAGATAAGATGGATATATTAAACTAGGTATATATATTTTTTAATAGGGAATATTCTGTGTTGTCTATTTTATAAATATTTTCCCTTATGTCTAGGTGCATATGCAGATGCAATTGTGGACATTACTCCACAATCCATCACACTCAATCAAAGATCCAAATCAGACAAGTATTGTAAGAACAAACACTCAAGCGTATAGATACCTATAAAAATAGTTTTATTTTTGTTCCTAAGAGTAGGTCTCCTATTCCTAAAGATCACTTTAGGCACAGGATTTCAAAGTGTGAAATCCACATGTGTCTTCAGAAGAAAAAGGTAAGAATAATCAGAGTAAAGCGAAAATAGATGAGAAAAGATTAAGAAAAGTTTAGAAAAGAATTAGAGTAGCAAAGGTAAGTAAGTATTGGTTGTCCAGTTCTATCTAGGTTTCGTCCTTCATTCAACATTCCTCTGATACCACTTCTGTCACACCCAGATTTAAGGGACAAAGCCGGGTGCATCTCATATATGCGTCAAAGAAGACAACACATATAATAACAGAGTGTATAGAGATAAATGTCACAATATAATCAGAGTAGTTATTATATAGCGGAAGTCTTACATGATAAAAGATAAATATAAAACAAACTAAAGTCCATCCTTGGCGCCATAAAGTCAACTGGGAGACGCCACCTAGATCAAATCAAACTCCTCAATGTGTGGCTCCTCTTGAACCACCTGTTCTTCTCCTGTGGGGGGTGTGATACAACAAGAGTGAGCTCACACATGTTCATCGCTCAACAAGTTGTGGGGAATAATGTGTATGAACTCACCAAAGGTGGGAGTTCATGTGAAGTGTAAGACTGATCAACAAAATAAAGGTTGAAGCTGAGCATTGCCTTTATAAGTTGGTCAAAATTTTATTAGCAGTTACTATGTGTAAGTGAACACCAAACCATAGTAATAACAAATAAAAGTAATAATAAAATAATCACAATGCGATGCAAATGATGAATTGAATTTAATTCCATAAATTAATCATGTGAGGGTCCGAGTTGCTCATGACCGTGAGCACGACTAGTATACCAGTTTTACACTCTGCAGAGATTGCACATCTTTACCCACAAGTCAAGTTACCCATCTGCCAAGGGGTCATGAATCCCATACACCTCTACAAAGGAAGCGAGGCAGGGTAACACTACGAGGCCTTTACAAAGTTCCACTAGCTTCAGAAAACCCGCAAAAGTTTCTAGGAAGCTCCAATGTAGGGATCCCTCGCCTGATCGCCATCTCAGCAAAATGAACCCAAGGACCTCCCTACACTGACCACTCCCCTACTACCCTTGCCCCTTTCGGGTAAGATAGTCATCCACTAGCTTTCCTAATTAGTCAGCCAAGGGCGTCCCATACCACCCTTGTGGTAGCATTGTTTCTCAGGTGGTCGCTCCATGTTCTAATTAACATAATGATCTTAACATGAATAGTAAATAACAACTTATAATAAAAGTGTGATCATGAATAATGTATCTCCAAAACCACATAAATCAATAGCAAGTACTACCCAAAAAGTTCAATGGTAAACAAGGTATAAAGATAGTCAAACTGGGGTAACCTATTGGGTCCCATCAAAATTAATCTATGTAGATCTTTATGATTAATAAGAACACTACATGAATCGTTAATTTTAGAGTGATCAAGGGCACAACTTGCCTTCAATGAGCTCCTGCTCAACAACTTCTATCTGCTGAACACAGGGATCCCCAACCACAGGCTCTTCTACTCGCCATAATACAAACAAGCATAGTATAAAGAGGAAATTAATATCACACCAAATAGGTATACAACATAGATATCAATAATCTACATATTAAAATAAGATCATAGAAACATGAATCATTAATTTTGGAGTTATGGATTTTAAGTTATGAATTTCCAAAGGCTTTATGTGTTGGGTACAAGATTGAATAGGATATAAATTTTAATGTGGCTTTCATGTCAAAAGATTGGCACTAATTGATAAACAATAATATTACAAAATTATAGAAACTAGAATGGATCAATTTGGACTTAATATGAATTTTCTAGGGATTATACAAATTCTAGCAATTATTTTTACATTAAAAATCATTTTCTAAATCCATTTCTTTGATTTTCTAACACCATGGACTGCGCACCAAAAACTGAAAAGCACAGGGGTCTTGGTGCAAATCTTTCTAAGACTCGGAGAGTCCTTGGTGTGGACGACGGGTTGATTTCTATGTTCTACGGGGTCTCTTTTAACAAAATTCCTGGCCAAATGGGTCCGGTGTAATCTAAGCCGTCAGATCTAAACTCTATGCTACAGATTAGATTTAACTCGCCCAACCATTTTGGTCACTAGATCTAAAATGAATAGCCTAGATCAGTCTTATCATTAAATGAATCCGTATGCTACTAGAGTTGATCTTCTGATTAATGCCTCGGATTCAAAGCGTCAGAAGGGTATCCTCATGTTCTAATCTGATCCGCCTACTTGAGATCCTGCAGCCCACGATTCTTCTTCAAACTCAAGACAGTCGAACCGGCGGCGCAGCTAGGTCCGCATGGTGGTGCCGACGCCGGCCACGCCCGATTCAGCCCGAGCAGCCCCCAAACCCTAATTGGAGCGGCTTGAAAGGACGCGAGAACCACTCAAACACAATGGTGACTCATAATCCTACGGTGAAGGTGGAGTGGCAGGCTGTCCACGCACACAGCGGGGCTGCGGCACTTATACGATCTCCGGCGTACAATTACTACTACGCTGGTCATCTAAGTGATAAATTAAGGGGTACCACACGTACTAGGAAGCGAACCGATTTGGCCGAGCGATCACTCACTTAGTTTATGGCGCGGTAGCCCCTAGCCACGCGTGCAGCGGCGATGTAGGAGCACCGGTGAGAAATTGCGTGTAACCTAGCTCCCCAATCGCGCCAGCCAAGTGATCACACGCCCCAGCGAGCCTCCATGAAGGCCCCTGACACTACACCCTGGGCATGGCAGACGGCGAATCAAGGTTTTCCCTCCCGCGGCGGTGCTCACTTCTCTGCCTCTGCAATGGCGGCGGTGGCTTGGCGTTACGCATCAGGGCCAGAGGGTGCGGGGTCTCGAGTATTTGTAGCCCAAGGATGGGTTGCGGGATGAACCAACCGCACCAGCGACCTTGAACGGCCACCACGATCGCGCAGGCGGCAACCCCAGCGAGTAAATTGGCCCTGGTGTAACGACCAGGAAAGGAAGAATGACTGAGCTGGTGAGAGACTGGAGAACGGGCCCAACTTGTCGGCGCCCCACTCCCGGTTGGCGCTCGCGAGGTCTAGATGATGAGTGGGGCCCGCCAGTCGGCGCACAAAGCCCAGCACAGCACGCGGCGCGGGGTTACGACGTGGGACGCTGGGGTGTGGGCCCCTATTGGCGGCGAGAGTAAGCCTAGGCGCGCGGGCAGGCGAAGGGAGTCTGGACCGCGCGGAGTGCATGCTCGAGTGGGCCAGAAGCGAGGTTCGCGACCCACGATCAGTTTTCCTTTTACCTTTTTCTTTCTTTCTCCTGTTTTCTTTTCTCTTTATCTTTAATTCCCAAATTTGAATTCAAGTAGTGTTGTGAACTTGTACTCAAATTAAATGTACAAAATAAGCATACTAGTATGGTAGTATTTTATTTATCCATATATTTTGTTTTATCTTATATAGTGTTTTTCCTTCCTTTCTCTTTATTCTCTTTTCTCCATTCAAATCAAATTCAAATTCAAACTCCCATTTTGAACTTCAATTTCCCAAGTGTCAAAGTTAATACTAATGTGATTATAAAATCTACTATTTGCAATATTATTATTTATTCTTTTCCTTGTTATTTATTTATGGAAGGAATAAATAGTTTCATTAAATCCCCTTTCTTATTTTCTATTTTATTTTCATTTATACTTTGAGGTCCCAAGTTTAAATTATGACTCTTTATTAAAATGTTTCACCACATATTCATAAGTATAAAATGCCTATAGTGCATCATTTAATGAAATGAATAGTTATTTAGTTGAATTGAAAACCTTTCTATTACTTCTTTTCTAAAATAATTCTTGGTTTTCAAAATTCAGTCCTCAATTTTCAATACTTAAGTATAATTTGAGATATCTGAATTTACTATTTTATGTCTTCATATATTTATTTTATTGTTATTATTTTTTTATATAGATTTTGGGCGCCACAGATTTTGAGTCTACGAGGCGCTGCTCTCCTGTGGCCCCACTGGAGGTGCCCCTGCACCACCACTGGGCGTCATGGCCACTGGAGTAGCTATTGGAGAAGACCCCGATACCGGAGATGGTGACGACAGCAACTCGAGCCACAGCATCGACCTCTCGGAGGAGCAGGAGCCGGAGGGATGGTTTGCTCGACCCATCACTCATGACGCCACTCGCGGGTGTCACTTCCTCGAGGCGCTCGACACCTTGCTGTGTCGGGCACTTGACCGGCACACCTGGTCCATTGAGTATCGCTGTGTGGTCTTCCAGCACAGTCGCGGGGCATACCCAGACCGCTGGGAGGCGACTTGCTTGGTGCGCCATCCGGAGGATAGTCTCCAGGGTGCGGAGGTCTGCTCGGAGCATTATTCTATCTCTGAGCGGGACTCAGTCGAGGTGGCCATGTAGGATACCACACGACATTCGCTTTCGCACTATTGCTCGATGCTCGGTGGGGTGGCCGATGGTCTTGACCTGAGGTATTACCCCCGTCATCCATCTGGCAGCGTAGGAGGCGTGGTTGTCTCACCTGTTGGTGAGGACAATCCTAGGTTGAGCAGCATAGTCAACCTAGCCACTGTGCTAAAAACGAAGCTGGACCACGCTTTAGATGAGTTGTGTAGTGCTCGTGCTGAGATCGCTCAGTTGCGGGCTAAGCGCGCGGAGCGCCGTCACCTAGCGGATGGCTCTCCCACCCCCGTTGGGACTCAACACCCTTACCGCTTGCCTCGGCGTGGGTGCCATGTCTATGGAAACCCCGACTGCAGGACCAAGATAAATTTAGAACCATAGATCGTCAGTGTTGGATCTTGTAATTAACGTTTGAAATATAAGTATTAGTCTTAGTCTTATCCTCAGTTAGTCTGATAGTCAAGATAGTTTGCTTATCCTGTGTTTTTATGCTTCTCATGATGAACTATGATGGATTTGGATCTTTATAATGACTATCGCAAGAGTGTGGGTACCCCCTGCATTTTGGTTTAGCTATTAGTGTTAATGAATTAGTTATTTAGTTGGGAATCCTTTTTATCTCTACTATCCTCTTTATCTGAGGACTATGTCTACCTGTGTTTGAAGTTAGTGAAGATGCTTGTTTGTTCATTGTTGTGAAGAACTATATTCCCTTTTCTTATGCTGCAAGATTTGCAAGATCAGTTCTGATGTGTGATTGCATTCCGTAGATGTCAGACAAGAGGCGCAGAGGAGGGAGGCATGCTCAGCAGGAGCAGTAAGCACTGCAAGATGAGGCAGCTCAGCAGCAGTTGCCACGACCGCCCCCAATGACAATAGAGCAGATGTTTCTGATGCAGACTCAGGAAGTCCAAACGATTGGTCAGACTCTGGCCGCCATGCAGCAAGTGCAACAGCAGCAGCCCCCACCTCAACCTCAGATGCAAGTGCAGATGCCTCAGATGCCTAGAGATAAGCATGCAGAATTCATGAGAGGTCATCCCCCAATGTATGCTCATTCTGCTGACCCCATGGATGCTGAAGATTTGCTGCATACCGTGGAGCGGGAGTTGCACACCGCTCAGTGTGACGACAGAGAGAAGGTTCTGTATGGTCCCCGTCTGTTGAGGGGAGCAGCTCAGTCTTGGTGGAATTCCTACCTCGCCACACATGCCAACCCCGATGCCATTACTTGGGAGGAATTCAGGGACAATTTCCATCAATATCAAGTTCCAGCAGGTCTTGTGACAGTAAAAAAGAGGAGTTTCTGGTGCTAAAGCAAGGGCCCATGTCAGTCAGTGATTATCGAGAAAGGTTTTTGCATCTGTCATGCTATGCTCCTGAAGATGTCAACACGGAAGCCAAGAGGCAGTACCATTTCTTGAGAGGCTTAGTCGATCCCCTGCACTATCAGCGGATGAATCATACCTTACCCACCTTCCAGGACCTGATCGACAGAGCAATCATGGCAGAGAAGAAGCGCAAGGAGATGGAGGCTCACAAGCATATGATTGGTGGACCTCAGCCTGGGAGCAGCAATCGCCCCCGTTTCTCTGGTAATCCAACTCCGATGTTCAAGAAGAATCACCCGTAGGGATATCAGTGTGGCGGAACCGCCCGAATTATTCCAACTTAAGTGCCTAAGTCCAACCTTGAAGGCTAGACCACACTTAAATGGGAATAACACGTCAGTCCCTCGGATCTAGTCCGACGAGGCCACTAATAGGATCAAGTACCACATACTCACTCGATGGTGACGCACAGAGGAAACACAATAAAACATAAAACCATACATTAAGGAGTATTTAAATTTTATTACAACATCATCGGAGTTTAGCAAAAGCAGTGATCATTGTTCGAAATGCAGCGGAATAAAACTAACGATAAATAAACGGAGAGATGGGGAAGCCTGTCCCATCACTCCTCATGCTCCTCCTCAGCCGAGGTAGGGTCCCACTCGACTGTCCAACCCGGTGGCAAGATGGACGGCCATGTCACTCCAGCAACCATGTCCTCCAGAGAACCTGTAAAATTATGCCACAAGCAAGGCTGAGTATACTAATACTCAGCTAGACTTACCCGCTGTGAGGAGTCTACTCCTCTACCTGTAGACATGCAGCTGTTTGGCTGAGGGGTTTGGTTGCTAAAAGCACTAGCTGAGTCTAAAAATCAAGTTTTAGCTTTTTCAAGTTTTAGTGTGACTCTCTTAAGACTAAATGTGTACCTATCTAATCATTCATGGTATCAAACATTTAGTAATCAATAACTTTTGCCAAGTCATCACATTTCCACTTGTTACTCAATAGCAACATGGATCAAGCAGTCTCATTAGCTGCGAGAAGCAGACGATTCGAATCGAGTTTTTATCCTTGCAAGGTAAACCTAAACACACGACGTGGCGAGGCACTCGGTCCCCACAGACATCAACCGTCCCCATCGATTCCCCGCCAACAGATCAGGGCTCACCGCCTTGGCGTACAATGCCTCACTGACCCCGACTGCCGTCGTGCAGTGACCGCACTTGTACCCACCATAACCTGAATGGGAGACCACGTCTCAGGTCGCGTGAGGGGCAAAGTCTGCTGCCAGGTTCAATTAGGTACTAGGCTTACCGATTTACCATATTTCTCGGCATATGTTTAGTACGTTCAAACGCTTGACTCACGGTACCACACCTTAATCCTTATTCTAATTTCCATCTCATAGACAACCAATCCCCATGGATTGTTGTCCACAGACCAACATCATTATGATAAGAAAGTGGAGACAACCAATTCCTGACCTCGCGCGAGTGCTAGAAAAATCACTCGACTTCTACCGAGATCCCTAATTAGTAAAGCAGCTACTCGACCTAGCATACTAGTATCCATCTCAAAAGGAAATCCTGAGGTAATGCAACTAGGGTTTCAGGCAACTCCTACACTTAAGTGCACAATACAAGCCTACAATCATTAAGTGTAGTAAAATAATATATAGAACTGGTTATGCATAAAACCGGGGCTTGCCTTCCAAAGCTGGGGTAGGCAGATCCTCGATGGCAGGTTCTGGTGCTGGATCCTGGGCTACCTCCTGAGCAACTCCTTGCTCCGGCACGAGGATGTACCCTCCGTCAGCGAGGTTGCAATCTATCGAATGCAATGAATAAGATATATGTATGCTATGATATGCAGAATTTAGTAACCATTATGCATAGTGAAGAAAAACTAAGTTAGTTGATAACTTAGGGTTTCCTTATTATAAGAAGCTCTTAGTGGTTTATGCTTAGCAACCTAGGTTTGAGGTTTTGCTTAGAGGTAAACATAGTGGATTAAGACTTGGATTGCCCCATAAAGGTTTTAGTAGGTACTCAAGGGGTTTTGCTGGGTTGGTTAGGGTAACATTAATCTCCACTACTAATTCCCCTTTTCATTTTCTATTTATGCTCTTAAGGTGGGTTTGAACTACAACAGTGATTTCAAATTTCCCAAAAATTATGTAAAAATTACAGTGGGTTAATATTGGTCACTGTAGTCTGTCCTATAAATTTGAGGTCAAAAATAAATAGAATATGTCCTGGACAAAAATAACAAAAGCTGGGGCAGAGGGGTCACTTTGCACTACAACTCTTATCTAGGTGTGGGTTCTGTACCAAGAGTTATTTTTGCTGGTATCTATGGGTAATACCATGTTTCTATGCCAAAAATCACAGAGGGTTACTTAGTGGTTATTTAGTTATGATTTTCTAAAGTTTAATGTCAAAAAGACACTTATAACTAACTTGCTATTTGAAAAATATCAAACAACAGAACTTGTATTTTTCCTAGGTTCTTCTTAGCACAAGAGCAGTCATTCCTAAGGTAGGGCGATTTTCTCCTTAGGATTGTTTTCTTATGACTTTTCAAAGTTATCTCTGTTTTTCATGAATAAATGTGAGTGTAATTTCTTTTCACTGGACTATGGTTCAACAGATTTTTCTTGTGAACTATATCACTTAGGCATGCTAGGAAAAATATGGTTGCCCTCTGGTTTCTATTTTCAATCCCTTTTCTTCATTTTCTATCTTTTCCTTTATTATTATGTTTTGGGCAGTTTTCTTATTTAAATCAAAACTCTATAAAACATTACAGGAACTATGGGGTTTACTATTTTTGCTTGATAGTTTATATTTCACAAAGTCTAGCAAAATTGGTTTGACTAAATTTGGATGATTATTCTTCAAGTTATGTATTTATCAAGTTCTCTACAATATTTAAAAGAAAAGTAAATTCGAAATGGGAAAAGAAAAACAGATTTGCGCTGAAGTCCCTGGGTTTTCTTCCCCCTTTTCTCTCACAAATCAGCCCTCGGTCTACTATTCACATGAGTCACTGACCTTACGCATAACCCCCTGGACTTATCCTATATCTAACTCGCGATCCTTTGTTGGCTGGAACAGTAACCGGGGCAAAGATCACGACGGCGAGGCTTACCGGCGGCAGTAGAGCTCTGGTGGGGTGATCGGTGACGTCGGGGAGGTCACGGCGGTCACGACGGTGTGCGGGTCAGCGTCGGAGGTGGCTGGAGCTGCTCTGGCCACGAGCGCAGGCGGCGGAGGTCATCGGCGGCACCTGCTCCGGCCAAACAACGATGGTAGGGTTCAATCAAGGTGCACGAGGAGTTTCACTGGGTGATGTAGAGGCTATGCGCGCAAGGAATCGAGAAATGGTTCAGTGGATTACCCGGTCCACGTGCTCCGGCGGGGTCACGAACTCCAGTGAGCGTGATCTCACTGTTCCGATGGGGCTGGTCCTCGGCTCAAGCTTGGGAAAGCTTCACGGCCTCCCGAGGAAGCTATCCGCGGGCTCGGATCGAGAGGAGGTGGGCGGGAATGGTTTGGCCATGGCGGGCGCCCTCGGGCGGCTCTGGCGGGTCGCGGGGAGGTCACCGGAGCTGCGGGCTGGCTCGAGAAAGCTAGGCGCGGTGCAGAGGGGGTAACAGGGAAGATGGTCGTGCATGAGGGCGGGCTTTATAGCCACTTGCGGGCATGACACTGGTGTGGGCACGGGGGAGGCCGAGGGCGCGCGGGGGCGCGCGTGCGAGCATGCTATGGGCGCGTTTCCGAGTGCCTACCCACGTCGAACACGTGGTGGTTTGCTTCTGCCGGTGTTCAAAGGCCTGTTTGGTCGCCTTAGCATGTAGATCTCAGCAAAAATCTCGTGTAAGGTATCTTCTCTGCACCATATCCTATCTTTTACATGTGAGTTCCAAGCAAAGATATGGTCAGGGTTGAGAGATATTGTGGTGTGAAGTTGGCTCTGTCCGAGCTGTCCATCCCGAGACAAAAACCGTGTCAAGTCATGTCAAACGACGTAGGGTGGGGTTCAAATTTTTCCAGGGTGTTCTAGGGGTCTTTAGGCGCCATTTTGTTAATTGGGCCCTATGGTTTTGAGGTTTGGAAAAATGTGAACATGTTTGATCTTTGAAAGAGGGCAGGTTTTGAAAGTGAGAAAAATCTGATTTTTCTTTTTTGCCCTTCTCTTTGGTCACCTTTTTTGGGGTTTTTCTGAAACCTTTTTGGGGTCACTCTCTTACTATTTTTGTAGGGTATTAAGTGTACTACAACTTTTATAATTAGCCCAAGTCATGATAATGTGGTTTACATAGCCTTTTTGCTATACTCCCCTCTAGGGCTCCATTTGCCTAAAGGGATTCGAATTAGGGTTTGAGCCATTCTCTCCTCTTTAGGTGCATGATAAGGCCAAAACATGACTTCTAAGATGGGTTACACCTACTTAGGATCTTGACCCCCAAGTTTGGTGTCTTTTGCTCAAATTAAACCACATGTGATGATGGGTTCACTAGTGTAGGCTTGAGTGAAAACCCTAAGTAACACCTGGGGTGTTACTGCCCTCCCCCCTTAAAGGAATCTCGCCCCGAGATTTTGGGTAGGGATCCTTTAGGGGTACCAAGAAGGTGTGCTAGTGTTTTGAAATTTTTCTTTAACCAAGTTTCTCTAATTAACTGCTCTTCGAATGTCATTCTCTTTGCAACTTCAGAAGGAAGTCCTTTTAAAGTAATTTTCAAAGCTTACAATACCTTTAACATCTAAATTTTTCTTATATTTAGATTCAAAGGGCAGGTGGGGGTGGGGGTTTTGGATTACGTACCGATTCCTTTGGGTAGAAAGTCGGGGAAGCGAGAACGTAGAAAATTCTCAGTATCCCACGTAGCCTCTTCTACAGAATGGTGACTCCACTGAACCTTATACATCCTGATCGACCTTGCCCGCGTTGATCTCTCATTTTGATCCAATACTTTGACAGGGTGCTCTTGATAGGACAAGTTGGGTTCTATCTCCAATTCTGGTTCAGGTAGCATTTCTGTGGGTAAGCGGACACACTTTCATAGTTGAGATACGTGGAAAATATCATGAACTGCTGACATATGGGGTGGTAACTTCAATTGATATGCTATAGGCCCACAAGTTTCTTTGATCTCATAGGGTCCAATGTAGCGAGGAGCTAACTTGCCCTTGATTCCAAATCTCTGAACACCTTTGGTGGGTGACACCTTAAGATAAACATGATATCCCACTTCAAACTGTAGAGGCTTCCTCCTCTTGTCATGATAGCTCTTTTGTCTGGCCTGAGTAGCTTCTAAATTCCTCTTAATGACTCTGACTTTCTCCTCTACTTCTAGTACCAAGTCAGGTCCAAATATTTCCCTCTCTCCAGCTTTTGACCAATTTAGCGGTGTTCTACACCTTCTCCCATACAAGGCTTCAAAAGGTGCCATCTTTAAACTGGACTGGTAGCTGTTATTATAAGAGAACTCTGCCAAAGAAAGACACTTGTCCTAATCCTTTCCATAGTGTAGCACACATGCCCTCAACCTGTCTTCCAAAATCTGATTCACCCTTTCTGTCTGATCATCTGTTTGAGGGTGGTATGCTGAGCTTCTTATTACATGGGTCCCAAGTGATTCTTGCAATTGCTCCCAGAAACGTGCTACAAATGGTGCTCCTCTGTCAGACACAATAGTCCTTGGTATTCCATGCAAACAAACTATCTGGTCAATATAAATTTCTGCATACTTTTCTGCCCTGTGGGTGGTATGTATTGGCAAGAAATGCACTATTTTGGTCAACCTATCCACAATAACCCAAATAGAATCGTGGTGCCGGGAGGTATTGGGCAATCCCACAATGAAATCCATGCAAATATCCTCCCATTTCCAAGATGGTATGGGAAGGGGCTGTAAGGTGCCTGCTACCTTCAAATGACTGGCCTTGACTCTCTGGCAAGTGTCGCATTCAGATATATACTTAGCGATTTCCCTTTTCATTCTGGTCCACCAGTACAAGGATCAGAGATCATGGTACATCTTGTTACTGCCGGGGTGCATGGAAAATTTGGAAAGGTGAGCCTCATCCATTATTTTCTTTCTGAGCTCGGGGTTCTTGGGAACAACCAATCGGTCTCCAAACCATAGAATCCCTTTGCTATCTTGACGAAAACATTTGTATTTATTCACCTTCTGTTCGATCATTTCCTTAATGACTTGAACACCCTTGTCACCAATCTGTGCCATGACTATCTGCTCATGTAAAGTGGGCTCCACTGAAATATAACTTAAGGCACCGGAGGAAACAACTTCTATTTTCAGCTTGCACAACTCATCACATAGGGTGGTGATTTTTGCATCCATATTCACACAGTTGCACTGGGCCTTCCGACTTAAGGCATCTGCCACAACATTTGCTTTGCCAGGATGGTAATGCACCTCCAAATCATAGTCCTTGATTAATTCTAACCATCTTCTCTGCCTCATATTAAGATCAGCCTGAGTGAAGATATATTTGAGACTCTTATGATCAGTATAGATATTACAATGAGCTCCCATCAAGTAATGTCTCCAAATCTTGAGAGCATGAACTACAGTTGCTAACTCCAGATCATGTGTGGGATAGTTCTGCTCATGGGGTCTGAGTGCTCGGGAGGCGTAAGCAATGATTCTGTTGTCTTGCATCAAGACACATCCCAATCTAGTACCGGAAGCATCGCAATAAACCTCAAAAGATTTGGTGTTGTCAGGCTGAGCTAATATGGGTGTTGTTGTCAATTGTTGCCTTAGTGTATGAAAGGCATCCTCACATTTCTAGCTGCATTCATACTTGACTCCTTTCTTCAACAATTCAGTCATTGGCTTGGCAATCCTGGAGAAATCCGGAATAAATCGTCGATAATACCCTGCCAATCCTAGAAAACTACGAATCTGCCGTACAGTGGTAGGAGGCTTCCAATCCATCACTTCTTGTACTTTTTCAGGATCAACTGATACCCCATCCCGAGAGATGGTGTGACCCAAAAATTTTATCTCCTTCAACCAGAAATCACATTTGGACAGCTTAGCATATAGACGATGATCGTGCAGTAGCTGAAGTACGATGTGTAGATCCTCATCATGCTCAGCTTCATTTTTGGAATAAACCAGAATGTCATCAATAAAGACCACCACAAACTTGTCCAGCTCTGGCATAAATACTAAGTTCATCAAATACATGAAGTAAGCCGGGGCATTGGTCAGCTCGAAAGACATCACCAAATACTCATAAAGTCCATATCTGGTAGAGAAAGCCGTCTTCAGAATATCACTGGCCCTGATCTTGATCTGATGATAGCCAGAGCGAAGGTCTATCTTGGAGAATACTTTGGCTCCCACCAACTGATCAAACAATACATCAATGCGGGGCAATGGATACTTGTTCTTGATGGTCACCGCATTGAGAGGGCGGTAATCGACACACAATCTCAGACTCTCATCCTTCTTCTTTACGAACAAGGCTAAACATCCCCATGGTGAAGTACTTGGGCGAATGAACCCCTTGTCCAACAACTCTTGCAGTTGCTTTTTCAATTCCGCCAATTCTGCTGGAGGCATCCTATAGGGTCTCTTGGATATAGGTGCAGTCCTGGGTTGCAACTCAATCACAAACTCGATGTCCCTGTCGGGTGGCATCCCTGGTAATTCATCCGGAAAAACATCTGGGTAGTCACAAACCATTGGGATTCTTTCGACGGGTGACTCTATCATGGTGAAGGCACAGGAACGCAATGTTGGGGACTTGTTCTCAAATGCTATGAGTTAAGAACAAGGCAACACAAAAAATGTTAAATGTTAATGCACTTCATCCTTCGAGACATTATTTCCCTTAGGATATAATGATCTTCAGACGAAGGTCATGAAGGACATACCTTCATCATTGTAGCATAAGATAATAAAAGGAGAATCATATGGAATGTAAGAGATAACATGAACAATTATGTAGCATTATCTGCTCATTTCTATTTTATTATCATGGAAAAATAGAAATGATATCAAATTACAAATGTACCTTCAACTTGAAAGAAGGTAAAGGTATGAGCATGACGCAAAAGCAAATGTCAAGTCAGCGTGAACAGTACGGGAGCACTGTTCATCTATTTATAGGCACGGGACGCATCCCATGTAAAATTACACCCATGCCCTTTACACTTGCTAATGATTCTATAGTGATGCATCGAGGTCTAAATGGCCTTTTCCTTTTTAAGTCGGTTCCCTTTTCTGTTGTCATGCCGAAGCTCCCTTGCGTGTAGCTTCGGCGCTGCATCAACCTTCGTATCCTTTGTGCTTCTCACACTGTGGTTCTGATCCGAGTCCGAAGGTACCTATTCATGTATTATACTCCAGAAGCATTGTTTATCATGTTTTTGAGGACCTTCGGAAGACGAAGGCCCCCAACAGTAGCCCCTCACAATATTAATTTGTTAGAATAACGAATTCAAATTGCGATATGGACGAAGGCCTTAAGCCCAAGGTTCGAAAACACACCTTCCCTTTGCTAGAATAGCAACAGTCAATGACAGACGGGACCCTCCAATTTGGAACGCACTGGGCGTATAAATAGGAACTCACCCCGAGCACATTTGGTACGCTATCTGCCACCTGCTTTGCTTGCTCAATTTTTTAGCTCTTGTCTACCAACGCTTGCTTGGTTTTTTAGACTTTCTAAGCTTCGGCTTTAAGGACACATTTTCACCATTTCCGAAGAGAAGATGTCTCAAGACAAAAAAGCTGTTGCTGAGACGAAGCTGAGCGAAGAGGAGAAGCTCCTTGAGGAGAAGACTGCTGGATTTATTGAATCAATAGCAAAGACAAATACATAAAAGATTACTAAGAAAATTCTAGAAGGCTTATCTGAAGATACTGATGACAGCGACAGTTATGATGCGGAAAGTGGAGGCGAAGACTCTGAAGATCGGCCCTGGCGACCAAGTCATGCAGTCTTCGGGAAATCGACTATCAAACAGAGTCATCTTGATAATATGAGAGGAAGGTATTTTCGAGATATGTCTATTGCGAGGGCTGACGCAGACAGGGATGTTCCTGCCCCCGAAGAAAACGAAGTTGTGATCTACCGAAGCTTCTTTAAAGCTGGGTTTCGGTTCCCGTTGAGCAGATTTGTTGTTGAAGTTTTAAAGACATATCAGATTTTCCTTCACCAGATCACTTCTGAAGCAATTATTATAATGGGGATCTTCGTCTGGGCTGTGAGAAGTCAAGGTCTGGAGCCAAGTGCAAAATGTTTTTGCAGCATGCATGAACTTTCGTATGAGACGAAGCCCTGGGGTAAAGAACAGTATCATAACAATTTTGGTTGCTATGGCTTCGTTGCTCATTCTGGCTCAAGCTGCCCAGTGCCAACTTTTCGAAAGAGGTGGCCCGAGGCCTGGATGGAAGAGTGGTTTTATGTAAAAAAATGATTTGAAGGCGAGAGAAGATATTAAAGATATCATCATGCGACCAATCTGGTCCCGCTTCGGCCTCCGCAAACCGAAGGTAGAGATTGATGAGGCAGCCGAAGCATTCCAAAGGGCCTTCAGCACAATTTGCGCTTTTATCGGGACGAGAGATTTAGTTCAAGAACATGTAGCCTACAGGATATGGCCACTGATAGACAGCTGGGAAATGCCAAAGGAAACCATCACTAACCCTAGCGAAGGTGGTTTGGTTCGACTGAAATATACCTTCAGGTTTGGAGACCAATTTATCGAACCAGACGATGACTGGTTGAAGTGTGTTAAAAATACTAGTGATGAACTACTTGGAGCATACTCCAAGTCTGAAGATAATGCACTATCTGCGGCCTTCAGGAGCCGAAAAAAGAAAAGGCTAAATAGAGTTTTTGATGCTATTGGATTTGTGTACCCTGACTATCGCTACCAGCCGCAAGGGCAGAAAAGAAAGGGTGCAACTTCTGGGAAGACTGCTGCTTCGGCTGCTTCAAGCGAGCCCTCACCAAAGTGGAAAAAGTTGAAGGTCCTTACTCACAGACCGCGCTACATTGAACCGGCCATAGTGCCTGAATTTGGCGATGAGACTTCTTCAGCTATTGAAGCCAAAGGACCTGCTCTTATGCAGAGGATTGAAGAGCCGGCTGCAATGCCGAAGACTAACAAAATTGAAGAACCGAGAACCGAAGGGACGAAAACATTAGAAGTTCTAAGCCCTTCGGCAAGAGTGGAGGTGCCGAAGACACAAAAAGGTCTAGCAGCAACCCCCAAGAGAAAAAGGATGGCTAGTGTATTAGATGTGCTGGAGACGATAAAAGCTTCAAGCTCTACACCCGAAAAAATTGCCAAGGCTTCGAAAACACAGATTGAAACCGAGACAAAGCTGACGGAAGCCAAAGCTATACTGAGCTAGGCTGACGCCGAAGCTGGGCCTTCAGTGCCCGCCAAGGAGAAATCCTCGGAAACTGGAGAAAAGGCAGCGGAAGAAGAAGGTATAGAACAGATTTTGCCTGAAAAAGATGCCGCTCCTGCTCCCGAAGCGTCTTCCGAAGTCCTTGATTATATTATTCGTCATGCTTTGGGAAAAAGATTATCTGAAGAAGAAAATTTTGAAGCTAAACACTATGCCCGAGAACTGAAATACCCGAAAGGGGCCTTAGTGTTTAATGGCACAGACGAAGATGACTTCTTATATTGCCTCCAAGACAACAAAGAATTATTTGTCTACCGGGAGATGGTCAGAAGCATGGGGTTCCCGAAGCTTGAAGCTGGCCTCTGTGCCATGACGAAGGACGATCTTACGGATAGCCTTGCATATAACAGTCTGAAGGTACAAAAATTGTGTATTTGGAAGTTTATGAATTTTGAATTATTCGTTTGTTCTTATACCATTCAATCTTTTCATATAGGGTTTAATACTTAGCAACGCCTTAAGGGCGCAAAAGAATGCTGAAGACGAGAGTTGCACTATTGCTCTCAACAACCTTTGAAAGGAGGTTATCAAACTAAGGAACGAAGCTTTGGAAAAGACAAAATTCTACTTACATTGGTGGACAAAGTAAAGGGGGATGAAGCTAACTTCAAGGCTCAATCTGAAATCCAAAGGAATGAGATTGAAAATCTTCAAAAACAACTGGCCGAAGCCAAATTGAAATGCGCTATTGCCGAAGCTGACCGAGATACCAGTGATTACTGGAAAAATTATTTTGAAAAAATAGTTGCAGAGCTTCGCTCATCAAAAGAAAGATGTTTTGAAAAATCTGTAGAATGCGTCAAAAAGATAAAAACTAGCTTCCACGGGGACGTCTGTGCCTTCTCTGGTGCGTACTCGAGTGAAGACAACTTCATAAGAGGCGATCCTGAGGGCCCAATTGAGTGGATCTGCAGCGAAGCCGAAGCTTTTGAGGAAATTTTGAGTGACCGTGGGGACGTCTGTGCCTTCTCTGGTGCGACGGGAATTGTAGTTATTTTGGAGAAGTCAGGTTGTGAGCATGTTAAAACCTTGGCTCAGGCCGAAGCTACCCTCTGCATTGATGATACGAAGGACCCCTCGGCCGAAGCAAGCTTAATAGGTGGAAAAATTTTCACTGACATATGGGAATATGGCGGCCGAGGAATGGCCCATGAAATAATAAAGAAAAACGAAAAAGATATTCATGACACTCGAGAGTCTATAAAAGCAGCTGAAAAGGCAGTGGAGCTTGAGAGACGAATAGGTATTACTTAATGGTTTTTAACTTTGTTGTTTATTTTTGTGACTTCGAACTGATTTACATTTTCTACCGTAGCTGAACTATCTTGTAACACCTCGTCCAATCCCTGGACCGACGGTACTTACTCCTGGCAGCTCTCTAGGATCATATATTGTCCCCACAGACCAACACGAGTCTTTTGTGCGCACTTTGTCCTCACTCATGCGCACCCGAGAAAACTTGCCGTCGGTCACCCATCCCAAATTGCTCCAAGCCAAGCACGCTTAACTTGGAGGTTCTTTCGAGATAGGCTTCCGAAAAAGAAGATGCACCTTGTTGGTATGATTACACTATTAATTCTATTAAGCCTTGGGCCAGGACATCCCATCCCAGGGGCCAGGATATCACAATCCACCCCCCTTAGATGACCGACGAACCCCCTAGCCCACACACGCCCGTGAAACCGCCAGGGTCGGCTCTGATACACTTGTAACACCCCGTCCAATCCCTGGACCGGCGGTACTTACTCCTGGCAGCTCTCTAGGATCATATATTGTCCCCACAGACCAACACGAGTCTTTTGTGCGCACTTTGTCCTCACTCATGCGCACCCGAGAAAACTTCCCAGTCGGTCACCCATCCCAAATTGCTCCAAGCCAAGCACGCTTAACTTGGAGGTTCTTTCGAGATAGGCTTCCGAAAAAGAAGATGCACCTTGTTGGTATGATTACACTATTAATTCTATTAAGCCTTTGGCCAGGACATCCCATCCCAGGGGCCAAGATATCACAAATCTCCTCCCCCAGAGCCCTTCGAGTCACTGGCCGACCCAAAGGCAAAGGAATCAATAGAAATTATTAACATGGCCGAAACTATTGTAGACGAAGTCATTACCCAACTGGTGACCGAAGCTGCAGATAAAGTTTTGAAAGAAGAAGAATAGCTATTGTAAAAACATTGCTAGAATATTAATGTAACATTTGCTGGACTATGCTTGTAATATTTGGTGCTCATGGGTTTTGAATGTAATATATGAATGGTTTTGTAATTCATTTCTTTGTGATGCATGAAACTTTTATGTACATACCATTTTTGAGCCTTCAGCGAAAAAACACCTTCCCTTCTTTTCATGCTTCGTAAAGAAGAGCTTTTATGCTTCGTAAAAAATCCTCCAAGCATCGCGAAAACAGTAATGCTTCGTCAACAATAGATTTTTTTCCTCCACATCAGAGCTGATGAAGCTGTATTTCTTCAAAACTTATTTTGTGCCTTAGCACAATTTCACTTTTTCGAAGCATTCTCCAAAGGTTAACATTGTATCCCCTTCTTGTGCCATTGATGCAATATGATGTATGCTGTTATGTTATGCGAAATGATGTGATGATGTTATGTTATGCAAAATGATATTTATGCCGAAGACACACACTCACACCCCCATAGTGGAATACACAATCTCTTTGCCGCTTATTTTTTGGCTTCACCGCTTATTTTTCGGTGTATCAGTGCTGACTTTTCGATGTAAGTTCTGCATTCCCTTAGGAACGTATTTTGAACTTCTTCGCCTTCTATTTTGGCAGTATTCTCGTTGACTTTTCACGCTTCGCCTTATATTTCGGCGGTATTTGGCTCTGCATTCCCCTTGGAACGACTTTTGAGCAGAAAACTTACACTGCGCTCCCTTAGGAACGACTTTTTGTATCTTCGACAAACTTACGCTGCATTCTGTAGAACGACTTTTTGTAGCTTCGGAGATACTTGTAATGTGATTTTTAGCCGCGCGTTCCCTTAGGAACGACTTTTGTGCTCCAGCGACTTTTTTGGACTTCGTGAGTCTGTGGAGAAAATATATTTCACTTATGGCAAAAACGAAGCTATTACAAGAAATTGAAAATGACAAGAAAACTAGGTTTTCAATAATTGTTCCTTAGTAAAAAAGGAAATGACAATGAATGTAAAAACTGTTTCAGGGGTAGGATATCTCTCAATAAATATGCTTCGATTCTGGCACAGTACTGTTGACTGTGCGAACTTCGGACTCCTCCCTGAAATCTCGCTGTTGATGGGTCTGTTGGCTCCCTTCTAGCTGGTGGCCTCGTGAATATACAAGTTGTAGTAGTGGCGGAGGTGGGGGCTGTGGCCAGGATGCCTGTGGCTGACTAGCCGAAGCAACAGACGCTGCAGGATGGTTACCCACATACTCTGGTATGTAGGGTGAGTGATACGAAGCAGTATGCATGACCTGCTTTGGCTAGTTCTGCTGAGCTGCGGCTTCTGCTATTTCCTTTTGTTTCTGAATGGTGACATGGCACATCCTTGTAGTATGGCCCCTGTCCTCACCGTAGAATAAGCAATAAATTTTTCTAGGCTGATCCCCAAACCTTCCTATGAAACCCCTGCCGCCTCTACCTCTTGGAGCTAGCGGCCGGAAAGAGCTTTGTTGCTGCCCCAAAGCTTGCGAGGAATATTGTTGCCTCTGTTGTTGACTTCCTCTATCGTCACTCTGAGTGGAATGGATTGACCTGACATGCCTTGGGTGGATTCTTCCTCCGAAGCCCCTGGTCATCTCAGAGAACCTGTAGGCTTCCTCCCTTCTTTAGCGAAAGTCATTGTCAGCCTGGATGTTTTCATCCATCTTTTGAAGCAACTTCTCCAAAGTCTATGGAGGCTTTCTAGCAAAATACTGGGCAGTAGGTCCTAGACGAAGCCCCTTAATCATGGCCCCAATGATAATTTCATTGGGCACTATAGGCACTTGTGCTCTCAGGTGCAAGAACCTTCGGACGTATGCTTGGAGATACTCCTCATGATCTCGCGTGCATAAAGAGAGCCTGAGCTGTGACTGGCTTCGTCTGAAAGCCCTGGAAACATGTCACCAGCATGTCCTTGAGCTTTTGCCATAAAGTAATAGTTCCAGGCCGAAGAGAAGAATACCACGTGTGGGCCACATTCTTAACTGCCATGACGAAGGACTTGGCCATGACAGTTGCATTGCCTCCGTATGAAGATATAGTTGCTTCATAACTCATCAAAAATTTATTGGTTATTCTGCAGTTTTTGATGAGTTATGAAGCAACTATATCTTCATACGGAGGCAATGCAACTGTCATGGCCAAGTCCTTCGTCATGGCAGTTAAGAATGTGGCCCACACGTGGTATTCTTCTCTTCGGCCAGGAACTATTACTTTATGGCAAAAGCTCAAGGACATGTTGGTGACATGTTTCCAGGGCTTTTAGACGAAGCCAGTCACAGCTCAGGCTCTCTTTATGCACGCGAGATCATGAGGAGTATCTCCAAGCATACGTCCAAAGGTTCTTGCGCCTGAGAGCACAAGTGCCTACAGTGCCCAATGAAATTATCATTGGGGCCATGATTAAGGGGCTTCGTCCAGGACCTACTGCCCAGTATTTTGCTAGAAAGCCTCCACAGACTTTGGAGAAGTTGCTTCAAAAGATGGATGAAAACATCCAGGCTGACAATGACTTTCGCCAAAGAAGGGAGGAAGCCTACAGGTTCTCTGAGATGACCAGGGGCTTCGGAGGAAGAATCCACCCAAGGCATGTCAGGTCAATCCATTCCACTCAGAGTGACGATAGAGGAAGTCAACAACAGAGGCAACAATATTCCTCGCAAGCTTTGGGGCAGCAACAAAGCTCTTTCTGGCCGCTAGCTCCAAGAGGCAGAGGCGGCAGGGGTTTCGGAGGAAGGTTTGGGGATCAGCCTAGAAAAATTTATTGCTTATTCTACGGTGAGGACAAGGGCCATACTACAAGGATGTGCCATGTCACCATTCAGAAACAAAAGGAAATAGCAGAAGTCGTAGCTCAGCAGAACTAGCCGAAGCAGGTCATGCATACTGCTTCGTATCACTCACCCTACATACCAGAGTATGTGGGTAACCATCCTGTAGCGTCTGTTGCTTCGGCTAGTCAGCCACAAGCATCCTGGTCACAGCCCCCACCTCTGCCACCACTACAACCTATATATTCACGAGGCGAGCAGCCAGAAGGGAGCAAACAGACCCATCAATAGCGAGATTTCAGGGAGGAGTACGAAGCTCGCACAGTCAACAGTAATGTGCCAGAATCGAAGCATATCTATTGAGAGATATCCTACCCCAGAAACAGTTTTTACATTCATTGTCATTTCCTTTTTTACTAAGGAACAATTATTAAAAACCTAGTTTTCTTGTCATTTTCAATTTCTTGTAATAGCTTCGTTTTTGCCATAAGTGAAATATATTTTCTCCACAGACTCACGAAGTCCAAAAAAGTCGCTGAAGCACAAAAGTCGTTCCTAAGGAAACGCGTGGCTAAAAATCACATTACAAGTATCTCAGAAGCTACAAAAAGTCGTTCTACGGAACGCAGCGTAAGTTTGCCGAAGATACAAAAAGTCGTACCTAAGGGAGCGCAGTGTAAGTTTTCTACTCAAAAGTCGTTCCAAAGGGAATGCAGAGCCAAATACCGCTGAAATATAAGGCGAAGCGCGAAAAGTCAACGCGAATACCGCCGAAATAGAAGGCGAAGAAGTTCAAAAGACGTTCCTAAGGGAATGCAGAACTTACAGCAAAAAGTCAGCGCTGATACACCGAAAAATAAGCGGTGAAGCCGAAAAATAAGCGGCAAAGAGATTGTGTATTCCACTATGGGGGTGTGAGTGTGTGTCTTCGGCATAAATATCATTTTGCATAACATAACATCATCACATCATTTCTCATAACATCATACATCATATTGCATCAATGGCACAAGAAGGGGATACAATGTTAACCTTCAGAGAATGCTTCGAAAAAGTGAAATTGTGCTAAGGCACAAAATAAGTTTTGAAGAAATACAGCTTCATCAACTCTGACGTGGAGGAAAAAATATATTGTTGATGAAGCATTAATGTATTTGCGATGCTTGGAGGATTTTTTACGAAGCATAAAAGCTCTTCATTACGAAGCATGAAAAGAAGGGAAGGAGTTTTTTCGCCGAAGGCTCAAAAACGGTATGTACATAAAAGTTTCATGCATCGCAAAGAAATGAATTACAAAACCATTCATATATTACATACAAAACCCATGAGCACCAAATATGACAAGCATAGTCCAGCAAATGTTACATTAATATTCTAGCAATGTTTTTACAATAGCTATTCTTCTTCTTTCAAAACTTTATCGGCAGCTTCGGTCAGGAGTTGGGTAACGACTTCGTCTACAATAGTTTCGGCCATGTTAATAATTTCTGATGATTCCTTTGCCTCTGGGTCGGCCAGTGAATCGAATGGCTCTGGGGGTGGAGATAGTTCAGCTACGGTAGAAAATGTAAATCAGTTCGAAGTCACAAAAATAAACAACAAAGTTAAAAACCATTAAGTAATACCTATTCGTCTCTCAAGCTCCGCAGCCTTTTCAGCTGCTTTTATTGACTCTCGAGTGTCATGAATATCTTTTTTGTTTTTCTTTATTATTTCATGGGCCATTCCTCGGCCACAATTTTCCCATATGCCAGTGAAAAATTTTCCACCTATTAAGCTTGCTTCGGCCGAGGGGTCCTTCGTATCATCAATGCATAGGGCAGCTTCGGCCTGAGCCAAGGTTTTAACATGCTCACAACCCGACTTCTCCAAAATAGCTGCAATTCCCCTCGCACCAGAGAAGGCACAGACGTCCCCACGGTCACTCAAAATTTCCTCAAAAGCTTCGGCTTCGCTGCTGATCCACTCAATTGGGCCCTCAGGATCGCCTCTTATGAAATTGTCTTCACTCGAGTACGCGCCCACGTTGGTGAAGCTAGTTTTTATCTTTTTGACGCATTCTATAGATTTTTCAAAACATCTTTCTTTTGATGAGCGAAGCTCTTCAACTGTTTTTTCAAAATAATTTTTCCAGTAATCACTGGCATCTCGGTCAGCTTCGGCAATAGCGCATTTCAATTTGGCTTCGGCCAGTTGTTTTTGAAGATTTTCAATCTCATTCCTTTGGATTTTAGATTGAGCCTTGAAGTTAGCTTCATCCCCCTTTACTTTGTCCACCAATGTAAGTAGAATTTTGTCTTTTTCCAAAGCTTCGTTCCTTAGTTTGATAACCTCCGTTCGAAGGTTGTTGAGAGCAATAGTGCAACTCTCGTCTTCAGCATTCTTTTGCGCCCTTAAGGCGTTGCTAAGTATTAAACCCTATATGAAAAGAATGAATGGTATAAGAACAAACGAATAATTCAAAATTCATAAACTTCCAAATACACAATTTTTGTACCTTCAAACTGTTATATGCAAGGCTATCCGCAAGATCGTTCTTCGTCATGGCGCAGAGGCCAGCTTCAAGCTTCGGGAACCCCATGCTTCTGGCCATCTCCCGGCAGACAGATAATTCTTTGTTGTCTAGGAGGCAATATAAGAAGTCATCTTCGTCTGTGCCATTAAACACTAAGGCCCCTTTCGAGTATTTCAGTTCTCGGGCATAGTGTTTAGCTTCAAAATTTTCTTCTTCAGATAATCTTTTCCCGAAGCATGTCGAATAATATAATCAAGGACTTCTGAAGACGCTTTGGGAGCAGGAGCGGCAGCTTTTTCAGGCAAAATCTGTTCTATACCTTCTTCTCCCGCTGCCTTTTGATAGAGCTGGAGTGCCCGATCTTTCGGTGAGTGGAGATAATTCCGATTTGGTGGAAGTAGACCCTCACGATCTGACTACGACGAGCGATCCCGAAGCGCCAATGCAATCGCTGAACCAACTTCCAATGGTTACCGACCTTGCTGATGCGAGATCGGCCTGATCACGAAGATCGTTTTCTGTGCGCAATCGAAGAACGAACAAGAAAAAGATGCGAGCAATCTTAATATCACTCGAGGTGGAGTTCTGAATCACAGAGGACAGCACGTATTTGTGCGCAGCTCCTATATAAATAGAGAGAGGGGGTGCAGCCCCTAGGGGCGGCCAACCCTAGGTCGTCCACTATGGGCCGAAGTTGGGCTGGTCGTCTATTCTTCTAGGCCCTCATTCTTCAGTAGCATGACAAAGTTAAGATCTCTGGCACGGGCCTGAGTGATTGGCCCAGCTAATGAAGGAAGTGGCGCTTGATGTGGAGGTGCTGCTGGTGTAGTCGTACTCATAGTGATGTCCTCATCATCCTCCCCTTCTTGAAGTGAAGTCGTCCTCGACGGCAACTCCTCATCCTCGGCCATATATGGTTTCAAATCTGCAACATTAAAACTAGTGGAAACACCAAATTCCGCAGGCAGGTCAAGGATATAAGCATTATCATTAATCTTTGTTAGCACCTTAAAAGGACCAGCAACACGAGGCATTAATTTAGAACGGCGCAAAGTAGGAAACCGATCCTTTCTCAAGTGCAACCAAACCATATCACCTGGCTCAAAAGTAACAAGTTTTCTTCCTTGACTACCAGCAACCTGATTTTTTGCATTAGTAGCAGCAATGTTTTGTTGAGTTTGTTCATGGAGGTTAATCATTTGTTCAACATGTGCAACATCATCTATGTGTGGGGCGTCCGCAGCATCAAGTGAAAACAAAGCAATAGGCGCCCTAGGAATGTAACCATAAACAATTTGAAAAGGGCACATCTTTGTAGTAGAATGTGTTGCATGATTATAAGCAAACTCAACATGAGGCAAGCAATCCTCCCAACGTTTCAAATTTTTGTCTAAAACAGCCCTAAGCATGGTAGACATAGTTCGATTAACTACCTCAGTTTGACCATCAATCTGAGGGTGACAAGTGGTGCTAAACAGCAATTTAGTTCCCAATTTATTCCACAGAGATCTCCAAAAAAGACTGAAAACTTAGCATCACGATCCGAGACTATTGTATTGGGAATACCGTGCAAACGAATAATCTCTCTAAAAAACAATTCAGCAACATTGCTAGCATCATCAGTCTTATGACAAGGTATGAAATGAGCCATTTAGGAGAATCGATCAACAACCACAAAAATGCTATCCCTCCCCTTCTTAGTTCTAGGCAATCCCAAAACAAAATCCATCGAAATATCAATCCAAGGGAAAGTAGGAACAGGCAAAGGCATATACAAACCATGGTTGTTCAACCGTGACTTAGCTTTCTGACAAGTAGTGCAGCGTGCAACAAGGCGCTCAACATTAGCGCGCATCCAAGGCCAAAAGAAGTGGGCAGCCAACACCTCATGTGTCTTGTAGACGCCAAAGTGCCCCATGAGACCGCCTCCATGTGCTTCCTGTAACAACAAAAGACGAACCAAGCTAGCTGGAACACACAGCTTGTTAGCGCGAAACAGGAACCCATCCTGTATGTGAAACTTGCCCCATGGTTTCCCATTAATACAATGGCCGAAAGCATCTTTAAAATCAGTATCGTCAACATATTGATCTTTCACAGTGTGCAAACCAAAGATTTTAAAATCTAACTGTGACATCATGGTATAGCGACGAGACAAAGCATCAGCAATAACATTGTCCTTCCCGTTCTTGTGTTTAATAATTGTAGGCGTTCCGAGACCGGGGGGTCCCTAAGCCGACGAGTGAATGTCGCCGCGTGCCCCAGCCCAGATGGGTCGATGCGAGGCCGAGCGCGAAGGGGGGAAGTGAGGTGGCCGGAGATGGGCGTGAGAGAGGTGGAAATCCCGCGGCCTTCGTGTTCGTCCCGCGCCCAGGTCGGGTGCGCTTGTAGTAGGGGGTTACAAGCGTCCACGCGGGAGAGGGAGCGAGCGGCCTCACGTGAGCGCCTGTCTCGTCTTCGTCCCCGCGCGGCCAACCCTCTCTAAGAGGGCCCTGGTCCTTCCTTTCATATGCGTAAGGAGAGGATCCAGGTGTACAACGGGGGATATAGCAGAGTGCTACGTGTCTAGCGGAGGAGAGCTAGCGCCCTAAGTACATGCCGTCGTGGCAGCCGGAGAGATTTTGACACCCAGCTGGTGTGATGTCGTGGCCGTCGGAGGAGCGATGGAGCCTGGCGGAGGGACAGCTGTCGGAGCTGTTGAGTCCTTGCTGACGTCCTCTTGCTTCCGTAAGGGGGCTGAGAGCCACCGTCGTCACAGAGTATGCGGGGCACCATCATTGCCTATTTGGCGGAGCGAGCCAGATGGGACGCCGGTCTTGTCCCCCGTGGCCCGAGTCAGCTCGGGGTAGGGTGATGATGGTGCCTCCTGTCGACGTGGCTGGTCTGCGCCCTAGGTTGGGCGATGTGGAAGCTCCTCCGAAGTCGAGGTCGACTCTGTCTTCCGTGGCCGAGGTCGAGTCCGAGCCCCTGGGTCGGGCGAGGCGGAGACCGTCGGCTGAGGCCAGGGCGTAGTCCGAGCCCTGGGGTCGGGAGGAGCGGAGTTCGTCATCTTCTGGGGCTGAGCCCAAGTCCGAGCCCTGGGTCGGGCGGTGCGGAGTTCGCCGTCTTCTGGGGCTGAGCCCAAGTCCGAGCCCTGGGTCGGGCAGAGCGGAGTTCGCCGTCTTCCGGGGCTTAGCCCGAGTCCGAGCCCTGGGTCGGGCGGAGCGGAGTTCGCCGTCTTCCGGGGCTTAGCCCATGTCCGAGCCCTGGGTCGGGCGGAGCGGAGTTCGTCGTCTTCCGGGGCTTAGCCCGAGTCCGAGCCCTGGGTCGGGCGGAGCGGAGTTCGCCGTCTTCTGGGGCTTAGCCCAAGTCCGAGCCCTGGGTCGGGCGAAGCGGAGCTTCCTATGGTCCCTGCGGCCGGGCCTGACTGCCTGTCAGCCTCACTCTGTCAAGTGGCACCGCAGTCGGAGCGGCGCAGGCGGCGCTGTCTTTCTGTCAGGCCGGTCAGTGGAGCGGCGAAGTGACGGCGGTCACTTCGGCTCTGTCGGCTAGGGGGCGCGCGTCAGGATAAAGGTGTCAGGCCACCTTTGTATTAAATGCTCCTGCGTTTTGGTCGGTTGGTGTGGCGATTTGGTCAGGGTTGCTTCTTGGCGAACACAGGGCCTCGGGCGAGCCGGAAATATGTTCGTCGTCGGAGGGGGGCCTGGGGCGCGACGGAGATCCTCCGGGGTCGGCTGCCCTTGTCCGAGGCTAGGCTCGGGCGAGGCGTGATCGAGTCCCTCGAATGGACTGATCCCTGACTTAATCGCACCCATCAGGCCTTTGCAGCTTTATGCTGATGGGGGTTACCAGCTGAGAATTAGGAGCCTTGAGGGTACCCCTAATTATTGTCCCCGACAGTAGCCCCCGAGCCTCGAAGGGAGTGTTAGCACTCGCTTGGAGGCTTTCGTCGCACTTTTTTGCAAGGGAACCAGCCTTTCTCGGTTGCGTTTTGTTCCGGTGGGTGCGCGCGAGCGCACCCGCCGGGTGTAGCCCCCGAGGCCTCGGAGGAGTGGTTTCACTCCTCCGAGGTCTTAATGCCTCGCGTAATGCTTCGGCTGGTCTGGTCGTCCCTCATGCGAGCTGGCCGTAGCCCGGGTGTACGGTCGGGTCCCAAGTTCTCGGGCTGGTATGTTGACGCTGTCAACGGTTCGGCCGGAGCCGGGTTTGCGAGAGTAGCCCCCGAGCCTCTGCACAGGGCGAGAGGACGATCAGGGAAAGACTCGACTTTTTTACATACGCCCCTGCGTCGCCTTTCCGCAAGGAGGAGGGGGGGAAAGCGCCATGTTGCCCTCGATGGGCGCCGAACATGGTGTCTCCGGTGAGCTACAGGCGGGTGATCCGAGTGGACGTCCGTGCCCCATTCGTTAGGGGTCGGCTAGGGGCCCGGAGGCATGCCCAAAAGTACCTGCGGGTGATCTGCCGGACCCGGTCCTTCTGATGGGATTCCGTTACAAGATCGTTCCCGCTGGTCTCGGAAATGTCCTAGGGTACCTCGAGAGCGCAGCCCGAGCCTCGGTTATGTATCGAACGTACCCATGGTCATCCCTCGCTCTGTGTCTGAGGCGGCTGTGAACCCTTCGGGGGCCAGCCTTCGAACCCCTGATCAGTAGTGGGCGCGGAGCCCGAGTAGCCTGAGGCGTCGGTGGAACCCTTCCGAGGGGCCGGCCTTCGAACCTCTGACCAGTAGTGGGTGTAGAGCCCACGCGATCTGAGGCGGCTGTCGAACCCTTCCGAGGGGCCAGCCTTCGAACCTCTGATCAGTAGGGAGGCTCGGAGCCTGGTTCCTTCACGGGGAAGGATCCTTTTCGGGGTATCCCCCTTTCCCGGTCCCTGTTGCAAGAGAGAGAAAGAGGAAAAAAGGAAAAGGATACGAAATCGAACGACGCGGCGTACCTTTATTTGACGCGGTCATTATGGCGAAGGCGAAGCGTCGCCCGCTTCTCTTGTCAGAGGCGCCGCATGTCCCGCCGCGGAGTTAATGCGACGGGGCGGGTGGTTCGCGGGGCGGCCGTTGCGCGTGCGCGAGCCGTTCGAGGAACGGAACACGGGCGCGTTGTCTTCACGCCGTGAGAGAGGGTTCTCTCGTCGCCCCTGGATGGGACGTAGGCTTGGCTGGCGACGTGACCGCTTCTCCTGCCCGCCTGCCACCGCCATTACTGCCGGCCCATTTTTGGCCGCATTGACCGTCGCGCCAGGCTGGCGCCGCCTGGTCGTGCCCTGGGTTGCCTCGAGTTGCGGTATCGGTTCCACAGTCGAGGAGGCGCGGTGGTGGAGCAAGTGGCGGTGCAGTTGCATGCACGAAGCTTTCGGCGTGCCGGTTGCATGACGCGTGGGCCTGGGCCTCCATGCCGGGCGTGTTGGGAGTCGGAGAAGTGCGCCCACTTGGCACGGTTGCATGCCGCCTGCATGACTGTCCGCCCTTTCGCCCGTTGGTCTGGGCAAAAGTGGAGAGCTGCTTGTAACCGCTGGGCGGTCGTACGCACCGCGCACGGCGGTTTGGCTTCTTCTGCTCTGAGCCGGCTTGCATGACGTGCGAGACCCAGCCCCCGCGCCGTAGGGGAGGACCTTGGAGCGTGTTGGAGAAGACTCGGCCCGCGACGACTGGGGACGCAAGTAGGGAGAGTCGCCTTTAAAAGGAGGGTGACCCCCTTGGAAGGCGACCATGTCTTCGCGCTCCCTTATGCATCGTGTCCTTCCACCTTCCAAGCCCTCGGATGGGGGATACCCGCCGTCTTTCCGCCTCGTCGTTGGAGGAGCGCAACTCCGCGGGAGTTGGTACCTTTCAGCCATCGTTCGGCTTCAAGGATTTTCATCACACAGCCCGGTTGCACCCCTCCGCTGGTGGACCAAAACGGTGACCTCCAGCCCCTGGATGGGGAGAGACAAGCCGGGCTGTGATCTTGGTCCCGCCCTCAGCCTCGAGGGTGTTCGTCATCCTCGCTGGGGCGGGGAGCGAGGCGAGCCGGGGCTCTACCTCCCGCGCGGGCCGGCGGGCCGCCTCTTCTTCCAGCTTCTGGTGGTGGCAACCATCCTCCAGCTCTGCGGAGGAGATGTCCTCCAGCCATGCCGGGGAAGGCGAACTGTTGCTGCCCAGCTAGGATGCAACATTCTGCCCTCTTCCTCGCTTTCGTGGCGAGGACGGGAGCGAGGACCTACCGGTGCGCTTTGGAGCGGCCCGCTCTTTGGCTTTAATAGCTGGTTCGTGTCCCTTGAGCGGGAACGCGAACGAGAGCCCTCCGGCGGCCGCGTCCGTCCTGGGACCATGGCTGCTGCTGCAGAGGTCGCTGGCGGGTCCCCCGGTGCTCGTCGCCCCACAGGCTCCCCTGTGTGGAGGTTGTACATACCCGCGGGGACAGAACCAGAGTTCCGTCTGTAATGGCACTTCGAATGCCAGTGTTTTTGTTCATTGTGGCTGTCGAGGCCTGAACATGTGTGTAATTTTGGCACGGAGCCGTGTTTTTTCCTCATTTTCGAGCACTAAGACTCGCCTGTTGGTTGTCTGAACCGCTTCACCAAGCGTGAGTCACCCCGGGTAAAGGTGACGAGTGAGGTATCCGTATCCCGGAGGCATAGGAGTCCCTCGGCTCGGCCAGCCTTGTTGCCTGAGGCTTCTCTTGCTTAGTTAAAGGAACCCCTCGACCGCTCTTCGATGAGCCGAGGCCAGGGGTAGCGGTGTCAGCGCGAATAGAGACAGAGTTGGCTCGGTAAGAAGACCTGGTCGGCCGGAGCCTGGCCGGGCCATCCGTTAGCGGGATCGACGCCGGAATTGACCTGCCAAGGCCTCGGGTCGGGCTGACGTCCTCGGGGGACAGCCGGCCGAGGCCTCGGGGTGGCCAGCCGAGCCGCCTGCCCGAGCCGGATTCTCGGAGAAGACCCTGGCGGCGATGGCCCGGGCTTGGTGATGACGTTGTCCTTCAGAGTGGAGATCTTCGGACCGCGTCGCCGTCCGAGGCTAGGTCGGACCTCGCCGAAGGTGTTGTCGACGCCGAGGGTGCTGCTGCTCCCTTCAAGCGTCAAGATCCGAGCCTGCAGGATCGGATTGTCTTGTAGCGTTTGTTTCCTGCGGCCGCCGAGGCCAAAACACACCCTCACTGTGTTGTAAAGCTGCGTCTCTTTTCCTCTTGTTTCGAGTATCTGGACTTTTTTGTCGGTAACGTAATTGCTTGTGCGAGCGAGAGTTGCTTCTCACGGAAGGTGATGAGTGAGGTATCCGTATCCCGGAGGCGTAGGAGTCCCTCGGCTTGGTCGGCCTTGCCGCTTACGCGCACTCTTACCCGTCCATGGGGTTCCGTCACCGACGCAGTCGAGAAGGCTCGAAGAATCGCTTCGGCAGAAGAGCTTCCGAACGTGAAGACTTGTTCGGTCCGCGGAATCACTTATCCGAACGTGAGTTACTTGTCGCAGAAGGTGATGAGTGAGGTATCCATATCCCGGAGGCGTAGGAGTCCCTCGGCTCGGTCAGACTTGGCTGCTTACGTGTACTCCGTCGTTTTCAGGATCCACTTTCGAAGTAGTCAAAAAGCACGAAAGACATTCTGGCAGAAAGGATCTTTTTTCGAGGAAAAAATTCGACGCAGAGGGGGTTCCCCCCTTTTAGCCCCGAGGGAGGGTCGGGCTTTGCTGAGGCGAGACCGACCCTTCCTTGTTGACTAAACTTTGCGTGGGAGCGAGGTATATGAACAACTTGAAAACATCTTAAGGGTAGAAGCGACGTAGCTGTTGGATGTTCCAAGCGTTGCTGTAGACCTCGCCTTGACTGTTGGCCAGCTTGTACGTTCCGGGCTTCAGGACTTTGGCGATGACGAACGGCCCCTCCCAGGGGGGCGTGAGCTTGTGCCGCCCTCGGGCGTCTTGTCGCAGCCGAAGCACCAGATCGCCCACCTGGAGGTCTCAGGACTGGACCCCTCGGGCGTGGTAACGTCGCATGGACTGCTGGTACCGCGCCGAGTGTAGTAAGGCCCTGTCCCGAGCCTCTTCCAGCTGGTCCAGCGAGTCTTCTCGACTAGCTTGGTTGCTTTGGTCGATGTAGGCCTTCGTCCTCGGGGAACCGTATTCTAAGTCTATGGGCAAGACGGCCTCGGCCCCGTAGACCAGAAAAAACGGCGTGAAGCCCGTGGCTCGGCTCGGTGTTGTCCTCAGACTCTAGAGCACCGAGGGGAGTTCCTTCATCCATCGCTTGCCGAACTTGTTGAGGTCGTTGTAGATCCGAGGCTTGAGCCCTTGTAGAATCATGCCGTTGGCACGCTCTACTTGCCCATTTGACATGGGGTGAGCCACAGCGACCCAGTCCACCCGGATGTGGTGATCCTCGCAGAAGTCCAGGAACTTTCTGCCGGTGAACTGGGTGCCGTTGTCGGTGATGACGGAGTTCGGGACCCCGAAACGATGGATGATGTTGGTGAAGAACGCCACCGCCTGCTCGGACCTAATGCTGTTTAGGGGTCGGACCTCGATCCACTTGGAGAATTTGTTGATGGCGACCAACAGGTGCGTGTAGCCCCTGGGTGCCTTCTGCAAGGGGCCGACAAGGTCCAGACCCCATACAGCAAAAGGCAAGGTGATGGGTATCGTCTGCAGAGCCTGAGCGGGCAGGTGGGTCTGCCTTGCGTAGAACTGACACCCTTCGCAGGTGCGGACAATTCTAGTGGCGTCGGCCACCGCCGTCGGCCAGTAGAAGCCTTGTCGGAAAGCATTTCCGACAAGGGCTCGAGGCGCTGCGTGATGGCCGCAAGCCCCCGAGTGTATCTCTCGCAGGAGTTCCTGACCTTCGGCGATGGAGATGCATCGCTGGAGGATGCCGGAGGGGCTGCGGTGGTAGAGCTCCTTCTCATCTCCCAGCAAGACGAACGACTTGGCGCGCCGCGCCACCCGCCGAGCTTCGGCTCGGTCGGAGGGTAGCTCTCCTCGGTGGAGATATTGCAGGTACGGGGTCTGCCAGTTTTGATCAGGCGTGACCCCGCTTTGCTCCCCCTCGACACGCAGCGTCTCGCCCTCGGGGGCCGAGGGTACCTCGGGCCGAACCGAGGGTGCCTCGGACCGAGCCGAGGGTACCTTGGGCTGGGCCGAGGGTGCCTCAGGCTCGGGCGTGTCGTCGATCTTGACAAAGGGTTGATGCAGATCCCGGGAGAAGACGTCCGGGGGAACCGTTGTTCGCCCCGAGGCTATTTTAGCCAGCTCATCCGCAGTCTCGTTGTAGCGCCGAGCGATGTGGTTGAGCTCGAGCCCGTAGAACTTGTCTTCCAGGCGCCGAACCTCATCGCAGTAGGCCTCCATCTTCGGGTCGCGACAGTGGGAGTTCTTCATGACTTGGTCGAGGACGAGCTGCGAGTCACCGCGAGCGTCGAGGCGTCGGACCCCTAGCTCGATGGCGATCCGCAACCCGTTGACCAGAGCCTCATACTCGGCCACATTGTTGGACGCCGGGAAATGGAGGCGCAACACATAGCGTAGGTGCTTCCGGAGGGGCAAGATGAAGAGTAGGCCAGCGCCGGCTCCTGTCTTCATCAGCGACCCGTCGAAGAACATGGTCCAGAGCTCCGGCTGGATCGGAGCTGTTGGGAGCTGAGTGTCGACCCATTCAGCTACGAAGTCCGCCAAGACCTGGGACTTGATGGCCTTCCGAGGAGCGAACGAGATTGTCTCGCCCATGATTTCCACCGCCCACTTTGCAATCCTACCCGAGGCCTCCCGGCACTGGATGATCTCCCCAGGGGGAAGGATGACACCACAGTTACCGGATGAGACTCGAAGTAGTGTCGCAACTTCCGCCGCGTTAGGATCACCGCGTATAGTAGCTTCTGAACTTGTGGGTAGCGGATCTTGGTTTCGGACAGTACCTCACTGACGAAGTAGACTGGCCTCTCAACGGGCAATGCATGCCCCTCTTCTTGCCTTTCGACCACAATCACGGCGCTAACCACCTGAGTGGTCGCGGCGACGTAGACCAAGAGGGCTTCTCCGGCAGCTGGGGGCACCAAGATAGGCGCCTTCGTGAGGAGCGCCTTCAGGTTCCCGAGGGCTTCCTCGGCCTCAGGGGTCCAAGTGAAGCACTCGGCCTTCCTCAAGAGGCGGTACAGAGGTAGACCTCTTTCGCCGAGGCATGAGATGAAGCGGCTTAGAGCCGCGAGACATCCCATGACCCTCTGTACGCCTTCCAAGTCTTTGATGGGCCCCATGCTGGTGATGGCTGCGATCTTCTCCGGGTTGGCTTCGATACCCCGCTCAGAGACGATGAACCCCAAGAGCATGCCTCGGGGCACCCCGAAGACACACTTTTCGGGATTGAGCTCGACGCCTTTCGCCTTGAGACATCAGAATGTCACTTCAAGGTCAGAAAGGAGGTCAGAGGCTTTCCTCGTCTTGACTACGATGTCATCGACGTAGGCCTCGACCGTGCGGCCAATGTGTTCGCCGAACACATGGTTCATGCACCGCTGGTACGTCGCGCCCGCATTCCTCAAGCCGAACGGCATGGTGACATAGCAGTACATGCCGAAGGGTGTGATGAAAGAAGTCACGAGCTGGTCGGACTCTTTCATCCTGATTTGGTGATACCCTGAGTAGGCATCGAGGAAAGACAGGGTTTCGCACCCAGCAGTGGAATCCACGATTTGATCGATGCGAGGCAGAGGGTAGGGAACCTTTGGACATGCTTTGTTCAGACCGGTGTAGTCTACACACATCCGCCATTTCCCCCCTTTCTTTCTCACAAGCACAGGGTTGGCAAGCCATTCGGGATGGAATACCTCTTTGATGAACCCTGCCGCCATTAGCTTGTGGATCTCCTCGCCTATGGCTCTGCGCTTCTCCTCGTCGAATCGGCGCAGAGGCTGCTTGACGGGTCGGGCTCCGGCTCGGATGTCCAGCGAGTGCTCGGCGACATCCCTCGGTATGCCGGGCATGTCCAAGGGACTCCACGCGAAGACGTCGGCGTTCGCGCGGAGAAAGTCGACGAGCACTGCTTCCTATTTGGGATCGAGCCCGGAGCCGATCCGGATCTGCTTGGAGGCGTCGCTGCTGGGGTCGAGGGCGATGGACTTAACCGTCTCTGCTGGCTCAAAGTTGCCGGCATGACGCTTCACATCTGGCACCTCCTTAGAGAGGCTCTCCAGGTCGGCGATGAGGGCCTCGGCGTACTCCATGCACTCCACGTCACATTCGAACGCGTGTTTGTACATGGGGCCGATGGTGATGACCCCGTTGGGGCCCGGCATCTTGAGCTTCAGGTAGGTGTAGTTGGGGACGGCCATGAACTTCGCGTAGCATGGTCTTCCCAGCACCGCGTGGTAGGTTCCTCGGAACCCGACCACCTCGAACGTCAGGGTCTCCCTTCAGAAGTTGGAGGGTGTTCCGAAGCAGACGGGAAGGTCGAGCTGTCCGAGGGGCTGGACGCGCTTCCTGGGAATGATCCCATGAAAGGGCGCATTGCCTACCTGGACGGAGGACAGATCGACATGCAGGATCCCGAGGGTCTCGGCGTAGATGATGTTGAGGCTGCTGCCTCCGTCCATGAGGACCTTGGTGAGCCTGACGTCGCCGACGATGGGGTCGACGACGAGCGGGTATTTCCCAGGGCTCGGCACATGGTCGGGTTGGTCGGCTTGGTCGAAGGTGATGGGCTTGTCAGACCAGTCTAGGAAGACTGGCGCCGCCACCTTCACCGAACAGACCTCCCGGCGCTCTTGCTTGCGGTGCCGAGCCGAGGTATTCGCCGCTTGCCCACCGTAGATCATGAAGCAGTCGTGGACCTCGGGGAACTCTCCTGCTTGGTGATCTTCCTTCTTGTCGGCGTCGTCGCGGGCCCTGCCACCCTCCGCGGGTGGCCCGGCCCTGTGGAAGTGGCGCCGAAGCATGACGCACTCCTCAAGGGTGTGCTTGACGGGCCCCTGGTGATAGGGGCACGGCTCCTTGAGCATCTTGTCGAAGAGGTTGGCACCTCCGGGGGGTTTCCGAGGGTTCTTGTACTCGGCGGCGGCGACAAGGTCCGCGTCGGCGGCGTCGCGTTTCGCTTGCGACTTCTTTTTGCCCTTCTTCTTGGCGCCGCGCTGAGTTGACGCCTCGGGGACATCTTCTGATGGGCGGCCCTGGGGCTGCTTGTCCTTTCGGAAGATAGCCTCGACCGCCTCCTGGCCGGAGGCGAACTTGGTGGCGATGTCCATCAGCTCGCTCGCCCTGGTGGGGGTCTTGCGACCCAGCTTGCTCACCAGGTCGCGGCAGGTGGTGCCAGCGAGGGACGCGCGGATGACATCCGAGTCGGTGATGTTGGGAAGCTCGGTGCGGTGCTTCGAGAATCGCCGGATGTAGTCCCGAAGAGACTCTCCCGGCTGCTGTCGGCAGCTTCGGAGGTCCCAGGAATTCCCGGGGCGCACGTACGTGCCCTGGAAATTGCCGGCGAAAGCTTGGACTAGGTCGTCCCAGTTGGAGATCTGCCCCGGAGGCAGGTGCTCTAACCAGGCGCGGGCGGTGTCGGAGAGAAACAGGGGGAGGTTACGGATGATGAGGTTGTCATTGTCCGTTCCACCCAGTTGGCAGGCCAGACGGTAGTCCGCGAGCCACAGTTCCGGTCTCGTCTCCCCCGAGTACTTTGTGATAGTAGTCGAGGGTCGGAACCCGGTCGGGAACGGCGCCCGTCATATGGCCCGGCTGAAGGCCTGCGGACCGGGTGGTTCGGGTGAAGGACTCCGATCCTCCCCGCTGTCGTAGCGTCCCCCTCGCCTGGGGTGGTAGCCTCGGCGCACCCTCTCGTCGAGGTGGGCCCGACGGTCGCGGTGACGGTGCTCGTTGCCGAGGCGACCCGGGGCTGCAGGCGCTGTGTTGCGCGTGCGCCCGGGGCAGACCGAGGCTTCCCGCATGAATCGGGAAGTCGCGGCATGAAGTTCTGAGGGGTACCCCTGCCTTCGGGAGGCGGAGCTCTCGGCCCATCGGACCGCGGCGCCTTCCAGGAGATTCTTGAGCTCTCCCTGGATTCGCCGCCCCTCGGTGGTTGATGGCTCCGGCATCGCGCGGAGAAGCATTGCTGCTGCCGCCAGGTTCTGGCCGACCCCACTAGATGCAGGCGGCGGCCTGACCCTGACGTCGTCGGTGATGCGGTGCTGGAAGCCCTGGGGTAGATGACGTATTTCTCCGGCCGGAGGCTGGCCCGCCCATGCCTGCCCGACGTCCCGGCGGATCGGCTCAAGCGCTCCTACTCCCTCGTCGAGCCTGGCCTGCACCCCACGGATTTGCTCGAGCTGTGGGTCATGGCCCCCCGCCTGAACGGGGACCACAGCTAGCTCCCGTGGGATGTCAACGCGAGGCACCGGCCTAGGGAGATCACCGTCCTCCGGCATGCCGAGATGGTTGCCTTCGGAGGGACCCCCTAGATCGACGTGGAAACATTCGCGGCTTGGGCCGCAGTCCTCGTCGCCGAGGCTACGGCTACCGTCGGAACAGTCGGAAAGGCAGTAGTCGCATGCGATCATAAAGTCCCGCATGGCACCGGGGTTGCCAAGTCCAGAGAAATCCCAATAGAAGCTGGGCTCGTCGTCTTCCTCGGACCCAGAGGGCCCGTAGGTCGAGACGTCCGTCAGCCGGTCCCAAGGTGACCGCATACGAAACCCCAGAGGGTTTGGGCTTGCCTCTACGAGAGCGCCCACCAAAGCGAAGCCGCTAGGCGGGTCGAGGCTGAATCCGAATGACGTGGGATGGGAATCGGTCGGTACCTCTTGGTCGACGAGCGGTTATGAAGTCACGTCGGGGACTGACTGCACCGTCGTCTCAGGTAGGAGGGTGACACCCAGCAAGCCTTCCGCGAGCGTGCTGGCGTCGTCCGTTTGCTCGGGATTGGCGTGTTGCGGGGAGACGACGCTCGTCTTCGTCTCAAGCGCGAGGTCGATGCCCGGTGTGCCCCCCCGTTGGGGTGCTGGCGCTGTCGACTCGCTCGACAGCCGACGAGGCGCTGCCTCTTGCTTGGCCTTGGTTGCCCCGCCTTCCCCTCCATCGACGGGGAAGAGGGCGGGATGAGCTCGAAGGTTGTTCTTCCACCACGCGGGGAAGACGTCACCGATTCCGCCGCCGGTGGGCGGGTTGTCGGCCGCCGTTGCCGCTGCCGCCCGGCGGTGGAATGAGTATCATGTCGTAGCTGCCGTCGAGGGACATGAACTCAAGACTCCCGAAGCGGAGCACCATCCCGGGTTGGAGAGGTTGCTGGAGACTGCCCATCTGGAGCTTGACGGGAAGCTATTCGTCAACACGCAGCAGGCCCCTACGTGGCGCGCCAACTGTCGGTGTTCCGAGACCGGGGGGTCCCTAAGCCGACGAGTGAATGTCGCCGCGTGCCCCAGCCCAGATGGGTCGACGCGAGGCCGAGCGCGAAGGGGGGAAGTGAGGTGGCCGGAGATGGGCGTGAGAGAGGTGGAAATCCCGCGGCCTTCATGTTCGTCCCGCGCCCAGGTCGGGTGCGCTTGCAGTAGGGGGTTACAAGCGTCCACGCGGGAGAGGGAGCGAGCGGCCTCACGCGAGCGCCTGTCTCGTCCTCGTCCCCGCGCGGCCAACCCTCTCTAAGAGGGCCCTGGTCCTTCCTTTCATATGCGTAAGGAGAGGATCCAGGTGTACAATGGGGGATATAGCAGAGTGCTACGTGTCTAGCGGAGGAGAGCTAGCGCCCTAAGTACATGCTGTCGTGGCAGCCGGAGAGATTTTGGCACCCAGCTGGTGTGATGTCGTGGTCGTCGGAGGAGCGATGGAGCCTGGCGGAGGGACAGCTGTCGGAGCTGTTGAGTCCTTGCTGACGTCCTCTTGCTTCCGTAAGGGGGCTGAGAGCCGCCGTCGTCACAGAGTATGCGGGGCGCCATCATTGCCTATTTGGCGGAGCGAGCCAGATGAGACGCCGGTCTTGTCCCCCGTGGCCCGAGTCAGCTCGGGGTAGGGTGATGATGGCGCCTCCTGTCGACGTGGCTGGTCTGCGCCCTAGGTTGGGCGATGTGGAAGCTCCTCCGAAGCCGAGGTCGAGTCTGTCTTCCGTGGCCGAGGTCGAGTCCGAGCCCCTGGGTCGGGCGAGGCGGAGACCGTCGGCTGAGGCCAGGGCGTAGTCCGAGCCCTGGGGTCGGGCGGAGCGGAGTTCGTCGTCTTCTGGGGCTGAGCCCAAGTCCGAGCCCTGGGTCGGGTGGTGCGGAGTTCGTCGTCTTCTGGGGCTGAGCCCAAGTCCTAGCCCTGGGTCGGGCGGAGCGGAGTTCGCCGTCTTCCGGGGCTTAGCCCGAGTCCGAGCCCTGGGTCGGGCGGAGCGGAGTTCGCCGTCTTCTGGGGCTTAGCCCAAGTCCTAGCCCTGGGTCGGGCGGAGCGGAGTTCGTCGTCTTCCGGGGCTTAGCCCGAGTCCGAGCCCTGGGTCGGGCAGAGCGGAGTTCGCCGTCTTCCGGGGCTTAGCCCAAGTCCGAGCCCTGGGTCGGGCGAAGCAGAGCTTTCTATGGTGCCTGCGTCCGGGCCTGACTGCCTGTCAGCCTCACTCTGTCAAGTGGCACCGCAGTCGGAGCGGTGCAGGCGGCGCTGTCTTTCTGTCAGGCCGGTCAGTGGAGCGGCGAAGTGACGGCGGTCACTTCGGCTCTGTCGGCTGGGGGGCGCGCGTCAGGATAAAGGTGTCAGGCCACCTTTGTTATAAATGCTCCTGCGTTTTGGTCGGTTGGTGTGGCGATTTGGTCAGGGTTGCTTCTTGGCGAAGACAGGGCCTCGGGCGAGCCGGAAATATGTTCGTCATCGGAGGGGGGCCTCGGGCGAGACGGAGATCCTCCGGGGTCGGCTGCCCTTGTCCGAGGCTAGGCTCGGGCGAGGCGTGATCGAGTCCCTCGAATGGACTGATCCCTGACTTAATCGCACCCATCAGGCCTTTGCAGCTTTATGCTGATGGGGGTTACCAGCTGAGAATTAGGAGCCTTGAGGGTACCCCTAATTATGGTCCCCGACAATAATGTAAGGAAAAGACTCAATGAATTCTACCCATTTAGCATGACGACGGTTCAGATTTGTTTGGGTACGAATATGTTTTAAAGCCTCATGATCAGAATGAATTATGAACTCACGATGCCAAAGATAGTGCTGCCATGTATGCAAAGTGCGCAGTAAAGCGTAAAGCTCCTTATCATAAGTAGAATATTTCAGACTAGCACCGCTTAATTTTTCACTAAAATAAGCAACTGGTTTTCCTTCTTGTAACAAAACAACACCTAGCCCAATACCGCTAGCATCGCATTCAAGCTCAAACACTTTATTAAAATCAGGCAATTGCAATAGGGGAGCTTGGGTTAACTTATCTTTCAAAGTGTTGAACACTTCCTCCTGCGAATCACTCCAAGCAAACGGCACATCTTTCTTTGTAAGCTCATGTAGAGGCAATGCAATGGAGCTAAAATCATGAAGAAATCTGCGGTAGAAACCGACAAGTCCAAGAAAGCTCCGAATTTGTGTGACCGTCGTCGGTGTAGGCCACTCCCGAATGGCAGCAATCTTGCTGCTATCCACCTCAATGCCCTGTGGAGTAACAACATAACCAAGAAACGAGACACGTCGTGTGCAAAAGATGCATTTTTCCATGTTAGCATATAACTGGGCAGCACGCAATGCATCAAAAACAACACTTAAATGTTCCAAATGCTCTTTATTAGATTTGCTGTAAATAAGGATATCATCAAAATAAACAACCACAAACAATCCTATGAAGGGCCTCAGAACTTAATTCATCACTCGCATAAAAGTGCTGGGAGCATTAGTCAATCCAAACAGCATAACCAACCATTCATATAAACCAAATTTCGTTCTAAAGCCATTTTCCATTCATCACCCATTTTCATTCTAATCTGGTGGTAACCACTATGCAAATCAATCTTAGTGAAAATAATGGCACCACTAATCTCATCTAGCATATCATCAAGGCGTGGTATAGGATATCGATAACGAATAGTGATGTTATTAATAGCACGACAGTCTACACACATACGCCATGACCCATCTTTCTTGGGAACAAGTAACACAGCAATAGAGCAAGGGCTAAGAGACTCACGAATGTATCCCTTGTCAAGCAACGCCTGTACCTGGCGCTGAATCTCCTTCGTCTCATCCGGATTTGTACGGTACGGTGTGCGGTTCGGAAGCTGTGCGCCGGGGATGAGGTCGATTTGGTGCTCAATGCCACGAAGCGGTGGGAGACCCGGTGGTAAGTCTTTGGGAAAGACATCAGCGTACTCCTGCAAAAGGTTAGCAACCGTAGGGGGAATAGCCAAAGATGGTGCATCATCAAGTGAAATGAGGACACTAGAGCATACAAGTGCATAGCATGGCAAATGAGCACCGTGTAGATCATCAAAATCAGCACGTGTAGCAAGTAAAACAGGAGCCTTCAACTTCATTTCAGAAGGAACAGAGGGCGATGGATCAAGTTGTTTAGCAGTTATAGCAGCTCGGGCAAGATCATCTTTAACAATTTGTTCAGGTGTCATTGGATGTATAATTATTTTCTGACCCTTAAAAATGAAAGAATAATGATTCGAACGACCATGATGCAAGCTATCAGTATCATATTGCCAAGGTCGACCAAGTAACAAAGAGCATGCTTCCATGGGAATAACATCACAATCAACAAAATCAGAATAAGCACCCATGGAGAAAGGAACACGCACGGAACGCGTGATTTTTATTTTACCACCATCATTAAGCCATTGAATGTGATATGGGTTTGGATGCTTACGAGTGGGTAACGACAACTTTTCGACCAACATGGTACTCGCCAAATTGTTGCAACTGCCGCTGTCGATAATGATGCGAATTGACCGCTCCTGCACAACACCCTTTGTATGGAACAGAGTGTGTCGCTGATTCTTCTTGGGCAAAGCGACCTGTGTACTAAGAACACACTGCACAACAAGACTTTCATACCTATCAGCGTCGCCCGGGTTGACATGTACCTCCGCCTGAGCTGCATGGTTAGTGGCAAGTAGTGCATGTTCAATTTCTTCAGAATCACTAGCGGAAGAGTACTCACCGTCGTCACAAATGAGCAAAGTGCGCTTGTTTGGGCAGTCTCGAATCACATGGCCAAATCCTCTACAGCGATGACACTGAATATCCCGTGTACGACCTGTGGGTGGGACAGTGCTGGCTGGTTTGGTCGTCTTCTCGCGTGGAGTAGTGGTGGACGTGGATGGCGCAGGGGGAACTGGTGCTGAGGTGTATGTCGAGCTTCGTCCTGCAAAAGGGTTAGAATATGTCTTCGAGCGGCGTCCCTGCACTTCACGTTCAGCTTTGCAAGCATATTCAAATAAAGTAGTCATATCATAATATTCCTTATAATCAAGTATATCCTGGATTTCGCGGTTTAAACCACCATGAAAACGTGCCATAGCAGCGTCGTTGTCCTCCAATATCCCACAACGAATCATACCTTTTTGTAACTCCTGGAAATAGTCCTCAACAGATTGAGAACCTTGCTGAAAACGCTGCATTTTATTAAGCAAATCACGAGCATAATACGAAGGCACAAATCGATGTCGCATCGCAGCTTTCAACTGATCCCAAGTGGTTGGAATGGCAGTGGAATGTTTCATTTTATACTCACACCACCAAATTAAAGCAAAGTCAGTAAATTCACTAATAGCAGCTTTAACCTGAGAATGTGCAGCAATATCATGGCATGAAAATTTTTGTTCAACCTCTAACTCCCAATCAAGATATGCAGCAGGATCATATTTGCCATTAAAAGGTGGAATTTTAAATTTAATCTTAGAAAATAAGTCATTAGGGGGATGATGAACCACACGGCGTGCACGACCACAGCGATCTCCATCGTCCTGCTCAGTGTCACCGCCGTAGTCCTGCTCCAACTTTGTGGTCAACGCATCAAGGCGTGCCAGAATGGTGTCGAGTGTGGTGCGAGTCGCCGTTTGAGCACGGTCAAGCTGGTTGAAACGCTCGGTTGTCGAAGTGACCGTTGAATCAAGCCGTTCATGCATCATCCTAATGTCAGCAGTAAGTCCATCAACTTGTCCCCTTACTTCCAGCAACTGGGCATCCACCGTGTCGTGTGCTCCTGCCATAGTTAGCGCAAACACCAAAACACCAAAAGGAGAAAAAAAACCGACGACAACAGGGAAATGGTGGTGACAACGCGCTCAATGAAATGCTGTTATCAAATTCTTATCCGTTCTCTTACCAAGCCACAGTGGTGAACTGCAACCAACAGGTGGAACCGGTGAAAGATTGGATGAGCGATTGCCTGGAGAAACAGAAACCTTCTCGTCGTAGAAATATGTGGAGTTTTGGGTAGGCTGCACTCAAGTCAAGGATTAGCATGATCAAACAATAATGCAAAGTTGAATGATAGTGCAAAACACAAAACTATATTGCTGGCCACAAGTGCAAAGGACGGATGGAACTAGCAGAATGGCAGTACCGTAAATATTGTACTAGCGAGGCCAAAAAGGCACTAGTAGGAATCACAGGTGATTTTGTTTTTCTTTTTTGTATGATTTTTTTGATATTTTTCTCAGCACAAGGAGCAAAAACTAGGAGCTACACGAAATTTCACCTAAAACAGAGTTCAGATATGGTCTACAGAAAATCAGGAAGTTCTCTGAAAAGCGTGCGAGAACTTTGACGAATTTTTTTCTTTATTTTCCTGAATTTTTTTGACAATTTTGTCGAAACCCAAACAGACCAAAGGTCAGTTTGGCCAGCCTCAGAATGGTGTCAACAAACTCCTATAAAAATTTCAGATTTTTTGAACAACCGAGCGAAAAGTTATGCCCGGTTTAAGGAAGGTATGTTTAAAACGACCGAGATGAGACAACCGCTTTGTATCCTTTCTCCTTCGTTTTCTTCTTTTTTTTGTTTCTGTTTTTTTTTGACGTAACCGAACGAGAAAAACAAGGAAGCGGCATTGACTCGGTTTGATGTAACCGAAGGAGAGAAACAAGGAAGATGGTTGCGGCGCGCTAGGGTTTGATGTAACCGAAGGAGAAAAACAAGGAAGATGGTTGCGGCGCGCTAGGGTTTGATGTAACCGAAGGAGAAAAACAAGGAAGAAAGAAGGATGGTGAGAAAAAACACAATGCGACCAGCAACAAATGACGCGAAAGCACACAAATTCAACAATGCAGATTATTGAAAGAAGGTACGAGGCTCAAAAGGGTGCTGGTATAAGGTCTAACCTGAATTTTTATGTGGTTTTGTGGACTGTAGGAGAAAAAAACACTCGATAAACTCACCGATAAACCTGGAAATCTGATACCACTTGATAG
This sequence comes from Zea mays, assembly GCF_902167145.1. Lineage (NCBI taxonomy): Eukaryota > Viridiplantae > Streptophyta > Magnoliopsida > Poales > Poaceae > Zea > Zea mays. The sequence continues at coordinate 46,701,949 of NC_050105.1, read as the reverse complement.
AGCTGGAGTGCCCGATCTTTCGGTGAGTGGAGATAATTCCGATTTGGTGGAAGTAGACCCTCACGATCCGACTACGACGAGCAATCCCGAAGTGCCAATGCAATCGCTGAACCAACTTCCAATGGTTACCGACCTTGCTGATGCGAGATCGGCCTGATCACGAAGATCGTTTCCTGTGCGCAATCAAAGAACGAACAAGAAAAAGATGCGAGCAATCTTAATATCACTCGAGGTGGAGTTCTGGATCACAGAGGACAACACGTATTTGTGTGTGTTCTGGGGTAGCTAAAGCTAGATGTAAAACAAAACTCGAAGAACAAAGGAGGCGCAGCTCCTATATAAATAGAGAGAGGGGGCGCAGCCCCTAGGGGCGGCCAACCCTAGGTCGTCCACTATGGGCCGCAGTTGGGCTGGTCGTCTATTCTTCTGGGCCCTCATTCTTCAGTAGCATGACGAAGTTAAGATCTCTGGCACGGACCCGAGTGATTGGCCCAGCTAATGAAGGAAGTGGCGCTTGATGTGGAGGTGCTGCTGGTGTAGTCGTACTCATAGTGATGTCCTCATCACCTTTTCTCCAGTTTCCGAGGATTTCTCCTAGGCGGGCACTGAAGGCTCAGCTTCGGCGTCAGCCTGGCTCAGTATAGCTTCGACTTCAGTCAGCTTTGTCTCGGTTTCAATCTATGTTTTCGAAGCCTTGGCAATTTTCTGGGAGTAGAGCTTGAAGCTTTTATCATCTCCAGCACATCTAATACACTAGCCATCCTTTTTCTCTTGGGGGTTGCTGCTAGACCTTTTTGTGTCTTCGGCACTTCCACTCCTGCCGAAGGGCTTAGAACTTCTAATGTTTTCGTCCCTTCGGTTCTCGGTTCTTCAATTTTGTCAGTCTTCGGCATTGCAGCCGGCTCTTCAATCCTCTGCATAAGAGCAAGTCCTTTGGCTTCAATAGCTGAAGAAGTCTCACCGCCAAAGTCAGGCACTATGGCCGGTTCAATGTAGCGAGGTCGGTAAGGACCTTCAACATTTTCCTCTTCGGTGCGGGCTCGCTTGAAGCAGCCGAAGCAGCAGTCTTCGCAGAAGTTGCACCCTTTCTTTTCTGCCCCCATGGCGGGTAGCGATAGTCAGGGTACACACACCACAACATAAACCCCCCTATAGCAACACATCTATAGCAACACATGATTTTATGTGTTGTAAGAAATTTGCGAGCAACGCTTAATATGCGTTGCAAGCATCATCTGTTAAGTTATTAGAGTTATGGCAATGCTTTATGTATACCATCTGTTGTGTTAAATAGGATACGACAACACTTAATATGTGTTGCTAGCGGAATGTATTGATTAACTAGTATGTGGCAACCGTTAATATGTCTTGCTGGTAACATTTAATATTTAAATTCAGAAAACACTCAATTTGAATGATTTGAAGTACAATAAATTAAACCAAATATTGTCCTTTTAGATTTCGATCTTCCAAAAACCCTCTCACACAAGGAGACACAAGCGCGTGGCCTAAACCACCTACCCACGCCGCCGCCGGCCACCTGCCATGGCCCCCGTCGCCTCCACAAAAGTCCCCAATCCCGTCGGTGGCCTTCGCACGCCTAGCCGCAGACTTCTTCGTCAGTGTGCCAAAATATCCTGAACTACCTGCCCACCTCAAACCCTAACCCCAAGCCATCGCAGAAGAAGGTGACGAAGCAAAACAAGCAGCCGCCCCCCGACGCAACCAGCCTCCGCCCAACATCCGCTTTGGCATGGCCTCACCTATGGCCGCCTCCCCAATCAGCGCGAGTCGCACCGGGCGCCGGCCTCCCTGCCGCGGCACCTCGCGTCGGTATCGCCTGCCATCGACGCGTCCAGGTAGCCCTCCCCGCTCGACGGTGTCTAACCCCAATCTCGCCCGCGTCCACCGACATGGCCTCACCCACGGTTGCCTCTGCGTGTTTGTGTACAGCATCGGATGGAGGCCCTCATGATGAGCGCGCTCTGCATATGGCTAGCACGCCGGGGCCTCCTCTCTCACTGTGATGGCGACCTCAAGCCCCATCAGAAATGGAAGAAATCCCCCACAAGCCTCTCCCAGCGAGACAAGCCTCCATGACCTAGCTTCATTCTTCCCCTCCTCCCCGAGCTCGTCGTCTGTCACTTTGGATGGCTGCACCACAGGTGGGGAACATTCGCTTCGGTGAGCATAGGGTCGACGTGATGGAGCTGTAGCCGCTAGAGGTCTTAGCACCGGAGGTCAAGGCCAAGAAGCGTAACCGGGCGCTATGAGTCCGAGTTGTTGGTTGCTGGATCTACGATCCAGAGAATGGTGAAACCTGCCATCAGGTGAGCTCATATGCCTGTCCCTTCTGTTCCCCTGCTTCTGATTACATGTTCAGTGACATCATGTTTTATTGGTAATCTAACAACACTGAGCAGGGAGAAGAACCCCATATGGAGCCGTGGAGGCGAGCCACATATACCCAGGTCGTTTTCATGGGTTGGAAATGATAAAATTTAGGTTGTGTATGGTTGTTCTTGTTCATGTGTTACCTATACTATTAATTCTCAAATATTAACAAGTCTTCAGCTAATTTATCATCAAACCTCATTTATTTTGCCAAGACACCAACACGTGAGACAAAACTAGATTGGATTATAAAATAACTTAATTTTTCTACCTTTTATATAGTCTGGATAGACCAAGAACATGAACAAGTCCTCATCCCCACCTGTGTTCCTATCATTTAAATACAGACATTTGGATTCTACTTTCTTGATTGTTTAGGCAAGGAAATGACAGAGTAGGTGTCTTTATTTTACATTCTTCTTATTCCAAACCATATTGGAGCCAAACAAACATGCAATACAAAATCTAAATTGGCATATGAAGGCATGTGTATAAAATTATGGACCCCCATACCAATTAGAGTGTTATTAGTAAGCAGTTATGTGAATTAACCATTATTAGCAGCACTATGGCAGGCCACCAGTGTCTAGAGTTTACTAACCCAAAATTTCGAGATCTGATCGTTCTGACTTAATACTATGACGACTTAGTGAATTTGTGGCAGTAGCAACATTTGATTGGTTGTGTTATCATTATGGGGAATACAATTCAAATAATACTACATTGATGATCTGTTTACAGTGTGCTTGTGATGGCGTCACAGTCCAGAAAATTTGCCCCACTCCCTGGAGTTACTTGTTTGACCCTACTTGCATGTATGTTTATTTTTTACTATAACTTTCTACGACTGCTACACGAATTAGCCATGAGGCCTTGTGTTTTGTATTTCTGAATTTCAACAATGCACTACTCATGTAAGATATAGCAAGATCTACGGGCTGATTATATTAACCCTTTTTTATTTGCCAGTTTAGAGAAAACTGGAGTTCTTGATTGTAATAAAATCATAAATCTAGATCCATGTTAGTTGTATTTTAGTAGAAATTTATAGATAAAATCATTATTAGTTGTGTTCTTAAAGTTATGTATCCCTGTTTATTTTTGCCAGCATTGGGGGCTCTTTGGACTTAGAACCTATTTTTGTCTTAGTTTGATAAGAGTAACCTCCGCTCCTTTCATAAGCTCTAGAAACTAAGGACCACAAGGTGAAATGTACTTTTCTCATATGTCCAGTATTCTACTATTTTTTGGACATACCTTTTTTCTTTGTTGTGGTAAAGCTGATTTGTGCCATCCTTGAAACAGATTCATGAAAACTCTTTTGAGAAGAAACTTTCAGTTCTTTTCGGAATGCGTTCAGATTCAAGTCCACTTTTGTTATTCAATTACAAAGCGTGATAAATGCTATTTTTTCTTCTTATTATTTTTAACTGCTTGCTGGGTGGCAATAAGGGCTCAGGTGATGGTGGGCCAACTCAAAAGGCATCAGCTATGGTAGCTCTTTCATCTGAATCCATCGTCGGAAGGAAAACAGGTACTGCTAATAGATATAGCCTTTAATCTACATTATATTCAAGGCATCCTGTGCGGTAATTCACAGCGGTAGTGTTGGAGGAAATCCCATACTTGTGAGGTAGTGACATTGAATTCATCATAGCTGCTACTTGATGTCTACTTTATTTATTGAATTGCACATCCTAATATTTTTACAAACTTTATCTTGATAGGGCGTCGTATGTTCTAGTGACATATGTAAAATTACAGCAAGAGCTATCATCAGCCACAACTGATGTAATCAGCCACAACTGTTGTCTTGGAGACATAGACAACAGTCCTATAGCATGGCCTTCAAGCTGTGTAAGTTATTTTAATTCTCTCATAAAGACATACACTATTTTACAAACTACCGCATTTGGATTAAAGTTTTGTGATTTCAATTGCAGATAGAAAAGGCAGCTCTTTAATCTCAACCATTGAACATCAACAGATCAACATGAGGGCTATGACTTTGATTCTTCTTAAATTTGGCGTTATTAGTGATGAGAGCTATATGAGTCTACTTATGAGTCTTGTTTATGAGTCATCCTTTGTTCGTTTCATGCTGTCATAGAAAAAATGGCAATTCACACATTGTGTAATGAATTAAGTTGTGGATGATATTTTGTAATGGTACTACTATTTTTAATACAGATTGATTTTAGATTATTTGGCATGTGTGAGCCTATAATAGTTTGGAAATTGATTATGTGCAATGCACAGGCTCTTTTGTTTTGATCCAAATAAAAAAATTATAAATATTTGTTTATGGTTCATTGCTTTGCAATGTATATAACCCATAATAAAATAAATCAATCAATAAAAATAAATAAAACTCAAAAGTTCCTTACAACGTATATAAGCGTTAGCATAATACATTCTAAATGTTGCAATATGTATGGAGAACTCGACTAGTTGTGGCAGAAACACATATAATCGTTGCAGTAGCCATAAGTATCTGTTGCTATTTAGCAATGGTTATTAATAGGAGTTACCAACACATACGTATGTGTTGTAATATACCCTAGCAACGGCAGTATAGGCAACACATAATTATGTGTTGGTATATGCCCTAGCAACACTTATAATAATATTTAGCAATGCATATATGTGTTGCTATAGGGGGGGGTTATTTTGTAGTGACAAATCCAATAGCATCAAAAACTCTATTTATCCTTTTCTTTTTTCAGCTCCTAAAGGCCGCAGATAGTGCATTATCTTAAGACTTGGAGTATGCTCCAAGTAGTTCATCACTAGTATTTTCAACACACTTCAACCAGTCATCGTCTAGTTCGATAAATTGGTCTCCAAACCTGAAGGTATATTTCAATCGAACCAAACCACCTTCGCTAGGGTTAGTGATGGTTTCCTTTGGCATTTCCCAGCTGTCTATCAGTGGCCATATCCTGTAGGCTACATGTTCTTGAACTAAATCTCCCATTCCGATAAAAGCGCAAACTGTGCTGAAGGCCCTTTGGCATGCTTCGGCTGCCTCATCAATCTCTACCTTCGGTTTTTGGAGGCCGAAGCGGGACCAGATTGGTCGCATGATGATCTCTTTAATATCTTCTCTCGCCTTCAAATTATTTTTTACATAAAACCACTCTTCCATCCAGGCCCTGGGCCACCTCTTCCGAAAAGTTGGCACTGGGCAGCTTGAGCCAGAACGAGCAACGAAGCCATAGCAACCAAAATTGTTATGATACTGTTCTTTACCCCACGGCTTCGTCTCACACGAAAGTTCGTGCATGCTGCAAAAACATTTTGCACTTGGCTCCAGACCTTGACTTCTCACAGCCCAGACGAAGATCCCCATTCTAATAATTGCTTCAGGAGTGATCTGGTGAAGGAAAATCTGATATGTCTTTAAAACTTCAACAACAAATCTGCTCAACAGGAACCGAAGCCCAGCTTTGAAGAAGCTTCGGTAGATCACAACTTCGTTTTCTTCGGGGGTAGGAACAGCCCTATCTGCGTCAGCCCTCACAATAGACATATCTCGAAAATACCTTCCTCTCATATTATCAAGATGACTATGTTTGATAGTCGATTTCCCGAAGACTACATGACTTGGTCGCCAGGGCCGATCTTCAGAGTCTTCGCCTCCACTTTCTGCATCATAACTGTCGCTGTCATCAGTATCTTCAGATAAGCCTTCTAGAATTTCCTTAGTAATCTTTTCTGTATTTGTCTTTGCTATTGATTCAATAAATCCAGCAGTCTTCTCCTCAAGGAGCTTCTCCTCTTCGCTCAGCTTCGTCTCAGCAACAACTTTTTTGTCTTGAGACATCTTCTCTTCGGAAATGGTGAAAATGTGTCCTTAAAGCCGAAGCTTAGAAAGTCTAAAAAACCAAGCAAGCGTTGGTAGACAAGAGCTAAAAAATTGAGCAAGCAAAGCAGGCGGCAGATAGCGTACCAAATGTGCTCGGGGTGAGTTCCTATTTATACGCCCAGTGTGTTCCAAATTGGAGGGCCCCGTCTGTCATCGACTGTTGCTATTCTAGCAAAGGGAAGGTGTTTTTTCGGACCTTTGGCTTAAGGCCTTCGTCCATATCGCAATTTGAATTCGTTATTCTAACAAATTAATATTGCGAGGGGCTACTTTTGGGGGCCTTCGTCTTCCGAAGGTCCTCAAAAACATGATTTAACAATGCTTCTGGAGTATAATACATGAACATGTACCTTCGGACTTGGATCAGAACCACAGTGTGAGAAGCACAAAGGATACGAAGGTTGACGCAGCGCCGAAGCTACGCGCATGGGAGCTTCGGCATGACAGCAGAAAAGGGAACCGACTTAAAAGGGAAAAGGCCATTTAGACCTCGATGGATCACTATAGAGTCATTAGCAAATGTAAAGGGCATGGGTGTAATTTTACATGGACTGCGTCTCGTGCCTATAAATAGATGAACAGTGCTCTCGTACTGTTCACGCTGACTTGACATTTGCTTTTGCGTCACGCTCGTACCTTTACCTTCTTTCAAGCCGAAGGTACATTTGTAATTTGATATCATTTCTATTTTTCCATGATAATAAAATAAAAATGAGCTAATAATGCTACATAATTGTTCATGTTATCTCTTACATTCCATATGATTCTCCTTTAATTATCTTATGCTACAATGATGAAGGTATGTCCTTCATGACCTTCGTCTGAAGATCATTATATCCTAAGGGAAATAATGTCTCGAAGGACAAAGGGCATTAACATTTAACATTTTTTGTGTTGCCTTGTTCTTAACTCATAGCATTTGAGAACAAGTCCCCAACAGGTACATCCCTGGTCGGGTAGCTACAAGGTGATTTCGCCATACAGTGGGGAGTGAATTTCTATGGCTCTGGCTGCGACATCAATTACCGCATGGTGTCGTGATAACCAATCAATCCCCAGGATGATATCCACACTATCCAATCCTATGATCAGGAGAGTGGTTTTAAATATGAAGCTACCCAACTTTATTGGTACATGTCTATTGATCTGATAGGTGGCAACCCTGCCTCCGGGTGTAGAAATTATAATACCCCCATTGGTGTGGTGAAAAGGTAACTGGCACTTGGCACTAAATTTGGTACTGATAAAAATGTGTGATGCACCAGAATCAAAAAGAATAATTGCAGGATAATTCAAAACTGAAACGATACCAGTCAAGACGGGTGCTCCCTCTGGAATATCAGCCATGGTGGTGAAGTTCAGCTTGCCTTGCCTCACTTGCATCTTCTGCCTCTTGCCTTGGTTCTGGTTGGAATTCTGTCCCTGCCTCTGCTGGTTCCTGGGGCAATTCTTGGCATAGTGCCCCGTGTTACCACAAGTGAAACACCTGTTGTCATTGGCCTGATGGTACTGCTGCTGCTGAGGCTGATTGTTGTTCCTCTAAACTGGGAGCTGAGAGCGGTTGGGTGCCTGCTGCTACTGCTGTGGTCGAATCACCCAGCGTCCTTGCTGCTGCTGAGGTCCCCTGTTCTGAGTGTCAGATACAATCCTGAAGCGCTGTGGCTGAGCTGATGATCCTGCCACATGGGTCTTCCTCTTCTTTTCTGCCTGACGGGCTGTGATGCAGTCCTCCTGAGAAATGGCCATGTTAACTAACTCATTGTAACTGTTGGCCCTGACGGTGTTGAGACGGTCGCGGAGCTTAGTGCTGAGCCCCCTCCTGAACCTATCCCTCTTCTTCTCATCAGTGTCTGCGTGGTATCCAACATACTGACATAGGTCATTGAAGGCCTGAGCGTACTGCAACACAGTATGATTCCCCTGAGTGAGTGCCAGAAACTCATTAAGCTTTCGATCCATAATGTCTACTGGTACATAATGCCCTCTGAAGGATGCCTTGAACTCTCTCCATTCCACCACATGGTCAACTGGCTGCATAGCGAGGAAGTGGTCCCACCATGTCCGCGCTGGTCCGCGAAGCTGCTGGGTGGCGAATCTGACCTTAGCCTCATCTGAACAAACTCCATTTAGTAGTGGGAATTTGGATTCCACTACCCTAAGCCATACATCAGCATAAAGCGGATCCTCTGCTCGAGTGAACAACGACGGCTGGATGCTGAGGAACTCCTAATAAGTGGCTACTGTTGGGGGACGCTGATGGTGGACACCACCACCATATTGCTGAGGTGGCGACTGATGCTAAGCCAACTGTCGCAGAATCTCATTCTGCTGAGCCATCAATTCTTGCATGGTAGGAGGCGGTGGCGGTGGTGGAGGAATGTGTTCATTCTGTCCACGACGCGCTCTTCCTGCCGTCTGAAAAATCAAGGATGCTCTCAATATCATACTTCTGATGTTAGGGTTCATACGTGGTGAAAGATTTGTAAGGGTAAAACCAATATTTTCTTAAATAATTCATAAAAAGATTCTACATGGCATAAAACTTTTCTTCATAAATTAAAGCTAACATCATTCATCATCCAAACTTCCAAAAGAGTTTGTTATGATTACATCAGTGACCCAAAAGACTCAACTCTGTCTAGCCTAGTACCCCAAGGGTGCAAAAGCTAAGCTAGCTTCGAGGAGTTCTACCGCCACACATTTCTAACTCTATCCCTACAACCTAGTGAGCAAACGAGGCAATGCTCGACTCGGGAGAAGGTGGTCTCCCTGAGCCAGTAGTGTCCAAGCTGGATGCAGGCTCCGGCTCCTCTCCTCCCTCGATATCAACATCCTCGTTGGCCTCCATGTCCTGGATCTCCTGGTGGTGCATATCCAAATGTTGGTTAGCTTCCGCAAGTTGTTGCTGAGTGTTGATTAGCTGATCCTCGAGAACCTCAATGGTGTTCTCCCTGGTTCCCACTAGCTCCTCAAGCTCCTGGATCTCATTGGACATCTGTTCCACCTGTAGGTCCTTTTCCACCATCTCCGTGGACAGGTCTACCACAAGTTCCTCTCTGTTATCCAAGGTGATCTTGGTAGCCTCCAACAATGCCATTAGATGAGACATTGCCTCTCCTCGCATAACTTGCAGACGATACAGGGCATCCATGCATCGCACCGTCAAGTGAGCAGTCTGCCCTAGGTAAAGAGCCCATATATCCTTGGCATGCTCCACTCGGTCCTTCCACATTGGGTCGTCCTCGTTCTCCGTGGGGAACAAGCCAATGGGATGAGTAGACAGCTCCAAGGGGTGAAAACCACAGAAGGTGGTCAGCCCGTGGAGAGCAATCACCTCGATAGTATCCTCAGCCCGGTATCCGAAAGACTCGGAGTCCAACGAACTCCAGCCTGGCTGTAAGGGATGAGGCTCTAGGGTCATCCTCACCCTACAGCGGGGCACTTGGTGCTTCTCGAACAGCTGCACCGTGTACTAGGGAGGCGTCGAGTAACCGGCTCGCTGAAGTACCTCCCACAAGATACGGGGAAAACCCTCTTGTGCAAGTCCATCCGTGTGGGATCGTGCGTTCCCTTCTTCCGTGGATCCTTGAGAAGTCATCTGCGTATGGTTAAGCGTAAGTGAAAAAGAAAAAGAATTATAAAATAAAAGGGAATCAAAGCTTGGCCTCTCGAAGGTTACGATAAGGTCACTGAATGTACTTAATCTGTCATTATCACGTATTAAGGTTTTTACCTAATTAACAAGTAGTTTAAGTAAAGGATGCATGCATGCTCGTCCTAAACGACCTCATTTCAACTTAGAGGGAATAGGGAAAACCCCCCATCCCTTATAGTAGCCTGTAGGGCTAACTCAAATAGCCACCTAGCTAACCCTCTATTATTCTAAGGCTTCACGTCCTAGGTCTATCCTTGTCGTCCTGGCGATCTATCCAACATTTGTTTCTAACAAGTTTTACTTTTGAAAAGGATGGTATTTACAGTTTATTGATCCCTCTGTGGTGGTACGAGCTCCGATACCAGCTGTGGCGGAACCGCCTGAATTATTCCAACTTAAGTGCCTAAGTCCAACCTTAAAGGCTAGACCACACTTAAATGGGAATAACACGTCAGTCCCTCGGATCTAGTCCGACGTGGCGACTAATAGGATCAAGTACCACGTACTCACTCGATGGTGAGGCACAGAGCAAACACAATAAAACATAAAACCATACATTAAGGAGTATTTAAATTTTATTACAACATCATCGGAGTTTAGAAAAAGCATTGATCATTGTTCGAAATGCAGCGGAATAAAACTAACGATAAATAAACGGAGAGATGGGGAAGCCTGTCCCATCACTCCTCATGCTCCTCCTCAGCCGAGGTAGGGTCCCACTCGACTGTCCAACCCGGTGGCAAGATGGACGGCCAAGTCACTCCAGCAACCATGTCCTCCAGAGAACCTATAAAATTATGCCACAAGCAAGGCTGAGTATACTAATACTCAGCTAGACTTACATGGTGTGAGAAGTCTACTCCTCTACCTCTAGACATGCAGCTGTTTGGCTGAGGGGTTTGGTTGCCAAAAGCACTAGCTGAGTCTAAAAATCAAGTTTTAGCTTTTTCAAGTTTTAGTGTGACTCTCTTAAGACTAAATGTGTACCTATCTAATCATTCATGGTATCAAACATTTAGTAATCAACAACTTTTCCCAAGTCATCACATTTCCACTTGTTAATCAATGTAGCAGCATGGATCAAGCAGTCTCATTAGCTGCGAGAAGGAGACGATTCGAATTGAGTTTTTATCCTTGCACGGTAAACCTAAACACACGACGTGGCGAGGCACTCCATCCCCACACACATCAACTGTCCCCATCGATTCCTCGCCAACAGATCAGGGCTCAATGCCTTGGCGTATAATGCCTCACTGACCCCGACTGCCGTCGTGCAGTGACCGCACTTGTACCCACCAAAACCGGAATGGGAGACCACGTCTCAGGTCGCGTGAGGGGCAAAGTCCGCTGCCAGGTTCAATCAGGTACTAGGCTTACTGATTTACCATATTTCTCGGCATATGTTTAGTACGTTCAAACGCTTGACTCACGGTACCACACCTTAATCCTTATTCCAATTTCCATCTCGAAGACAACCAATCCCCATGGATTGTTGTCCACAGACCAACATCATTATGATAAGAAAGTGGAGACAACCAATTCCTGACCTCGCGCGAGTGCTAGAAAAATCACTCGACTTCTACCGAGATCCCTAATTAGTAAAGCAGCTACTCGACCTAGCATACTAGTATCCATCTCAAAAGGAAATCCTGAGGTAATGCAACTAGGGTTTCAGGAAACTCCTACACTTAAGTGCACAATACAAGCCTACAATCACTAAGTGTAGTAAAATAATATATAGAACTGGTTATGCATAAAACCTGGGCTTGCCTTCCAAAGCTGGGGCAGGCAGATCCTCGATGGCAGGTTCTGGTGCTGGATTCTGGGCTACCTCCTGAGCAACTCCTTGCTCCGGCACGAGGATGTACTCTCCGTCAGCGAGGTTGCAATCTATCGAATGCAATGAATAAGATATATGTATGCTATGATATGCATAATTTAGTAAGCATTATGCATAGTGAAGAAAAACTAAGTTAGTTGATGACTTAGGGTTTCCTTGTTATAAGAAGCTCTTAGTGGTTTATGCTTAGCAACTTAGGTTTGAGGTTTTGCTTAGAGGTAAACGTAGTGGATTAAGACTTGTATTGCCCCAAAAAGGTTTTAGTAGGTACTCAAGGGGTTTTGCTGGGTTGCTTAGGGTAACATTAATCTCCACTACTAATTCCCCTTTTCATTTTCTATTTATGCTCTTAAGGTGGGTTTGAACTACAACAGTGATTTCAAATTTCCCAAAAATTCTGTAAACATTACAGTGGGTTAATATTGGTCACTGTAGTCTGTCCTATAAATTTGAGGTAAAAAAATGAATAGAATATGTCCTGGACAAAAATAACAAAAGTTGGGGCAGAGGGGTCACTTTGCACTACAACTCTTATCTAGGTGTGGTTTCTGTACTAAGAGTTCTTTTTGCTGGTATCTATGGGTAATAACATGTTTCTGTGCCAAAAATCACAGAGAGTTACTTAGTGGTTATTTAGTTATGATTTTCTAAAGTTTAATGCCAAAAAGACACTTATAACTAACTTGCTATTTGAAAAATATCAAACAACAGAACTTGTATTTTTCCTAGGTTCTTCTTAGCACAAGAGCAGTCATTCCTAAGGTAGGGGTGTTTTTTTCTTAGGATTATTTTCTTATGACTTTTCAAAATTTTCTCTGTTTTTCATGAATAAATGTGAGTGCAATTTCTTTTCACTGGACTATGGTTCAACAGATTTTTCTTGTGAACTACATCACTTAGGCATGCTAGGAAAAATATGGTTGCCCTCTGGTTTCCATTTTCAATCCCTTTTCTTCATTTTCCTAAGTGTGAGCATAAACAAGTTTTAGTGAATAAATCTTCCTTAACCTTGTATACTGGGGTGTTTATTAATTTTAAACAGTGTAACTACTAGGTTAGTGTCTCCACTATTTTTCTCAACCCTGGCCTAACAACATTTCTATCTTTTCCTTTATTATTAAGTTTTCGGCAGTTTTCTTATTTAAATCGAAACTCTATTAAACATTACAAGAACTATGGGGTTTACTATTTTTGCTTGATAGTTTATATTTCACAAAGTCTAGCAAAATTGGTTTGACTAAATTTGGAAGATTATTCTTCAAGTTATGTATTTATCAAGTTCTCTGCAATATTTAAAAGAAAAGTAAATTCGAAATGGGAAAAGAAAAACATATTTGCGCTGAAGTCCCTGGGTTTTCTTCCCCATTTTCTCTCACAAATCAGTCCTTAGTCTACTATTCACATGAGTCACTGACCTTACGCATAACCCCCTGGACTTATCCTATATCTAACCCGCGATCCTTGGTTGGCTGGAACAGTAACCGGGGCAAAGATCACGACGGCGAGGCTTACCGGCGGCAGTAGAGCTCCGGTGGGGTGGTCGGTGATGTCGGGGAGGTCATGGCGGTCACGACGGTGTGCGGGTCGGCGTCGGAGGTGGCTGGAGCTGCTCTGGCCACGAGCGTAGGCGGCGGAAGTTGTCGACGGCACCTGCTCCGGCCAAACCACGGCGGTAGGGTTCAATCAAGGTGCACGAGGAGCTCCACTAGGTGATGTAGAGGCTATGCGCGCAAGGAATTGAGAAATGGTTCAGTGGATTACCCGGTCCACGTGCTCCGGTGGGGTCACGAACTCCGGCGAGCGTGATCTCACTATTCCGGTGGGGCTGGTCCTCGGCTCAAGCTTGGGAAAGCTTCATGGCCTCCAGAGGAAGCTATCCGCGGGCTCGGATCGAGCGGAGGTGAGCGGGAATGGTTTGGCCATGGCGGGCGCCCTCGGGCGGCTCTCGCGGGTCGCGGGGAGGTCGCCGGAGCTGCGGGCTGGCTCGAGAAAGCTAGGCGCGGTGCGGAGGGGGTAACAGGGAAGATGGTCGTGCATGAGGGCGGGCTTTATAGCCACTCGCGGGCACGACACGGGTGTGGGCACGGGGGCGGCCGAGGGAGCGCGGGGGCGCGCGTGCGAGCGTGCTCTGGGCGCGTTCCCGAGTGCCTGGCCACGTCGAACACGTGGTGGTTTGCTTCTACCGGTGTTCAAAGGCCTGTTTGGTCGCCTTAGCGTGTAGATCTCAGCAAAAATCCCATGTAAGGTATCTTCTTTGCACCATATCCTATCTTTTCCATGTGAGTTCCAAGCAAAGATATGGTCGGGGTTGAGAGATATTGTGGTGTGAAGTTGGCTCTGTCCGAGCTGTCCAGCCCGAGACAAAAACCGTGTCAAGTCATGTCAAACGACTTAGGGTGGGTTCAAATTTTTCTACGGTGTTCTAGGGGTCTTTAGGCGCCATTTTGTTAAATGGGCCCTATGGTTTTGAGGTTTGAAAAAATGTGAACATGTTTGATCTTTGAAAGAGGGCTGGTTTTGAAAGTGAGAAAAATCTGATTTTTCTTTTATGCCCTTCTCTTTGGTGACCTTTTTTGGGGTTTTTCTGAAACCTTTTTGGGGTCACTCTCTTACTATTTTTTTGTAGGGTATTAAGTGTACTACAACTTTTATAATTAGCCCAAGTCATGATAATGTGGTTTACATAGCCTTTTTGCTATACTCCCCTCTAGGGCTCCATTTGCCTAAAGGGATTCGAATTAGGGTTTGAGCCATTCTCTCCTCTTTAGGTGCATGATAAGGCCAAAACATGACTTCTAAGATGGGTTACACCTACTTAGGATCTTGACCCCCAAGTTTGGTGTCTTTTGCTCAAATTAAACCACATGTGATGATGGGTTCACTAGTGTAGGCTTGAGTGAAAACCCTAAGTAACACCTGGGTGTTACAATCAGCAGCAGAATCAGTGCCCGCCTCAACAGTAGTTCTAGAGGTAGTACCCTCAGCATCAGTAGCAGCACCGCTAGAATAGTCAGCCAGGAGAAAGTCAGTTCCAGAGGTGGAATCAGCAGGCACCTCGTATGACTGCCCCAGCAACCAACCAGAGTAGTAAAGCAGCCCCAGTGCAAGGAGGAGGCAGAGGATGTTTCCATTGTGGAGAGCAAGGCCATTGGGCGATGCATTGTCCGAAGAAGGTAGCTCAACAGTAGCCAGGCACCAGTGCCCGAGCGAAGCAGAATGTACCTCAGCCAAGAGCAAGCAATCGTGTTCAGACGTGCTACAACCTTGGGAGGCTGAACCATCTAGACGCCGAAGCAGTCCAGGAAACACCAGGCATGATAGTAGGTAAGTTTCCAGTCGAATCCCATCCTGCAGAAGTGTTATTTGATATAGGAGGAACACATTCATTTATTACTACATCATGGGTAGAAGCTTATAATCTTCCAATAACCATCATGACAACACCAATTCAAATTGACTTAGCCGGTGGAAAAGTCTGAGATGATAGTGTATGCTTGAATGTAAGTGTGGAAATAATGGCGATAGAGTTTCCCGCTAACCTCATATTGATGGGTACTCAGGGAATAGATGTTATCCTAGTGGTAAATTGGCTAGATAAGTACCAAGCAGTTATCAACTGTGATAAGAGGATAGTGAAGTTGGTGTCCCCACTAGGAGAAGAAGTGGTGACCGAGCTAGTATCACCTGAGCCAAGGAAAGGAGGTTGTCACCAGATGGCTATTGATAGCACAGAGATCGATCCACTCGAGGCTATCAAGGTTGTGTCAGAGTTTCCTGATGTGTTCCCTAAAGATTTACTAGGTATGCCACCTGAGCAGAAAGTTAAGTTTGTCATAGAGCTTATTCCTGGCACCGCCCCCATTTTTAAAAGAGCCTACAGGGTATCTGGACCAGAGTTGATGGAGCTCAAGAAGAAGATAGATGAGATGTTAGAGAAAGGTTACATCAGACCAACTACCTCACCTTGGGCCGCTCCTGTCCTATTCATGGAAAAGAAAGACGACACTAGGAGGATGTGCATTGATTATCAAGCTCTGAATGAAGTCACAATCAGAACAAGTACCCCTTGCCCAGAATAGAAGATCTGTTCGACCAGCTGAGAGGTGCCAGTGTGTTCTCGAAGATAGATCTGAGGCCAGGTTATCATCAGCTCAGGATCCGACCTTTGGACATAACGAAGACGACATTATCACCAAGTATGGGCAGTATGAGTACACAATTTTGTCTTTTGGCCTGACGAATGTGCCAGCCTTCTTCATGAATCTAATGAACAGTGTGTTCATGGATTATCTCGATAAGTTTGTGGTGGTATTCATTGATGACATTCTCATATATTCTCAAAGTGAGAAAGAACATGTGGACCATCTGAAATGGTGTTGTAGAGGTTGCAAGAGCACCAGATGTATGCAAAGTTGAGCAAATGCGAGTTCTAGATTGATGAAGTCATGTTCTTGGGTCACATTATAAGCAAAGATGGATTGGCAGTGGATCCGAAGAAAGTGGCAGACATTCTAAACTGGAAAACGCCAACAGACGTTCGAGGAATCAAGAGCTTTATTGGAATGGTTGGATATTATCGGCAATTCATTGAAGGGTTTCCGAAGATTACAAGACCAATGACAGCTTTGCTAGCAAACAAAGTTGAGAGTTCAAGTGGACCCAGAAGTGCCAAGAGGCCTTTGAAGCGCTGAAAGAGAAGTTGACTACAGCGCCTGTCTTAGTCTTGCCTGATGTGCACAAGCCATTCTCAATGTATTGCGATGCTTGCTACACTGGCTTGGATGTGTATTGATGCAAGAGGGAAGGGTCGTGGCTTACTCGTCCCGACAGCTGAAGGTTTATGAGAAGAATTTTCCAATCATTAACCTGGAGTTAGCAGCAGTGGTTCATGCGCTGAAGACATGGAGGCATTATCTGTACGAGCAGAAGTGTGATGATTATACATACCACAAGAGTCTGAAGTATATATTCAGCTAGTCAGAGCTAAATATGAGACAACGAAGATGGTTAGAGCTGATCAAAGACTATGGATTGGAGATTCACAACCATCTAGGCAAAGCGAACATGGTGGCTGTGATAGCCCTCGCAAGTTATCAGACTCACATGCACCAATCCTTTCCATTAACGTCCTCAGATGGCTATGGACGTGTACCGTGTAACTTAACAAGGCTATCGAGTTCATCAACTTGAACTCATCATCCCAAGGATCTCCCACATTCATGTATATTACAGTAATCACATTTGATACACACACTTTGGAGATAGAACAGAAGACTTTACAAACATACTTTACATTTCCAAAACTCAAGTTTTACAACATAAAGAGAGTTATAATTATTACAAGTCCTAATTGAACTCAAAGTGAATAACTTACATACAAAATAGTAAGGTATAACCCTTCCAAAGCTCACACACAAATCTAACTAATCCTCCTTTAAGACTGGAAGCATCTTCCAGCCACAGGGACACCTAGAAAACTCCTGATTACCTGCAACAACATGGGTTCGAAAACCCTGAGTATGAAGTGTACTTTCGCAAGTCTTACCCGACTAAGGAAAAGGACTCTCAATGATATGCTGGATTTGGGAATCAAGGAAAGGCTTTTAGCAAGAATCAACTTTAATAGTTTGCAGAAAAGCTTACTAAAATGAGTCCTTACTTTCAACATTTTAATGCTAGATTAAGTATTAATAGACCTTGTTTGCATCTAGTCTAATTTCATCATCACATTAATCAATACAACATGATTTTTGCTCATTATGATTCCATCCATGACTTAGATTGCGGGTCAATGATCAATTCTCCATTACCTGAGGATATAACGGCAACCCGAATCAATTTACCCAGATGGGATCCCTAACCACACGACATATGTAGCACTTAACTCTTGCATATGCCAACCCGCCCCTTGCTATCTCAAGACCAGACTGGGTTCACGCCAACCGAGAGCATAGTTACTCCACCGTCCAGCCTCTTGCCACGGAGGGTACATGCTACTCTCTCCATCTCTCCACTCTCATTGCGTGGTAGCCTTTCTCGTATTGGTCACGCTGAGATTAGGCCTACCCTGTCCCATACCAGGGCATGTGGCTAGTTAATATTGGCCTCAATCAGCAGGCCTACATTCCTTATAATCCTTGATCAACCTGGGCAGAACATCACCTGTTCCTAGCCCAAGTATCGATTTAAGTACTTTCATCCTTAGGACTTATTCGTGTACCTTAGGATGATTAAAACATCATAGGGAACCTTGCATTAGATCTCCCAATGATCCTGGTGAAAATATTCTTGTAGGTAGAGCCATCCTTCCTCAGGATAAACCCTGAGCTAGGCATTATTGCAAAGGACAAACTCTATCTGCAAGACTTACCTCTAGGCAGGGCTAAGCAATTTTGTAAACAATATTTGATACTTCCAAAGAAGTATCTATAAAAGGAATGGATATCAAGGTAGTCAATGCATCAAATAGTTTTCAAGCAACTCCTACAAAATTAATGCACATTTCACTAGACTTAAAATGTATAAAAGTCTTTTTTAAATACAAGGAAAGGGGCAAATGGACTGGGGCTTGCCTTTGTTGCAGAGAAGAGGCTTCAGACCCCTCTATCCAATACCCAGTTAGATGGCTCCTCCACTTGATCAGCAGCCACTAGAGTAGACTCCTCCGTCAAACAACACTTCTTCTAGGTGTTCTACAAGTCAATTACAAATACATGTATGCTTATGTAATGATATGAAATGCAAACTGTCACTAGGAGAGGTGGGGAACATAAACACTCCTAAATAAGCACACGACAAGAATACACATACTTCTACCTAACTTAACACTTGATAAAAGTGACCAGATTGAATTACCTAGACAAACCAGAGAACTAATGCATCTTAGATCTCATCCAAAAGCTTAAAACTTCTTAAGCAACTACATCTCTTCCCTAGATAAACTTATCTCCTTTCCAAAGCACTAACCCACACTTGATTAGGGATTAACCATTCTATTTTGGGGCTTACATGGTTTCCAGAGCAAAAAGTTTTTAAACAACGCCAAACCTTTACCATGTGTTCAACGGCTAATAAAAAGGTCCTCCAAAAATTTTCATGATTTTTGGTGCTTTATTTTTATTTCTAAAATTCCAATCGTCCTTCCAAAAGCACCTTTAATTCACTTAAATTTTTCTAACTGACCTAAAAATCCTAAAACCATTTTTTACCAAGAAGTACTTGATTTTAGACACCTTACAAAATGTGTCCCATTATTTGTGGATGATTTCTAGTTGACTTAACAAGCTCCTAGATAAATGAATAAAGACAAATCATTGAAACCCGGGCTGATTTCAGCCTACATGGCCCATGAGCCAAGCACAGTCGGCCCACGGCTGGGGAGGCTGCGCCCGCTCTTTTGCACAAAAGACCTCGCGCTCTGACTTAACCAACCCAAGCTCTTGCCACTATTCATTGTGCCACTGACAATCAAACAGACACTCCTCGACAACCTCCTTTTTACATCTTCTCGACCCCGACGGCTCCGCGCCCAACTCCGGTGACCTGGCATCGGTTTGGCCACCGTGGCTCGACGCCGACGATGGCGAGGACACCGACACATTCCCTAGGCTATGGTGAACACAGGCACACATTCAATTCAATCGCGGGGCACTGGAACGTAGCTACCGACGGTGGCGGCAGAACAGCGGGTCCGACGAGCTCGATCCCACGGTATCCATGCGGTAGAGTTCAATCAAAGGATTCGGAGAGCATCACTCACCATCCTAGATCACGGTGCTCGCACGAGGATGCGCAGGGAAAGTGCAGGTGGACATGTTGGTGTAGAGGATGCTCCTAGCTTCGGTCTGTGGTGGCGCGACCATGTTCTGGGCAGTACACCACAGTAGAGTTGAAGCGGCAAACATGGTGAGCTTCACTGATCAATGAAGAGCACGGAACGTGTACAGCACAGTTGAGGAATCCTTGAGATTACCGAGCCACAATGAGGTGGGCACTCGGGTTGCATGGTCACCATGGTCACTTGATGCACTGGCTAAAGCAGACTGGGTAGCTATGGGGAAGGTTAACACTAGCAGAACACCAGGATCCCCACGCCCACAAAGTGTACTATGGTTGAAGCTTAAGGTAACTTAGGGAGGGAGGGAAACTTCACTGGACCCTGCCCTATAGGTGTTCCCTGAACTTGGCAAACATGTAGAGGGGAAGTGTTTCCCCGTGTGCTAGCACAACATGGACTCAAAGATGTGGCTCCCATGCACTATTATCATGCAGATTCACAGCACAGCCAAAGACACAGAACTTGGTCCATTTTATATGGTCAAAATATCAATTTTGTCTCCTACTGCAGATAAGAGATGATAGCTGGGAGCCCATAAATATCCCACTTGAGGATTGGCTCAAACAGGTTTCAGGCTTGATATTGTAACACCCCTGGTGTTACTAGCACTAAAACTTGAGCATAACATCATGTGCATTGACATTTCATATGTTTGTTACACCTACAGTGCATTCACTAGGTAAAAATTTCAATCAAATTGTGATGTTAGGACTTGTTAAATGGTTAACCATAGGGTAGGGCACTAAACCCTGAGTTAGGGCTTGTGGATGAAAGTGAAGTCCAAATAGGATAAAACCTCAAAACTAATTAGAAATATTCATAAGGTATCAAATTTGATGGACTTTAGTAGTACAAAAACCCTAAAGTACTCAAAGCCCTAAAAAGACCCCTAGAAAATCCTAAATTAGAACCCTATGGGGGATAACTGTAAATTCTAGGCACTTTTGGACCAAAGTGCAAATGTCCAAGTAAAAGAGTGTAACACCCCAGGTGTTACCTTCCATTAAACAACGATTATGGATTTAAGCGTGTGATATCAGTAAATAAAGTGGACACTAAATTTCAATCATCTCGCAAAGGTTCGAGTTTGGTGTCGTATTTATTTCCGTAACATAAGCAATTAAAATGAGGTTCGAGAAATTTTTGGATTATCGAATCTTCGTTTGCTGGCGAATTTTGAACTGATCGGATCACGCGCGTAAGTGAGTACGAAAATCAGAAGACTTTTGATTTTATGAACAATTTGGAGCCTGCGCTGTCCGAACAGAACAATGCACCAGCACATTAAGTGGATCATTCCTCTCAGCATGTGATCGTTGGCGTCTGATCAAATGGTCGACGCTGGTGAGGATCGTAAAAAAATTAGACGGAACTAAATACAGTCTATAATACCGTAGCCGAACTTGACAACTAAAGTTTTCAGTGCAAAATCCGTGTCTGGAGAGCGCATAGCTTCTCGCCCACATGTGCGATGTGTGACGTCGCTTCCGGAATGGGTCGCACTCTCGATGCTGCATCGATATCGCGTATTTGTTTCACGATATGTCGAATCTTGTGCCTGTTTAAAAGTTATTGATGCAAAATTTAACTGGATCGTGATAATTAGAGATGAAATCGAATAGTTGTAATCAATCTGATTCTCTATTCGTAAATGTGGAAGAAACATATATGTACCCAGATAACATGTTAATTCAATCCATTTATACATTACCAGACCAGAACGCTCATTCTAAGCTGAGATATTTTTGTGTCCTTTTTGTTAGAAAATGCTGCGAGAAAGAAAAGATAAAAATAAAGATTTCTATCCCCAGGCATCGCATTCTTCGGCTCCTTATCCTGAGGTCAGAACACGTATAATTCCATGGAAAATTTCTTCATCACTGTACTCACTAGAAGCCTCATCCACGGTTGTTTCTTCCTTATCCCCACCGCTGTCCCTTTTCCTTATCCGGTCTGAAGCTGTTGGATATTGTACGTGCCCATCTCCTTTGTCCGACGTCGAGGCTTCCAGCTCCCTGCGCGTCCTCGGCCTCAGCTCGCCCGGCCTCCATCCTGCTTCCTGCGCCGCGGCATCGCCTGCTCCCT
The DNA here is from genome assembly GCF_902167145.1 of Zea mays. Lineage (NCBI taxonomy): Eukaryota > Viridiplantae > Streptophyta > Magnoliopsida > Poales > Poaceae > Zea > Zea mays. Next base: position 46,680,270 of record NC_050105.1, on the reverse strand, counting down.
AAGCTCCTTCTTTGCCGCGCCGGAGCTCCCTCCAGGGCGCCCGAGCGCTCTCTTCCTGCTCAAGCTCACCCTCGGCGCTCGCCCCTGATGCCTGCGCTCGGCTCTGCGCATCTTCCTCTGCCGCGCGCCGTACGCCTAGCCGAGCGGCTACACCGCACGCTCCTCCTTTCTCCGAACCGAGCTCCTCTTCCATGGCGCTCGACCCCTACTGCAGCTCGTGCCCTGCTCCCTGCGTCTGGGTCCGAAGCTCCCTAGCGCGTTCGCCCAGCCAAGCTCCCTCGCCAAACCGCGCCCCCGCTACTCGCCGCGCGCGCCATTTCTCTGTTCGCCTCTGCGCACAGCTTTCCAAGCTCCATGGCCGGTTCCCTGCTCGTGTCGTGGTCTCCCAGCTCGTCAGCACTTGTTCAGTCGTCTCGGCTCGCTCGGCCTCAAATTCCAGCGCCTCGCCCTGCTCTCGTGGTTCAGCAACGGCCGGCGCGAACCTGACCGTGGTGGTGTTGTGGCATGGCGACGTCGTGCGCGTCGCGACAGCAGTCTTGGTCGTGAAGCAGTCCGCGCCATAGAGTTCGCCCGAGCACAGTCTCATCGAACTGCGAAGCTCCCTTGCCGTGCGCTCTGGCATCGGCTGCCGCAGATTCCGCCATAATGTTCACGAGCGCTCCTTACTCTGTTTATTTCGTCGTGGGCAATTTCTCCACGCTTCAAATCCGTGCTGCTCGCCCCGTGTGCGCTCACTCCTCATCCATCGGGTTTCGGCGTGTTCACGTTTGTCGTCGAGTCGTCGAACCCGTCATCCCCTGCTCGACCCCCACCTCACCAGCTCTCTCCAGACTTCAATCGAAGGTCGTCGTCGTTCCGTGCGTCGTCAAGAAATCCCAAGCGTCGGGTGAAGACGAAGCTAGCCGCGTGATATTTACCAAGTACTCGACAGAAGGCCTCAGCAAGAATCAGCAACGTTTACTTGGAATTTTAATTGAATCGGTAACCGTTCTCTAGTTCGTTATTTCTTTAATTGATTGAGTCGATGGATGGAATAAATTAATGTGCTAGTGTGATGCTCACTAGGTGCTCGATAAATTGCGTGAGTCCCGGAACTCTCGTCAACTTCGCGGTTCTCGCGATTATCTAGCCAGATTCAGTTATGGCGAGTTATTTCGCTATTCCAGTCAGTTAGCTGAATTGGTGGACCGAGTGGAATTTTAGTAGGCATGTGTGATGATGAAATATTTTAATCACTTATAAAGATGTGTATATATTTGCGATAAAAAAATGTTTGATATAGGAACAAAAATTTGAATTACTACTTTCAGTAAAAAGAATATTGGTAGATATATATATGGTATGATTGTGTTCGCGATGGTGAAGTAGTTGTGTCGCGTGAAGCTTAGAATTGAAATATAAATCATACAAGGGAATGTTGTGGTGGATGCATATGTCGATTAGGTTTAAATTGGTTCTTTGTTGTGGAGTGAGGAGAAGTAGTAGCGAGAAGAATTAAATTGGTGCTTCGTATCTGATGAGTGGTCAATGTAACGTTATGGAAAGTAGGTTTTGTGTTTGTGTTTCTAGTGTCTAGTCGAAGTATAGCATGTGGTGGGTTTCGTCTAATTGTATGGAGTCGATGCCCTGCTGTAATATCCATGATGCTTAACGCTTGTTAATTAATTCTAATGCTTGGTTTTAAGTGTTTCATCCTTTTTAGTGTAGATTATCTATCTTATACTCTTTATACTCGTGCTCATAAATGTGCATCTTGCATCTCATGAGGTACGATAAATAATCGCGTGATGCGGAAGACGAGCCAAGTCGACCCCAAGCGCGGGCTACTCCGCATGGTGATGCTGATGGACGAACCTGAAGATGGATAAACTGAACTAGTGTTAAGACAAAGAATGATCGTCAAGTGGACGTCGTCTAACAAACACTAACGTAGTGTTTATTCCAGGGAAGCCCCGGTCCATGCAACCCATTCCTTGTATTTTTAAATAATTTTTATACACTTTAAGTTTAGCGAAATGTGCATTAGGTTTATAGGAGTTGCTTGGAAACCCTTTGATGCATTGCCTACCTTGATATCCATACCTTTATAGATACTTCTGATGAAGTATCAAAATATGATTTACAAAAATGCTTATCACTGCTTAGATCTTGTGAATACAGGTTGTCCTTTGCGTTAATGCCTAGCTCAGGGGTTATCCTAAGGAAGGATGGCTTTTGCCTGCAAGAATATTTTCATTGGGAGCAATGGTGGTATCTTACTGCAAAGTTCCCTATAATGCTCTTTTCATCCTAAGGAACACAAACAATCCTAAGGATGGAAGTACTTAAATCGGGACTTGGGCTAGGAACAGGTGATGTTCTACCCAGGTTGATTAAGGATTATACTGAATGTAGGCTTGATGATCGAGGACCTTTTAACTGGTCACATGCCTCATCGTGGGTAAGCTTTGCCTCGGGCAGACTAATACCAGAATAAGACAACACGTAATGGGAGTGGAGAGATGGCGAGAGTAGCGTGTACCCTCCGTGGCAAGAGGCTGGACGGTGGTGTATCTGTAGTCTCGGTCGGCGTAACCTGATCTGGTCTTAAGAACCTCGGTGGCGAGTTGACATATGCAAGGGTTAAGTGCTACATCTGTCGTGTGATTGGAGATCCCTAGCTGGGTATTAATCGATTCGGATCGTCGTTGCTTCCCGGACATGAAGACTTAGTCACTGACCTGCAATCTAAGTCATGGATGGAATCTTAATGAGCAAAAATCATGTTGGATTGATTAATGTGATGGTGAAATTAGACTAGATGCAAACAAGGTCTATTAATACTTAATATAGCATTAAAATGTTGAAAGTAAGGACTCACTTTAGTAAGCTATTTCTGCAAAAGTCTCTAAGTTGATTCTTTGCTAAAGCCTTTTCCTTGATTCCTATTTAACCAGCATATCCTTGAGAGTCTTTTCTTTAGTCGGGTAAGTCTTGCTGAGTACTTGCGTACTTATGGTTTTACCCATTGTTGCTGCAGGTTACGAGTCACTTGATTGTGATTGGTGTTGAGCGCCGGTGGGCACGGCCTTCTATAAGTATAAGTACTTCTTCTATACTTCTTATTGAGGATGGTCACTTAAGCTAGCATATATTTCATACTTATAAATAATTTTATAACATTTCAAAGTTTATTGCTTTGAATCACTTTGTAACCACTCCGATAAATATAATGTAAATTTGTTGAAACTTGTAACTTTTTGTAATAAAGAAATTCCGCTGCAAAATGTTGGTGTGTGATTTGTGTTTACTTAATCTTGCGATCTTGGTTGTAAGTGGTTTATCTGGGGTCCTTGGGACACTCGGACAGATCCTGTTAAGTTATCTGGTGCACATGCATAGCCGTCTGAGGTCTTTGAGACAAGGGCAGATGCATGTGGGCCCAATAACTTGGGAGGTTCTGCCACAAAGAGCACCTTAAACCAACTATATTTCACATTGGAGAAATTGCAAGTTGAATAGTGGAATTTGGACCTATTTGCAAAAAGCACCCCATAAACCATATATGCCTAAATCTGAAATTTAGTGCATAGGATCAACTTTGGAGCTCCATATCTCTCAATTCATAAAGAATGTGCCCTAAGTCAACACATCAAGATTATAGAGCTACTATAGGAGCATAACTTTGCTTAAGTGATTAAAACCTTGGTGTCATAAAAAATTGGGAGATAAATAGACCTAAAGTCTGGCTGTCGGTCAACTCAGAGTCTGAAATTTTACTGACAGTGACTTGGGATGAACTTTGGGAGCTCTTTTGACAATGATCCAGTGAGTATTTGAGGGTGATTGCTATAGCAACATTAAAGCTGGATTGTAGGCCAAGAACTTTGTTACAGAGGGATTAACGAGTTGCCACACAGAAATCGGAGATTAATGCCCTGCAAATGGCTCTGTCATACAGACTGAATAGTGTTTTGATTGTAAAGTAACTGAAGAAGATTGTAGGTGCAGTGCACCTTGCCGCCGACGACCCCCGCGCTTGGATTCGTGCCGGCGACGCGATTCGTGCTGTTGGTGGTCGGATAACGCTTCAGGGTGAAAAGATCTTCGTCGCGGATGAGACCAGGGGCTGGCCGCCGTACCCCCCCTTGCCTTACGGCCGGTCCAGATAAGTTCACTGGAGTTGGCCACGTGCCTAGGTGCTCTACCACGTCACAGTAACTCGTCTTAGCGTGTCCGTTCATCGCGGGTGACCTTGCTACGGTGAAAGCCACACATCCCTTGCGCCAGTGACCTTCTTTCTCTCCGACCGCCAGCGCGCCATTCCAAATTCAAGAGCCACAGCCCTCGGGCCCTATAAATTAAGTGTGCCATCAACTCTGCTAGGTAATCACACACCCACCGCACCAGCCCGTGCCTCAGATTGTCCACCAGAGCGCTCCAATTTTGAAGTTCCCCCAAATCATTCAAAACTCCGCCGTGTGTGAGCTCGCCGTGGCCAGCTCTCCATAAGTCCGATCCTACCATCCTCGCTCTTGTTTTAGCTTTCTTAAATGCTCTTGATGCTTATCGGCTCAGCCAATTGAATTAGACCGCGTTAGATCACCGAGAACGCCTCGAGTTATCCTCAGTTTGCGCCATCACCGTGGACAGAGCGATTTAGAGTTAGAACTCCACAATTGATGGAGGGATTATGGTTGTTAGGGGCAGAATTAGGTGTCAGCCGCACCGGAGCACCGGTCATTGCGTTCTCCGGCCGGTACAGGCTCGCCGGAGCCACTGCTCCACCATCCTCGGTCGGGGGTCTCAACGTGTGAAGAAATAGAAAAGGGAGGGGCCTCGGCGCAAATGTCAGTGACACATAGAAATAGTGTAGAGGACTATTAACCAATTTTTCAAATGGCCAGGGTCCTCTGTGCAAACCTGGCAACGCGCGGGCACACGCGGGCGCGTTTCGCCTGTCGTGGGCCAGCTCGGGCTAGATTGAGCCCGTTACTGTTTATGCTTTCTCTTTTTCTTTTTCTGTCAGACTTAGGAAATCCATGGAAAATTATAGAAAAATGATAAAAATATGAGACTATTTTTTTTGGACTCCGAAATTTATCTAGTAATTAATAAAAATGGTTCCAAGAATTTTAGCCTAGACCAGGAATTATTTAGTATTTAAAATGGCCAAAACCTAGTCTCCAGGAATTTTAGAAATTATTTAATATCTCCAAAAATCACTAAACTTTTGGGATAAGCGTAATATGATATTTAGATCCCATGAGCGAAGTTTTACTTGCTTTGGACATTGTTTGATTCCTAAACCCAAAATCCTAGCTCCTTAGGATAAAAATGTCTAACCCTACTAAGGTAGTGACCTAGAAAAACCATAGTTTTCCTAGTGCACCGTGAAGGAAAGTTGTATTCAAGATACAACTTGGTGTATCTTTTATTGCATTTTCATAAGCATTACATGAGCATTCATGGTTATATATGGTTATGTATAGAGAACGAGGAAGAAATAACTGTTGAAGAAGTGGAGACTGCTCCATCGACAGAAAATCCACCTACCAGGAACTGTTTCTATTTTGATATTTGTGGAACAGAGCCCGACTCTCCTACAACACAAGGCAAGCCCCGGTGCAATTGCCACCTCCTTGCTGTTTTAAATCTTTATCACCTTATATGATGCATTAGGTGATAGGAGTTGTGTGCTAAACCAATTGCTGCATTTCCTTCCTTGGAACTGTTTACTATTCCTTGATTACCTATTTTATTAAAAGGTTTTCTGATGCTTAGTCCTGCTTTAGAAAAACAAATGTTTTGTTCTGCAACAAAAGGTGATGCTTCACAGTAGTTGGGATGTTTTCAAAAATAAAACTTGATGGTGGATCCATCATGGCCATGATGGGTTCAACATCAAAAAAGATGTACCTCTGCCAGGTACCATACTTTGGTTTTTAAATGATAACGATGATACCGGGCGGGTGACTTGCACGAGAAGAGAGTCTCGGTGTAGTGTCTCCGTCTGAGTCGATTAAGGACCGTGTCGATGTAGGCCTGATGATCGAGGACATTTTAATTGGTCACATGCCTCATCATGGGTAAGCTTTGCCTCGGGCAGACTAATACCAGAAAGGCCAACATGCAATGGGAGTGGAGAGATGGCGAGAGTAGCGTGTACCCTCCGTGGCAAGAGGATGGATGGTGGTGTAACTGTGCTCTCGGTTGGTGTGAACCCGGTCTAGTCTTAAGAAACTCGATGGTGAGTTGACAGATGCAAGGTTTAAGTGCTACATAAGTCGTGTGATTGGAGATCCCCAGCTGGGTATTAATCGATTCGGATCGCCGTTACTTCTCGGACATGAAGACTTGGTCACTGACTTACACGTAGCATTCTAGTAAACAAAAAGGGGTTGATAGAAGTATGGCTAGTATAGGTCAAGTGCTTGAACTAGGGTAGAAAGAACTCTAGTGACAGGAATGACTTAACTTGCTAATAAAACTTGATTTTTAAGGATCCACTATTAGTAAGCATTTTTGCAAACAGAGTCTTGATTCTTGGTTAAGCCTTACCTTGACTCCCTTAATCCTACATATCTGTGGCAGAACCGCTCGAATTATTCCAGCTTAAGTTCCCAAGTCGCACCCTTAGAGGCGGCAACACACTTAAATCGGAATAACCCGTCAGTCCCTCGGATCTAGTCCGATAAAGCCACTTATCCAGGATCAAATACCACTAGCTCACTCGAAGGTGAGGCACAGAGAAATACAATAAAGCATAATACCATAAATGAAGGAAGTATCATTAGTGATCACCTTATCGGAGTTTCAGAAAATAATAACCATGATTTTTAATGTAGCGGAAATAACTAACGGAGAAAACCGAGCATCATGGCGAAGCCTGGCCACGCTACTCCTCCTGGTTCTCTCCGGCGGAAGCAGTAACCCACTCGACCGTCTATCTCGGTGGTAGGGATGAAGGCTAAGTCACATCATCAACCAAATCAAGGAGGTACCTGCAAAAATTATGCCACAAGCAAGGCTGAGTATACTAATACTCAGCTAGACTTACCCGGTGTGAGGAGTCTACTCCTCTACCTCTAGACCATGCAGCTGTTTGGCTGAGGGGATTGGTTTGCCAAAAGCACTAGCTGAGTCTAAATTCAAGTTTTAGCTTTTCGCGTTCTAGAATAATAACTTAGACTAGATGAGAACCTATCTATTCATACATGATATAAAACATTATATCAATCAACATTTTTTGCCAGTAGCTCATTTCCACTTATTACTCAATGCAGTACAATGGATCAAGCAGTCTCATTAGCTGCGAGAACCAGACGATTCGAATCGAGTTTTAACCTTGCAAGGTAAACCTAAACACACAACATGTAGGGGCACTCCGTCCCCACACACATCAACCGTCCCCATCGATCCCTCATTCGCGGCCAGGGCTCACCGCCTTGGCATACAATGCTCCATTAACCCCGACCGCCACCGTGCTGTGGCCTCACTTTTACCCACCATATCTAGAATGGGAGACCCAGTCTCAGGACAAGTGAGGGGAAAAGTCCGCGCCCGGCTTCACTCAGGTACTAGGCTTACCGTTTACCATATTTCCCTACATGTGTTTAGTACATTCAAACGCTTGACATAGGTATCCGCACGTTAATCCTTATTCCAATTTCGTCTCGTAGACAACGCATCCCCATGGATCCGTGTCCATAGACCATCACCTTTCTGTTATAAAAAATGGATACAACCAATTCCTGACCTCGCGCGAGTGCTAGAAAAATCACTCGACTTCTACCGAGATCCTGATTTAGCATAGCAGCTACTCGACCTAGCATACTAGTATCCATCTCAAAAGGAATCCTGAGTTCATGCAACTAGGGTTTTAGGCAACTCCTACACTTAAGTGCACGGTACAAGCCTACAAACATCAAGTGTAGTAAAATAGCATATATAAACGGTTATGCATAAAATCGGGGCTTGCCTTTCAAAGCTGGGGCGGGGTACTCGCTTGGCGAGCATCCACTGGTCATGTCCATCAGTCTGCAGGTTGTCCACCAACTGCATCTTGTTGTTGGCACCACATCACTTGCACGATCACAACCTAAATTAGATGCATGATGCATATGTATGAATACAATGAAAAATATCATAAGATATATAAATACACGGTAGCGAACTAACATTTAATTGTAAGACACCGCGACAACTGTACGCAAGCGCTAGTTATCTATACGTCATCGGGCATACGTAGTCAATCATCACTAGAAAACAACAAACACTTCCTATAATTATCTATTGCAAACACGACATCATAAGTACAAGAATTCACCACGTTCACTTTAATCATTTATTAGTTACTCTATTATTAAACTACTTTAGGCACACATACATTTACTTTGACTTCTAAACATCATACATACAAATTTAGTTTAATAGGGAATAATCACTTAATCATGTTCTACTAACATTCTCAATATTCTAATGGAAGCACACACCCAAGATAACACATAGAAGATGTTAGCGTAATCACACTGCTTCTTATAATAGTCTAATGAGGTTGGTTATTTAGCAATATTAGATTTGCCATGCAAGTATTAAAAATGGTAACATCTCGTTTATTGTGTTTCTTATCCATATAACGACACTTGCTAAAATAACGTTGATCGAAGCTGACTAGACTTCAATAATTTAATTTACTACTTAGGAACGTGCACTAGTTACTTATATATAACCAAATTATATCCATTACTATCATTGTTATTCATTTTCACTCAAAAGCAAAACAAGTAAGCAGTCACCCAAGACAAACACACCAGAGTAGAGCAATCCATTACAATCAACCTGATTAGGGCAGCAACACAATAGTTGATTGTTTCAGTTATAACATACCAGATATTTATCCAAAAATAGTTATCAAATACTTTTTGGAAAGCATAAGAAACGCATTACAACTTTGGTATTGTCGTCTCAATCTGATTAGACACTTAACAAGGTTAAATAGTGACAAACGACATCTCTGTGCAGATTTAGACAGATTCAGACTTGCGACTACAAAAATTCATAACTAGAGACTCAGACATCCAATTCATTTGATCTTAGACTTTCTGGGAAGATAATTATTTTTTCTACAAATTATTTATAAACATTTCAGGCTGTTTTAATATGCATCAAGGGTAAAATACACTACGAATGCTTTGCTGTCAAGATTTTGGACAGATTCAGTCTTCACACTTTAAACACCTATAACTTAACCTTCAGACCACCCAAAAGAGTGATCCAAGACTTTTTGGAAAGCTTAGCAAAAGTACTACATAACTTTTATAATCATCAAGAAGTGATTCTATGTTTAACAAATTCAAACAATTCAGTTTTTGAAATCTGTTCTGTCAGTGGACAGAACACAGTAACCATTTTGTAAAATTCATAACTCTTAAACTATCAGACCTATGGTTATGAAATTTTAACACAAGCAAGATAAGAAAAACATCTACAACTTCCTTATAATCGACAAGGACTGATTGTAACATTAACTTAAGCAAACAATACAGTTTCTGAAATATGTACAGAATTTGGACAGATTCAGTTACTGAATTTGTAAAAGGCATAACTTCTAAACGATCAGACTTTTGTCTGTCAAATTTTAACACCAATAAGATAATAAGGTTATCTACAACTTTTCTATGGCACAAATCTACAGAAAACATAATTTCGTTCATCAAACTTACAGCACGGGGAAATCACTGCGTGCAGTCCAAAACAGCAATTAATAAATTTTAGCTCCTATACAATTCAAGAATTGTCACGTTCTAGATACTTGAATTATTCTAACACTTTGACAATTGTTAGAGTTAAAATAACCAAGTGAAAACTAACAAGTAGACTTACTAATTTTTTTATACAAGTTAATTCGTGTGCTAGAATTACCACACAATTAACAAACGCATTCACCAAAATAAAACACTTCGGCACACATGTCCGACATCACACAAAATCATGATGAAGCACTATTAATATTTATCTTTAGAACACCATGACATAACCATTAAATCTATAATTAGTTTTAAGATGTAATTCAAACATTCCAAGAGACATGCATGGTTTGCTTACTTCTAATTTCTCGCTAACTCCTACAATTATATACTGAGTGATATTTTTAGCATCATATGAAACTATCTAATTTGGGGTTGGGATTTTTATGAGGCACAGGTAATGCCAAATTATGAATAATGTATAAATTGCACGTGCCCAGGTTTTATATTTTATTTAATACAAAAGTAAAAAATTGTTAATGCAATAAAGCATGTGAGAGCAAGTTAAATCTAAAACTAATTATTTTCTGTGGATGTATGACCATATTGAGTTTTCTTAGGCTACTATAATACCATGCAAGAACAGTGGAACACCATTTTCCATTTTTACATCCATATATTATTTATAAACAATTTAAAACTACTTAAGGTGCATTAAACAAGTTAAATCACTAACTTAATCATACATGCACCATAATTCATGAAATTTTTACCAGTCACCAAGCATAGCACCAAGAGTGTACTGTAAATATTGCAACCCATTTGCAGCAATAGAGCTACAGATCCAAAAACAGCAAGCAAAACAATCATCTTTTTCCTATTTAACATGTTTTAATTAACACATCAAGAAAACAGTGAACAACATATATGTTTTATATTTTCCTTAGCTAGAGTATGACAACATCTAGCTAACAAAAAAAGTTTCATCATTTTTGGATTTTTAAAATTAAAACTGTGGAGAGAAGCAAGTTCATTTGTCTTCTAAACCTCTTTTCAAAAATGAATTTCTACAGCCAAAAGTTTCTACAAAAATATGCCAAAATATAGATCCATTGCATAGAAAATTTCCTAAGGATTCCAAAAAGCTCTCATTTACTATTTTACGATTTTTATGTGATTTACTACGATTTTCTAAAGTTCAGCACCAAATCTGTGAAATGAAATTCGAAAAAGAAAAAACTTCACCACGGCTGCGAGCAGAACGACGATGGCCATGGACGGGAAGTCACGAGAATGGGAGGGATAGCGCTGGGAGCGTGGAGAAGGAATGGAGAACGTTGGGGAGTGCCCTGGCGCCGTTTATATAGATGGGGGAGGTAGAGAAGGGTCAGACAGGAGGGGGCAATGGCAGGTGCGAGCTCTGCATATTGGTGGGCGTGGGCGGCTGCCTGCCAGAGCTTGTTTTCCTTATGAACGAAGCAACGAACACACAATGGGCGGCTGTTTTTGGCATCTTCTGTTTGGATTCGGATCTCGGTCAGTGCAGAAGATATGTTCCTTGATCTATACTCTACAAATTTTATACAAAACTTGAGGTGATTCGGGCACTGGTTAGAAAGTTATATACCCACGAAACTTGGTTTGTCAGTGGGTTAGAAATCAGTGGAAACTTGTGAAAACTGAATGTCAAGATATGTCAAACGGAATCGGATGAATGCCATCTTTTGATATGTTTTGCCCCTCTTAGTTATTAACAACTTTTATATTTGGTGAAACTCAAGTTGTTTAACAAATTTTTGGGAACACGAGACGTCAATCCGAACGACACTGATTTCACACTTAGAAGAATTCGAATCCTGAAATCAGATTTTTATTCTGTCTTGATGGTACTGTTTGAGATACTTAGAGATTGAATCAAGGCTTGGTTTAAATATAAACTTTGTTGTATTACACAGGTTCTACAACTTTTATTAAAGGTCAAACCTCATATCTTGAATATAAATTAAAGTTTCACTTTGGTCAAGGTAGCATCATTATAAAGCTTCAAATTATATTTTTAAGGCAATCAGGGTATTTTCTCGACATTTTCATGGCATTTTCTCTACATGAACCCTTAATAACTTTTGTTGTAGAGTTGATATACAGTTGTTTGAGAAAGATGACAAGGTTTTGTTGAATTTCAAAATTTGCATTTGTTCAGACGAGCAGTTTCAAGCATGTATAGGATTTATCTTTTCATGTGTGTATTTGGTTCAAACTTCTAGAAATCTTTAGATACACTTGATAGATAGAGATGAATGATGATATAGATATAACAAGTCAATTTGCATAAGAATTAATTAGAGTTCGCATAACAAAGATTCCGCTGGAGAATGCGGATTCGAACTACGTATTTGGACGTAGACCGAAAATCGAGAAGGCGGATTCGAACACTGATTGGATAACATAACAACTATCGAGAGTCTGAATAAATGAGTCTGGATGGGAGTTGCGAGATGAGATTGACTTTCAAATCTGCATTCGTTTCAAGAGACAAGTTTTAACAGGCTCCAAATTTGGTTGTTTCTCACGATCGAATAACTTCAAAATTCGGTGAAACCTTCACAATAACTTGATAAAAGAAGATAGATGCGATCGAGAAATAGAAATTTTTACTGAGCATCCGAGATTAGGATAAATCTCCCGATATAACGTGAAATAGACACCTGGGGTGTCACAATATCCTTGAGAGACTTTTCTTTTGACGGGTAAGACTTGCCAAAGTACACTTCGAACTCAGGGTTTTTGAACCCATGTTGTTGTAGGTGTGGAAACAGCAGACTTTTGCTGTTTTTGCACTAAGGTGGTGCCCAAGGACGAACCTCAACAGTGAAGTGGTTGCGGGAGGATGTTGACCTCCCTTTTGAAAAACAATATACTGTTATGCTGGAGGGGTTTTTGCCTCCTAAGTTTGTAATAATAATACTTATGCACACATATACCCCTGGTTTTGTAATATCTATAACACTCTCTCTATATTTTGATGAATGTAAATTAAGTTATTGTAATTCGCTTCCTCCGATGTGTTGTAATATCTGCGTGACGAGTGAAACACTCTTGGGCGAGGAAAAAGGATACAGATACCAAACTTGTCAAGTAATTATGTGCACCTACAGGGTTGTCTAAGGTTCGTTGGACAAGGACAACTGTAGGTGGGCCTGATAACATGAGAGGTTCGTCAAAGATATTATGTCCAGCCAAGGGTGAGATCTCTAGCCTTCAGTCATACACTTCATACACACCTCAACAACACACACAAGTAGCTCCTTTGTATTTTCCTAGCAGCAAGTGAGGCCTCTAGACCTTCAGTTACTTATCTCTACTTGATCTCTATCCAAAACTCGAGCAACACTAACAAAGAGGAAGTGATCTTCTTCAAATTCCTTTGGACCAACACTGAACTACCACAGCTTAACAAAACACCTCCTTTCACCCCCTTCATTTCTTCTACTTCCAAGCAACATCAGGGAATCAACCTTGATGAACTTTGTTCACCAACTAACCCTCTAACTTATCTCCATAGAGACTATAGACTTATACCCCTTGGATCAACCACAAACTAACTCTAAAATCCAGGGAAAACACTAAACCAAAACCACAGTCACTGCATCAGACCTACATTGCACCAATCTGACAGAGGTAGTTTGAACACCTATTTCTCCTAGTTTTGTGCAGCATTAAGTCCTCCTCACAAGGAATTTGTTCACCCAATATAGTTCTAAACCTTTGCTATATGCTTTTTAACTTATAACCATACATATCAAGAGTTATGGTATTCCAATGTTGGGTGAACAAAACTCTGAAACAGATTTTCAGTGAACTGAAACAGCCCACATTAAGTCTGACAGAGGGACTTGCAATAGGTTGTTCTTTATATTCCATACAGTAGCAAGCCCACTTTTTACATGATACATATTCAGATATATCTGGTCTCTCACTTTGTTACAGACCCTCGACCCAACTCTCTTTATACTAATTAACACAGGGTTCCAAAAGTGGGTAAAAACACAATTAAACTGCCAGCAACATTAACTAAATTCACATGTCTCCAGTGTGACAGCACAACTTGGGACATCCTTTTCTCCTAGTTTTATGTGGAACCAAGTCCAACTCACTTTAGCAAACTAACAGTCCAAATTGTAGCAGTTATTTCTCCAATTTTTGAATAGGATCATGTCCATCATATAGGATTCAACTTCTCTATAAACACCACAACGCAAAACTCCCTAAATTAATCCCAAAGGAGCTCCAAAATAGCCTCAAAACACTGAAACTCAGGTTCAGACTACTGTTTTAAGTCTTAAAACTGGGAAATATGTCAATCAATCTTTGGACTATCTTTTCTACCAGTAGCATATAGTTTTGGGGCTATATCACTTAATAAGAATTGTTCTCCTATCATTGCTCTACAAGTTTGGTATAGTGGTCATTAACCAAAACCTCTTGGATTCCAAACTACAATAGCCCAAAGTTTGCTCCAAATGCTGAAATTCAGATTGAATTTCTCTAAGTCTAAAATCCATATTTTCTAACAGCTCTTCTTTAGACCAGTTCTTCTCCAAATCCCATATAGTGTGTTCTCTAAGATATAGATCTGAGGTTAGGCTACCATCAGCTCAGGATCCAACCTTCGGACATACCGAAGACCGCATTTATCACCAAGTATGGACTATATGAGTTCACGGTCATGTGCTTCGGCTTGATGAATGTGCCAGCTTATTTCATGTATTTGATGAACAGTGTGTTCATGGACTACCTCGACAAGTTTGTAGAGGTGTTTGTTGATCACTCGTTCTCAAGTGCTATGAATCAAGAACAAGGCAACACAGTCGTTAAGGATTAAGGATCTTCGTCTTCTAAAGCATTTGGTGCCCACCTCTGGTGAACTCACTTCCACAACCTTCGGCAAGCATTCACCTTCGTCATGCCGCCGAAGAAGGCAATAGTACCAGGGGCTGCCCTGCAGCCACTTGACATAAATCAGGACGCACTCTCCCAGCGAGAGGCTAGGAGCCAGAACAGAAAGGCCACTAGCCCAACACTTTATGAGGAGCAGCTTGACCAAGAGATCAGGGATTTAGAAGCAATCCACCAGTAACTATAGAGGAAAAAGGAAAAAAATGCTTCGGCTGGCCGACCTTCAGAAGAAGATTGATGAAGTAGATGAGGAGATGCATCATCTCACTCAAGATGACCAAGAGCGAAGGCCCCAACACAGGGAGCTTCGTCAAGAAAGCCCAATCAACGAAGATGAATGGTACGACGACTTTCATCATGGAAACTTTGCTTTCGATGATGCTTCTCCTCTGGCAACAGAATTACAGGCTACCTCGTGGCCACCATCCTACAAGCCACCTCAGTTACCCATGTATGATGGGCATTCGGATCCAAAGCAGTTTCTGATGAGCTACGAGGCAACAATATCCTTGTATGGGGCAACACTGCTGTCATGGCAAAGTCTTTCGACATGGCAGTCAGAAGCGTGGCTCAGACATGGTATTCCGCTCTTCGGCCAGGGACAATTACGTTGTGGCAGAAGCTGAAGGACATGCTAGTCACTAGCTTCCAAGGCTTTCAAACGAAGCCAGTCACTGCTTAGGCCCTGTTTCAATGCACACAAGACCATGAATACCTGCAAGCGTACGTCTGAAGGTTCCTGCATTTGAGAGCTCAAGCGCCTACAGTGCCCAATGAGATTGTTATTGAGGCCATGATCAAGGGGCTTCGGCCAGGACCTACAGCCCAATATTTTGCAAGGAAGCCACCACAGACCTGGGAGAAACTCTTTTAGAAGATGGATGAGTACATCCGGGCTGATAATGATTACCGCCAAAGAAGGGAGGAAGCATATAGGTATTCTAAAATGACTAGGGGCTTCGGAGGAAGAATTCATCCCAGGCATGTTAGAACAATCCACAATCCCAATGCCAACAATGAAAGGGCTAACAATGCTCAGAGCAGTCACCATAGCTCACAGTCTTCGAGCATGCAGCAAACTTCTTACAGACCACCAACTTCGAGAGGCAGAGGGGGGAGAAGCTTCAGTGGAGGAAGGTACGGTAATCAGCCCAGGAAATTGTTCTGCCTTTTCTGTGGCGAGGACAAGGGACACACAACGAGGACGTGCTAGGTCATGATCCAAAAGCAAAAGGAAACTGCTGAAGCCGAGGCACGATAGAATCAGCTGAAGCAGGTCCTGCATACTGCTTCGTGCTACTCTCCATATATCCCAGAATACGTAAGCAATCAACAGCCTACGGCTTCTGCTGCTTCAGCAAGTTACTCTCAAGCTTCCTGGGCTCAATTACCACCACCCCCACCACTGGCGCCTGCCCCAAGTGATGATCAGTAGCTAGAAGGGCGTCTTCGGCCTCAGCAATAGCGTGACCTTCGGGAGCAGTCTGAAGCTCGCACAGTTAACAGTACTGTGCCTGAGTCCAGGCATATCTACTGAAGATGACACAATGTTTTGGCCAAAAGAAAGCCCTGATTTGTTTTATTTCTACTCTTTTTGCCTTTATGTTTCCTTCACAAAAGATAATACAGGAAGGTTTAACCTTTAGCTCGATGTAATAAACTGTGGTGACACCATCGAGTGTGACAAGAGTAAGTTCCGAAGCTCCAAAGTCGTTCCTAAGGGAGCACAGAGTAAGTTCTGAAGCTCAAAAGTCGTTCCTAAGGGAATGCAGAGCTAAGATACCGCCTAAGTAAAAGGTGAAGAAGCTCCAAAGTCGTTCCTAAGGGGATGCAGAGCTTATATACCACCTAAATTAAAGGTGAAGAAACTCCAAAGTTGTTCCTAAGGGGATGCAGAGCTGAAATACCACCTAAGAAAAAGGTGAAGAGACTCCAAAATCGTTCCCAAGGGTATGCAGAGTCTGGGTCTATATCCGTGTGCTTTCTTACTTTCGACTCAAAAAAAATTATGCATGATATCATCATATCATATCATATAGCATCACATCATACATCATCTTGCATCACCAAAAAGGTGTGGGGCAACAAAGGAGAGTAGCTCTTTCGAAAGAATTGATCGGATTATGAAAAGAAATACTAAAACACAAGTCATGCCTTCGGCAGATATATACTCCTACACGAAGTAAATCTTTGTCAGCAGTGACATAATGAGAATCTTTTTCTTTGCGATGCATGAAAAGAAGGGAAGGTGTTTTTTCGCCAACGACTCAAAAACGGTATGTACGAAGGTTTCATGCATCACAAAGAAATATATTACATTAATATACATACAAAAGTTTGATGTTTGGTTCTTACAAAAGACTAAAGCTATACACAAGCGTTACACTTGTAGGAATACAAAATTTTAGTCTTCCTTCAGCAATTTTTCAGCAGCTTCATTTAACAGTCTATCGACGGCTTCGTCAACAGCTTCATTAGTGATTCTTATTATGTCTAATGTTTCCTTCATGGCTGGATAAGCTTCGGGATTATACGACTCTGGTGGAGTTGAAAGTTCAGCTACGATAAAAAAATGTGTTGGTTAATTTTGAAGCTGAAAACGAACTTCGAAGTTAACCCTCAGAAAAAGTACCTAAAAGCCTTGCGCGCTCAGCAGCTTCTTCTTGAGCGTCGTGAGATTCTATTTTGTTTTTTTCTAATTGCTTCATCAGCCATCTCACGACCGCCCTTCATCCACACATCGGAGTAGAACCTCCCGCCCAACGTAGAAGCCTCAGCCGAAGGGTCTTTGGTGTCATCCATCGAGAAAACAAATCCTGGCTGAGTTGCAGCCTTAACATGCTCACAACCGGCTTTTTCTTAGGTCGTTGTGACCCCTCGTGCGCCAGAAGACTCGGCATGAAGGCCAGCCGCCCGGTGGTGTGGTACGTAGTGGTAATAGTACGCGCCCCGCTCCGAAACAAAAAAAAGCCGAGCAGGTCCGCGAAGCTACTGCGCGGCGAAGCGAGCCTTGGTGTCATCAGGGCAGTCTCCCGTGAGGAGGGGAAACTTGGACTCCACGACGCGTAACCACACATCAGTGTCCAACGGATCCTCTGCCTTGGTGAACAAGGGCGGCTGCATGCTCAGGAACTCCTGGTAGGTCGCCGTGGCTGGAGGTCGCTGCGACTGGCCTCCACCATGCTGATGAGGGTGGGGTTGGCGTTGCAAGAGCTATCGAAGAATTTCGTTCTGCTGAGCCATCAGCTCCTGCACCGTGGGAGGTAGAGGAGGTGGCGGGGGAACTTGCTCGTTCTGCCCGCGATGCTGCCTAGCTTCCATCTGAAAACAGAGATTGCCGCCATTGTTATCCCAATTCATAAATCAGAACAATATGCTTTATATCATACGGAAAGAAAATGTCATACATAACATTAATTCAAATGAGGATAACATGGTTACAATCACTTCATTGATCGCAAAAGTTCTCATGGGTTACATCAATTTAGGGAAAGGAACTTGTAAGCCTAGTACAAAATCTGATGTCAACTAAGCTCGCGTGGGTTTCTATCCTCCTAAAGTGTCAAAAAGACCTATCAACCCTGAGTAGTGGAAGCGACACTGGATACGGGCGAAGGGGGCATCTCGGAGGCCGTTGTATTGGTACTAGAGGCTGGTCCTAACTCCTCGGGGGCCTCCTCTCCCTCGCTTCCAGCCTCATTGGCCTCCATCTCTAGGTGGTGCATGTCCAGGTGGTCGTTAGCTTCCTCAAGCTCATGCTGCACATCGTGGGGCTGGTTTTCCAGGACATCAATGGTGTTGTCCCGGATCTCCACCTGCTGCTCTAGGGTGGTGATGCGTTGGCTAAACCGTTCCACCTGTAGGTCATTTTCCACCAATTCTGACGACAGGTCAACCACGAAGTCCTCTTGGCTGTTGAGGGTGAGCTTAGTGGTCTGAGTGAGGTTAGCAAGGTGTGCCATAGCGTCGCTCTGCAGGGCCTGTAGGCGGTACAGTGCGCTCATGCATTGAATAATGATCCTCCCAACTAAGTTGGGATACATACCCACACGTCCTTCACATGGCTCACACGGTTGCACCACATGGGGTCATCCCTCTTCTCAGCGGGAAAAGTCCCAGTGGGTGCATCACCATCTCTAGGGGATGGTAGCCGTAGAAAGTGGTCAGAGTCTTCAAAGTTGCTGCCTCGGTGGTGTCGTCCGTCCTGAATCCAATAGTCTCAAAGTCAAGGGAACGCTAAACCAGCTGAAGGGGGTGTGCCTCCAGAGTCAGCCAGACTCAGCAACGTGGCACCCGATGCTCCTCGTACAGCTGCACCGTGTACAAAGGGGGCGTAGGGTAACCGACAGAGTTGAGCACCTCCCATAAGATGGAAGGAAAACCCTCGTGAGAAAGGAAATCGGAACTGAAACGAGTGTCTCCTCCACTGGCGGGGGTGGGTGAAGTCATCTGTGGAAGAGGATCATATGTAACGGTTATGGTGGAAGAAAGAAAAATGAAAGAGCCTAGGTGGTTAAAAGGAAGCGGGATAGATCAAATTTTTACCCCTTTAATTTCTAATCCTATTAGTTTTATAATGCATGCATGCTGAAAGGAACGTCTCCTCACCGAATCAGAAGGGTGCTTTTTAGGGCATCCTTAAAATCCTAAGGCTGGCCCATAGGGCCCACTTAATTAGCCACCTATTTTTCTGACTATTCCTAGGTCTAGCGTTCTAGTCGTGACGCTTCCAATACTAGTTTCTAAGCAAGTTTTATTATTTTTTTGAAAATTTGGTATTTATGATTTATTGCTTTCTCTGTGGTGGTATTTGCTCCAATACCAGCTATGGCAGAACCGCCCGAATTATTCCAGTTTAAGTGCCCAAGTCACACCTTAGAGGTTGCAACACACTTAAATCGGAATAACCTGTCAGTCCCTCAGATATAGTCTGATAAAGCCACTTATCCAGGATCAAATACCACTAATCTCACTCGATGGTGAGTCACAGAGGAATACAATAAAATAGGAAACCTCAAATCAAAGTACTGGACTTATTACATGAATCAGAGTTTTTTTTAAGTAAACTGAAATAAGTTCATAATTTGAATTGCAACGTATAGTCGATATCGTCGAAAGATGAGGAATAGGGCAAGGCCTAGCCCACTACTCCTCCTACTCCTCTCCTGTTGGAGCAGCATCCCACTCGACCGTCAAAAATTATGCAAAAATCCTGAAGCGTACCTACAAAAATTATGCCGCAAGCAAGGCTGAGTAGACTAATACTCAGCTAGACATACCCGGTGTGAGGAATCTACTCCTCTACCTCTAGACCATGCAACTTTTTGGCTGAGGGGTTTTGGTTTGCCAAAAGTACTAGCTGAATCTAAAATCAATTTAGCTTTTCCAATTCTAGTATTCTTACTTTTAGCTAAGTTTGCTCCTTCTAAGCATACATGGTAGCAATCATTTAATACAATCAACATGTTATCTCAAGTAAAACCTCATTTCACTTCTTACTCAATGTAGTACAAGGGGTCAAGCAGTCTCATTAGCTGCAAGAAGCAGACGATTCGAATCAAGTTTTTAAACCTTGCAAGGTAAACCTAAACACACGACATGTTGGGACACTCCGTCCCCACACATATCAACCATACCCATCGATTCCCTGTTCGCGGCCAGGGCTCACCGTCTTGGCATACAATGCTCCACTGACCCCGGCTGCCGCCGTGCAGTGACCGCACTTGTACCCACCATAGCTAGCATGGGAGACCCAGTCTCAGGACAAGTGAGGAGGAAAGTCCGCGCCCGGCTTCACTCAGGTACTAGGTTTACCGGTTACCATATTTCCCGACATGTGCTTAGTACATTCAAACTCTTGACTCATGTATCCACACATTAATCCTTAATTCCATTTCTGTCTTATGGACAAGGCATCCAACCTGGAACCAAGTCCATAGACCATCATAGATCCTGTTATCAAGATGAATACAATCAATTCCTGATCTCGCGCGAGTGCTAGAAAAATCACTCGACTTCCAACGAGATCCTAATTAGCAAAGCAGCTACTCGACCTAGCATACTAGTATCCATCTCAAAAAGGAATCCTGAGTTAATGCAACTAAAGGTTTCAAGCAACTCCTACACTTAAGTGCACATTGCAAGCCTACAAACATTAAGTGTAGTTAAATAGCATATATATAAACTGGTTATGCAGAAAACCAGGCTTGCGTTCAAATGCTGGGGCTGCGGGGAGATCCTCTGTGGCAGGCTCGGGAGCTGTCTCCTGATATTCCTCGTGGATAGCTCCTTGCTCGGGAATGAGCACGTACTCTCCGTCAGCGAGGTTGCAATCTAATGAATGCAATGATTAAGATACATGCATGGCATGTTATGAAATTTAGAAATTAAAATTTGATGGTGAAAAATCAAATTAATGAGGTAAGGCTTAATCTTACTACTGGAAATTTTGGTGGTACACTTAGCCCTTTAGGTCAAGTTTGGTTAGGTTGAATGGACAGATTATTTTACTGTTCCACTGATTTTCCTCTAGATGCTTTTAGTGAAATTTTTAATAAGATTCCTAGCTGAATTCATTGGGGTGAGATTCTTTATGTTTTCTAGTTTATCTCTTCTTTTCCTTTCTTTTATGCCTTTAAGGTGGGTTTGAACTACAAGTTGGTTTTATAAGTTTCCAAAAATTCTGTAAAATATACAGTGTCTTTTCACTGGTGTATAACTCTCTATATCAAGAATTGGGGCTTAAAAAGTGAAGGGTTCTATCTGTACAAAATTATCAAATTTTAGGGTAGAGGGGGTGCTTTGAACTACAACTCTCCTTTAACAGTGGGTTATTCTCTAAGGCCTATTTTTGCTGGCATTTAGGTGCTATAGTATGACTGTGTACCAAATTTTAGCCACTAATACTTATTGGTTATTTTACTGTGATTTTCTAAATTTCTGGCCAATGGGGTGCATTCTACTACCACTATACTTGAAAAATGTCAGACAACAGATTTCAAATTTTTCCTATCTTCTTCTTTGTGCAAGAGCAATCATTCTAGAAATTGGCAACTTTTTGCTTAAGGGAAGAGGGGGTAGAAATTCTTGGATTATATGGTCCTTTTTATGGGGTAGGGGTAATGGGTGTTATCTTGTTTTTTTGAATAGGTTTGTATTTTTATCTGGTGGTCTACTTCACCAATAATTTGGTAAAAATTCATTTTCCTACTGTTTCACAATTTTAGACTTTCTTATGATTTAATTAGAACATGGGCCAAAATCCAGTTTTAATTGTTCAACCCACTTATTATGATGTGTTGCGGTGTTTATTATTTTTGTAGTGGTGTCCTAGCAGTTCGGAGTCTACTAAATTTTCTCTACTCTTTTTACAGTGGTCCTTGCATTTTTAATCATGGTTTTCCTTGGTTTCTTAGTGCTTAATAAAATATTTAACCTTGGATTAGCTCTGGACTAGGGTTCTCTATATTTTTCCTAGGTTCCTCATCACTTAAGTATACTAGGAAAAATATGCTCCTTCTCTTTTTGTTATTTTCCACTATCTTTCTTAATTTTCTAAGTTTTGGACAGATATAGTTTTTAATAGCAAAACTTGAGTTAATCTTGTATACTGGGGTGCTCAGTATTTTTAAGCAGTGCCTAAGATGGGTTTGCATTTCTACAAATTATCTTAAGCCTAGCACATGAGTATTTCTTTTTTTCTTATTTTTATTAAGGTTTGGGCAGTTTCCCTATTTAATTAAAAACTCCAAAAATTAATACAAAAACATGGGGTTTGCTATTTTGCCTGATAGTTTATATTATTTTGAATCCAGCAAAATTGGTTTGACTAATTTCGAATAAATATTCTTCAAGTTATGAATTTCCTAAGTTCTCTGTTCATTAAAAAGGATATTTAGAAATAGTTAAATGGAAACTAACTTTGCATCGGGGTCCCTGGCGAAAGTTTCTAAGTTTCCTTACAGACTAGTCCTCGGGTCACTATTCAAATGTGCCACTGACAGTATAGAAAACCCCCTGGGGTTTTGCTAAACCTAACCCGAGGTCCTTCTCCCAATTATATAGTACCCGTGGTTGAGGAAGGGCGGAGGGGCTTACCGGCGGCGAGGTTGCTCCGGTGAAGGGGCCGAGGGTGTAGGGGAGGTCGTGACGGTCACGGTGATGTGCGGATTGTCTCCGGGGATGGTCGGAGAAGGCCGGTCCACGTGCGTAGGCAGGGGAGCTCGTCGGCGGCGAGGGCTCCGGCCTATCCAGGGTGGTAGAGCTCAATTAAACTGGTCAGTGAGCTTCACTAGGTGCTTTGGAAGGCATGGATGCAAGGAATTGAAGAATGGCTCACCGGATAGCTCGGTCTACGCGTGGTGGCGGGCGATCGAAGTCTTGCGACGATGATCTTGCTATTCCAGTGAGGCAGGGCTTCGATTCTCGCTAGGAGAAGCTTCACGGCTCCTCGGGGAAGCTGTCCACAGGCTCGGTTGAGGTGAAGGTCTCTGGAAATGGCTGTCCAAGGTGGCCGGCGCTTGGGTGGCTCGGGCGGGTAGCATAGAGCTCGCTGGAGCTAAGGGTGGTGTCTGGCCAGCGAAGGTGAGTGCGAAGTGAGGTGAGGCGTGTCTGGGGGTGGTCTTAAAGGCGTGGGCGAGCACGACCGAGGGGTGGCACTGACACGCGCTCGGGGCTTGCGCGGGCGAGCGCCAGTGCGCGCTCTGGCGTCTGGGCACGGCGTCGAGCACGAGGCCGCGCAGAGAAAGGTCAAGTTCAAGAGCGATTAGTCCCTTACGTTAAGAGAACGGCTCTGATACCAATTGAGAGCACCTAGAGGGGGGTGAATAGGTGATCCTGTAAAAATTCAACAACTAATAGCCACAATCTTGGTTATAAAGATGTTAGTGCAATAGAACCAAGTGGCTATGGAGCGAGCTCTTGCGAATACACAAGTAATCACAGAAAAGCAATCACAAGAGACACGCGAGTTTATCCCGTGGTTCGGCCAAGTAATACTTGCCTACTTCCACGTTGTGGTGTCCCAATGGACGAGGGTTGCACTCAACCCCTTTCAAGTGATCCAATGATCAACTTGAATACCACGGTGTTCTTCTTTCTTAGACTTTCTCCCATTTGCGAGGAATCTCCACAACTTGGAGCCTTTCGCCCTTACAATTGATGATCACAAAGAAGCACGGAAGTAAGGGAGGGGAGAGCAACACACACAAGACTCAAAACGAGAGCACAATCACGCACACAAGTCACAACTCGAGCTCAAAACACAACACAAGGAGTTCTCAACTCAAATGGAGCTCAAGTCACTATCTCAAAGAATCGAATGCGTGAGAATGGAGTCTTGAAGTCTTAGAATCTTTCTTGCAAGCTTGGGTAACTCCTCCATGCGCCTAGGGGTCCCTTTTATAGCCCCATGGCAACTAGGAGCCGTTGGAGACAATCTTGGAAGGCTAATCTTGCCTTCTGTCGGGTGGCGCACAGGATAGTCCGGTGCGCCACCGGACAGTCACTGTAGACGGTCCGGTGCGGATCTCCTTCCTTTTCTGGCGCAGACGACCATTGCACCTTGACGTCGGTTGGCGCACCGGACACTGTCCGGTGCCCCCTTCCGACCGTTGGTGCGGGCCACGTGTCGCCCGCCGATTTTGCTGCCAACCGTTGCGCAGTCGACCGTTGGCTCACCGGACAGTCCGGTGCACCACCGGACTGTCTGGCGAATTTTAGTCGTACGCCGTTGAATTTTTCCCGAGAGCGACGACTTCGCCGCGAATGACTCACCGGAGAGTCTGGTGCACCACCGGACAGTCTGGTGAATTATATCCGTACGCCGCCGTCGAGTCCTGAGAGCGGCTGGTTCACCTTGGACTCGTATGGCGCACCGGACACTGTCCGGTGCACCACTGGACAATCCGGTGCACCTAGACCGAGCAGCAATTGGCTGTACATAGCCAACTTTTTTCCAATCTATTTTCTCCTGTTTCTAGCACTTAGACACAATACATCAGTATCCTAATCAATGTACTTAGTCTAGAAACATACCTTGTCACATGATTTGCACTTCTTCAATCTTTGGCACAAATTAACACTTAGAGAATATGCGTTGGGCACTTAATCACCAAAACACTTTAGAAATGGCCCATGGGCACATTTCCCTTTCAATCTCCCCCTTTTTGGTGATTTATGCCAACACATCCAAAAGCAACAAAAGAAGTGCAATATCAATGCAAAAGAGAACCAAATTGTTTTGACTCTAATTTGACATATTTGGATCATACTTTGCCACCACTTGGTTTGTTTTTGCGATTCAAATTCATTTTCCTATCTCTACAACGCACTCACTAGTTTGGGCACAAAGAGAGATAATCCAAGAGTAAAATTGATTAAGAGCCAAGAACTCCCCCTTTTTCCCATAGTCATAAATTCTCCCCACAAGAGACCAAATTTTGCAATAAGAGTGTCTTGGACAAATCAAAAAGTTCTAACTCTACTCTTTTAGAAATTTCACAAGTGGTAGCTGATCCATTTGCTTTGGCCTTAATTTCTCCCCCTTTGGCATTAAGCACCAAAACGGGATTATTATTGGCCCATTAACCCCATTGCCTCACCAAAAATGTCAATTAAGAGCAAAAAGGCAATACGAGTATAAGAATGAACTTGGAGGTGAGTACACTAATACCGGAGTGTAGTGGAAGTCTTTGCATGGTCCAAGTTCACCTTTCCCTTTCAATTTACCTTTGAGACTACATTAAGTAAACTCAAACACAAAGGTTAGTCTTCAAAGGGTCAAGTTGTAGCACTTCTCCCCCTAAATATGTGCATCACTCACACATGGACTTGTGAGGTCCGGGGATCCCTTGCACAACTTGAGCACCATAAATAAACAACAAATCTCATAAATGCATAAAGTAACTTGATCAAAGGCATAAAATACATGTATGCTATAAATCAATCCAAGTTACGCGAATCTAAGACATTTAGCTCACTACGCAGCCTGCAAAAGGTTTTCACATTTAAAGGCTTGGTAAAAATATCGGCTAGCTGGTTCTCGATGCTAATATAGAACACTTCGGTATCTCCCTTTTGCTGGTGGTCTCTCAAAAAGTGATGCCAGATGTCTATGTGCTTAGTGCGGCTTTGTTCAACAGGATTATCCGCCATGCGGATTGCACTCTCATTGTCACATAGGAGTGGGACTTTGCTCAGATTGTAGCCAAAGTCCCGGAGGGTTTGCCTCATCCAAAGTAGTTGCGCGCAACACTGTCCTGCGGCAACATACTCGGCCTCAGCGGTGGATAGGGCAACAGAGGTTTGTTTCTTTGAGCTCCATGACACCAGGGACCTTCCTAGAAATTGACACGTCCCCGATGTGCTCTTCCTATCAACCTTGCACCCGGCATAATCGGAGTCTGAATATCCAATCAAGTCAAAGGTAGACCCCTTTGGATACCAGATCCTGAAGCAAGGCATAACAACTAAATATCTAAGAATCCGCTTAACGGCCACAAGGTGACATTCCCTTGGATCGGATTGAAATCTAGCACACATGCATACGCTAAGCATAATATCCAGTCTACTAGCACATAAATAAAGCAATGACCCTATCATAGACTGGTATGCCTTTTGATCGATGGACTTACCTCCTTTGTTGAGGTCGACATGTCCGTCGGTTCCCACCGGTGTCTTCACGGGCTTGGCGTCCTTCATCCCAAACCGCTTGAGAAGATCTTGAGTGTACTTTGTTTGGGAGATGAAGGTGCCATCCTTGAGTTGCTTCACTTGGAACCCAAGGAAGTAGTTCAACTCACCCATCATCGACATCTCAAATTTCTGTGTCATCACCCTGCTAAATTCCTCACAAGACTTTTGATTAGTAGAACCAAATATTATGTCATCGACATAAATTTGGAACGCAAAAAGGTCACCGTCACAAGTCTTAGTGAAAAGAGTGGGATCGGCTTTCCCAACCTTGAAAGCATTGACAATTAAGAAATCTCTAAGGCATTCATACCATGCTCTTGGGGCTTGCTTAAGTCCATAGAGTGCCTTAGAGAGCTTAAAATCGTGGTCGGTGTTGGGGACTTGTTCTCAAATGCTATGAATTAAGAACAAGGCAACATAAAATGTTAAATGTTAACGTCCTTCGCCCATGAAACAATATTCCCTTGAGGATAATGAACCATGGACGAAGGTTGATGAGAATATAATTACGAAGGTTAAGTCTTCGTAATTAAATTCTAATAGATGATATAAGATGACATAAAATAAAGGGTATGAAAAGATAAATGAATCATAAACGAATTAAATTATATTTACTTAATATATTGAATTATTGAATACAATTATACCTCTGCCTTGGCAAAGATAGGTTCCCGAAAGATGCGATTACAATTGCCAGAATGTGTGAACAGTAAAGGAATACTGTTCACTATTTATAGGCACAGGACACAGCCTGTGAGGAATTACAATTATGCCCCTCATAAAAGTTTACAACATTGACTCAGACCTTTATGGACTAAAAGGTCATTCTATCTTTAAGTCAGTTTGTAATACCGAAGCTTCATGAAGAGGAACCTTCGGCCATCTCACACAAGCAGCTTCAGCCGAAAGCCGCTTCTTCCTAAAAGACCTTCGGCGATGAAGCATAGACCCAACAGTCGGGATACCTGTCATCCTCAATGCCAGGGGGTTGTTCCACATACACCTCCTCCTTGATTGGCCCATTGAGGAAAGCACTCTTCACATCCATTTGAAATAACCTGAAAGAGTGGTGAGCGGCATAGGCTAACAGAATGCGAATAGACTCTAGCCTTGCCACAGGAGCAAAAGTCTTCTCGAAATCCAAACCTGCGACTTGGGCATAACCTTTTGCCACAAGTCGAGCTTTGTTTCTTGTCACCACCCCGTACTCGTCTTGCTTGTTGCGGAACACCCACTTGGTTTCCACAACATTTTTCTTGAGACATGGCACCAGGCTCCAAACTTCATTCCTCTTGAAGTTGTTGAGCTCTTCCTGCATGGCCAACACCCAGTCCGGATCTTGCAAGGCCTCTTCTACCCTGAAAGGCTCAATAGAAGAGACAAACGAATAATTCTCACAAAAGTTAGCTAATCTTGAGCGAGTAGTTACTCCCTTGCTTATGTCACCCAGAATCTGATCAACGGGGTGATTCTGTTGGATCATCGCTCGGACTTGAGTTGGAGGGGCCTGTGGTGCTTCTTCCTCCATAGCTGGTTCTTCTTGTGCTCCCCCTTGATCACACGCCTCTTCTTGAGGAACCTGTCCATCGTCTTGAGTTGGGGGATGCACCATTGTTGAGGAAGAAGGTTGATCTTGCTCTTGTTGTTCCTGTCACACCCGATTTTAGAAGGCAAACCGAATGCGAACCATGTACGTGCCAGGATCAGTTATTCACATACACAGCAGCTACATAACATGGACATCATCACACAGTGCTCAAAATAGTATTAAGAAGGGAAATAATAGTCGATTACATCATACGTCTGAGACATCCATATAGTCCTTACAATAAATCAAAGTGCGGAAAAGAAACGTAGATAACCACGGCCTTCACAGGCAGCCGACTGGGGGTTGCCGCTAACCCACACCTAGAACTCGTCGTAGTCTTGGAACTCCTGGAAGTCTCCTTCCACAGCTTCATCTTCGCCTGAGCAGTGGTTGCAGTGCTGACAACCTGGGGATGGGGGGGGGGTTTGGTGTGTAGAGCAAGGGTGAGTACACATCAACATACTCAACAAGTATCCTGTTTGGCTGTAGTGGACTAGCTTTATGTGGGGGTAAGTCAAGCAGTTGCTTTTAGTTGGTCAGATTATTATTACTAGTAGAGAAAGCCAAGTTTTAGATTTAACCCACGTTATTAACCCAAACGTACTTCTTTCCAAACGGAAAGAGTACCACTTACCATCACCATAGTCATAACCAAAGCCATCGATCTCATAGCCACCTGTACCATAATGTCTCTGATCAAGTACCACTAATCACTGGAGCTCCCTTGGCCGCTCATAACCGCGAGCACGGCTGATATATCAGTTTTCAAACACTCTACAGAGGTTGTGCACTTTACCCACAAGCCGTGATTCCCTTTCTGCCCGGAGAGAGCTACTCCCCATTGACCACTACCTAGGTGGCCTAGCAGGGCATCACTACGTAGCCTTTACAAAGATTCCCCGGGGCTGTAGCCACCCGTTAGGTTTCCTAAATGCACCGCACTCCTCCCCAAGGGGCGAACCCAAACTTGGCGGAGCGAGCCGCATACACCGAGCCCCATTGACGGCACGACGGCTAAGTGAACTACACCCCGGATCCTCTAATTATTCAGCTAAGGGCATCCCATTCCACCCTCATGGTTGCACTGTTTTCCCGGGTGGTCATCCATAGAACAGGTCCTTACGGAGAGGCACTCGAGAAACCGCTCGAGCCCCCTTGAAGACCACAAGTACAACATCATAATAAGAGAAGGGAAAACAGCGTATCATAGATAATCTCATCATGTTCATTGATTAGAGTTTGAGCAATAGCATAAAGCTAAACAATAATAATCCAACCCAAATAGGTAAACAAGGACATGGTTAACAAAGCTAGTCAATCCTTAGGCATAAATGTGTAAAGCGGGAGGTGAATTAAATAATGAATGGGATAGAGATAGGTCAAGGGACACTTGCCTCCACCAACCGACTGCTGCTCAGGGGCTTCTCCTGCGAGTTCCTCGGGCTCTTCGACCGGATCGTTCTCTATGCGAGCGCAAACATACATACATCCACATATTCAATACAAAAGAACAGTACACCATACAATAGAATGCAATAAGTAAACAGACGTTCCACGCGGGCTCGCGGGTACGGTTAAGAGAGAAAGAGGAAAAGACAGTCGAGAAACGATCACGTTACATGATTATAAACTAACCACTCGCTTAATGGAAGGAAATTTAATGTAGACACTATGTTTAGCGTAAAGTAAAGTCATGTTTCATGTCTAATCATTATAAGCAGGTGGAGATAAATAAAGAGGATGGTCGCGCGGCGAGACGCACGACAACATACGTCGACTAAACTGAGTCCAAAGTGGAACGTCGCGTGAATACACACGCGGCGTTACACCTTAAACAACCTGAAATTAAAATGGATCGTCGTGCGACGAAGCGCACGACGCAGCACATAGATAGAATCTGAATTTAGACAATCCGTCGCGCGGCGAAGCGCGCGACGCAGCACGCTAACTAACGGAGTTTGACATTAACTATCGACTAACAAATAATCATCGCGAGCGCGGGCGAGCGAGGATACGGTCGGGCGAGGCCGGGACGGGGGCGGGGCGACCGGGCCGGGGCGCGACGGGAGCAGCCGAGCCGGGGCCGGGGCGGTTGAACCGGCCAGGGGCCGCGCCGAGGACGCGTCGGGGGCCGTGGGCCGCGCCGGGGGCCGCGCACCGGCGAGCAGGGGCGGGGGCCACGCTGCGCGCGAGCAGGGGAGGGGCGGGGCGGGCGGGCGCCGCCACGGGGCCGGGACGGGCGGGCGCCGCCGCGGGGAGGGGCAGGGGGCGGGCGCCGCCGCGCCGAGGAGGGGGCAGGGGCCGCCGCCGCGGGCGGGCAGGGGGCGGGGGGCGCCGCCGCGCGGGTCGGCCAGGGGCGGGGAGCGCCGCCGTGGCCAGGGGAGGGGCGGGCGAGCGCCGCCGCCGGCGAGCAGGGGCGGGAAGGGGCACGCGCGAGCGGGGGGGAAAAAAGGGCGCGCGTGGGGGGAAGAAGAGGAGGGAGAGGGAGAGAGAGAGAGGAGAAGGGGAGGGGAGGGGAGCTCACCTCGGGGTCCAAAATCCGGTGATCGCCGTCTCCAAATCCTAGGGCACCACGGGGAGAGAGAGGTGGAAGAGGGAGAGGAGAGGTTGTTGCGCGGGAGATCCAAATGAGAGAGGGAGGAGAGGGGGGGGGGGGCGCATGGGGGGGGGGGGGTTGGGCGCCAGGGGCGCGCAGGGCCGGGTCGTACCGGGCCGAGCTGGGCTGGGCTGGGCTGGGCCACTTCGCGGATCGAAGACCCACAACGTGCACGACCACTAAACGGAATTAAATCGCGAACCGAAATCCGGAACGGAACGAGACAAACACTCAACATCAGAGAAAGAAAAGTGCTTCGGCATGATGCAACACCCATGACACTTAGGTTTTGGTTTATACATGACACGGGCACTTGTCGCTATACTGGTTTGAAATTGGGAAGAAGGAGCAAACGGGGAAAGAGAAAAGAGAGTAACGCCCGAATTTGGTGAGAGAAAAGAAGAAAAAATTCTACCCCCAAATTTAGGGCGTTACAAACCTATCCCCCTTAAAAGAATCTCGCCCTCGAGATTCAGGGTTGGCTAGCAAAGAGCTCAGGATATTTAGCCATCAGATCATCTTCACGCTCCCAGGTTGCTTCTTCCTCAGAGTGGTGATTCCATCTAACTTTGCACATTCTGATGGTCTTCCTTCGGGTGACTCTGTCTGCAACCTCAAGGATCTGCACTGGCTTCTCAACGTAGGTCAAGTCCTCCTGGACTTCAAGACCTTCCACTAGCAACTGCTCCTCTGGCACACGCAAGCACTTCTTCAACTGAGACACATGAAAAACATCATGCACAGCAGACAAATTCTCGGGCAAACTGAGCTGATAGGCCACTTCTCCACGTCTTGCAAGAATCTGATACGGACCAATGTAGCGGGGTGCTAGCTTGCCTTTGACTCCGAACCTCTTGACTCCTCTGATCGGTGACACTTTCAGATAGACAAAGTCTCCGACTTTGAAACTCAGCTCTCTTCTTCTTGTGTCTGCATAGCTTCGCTGTCTTGATTGCGCTATCTTCAGATTCTCTCGAACCATCTTGATGTTCTCTTCGGCTTCAAGCAAAATGTATGGCCCAAACACTTGCTTTTCTCCAGGCTGATCCCATTGCAACGGAGTTCTGCAACTCCTTCCATAGAGCGCCTGAAATGGTGACATCTTCAAACTGGCCTGGTAACTGTTGTTATAGGAAAACTCTGCATAAGGCAATCTCTTGTCCCATCCGGACTGATCTTGCAACGCACAGGCTCTCAACATGTCTTCAAGAATTTGGTTGGTCCTTTCGGTCTGGCCATCTGTCTGCGGGTGATAAGCTGAACTGAAATTCAGATGCGTGCCCAAGGCTTCATGCAACTGCTGCCAGAAATGAGAGGTGAACTGTGTTCCTCTGTCTGACACTATCTTCTTTGGCACACCATGAAGACAAACGATCCGAGACATGTACAATTCTGCCAATACTGCACTGCTATAGTTGGTCTTGACAGGTATGAAGTGGGCTGACTTGGTCAAGCGGTCCACCACTACCCAAATGGAATCGTAGCCGGCTCGAGTGCGAGGCAATCCGACTATGAAATCCATACCAATTTCATCCCATTTCCACTGAGGGATCTGCAACGGTTGCAACAATCCAGCAGGTCTCTGGTGCTCTGCCTTAATTCTTCGGCAACTATCGCACATAGCCACATGCTCTGCGATTTCCCTCTTCATTCCGTACCACCAGAAATTCTTCTTCAGATCCTGATACATCTTCTCACTGCCAGGGTGAATCGAATAAGCTGTCTCATGAGCTTCCTTGAGAATCAACTCCCGAATGGACTGGACATTAGGAACACACAAGCGGTCTTTGAACCATATCACGCCTTCTGCATCTTCTCGAAAATCTTTGCCTCTGCCATCTAGAATCAGTCACCGGATCTCACTGGTCTTCTCATCATTCTTCTGCGCTTCTTTGATTTCGCGCTCTAAGGTAGGTTCCAACTCAACTGTTACTCCTCGCGAATTGTTCAGAAATCCGAGACTCAACCTGTCGAACTCCTTGGCCAACTCATAAGGCATCGGACGAGCGACCATCAGATTGACTTGACTCTTTCTGCTCAAAGCATCTGCCACTACGTTTGCTTTGCCTGGATGGTAATGAATCTCCAACTCATAGTCTTTGATCAACTCTAACCATCTTCGTTGCCTCATGTTCAACTCTGACTGGGTGAATATGTACTTCAGACTCTTGTGGTCTGTGTAAACATCACATTTCTGTCCATACAGATAGTGCCTCCATGTCTTCAGTGCGTGAACCACTGCTGCCAACTCTAGATCATGGATTGGGTAGTTCTTCTCATGAACCTTCAGCTGTCGGGACGAGTAAGCCACAACTCTTCCCTCTTGCATCAACACGCATCCCAAACCTGTGTAACAAGCATCGCAATACACCGAGAAGGGCTTGTGCACATCAGGCAAGACTAGGACAGGCGCTGTAGTCAACTTCTCTTTCAGCGCTTCAAAGGCCTCTTGGCATTTCTCGGTCCACTTGAACTCAACTTTGTTGCCTAGCAACGCTGTCATTGGTTTCGCAATCTTCGAAAACCCTTCAATGAATCGCCGATAATATCCGGCCATTCCAATGAAGCTCTTGATTCCTCTAGCCTCTGTTGGCGCTTTCCAGTTCAAAATGTCTGCCACTTTCTTCGGATCCACAGCCAATCCTTCTTTGTTGATTATGTGACCCAAGAACAGAACTTCACTGATCCAGAACTCACACTTGCTCAACTTTGCATACAACTGGTGCTCTCGCAATCTCTGCAATACCATCCTCAAATGATCTGCGTGCTCTTCTTTGCTTTGAGAATAAACCAGAATGTCATCAATGAATACCACCACAAACTTATCAAGGTAATCCATGAATACACTGTTCATC
Organism: Zea mays; assembly: GCF_902167145.1. Lineage (NCBI taxonomy): Eukaryota > Viridiplantae > Streptophyta > Magnoliopsida > Poales > Poaceae > Zea > Zea mays. Next base: position 46,646,853 of record NC_050105.1, on the reverse strand, counting down.
AAGTTCATGAAGAATGCTAGCGCATTGGTCAAACCAAAAGACATCACTGTGAACTCATACAAACCATACTTGGTAATGAATGCCGTCTTCGCAATGTCCGAAGGTCGGATCCTGAGCTGATGATAACCTGACCTCAGATCAATCTTGGAGAACACACTGGCTCCTCTCAACTGGTCGAACAGATCTTCGATTCTGGGCAAGGGATACTTGTTCTTGATCGTGACTTCATTCAAAGCCCGGTAATCGATGCACATCCTCTTGGTGCCATCTTTCTTCTCCACAAACAGGACAGGGGCGGCCCAAGGCGAGGTGCTTGGCCGAATGTAACCTTTCTCTGATAGCTCATCAATCTGCTTCTTAAGTTCAACCAACTCTGGTCTGGATATTCTGTAAGCTCTCTTGAAGATGGGGGAGGTTCCAGGAAGAAGCTCTATGGCAAACTCAACTTTCCGCTCTGGTGGCATACCCGGTAAATCCTTTGGAAACACATCTGGGAACTCGGACACAACCTTGATACTCTCGATCGGGTCTGCTTCACTGCTATCAACAGCTATCTGATAACAACTTCCTTTCTTTGGCTCAGGCGGGACTAACTCGGTCACCACTTCCTCTCCAAGTGAGGACACCAACTTGATGGTCCTTTTATCACAACTGATAACTGCCTGATACTTATCTAGCCAATTCATCCCTAGGATGACATCTATTCCCTGAGTACCCATTACTATAAGGTTGGCGGGAAACGCTATCCCCCTTATTTCCACACTTATATTCAAACAAATGCTATCGGCTCGAATTCTACCACCGGCTGAGTCAATTTGAATGGGGGTTGACATGGTAGTAATTGGAAGATTATGTGCTTCTACCCATGATGCAGTAATGAAAGAATGTGTTGCTCCAGTATCAAATAACACTTCTACAATATGGGAGTCGACTGGGAACATACCTACTATCATGCCGGGGGTCTCCTGAACTGCTTCAGCCTCCAAGTGGTTCAGTCTTCCATGATTATAGTGCGGCTGAGAGCGATTGCCTGCTCCAGGCTGAGGCACATTCTGCTTTGCTGGGGCACTGGGGCCTAACTGCTGCTGGGCTGCCTTCTTTGGACATTGCATCACCCAATGGCCTTGCTCTCCACAGTGGAAACATGCTCTGTTTCCAACCTGAGCTGGTGCTGCCTGAATGTTCTGCTGGTTTGCTGGGGCAGGAAGACGAGGTGCTTGCTGATTCTGCCTCTGAAACTGACCTCCTGACTGATTGCTCTGACGGTTCTGGTACTGATGCTGAGGATACTGCCTTTGAAACTGCTGATGCTGCTGAGGTGGACGCTGGTTCTGCCTGAACTGCTGAGGTTGATTGCCTGAGAAACGAGGACGATTGCTGCTTCCAGGCTGGGGTCCACTGATCTTGCGCTTACGATCCTCCATCTCCTTACGCTTCCTTTCTGTCATGATTGCTCTGTCAATCAGGTGCTGGAATGTCGGGAAGGTGTGATTCATCAGCTGATACTGAAGAGGGTCAACCAAGCCTCTCAGGAAACGGTACTGTCGCTTGGCGTCGGTGTTGACATCTTCAGGAGCATAGCGAGACAACTGCAGAAACCTGTCTCGATACTCACTGACAGACAATGGCCCTTGCTTGAGAGCCAGGAACTCCTTCTTCACAGTCATCAGACCTGCGGGAACATGGTACTGACGGATGCTACCTCTGAACTCTTCCCAGGTGATGGCGTCAGGGTGGGCATGGGTGGCGAGGTAAGACTCCCACCATGACTGGGCTGCTCCTCTCAACAGACGGGGACCATACAGGACTTTCTCCCTGTCATCGCACTGAGCGGTATGCAACTCCCGCTCCACAGTGCGCAGCCAGTCTTCAGCATCCATGGGGTCAGAAGAATGAGCGAACGTTGGTGGATGACCTCTCATGAATTCAGCACGCTTGTCTCTGGGCATCTGAGGCATCTGAGGCTGAGGTGGGGCCTGCTGCTGCTGCTCCTGCTGCTGCTGAATGGCGGCCAAAGTCTGACCGATGGCTTGAACTGCCTGAGTCTGCATCAGAAACATCTGCTCGATGGACATCGGGGACGGGGGCGGCAGATGCTGCTGCTGGGGCACCTCCTCCTGTTGAGCGGCTCGCTCCTGCTGAGCACGCCTTCCTCCTCTGCGCCTGTTCTCTGACATCTGCAGAATGCAACCACACATCAGAACTGATCTGGCAAATCTTGCAGCATAAGAAAAGAGTATAGAATTCTTCAACAGCACTGAACAGATGAGCATCTTCACTGATCTCCAACACAGACCACACAGCTTCTCAGATAAAGAGGAAAGTGGAATAAAAAGGTTTCCCAACTATATAACTACCTCCATTAACATAATAGGTAAACCAAAATGCAGGGGATACCCACACTCTGGTGACAGTCATTACAAAGATCCAAACCAAACATAGTTCATCATGACAAACATAAATGCACAGGATATAGCAAACTACCCTGTCTAACTATGGCTAACTAAGACCGAGACTAACGCTAAGACTGTAGCTTCTACGTATATATTTCGTATTAATTACAAGATCCAACTCTAACGAGCTATGGTTCTAGAGTTATCTTGGTCTTGCAGTCGGGATTGCCATAAGACTGGTGTCCATGCCGAGGTGAGCGGTACGAGTGCTGAGTCCCGACGGGAGCGGGGGAACCATCGTCCAGGTGACGACGTTCCGCGCGCTCAGCCCGCAGCAGGGCGATCTCAGCACGAGCCCTACTCAGCTCGTCTAATGCATGGTCCAGCTCCGTGTTTAGCACGGCGGCTAGGTTGACTGTGCTGCTCAACCTAGGATTGCCCTCACCGACAGGTGAGACAATCACGCCTCCTGTGCTGCCAGATGGACGGCGTGGGTAATACTTCAGGTCAAGACCGTCAGCTACCCCACCGAAAACCGAGCAGTAGTGCGAAAGCGCACGCCGTGCAGCATCTTGCATGGCTGCCTCAGCTGAGTCCTGCTCAGAGATAGAATAGTGCTCTGAGCAGGCCTCCGCACCCTGGAGACTGTTCTCCGAACGGCGCACCAAGCAGGTCGCCTCCCAGCGGTCCGGGTAGACCCCACGACTGTGCTGGTAGACCACACAGCGATACTCGATGGACCAAGTATGCCGGTTAAGTGCCTGACGTAGCAGGGTGTCGAGCGCATCGTGGAAGTGACACCCGCGAGCAGCGTCGCGAGTGATGGGTCGAGCAACCCATCCTTTCAGCTCAGGGTTAGCAGAGAAGTCGGTGTCGTGGCTCGAGCTGTTGTCGCCACCTCCGTCATCTGGGTCTCCTCCAGCAGCTACTCCAGAAGCTGGGGCGCCCAGTGGTGGTGCAAGGGGCGCCTCCAGAGGAAGCACAGGGGAGCAGCTCCTCACGGACTCTATCTCCTGTTGGAGCGAGAAGGAAGAGCCCTGCTGCTCCTGTCGTCGACGTTCCTGCTCCTCATGCAGGCGGTGGTGCAGTCTCTCCAAGTGGCTGGACTGTCCGGCCACGGGACGGCGAAGCGGACGCTCAGCAAGGCGGGAGGGTAAGAAGGGGATGACAGACTTTCGTGCAGTGTGTCTAAGTCGAGCCATCTACAAAAGACATCGCAAGCAAAAGGTTGAGGACAGAATTAATATGACCAGCAAGTAATGAATCATAAGTAAATGAAGGATTAGAATAAAACATGATTTTCAGCAAGGTATAATATATAGTAGAACATAGGTTCGGTCGGCATGACCAACTTTTGAAGGGATATCAAAGTCAAGGCAGAGACAGAGGTCTATAGTCCTTAGAAGGCAAACTTATGTCACGCGGTTTTAGAAGGCAAACCGAATGCGAACCATGTACGTGCCAGGATCTGTTATTCACGTACACAGCAGCTACATAACATGGACATCATCACACAGTGCTCAAAATAGTATTAAGAAGGGAAATAATAGTCGATTACATCATACGTCTGAGACGTCCATATAGTCCTTACAATAAATCAAAGTGCGGAAAAGAAACGTAGATAACCGCGGCCTTCACAGGCAGCCGACTGGGGGTTGCCACTAACCCACACCTAGAACTCGTCGTAGTCTTGGAACTCCTGGAAGTCTCCTTCCACAGCTTCATCTTTGCCTGAGCAGTGGTTGCAGTGCTGACAACCTCGAGATGGGGGGGGGGGGGGGTTTGGTGTGTAGAGCAAGGGTGAGTACACATCAACATACTCAGCAAGTATCCTGTTTGGCTGTAGTGGACTAGCTTTATGTGGGGGTAAGTCAAGTAGTTGCTTTTAGTTGGTCAGATTATTATTACTAGTAGAGAAAGCCAAGTTTTAGATTTAACCCACGTTATTAACCCAAACGTACTTCTTTCCAAACGGAAAGAGTACCACTTACCAACACCATAGTCATAACCAAAGCCATCGATCTCATAGCCACCTGTACCATAATGTCTCTGATCAAGTACCACTAATCACTGGAGCTCCCTTGGCCGCTCATAACCGCGAGCACGGCTGATATATCAGTTTTCAAACACTCTGCAGAGGTTGTGCACTTTACCCACAAGCCGTGATTCCCTTTCTGCCCGGAGAGAGCTACTCCCCATTGACCACTACCTAGGTGGCCTAGCAGGGCATCACTACGTAGCCTTTACAAAGATTCCCCGGGGCTGTAGCCACCCGTTAGGTTTCCTAAATGCACCGCACTCCTCCCCAAGGGGCGAACCCAAACTTGGCGGAGCGAGCCGCATACACCGAGCCCCATTGACGGCACGACGGCTAAGTGAATTACACCCCGGATCCTCTAATTATTCAGCTAAGGGCATCCCATTCCACCCTCATGGTTGCACTGTTTTCTCGGGCGGTCATCCATAGAACAGGTCCTTACGGAGAGGCACTCGAGAAACCGCTCGAGCCCCCTTGAAGACCACAAGTACAACATCATAATAAGAGAAGGGAAAACAGCGTATCATAGATAATAGCATAAAGCTAAACAATAATAATCCAACCCAAATAGGTAAACAAGGACATGGTTAACAAAGCTAGTCAATCCTTAGGCATAAATGTGTAAAGCGGGAGGTGAATTAAATAATGAATGGGACAGAGATAGGTCAAGGGACACTTGCCTCCACCAACCGACTGCTGCTCAGGGGCTTCTCCTGCGAGTTCCTCGGGCTCTTCGACCGGATCGTTCTCTATGCGAGCGTAAACATACATACATCCACATATTCAATACAAAAGAACAGTACACCATACAATAGAATGCAATAAGTAAACAGACGTTCCACGCGGGCTCGCGGGTACGGTTAAGAGAGAAAGAGGAAAAGACAGTCGAGAAACGATCACGTTACATGATTATAAACTAACCACTCGCTTAATGGAAGGAAATTTAATGTAGACACTATGTTTAGCGTAAAGTAAAGTCATGTTTCATGTCTAATCATTATAAGTAGGTGGAGATAAATAAAGAGGATGGTCGCGCGGCGAGACGCGCGACAGCATACGTCGACTAAACTGAGTCCAAAGTGGAACGTCGCGTGAATACACACGCGGCGTTACACCTTAAACAACCTGAAATTAAAATGGATCGTCGCGCGATGAAGCGCACGACGCAGCACATAGATAGAATCTGAATTTAGACAATACGTCGCGCGGCGAAGCGCGCGACGCAGCACGCTAACTAACGGAGTTTGACATTAACTATCGACTAACAAATAATCATCACGAGCGCGGGCGAGCAAGGATACGGTCGGGCGAGGCCGGGACGGGGGCGGGGCGACCGGGCCGGGGCGCGACGGGAGCAGCCGAGCTGGGGCAGCGCCGGGGACGCGCCGGGGGCCGTGGGCCCCGCCGGGGGCCGCGCACCGGCGAGCAGGGGCGGGGGTTGCGCTGCGCGCGAGCAGGGGAGGGGCGGGACGGGCGGGCGCCGCCACGGGGCCGGGACGGGCGGGCGCCGCCGCGGGGAGGGGCAGGGGGCGGGCGCCGCCGCGCCGGGGAGGGGGCAGGGAGCGCCGCCACGGCCGGGCAGGGGGCGGGGAGCGCCGCCGCGGGGCCAGGGGAGGGGCGGGGGGTGCCGCCGCACGGGTCGGGCAGGGGCGGGGAGCGCCGCCGCGGCTGGGGGAGGGGCGGGTGAGCGCCGCCGCCGGCGAGCAGGGGCGGGCAGGGGCACGCGCGAGCGGGGGGAAAAAAAAGGGCGCGCGTGGGGGGAAGAAGAGGAGGGAGAGGGAGAGAGAGAGGAGAAGGGGAGGGGAGCTCACCTCGGGGTCCAAAATCCGGTGATCGCCGTCTCCAAATCCTAGGGCACCACGGGGAGAGAGAGGTGGAAGAGGGAGAGGAGAGGTTGTTGCGCGGGAGATCCAAATGAGAGAGGGAGGAGAGGGGGCGCATGGGGGGGGGGGTTGGGCGCCAGGGGCGCGCAGGGCCGGGTCGGATCGGGCCGGGCTGGGCTGGGCTGGGCTGGGCTGGGCCACTTCGCGGATCGAAGACCCACGACGTGCACGACCACTAAACGGAATTAAATCACGAACCGAAATCTGGAACGGAACGAGACAAACACTCAACATCAGACAAAGAAAAGTGCTTCGGCATGATGCAACACCCATGACACTTAGGTTTTGGTTTATACATGACACGGGCACTTGTCGCTATATTGGTTTGAAATTGGGAAGAAGGAGCAAACGGGGAAAGAGAAAAGAGAGTAACGCCCGAATTTGGTGAGAGAAAAGAAGAAAAAATTCTACCCCCAAATTCAGGGCGTTACAGTTCCTCTGGTCGCACATCTCCAATCGCCATGGTTCGTATTGCGGCCGTCGGAACATCGTCTTCATCTATGTCATCAAGATCAACTTGCTCTCTTGGAAAGCCATTAGTCTCATCAAATACAACGTCGCTAGAGACTTCAACCAAACCCAATGATTTGTTGAAGACTCTATACGCCTTTGTATTTGAGTCATAACCTAGTAAAAACCCTTTTACAGCTTTGGGAGCAAATTTGGAATTTCTACCTTTCTTCACCAAAATGTAACATTTGCTCCCAAATACATGAAAGTATGAGACGTTGGGTTTGTTACCAGTAAGAAGTTCATACGAGGTCTTCTTGAGGAGGCAATGAAGGTAGAGCCGTTTTATGGCGTGGCAAGCTGTGTTCACAGCTTCTGACCAAAACCACTCAGGTGTCTTGAATTCTCCAAGCATCGTCCTTGCCATGTCGATAAGCGTCCAGTTCTTCCTCTCTACTACACCATTTTGCTGTGGTGTGTAGGGAGCGGAGAACTCGTGCTTGATGCCTTCCTCCTCAAGGAACTCCTCTACTTGCAGATTCTTGAACTCGGACCCATTGTCGCTTCTTATCTTTTTCACTTTGAGCTCAAATTCGTTTTGAGCCCGCCTTAGAAAGCGCTTAAGGGTCCCTTTGGTTTCTGATTTATCCTGCAAAAAGAATACCCAAGTGAAGCGAGAAAAATCATCAACAATTACTAAACCATACTTACTTCCCCCGATGCTAAGGTAGGCGATGGGTCTGAAGAGGTCCATGTGGAGAAGCTCCAGTGGTCTTGATGCAGTCATCACATTCTTGCCGTGATGAGTGCTTCTTACCTGTTTCCCTACCTGACAAGCTGCACAAGGTCTATCTTTTCGAAACATACATTGGTTAGTCCTAACACATGCTCTCCCTTTAGAAGTTTGTGAAGGTTATTCATCCCAACATGTGCTAGACGGCGATGCCACAGCCAGCCCATACTAGTCTTAGCGATTAAGCATGCATCTAGATCGGCCTCCTCTTTCGAAAAATCAACTAAGTAGAGTTTGCCATCTAGTACACCCTTAAAAGATAATTAACCATCACTCCTTTTAAAGATAGATACATCAACATTTGTAAACAAACAATTGTAGCCCATGTGGCACAATTGACTTACAGACATGAGATTATAGCCTAGCGACTCTACTAAAAATACATTAGAAATAGAGTGCTCATTTGTGATGGCAATCTTGCCCAAGCCTTTGACCTTGCCTTGGTTCCCATCTCCAAAGATAATCATATCCTGGGAATCCTTGTTCTTGACGTAGGAGGTGAACATCTTCTTCTCCCTCGTCATGAGGTTTGTGCATCCGCTGTCGATAATCTAGCTTGAGCCCCCGGATGCATAAACCTGCAAGACAATTTACGCTTGAGTTTTAGGTACCCAACTCTTGTTGGGTCCTACAAGGTTAGTTACAATAGCTTTTGGTACCGAAATGCAAGCCTTGTCTCCTTTGCATTTGGGTCCCAATTTTTTAGCAACCACCTTTTCATTTTTACATGAAAGTACAAACATAGTGTTGCAAGCATGAAAGACAGTAGTAGGTTTATTACACATTTTCCTAGGAGCATGAGACACAAAATTTCTCCTAGGCCTACCATTAAAATTGGAACTTGAAGCGAACATAGCATGTGAATCATAATCATATCTACTATTGTGACTAGCAATTTTCCTATTATACATGAAAGCATGATTCTTTTGAACGCTACTAGCCATAGGGGCCTTCCCTTTCTCTTTGTTGGAAATGGGAGTCCTTTGGCTTGTTATGTTCTTGGCTTCCTTTCGAAAGCCAAGTCCATCCTTAATTGAGGGGTGTCTACCAATAGGGTAGGCATCCCTAGCAAATTTTAGCTTATCAAAATCAACCTTGCAAGTCTTAAGTTGAGCATTAAGACTTGCCACCTCATCATTCAATTTAGCAATAGAAGCAATATGTTCATCACAAGCATTGATATCAAAATCATTGCATCTATTGCATATTACAACATGTTCTACATATGAACTTGATTTAATAGCTACCTCTAGCTTAGCACTTAAATCATCATTCAAAGTCTTTAAACTAGAGATAGATTCATTGCAAGTGGATAACTCAGAAGATAGTAATTCATTTCTTTTAATCTCTAAGGCAAGAGACTTTTGAACACTAACAAATTTGTCATGTTCCTCATACAAAATGTCCTCTTGCCTCTCTAGCAGTCTATCCTTTTCATTTAAAGCATCAATCAATTCATTGATCTTTTCTACCTTTGCTCTACCTAAACCTTTGAATAAGCTAGAATAATCTACTTCATCATCACTAGAATCATCAACGCTTGAAGTAGTATACTTAGGGGTTTCTCGAACGCTTACCTTTTTCTCCTTTGCCATGAGGCAAGTGTGGCATTCGTTGGGGAAGAGAGAAGATTTGTTGAAGGCCGAGGCTGCCAGTCCTTCATCATCGGAGTCAGATGACGAGCAGTCCGAGTCTCATTCCTTGCCAAGATGTGCCTCGCCTTTAGCCTTCCTATAGGTTTTCTTCTTCTCCTTCTTCCCATGTCTTTCTTCCCCCTGGTCATTTTCATTATCGGGACATTGAGCAATAAAATGACATGTCTTACCACATTTGAAGCAGGAGCGCTTTCCCCTTGCTTTATTCTTGTTGGGGTACTCCTTGCGTCCTTTTAATGCGGTCTTGAAGCGCTTGATGATGAGAGCCATCTCATCTTCGTTTAGCCCAGCCGCCTCAACTTGTGCCACCTTGCTTGGTAGCGCCTCCCTGCTGCTTGTTGCTTTGAGAGCAACGGGTTGAGACTCGTAGATGGGTAATGGACCATTAAGCGCGTCGTCTACATATCGGGCTTCTTTCACCATCATGCACCCGCTCACAAACTTCCCGAGTATCTCCTCGGGCATCATCTTTGTGTACCTAGGATTTTCACGGATGAGGTTCACAAGATGAGGGTCAATAATAGTGAAAGACCTGAGCATAAGTCGGACGACGTAGTGGTCCGTCCATCTCATGCTCCCATAGCTCCTAATCATGTTGACCAGGGTCTTGAGCCTGTTGTACGTATGTGTTGGCTCCTCTCCCCTGATCATAGTGAACCTTCCCAGCTCGCCTTCCACCAACTCCATTTTGGTGATCATGGTGGCGTCGTTTCCCTCATATGATATTTTGAGGGTGTCCCAGATTTGCTTGGCGTTGTCCAAGCCGCTCACCTTGCTTTACTCATCCCTGCACAAAGATGCTAGCAAAACAGTGGTAGCTTGTGCATTTTTATGAATTTGCTCGTTAATAAACATAGGGTTATCTGTACTATCAAATTGCATTCCATGTTCAACTATCTCCCAAATACTAGGATGGAGAGAGAATAGATGACTACGCATTTTGTGACTCCAAAAAGAGTAGTCCTCTCCATCAAAGTGTGGAGGTTTACCAAGAGGAATTGAAAGCAACTAAGCATTGGAATTAAAAGGAATATGAGAATAATCAAATGAATAATTTGAATTAACCGGTTTCTTTTTCTCGTCGTCGTCGTCTCTTGGTGAAGAGGAAGATTCATCGATGTGTAGTAGACGATCTTGTTGATGCGCCTCTTCTTCTTTCCATCTCTTTTCTTATGACTCGAGCCTGAGTCGGTTGGCTTGTCATCTCTAGGCTCGTTGAGGAAAGATTCCTTCTCCTTGTCGTTGACCACCATCCCCTTTCCCTTAGGATCCATCTCTTCGAGCGATTAATCCCTTACGTTAAGAGAACGGCTCTGATACCAATTGAGAGCACCTAGAGGGGGGGGGTGAATAGGTGATCCTGTAAAAATTCAACAACTAATAGCCACAATCTTGGTTATAAAGATGTTAGAGCAATAGAACCATGTGGCTATGGAGCGAGCTCTTGCGAATACACAAGTAATCACAGAAAAGCAATCACAAGAGACACGCGGGTTTATCCCGTGGTTCGGCCAAGTAATACTTGCCTACTTCCACGTTGTGGTGTCCTAATGGACGAGGGTTGCACTCAACCCCTTTCAAGTGATCTAATGATCAACTTGAATACCACGGTGTTCTTCTTTCTTAGACTTTCTCCCGTTTGCGAGGAATCTCCACAACTTGGAGCCTCTCGCCCTTGCAATTGATGATCACAAAGAAGAACGGAAGTAAGGGAGGGGAGAGCAACACACACAAGACTCAAAACGAGAGCACAATCACGCACACAAGTCACAACTCGAGCTCAAAACACAACGCAAGGAGTTCTCAACTCAAATGGAGCTCAAGTCACTATCTCAAAGAATCGAATGCGTGAGAATGGAGTCTTGGAGTCTTAGGATCTTTCTTGTAAGCTTGGGTAACTCCTTCGTGCGCCTAGGGGTCCCTTTTATAGCCCCATGGCAGCTAGGAGCCGTTGGAGACAATCTTGGAAGGCTAATCTTGCCTTCTGTCGGGTGGCGCACCGGACAGTCCGGTGCGCCACCGGATAGTCACTATAGACGGTCCGGTGCGGATCTCCTTCCTTTTCTGGCGCAGACGACCGTTGCACCTTGGCGTCGGTTGGCGCACTGGACACTGTCTGGTGCACACCGGATAGTCCGGTGCCCCCTTCCGACCGTTGGTGCGGGCCACGTGTCGCCCGCCGATTTCGCTGCCGACCGTTGCGTAGTCGACCGTTGGCTCACCGGACAGTCCGGTGCACCACCGGACAGTCTGGTGAATTTTAGCCGTACGTCGTTGAACTTTTCCCGAGAGCGACGACTTTGCCACGGACGACTCACCGGACAGTCCGATGCACCATCGGACAGTCCGGTGAATTATAGCCATAAGCCGTCGTCGAGTCCCGAGAGGGGCTGGTTCACCTTGGACTCGTCTGGCGCACCGGACAGTCTGGTGCACCCAGACCGAGCAGCAATTGGCTGTACACAACCAACTATTTTCCAATCTATTTTCTCCTGTTTCTAGCACTTAGACATAATACATTAGTATCCAAATCAATGTACTAAGTATAGAAACGTACCTAGTCACATGATTTGCACTTCTTCAATCTTTGGCACAAATTAACACTTAGAGAATATGTGTTGGGCACTTAATCACCAAAACACTTTAGAAATGGCCCATGGGCACATTTCCCTTTCATTTTGCTGACTGGATTAGAAGATATGGAGGGATGAAGTTGGGTTTGTCTCACTGCTGAATTCTGAGAGGAAATCCCGGGTTTGACGTGTCTATGGCACGAATCTCCATGCCATCTTCACACACTTTGCATTGGGGTTAGTTTAGAACAATTTTGTCAATGGGGACTTACGAATTTGAGCTAGGGATCAAGGTGAACGTGCTCAAGTTCTAGGTGAAGGCTGAAATTCAGCAATCTGAATTTCAGATTTTTCCTAGGGAGCTTGAACTTGGATGGCCTTTTTGGGGATTTTAATAAACTATTTTGGCCAAACTTTTATAACAATTGTTGTAGCTCAATTAGTGTATTTCAACTTTTATAATTGGCCTAAGCCATGATTCCATGTTTTTCATGGTCTAATTACCAATTTGTTCCTCTCTACTTAAATGGCCTAATTGGGGTTGTTCTAGGGTTTTATCATTTTCCCATTTTGAATGCATGATATGATTTAGGCATGAGTCTCAGGACAAAAGAATTAGTTGGACATTTATTCTCAAGTTTTTTGGTGTCTTTTGCTCAATTTGGTTCACATGAAATAATGGTTCTTGAGTTAGCACTGAGAAGAACTCTGGGAATTACTGGGGTGTTACAATTTGTGCCTTTGCCGGCGCTCGAGGGGTTGCAGCAATTCTGGAGAAGGCTGGTTGTGACCATGTTAAAGCTACGGCCCAGACCGAAGCCATCTTCTCTTTAGACAAAACGAAGGACCCCTCGGCCGAAACCACTTTGGTGGGCGGGAAATTTTATTCCGATGTCTGGATGAACGACGGCCGAGAAATGCCAACGAAATTATAAAGAAAAATGAAAAAGAATCCCATGATGCCCGAGAAGAGGCTAGGAAAGACGAAGAAGCTGCCGAGCAAGCAAGGCGTATAGGTATTATTATTGAATTCTTGCTTTGGTGTTTGTTTTCTGGCTTCAGACTAACCATTTGCTTACTATAGCTGAACTTTCACCGCTACCTGAGTCATACGACCGCCAAACCGATCCCGTTATGAAGGAGGTGCTGGATGTGATGAGTGTTACCAATACCATCGTTGACGAAGTCGTCGATAGATTGCTGAATGAGGCCGCCAAGAAAATTCTCAAAGAAGACTAGGCTTTTTGTTGTAATTATACTATGTAATATTTGTGTATGAAACAATTATCAAACATGTATATTAATGTAAAATATTTCATTGCGATGCATGAAATTTACGCACATACCATTTTTGAGCCTTCGGTGAAAAAACACCTTCCCTTATTTTCATGCTTTGTAAAGAAAAGAGCCCTTTTATAACAAAAATGTGATACTGTTGTCAACAGACTTTCCTAGTAAGATTGTATTTACCGAAGGTTTACTTCGTGCCTCAATACACTTTCATTCATCAAGTTATTGCCGAAGATCTGCTTTGTGCTCAATTTTTGCTGTTGATGCGATATGATGTATGATGTAATGCTATACGGTATGATGCAATGATATGATGCAACATGATGTTTATGGCGAAGACACACGCCCACACTGAAACACTCGAGACTCTGCATCCCCTAAGGGACGTCTTTAGAGTCTTTAAGCTCTGCATCCCCTTAAAAACGACTTTGGAGCTTCTTCACCTTATATTTCGGTGGTATTTAAGATCTGCATCCTCTTAGGAACGACTTTGGAGCTTCTTCACCTTCTATTTTGGTGGTATTTAAGCTCTGCATCCTCTTAGGAACGACTTTGGAGCTTCTTCACCTTCTATTTCGGTGGTATTTTGGCTCTGCATTCCCTTAGGAACGACTTTTGAGCTTCAGAACTTACTCTGTGCTCTCTTAGGAACGACTTTTATAGCTTCGGAACTTACTCTGTGCTCCCTTAGGAATGACTTTTATAGCTTCGGAAGTTTGTTAGGAAGAAGCATTTCACTCAACGATATGAGCACTAGTATTACATGAAATCAGAATTCAGTCCTTTGTGACTTGTTTTTCATACAAGAAAAATAAAATGATAGAAAAGATAAGGATACATCAAGGGTAGGATATTCTTTAGTAGATGTGCTTGGATTCAGGCATAGTACTCTGTGCAAGCTTCGGACTCCTCCTTAAAATCGCGCTGCTGTTGAGCGTGCTAGTGCCCTTCTGGCTACTGGCTTCAGGTCAGAGTAGGTGGTAGCGGTGGTGGTGGTGGGAGCTGGGCCAAGGAAGCTTGAGAGTGGCTTGCCGAAGCAACAGAGGTCGTAGGCTATTGATTACCTACGTATTCTGGGACATAGGGAGAATAGCATGAAGAAGTATGTAGGACCTGCTTCGACTGATTCTGCCGTGTCTCAGCTTCGGTAATCTCTTTTTGCTTCTGAATTGTGACTTGGCATGTTCTTGTGGTGTGGCCTTTGTCTTCACCACAGAATAAGCAAAATAGTCTTCTGGGCTGATCCTCGTATCTTCCTATGAAGCTTCTGCCCCCTCTGCCTCTTGGGGCTGGTGGCCTGTAGGAGCTTTGTTGTGGCCCTGATGACTGGGAGCTGTGTTGTTGCCTTTGAGGTTGAATTCCTCTATCATCACTTGGGTTGGAATTATGGATCGACCTGACGTGCCTGTGGTGAATTCTTCCTCCGAAGCCCCTGGCCATCTCAGAAAACATGTATGCTTCCTCCCTTCTTTGGCGGAAATCATTATCAGCCCAGATATACTCATCCATCTTCTGAAGAAACTTCTCTAGAGTTTGGGGGGCTTCCTGGCAAAATATTGAGCTGTAGGCCTCGCCGAAGCCCCTTGATCATGGCCTCAACGACAATTTCATTTGGCATTGTAGGCTTTTATGCTCTCAGACGTAGGAACCTTCGGACATACGCCTGAAGGTACTCCTCATGGTCTTGCGTGCATTGAAACAGAGCCTGAGCAGTGACTGGCTTCGTTTGAAAGCCTTGGAAGCTAGTAATTAGCATACCTTTGAGCTTCTGCCATGATGTGATTGTCCCTGGCCGAAGAGAAGAGTACCAAGTTTGCGCTACGCTTTTAACTGCCATGACGAAGGATTTTGCCATGACTGCAGTGTTGCCCCCATATGAAGATATGGTTGCCTCATAGCTCATTAGGAATTGCTTTGGGTCTGAGTGCCCATCATACATAGGAAGCTGAGGTGGCTTGTATGATGGGGGCCATGGGGTAGCCTGCATCTCTGCTGCCAAAGGAGAAGCATCATCAAAAGCAAAATTTCCATGATGAAAATCACCATACCATTCATCATCATTGTATGAATTCTCTTGACGAAGCTCCCTGTGATGGGGCTTTCGGTCTTGGTCCTGCTTGGTGAGATGGCACATTTCTTCGGTGGCCTCATCAATCTTCCTCTGGAGATCGGCGAGTCGAAGCATTTTTTCTCTCTTCTTCTGAACCTGTTGATGAATAGCTTCAAGATCCCTGATCTCTTGGTCCAGTTCCTCCTCCTGAGGTGTTGGGCTGGTAGCCTTCCTCTTCTGGCTCCTAGCGTCGCATAGCATCTCCTGATTAACATCCAGCGGCTGCAGTGCAGCCCCTGGCCCAGCTGTCTTCTTCAGTGGCATGACGAAGGTCGATGCTTGCCGAAGGTGGTTGGATGAGTTCACCAGAGGTAGGCACCAATGTTGGTCCTTGTTCTCCGATGCTAAATACCAAGAACAAAGAAACACAATTGTTAACGATTAGAGACCTTCGTCCTTCGAAGCATTATCTTCCTTGGAATATAATGAGCTTCAGACGAAGGTCATGAAGGACATACCTTCATCATTTCAGTAAGCAAGAATGTAAACAGAGACATATGAAACACAAAGGAAATATGAATAATCATTTCAAATCATTAGACTATTCATATTTTTATTTATGTAAACTTGAATAAACATCAACGATATTTATATTACATTTGTACCTTCAGCTTGACAGAAGGTAAAAAAGTGGGAGTGACGCGAGAGTGATTACAAGTCAGCGTGAACAGTATGGTGTTATTGTTCATCTATTTATAGACAAAGGACGCAGCCTGGATGAAATTACATTCATGCACTTCACATTTACTATTGATCATAAGGCAAGCTGTCGAGGACTAAGCAGTCTTTTTCCCTTCAATTTGGTTTCTCCTTTCACCATCGTCAATTTGTTGAGCTGAAGCTCCTACAGCCATAGCTTCGGAGCTAGCTCGTCCTTCGTTCAGACTGCACCTTCATACCACACACACCATCATCTCGAAGTCGAAGCCTCCTGTGACAGTATATGTTATACTGAAAAACATGTTAGTTAAGTTTTTTTGAGGACCTTCGGAAGAGGAAGGCCCCCAACAACACATTTGCATCATTAATGACATAAATACAAATGTGACTATTACTAATAATACCTTGCTAGGGTTTATGATGTATCGTCCGTTCATTTTCATAAACTCACACACATAGAACCCACATAGGACCGATCCTTGTGGTTGCTTGTGGCACTACATACATAACGGGATATTGGTTATTTAGTTGCAACATTATGTATGATATGTATTCATAAACTCACATACTTACCGACCAATGATGATGGATGTCTGTGGCACGCATTTTTTGGACTTGTCATAGTTTCCACCTTTAAACTTATAGAACCTAAATGCTCTGTGATCTCAAATAGAATCTCCATGTTATTTTAAAATTCTCATCGATATAAATATGCATGTATAGAAAAGGCTTACAGCTCTAAGATATTGAGGAATTTTGCATAGATCGAAGGGTCGTAGTTCAAGGAGTCAAGCACCAGCACCTTTTCCAACCTTAGGATAAATGAGGAAGCATATCCAGTGGTCCCTGTACGAATCAAATTTGTGATGCATGTGTATTGAAATTATTAATCTTATTTATGCAAAATCACACTTACTTAAAGTTGTACGGGGCCATTATGGCTTCCCTGTCTTGAAATTTAAGCATTATGTTTGCTATGTAGGTGGTGAATCTTGTTTCAAACTCCTTCTTCATAGTATTTAGATGCTCCTCAACTTCTTCGTCCGTCTTTCCCTTTAACTCTACATTGTCTTTCCCGATTCTGAATGTGTGGCTCTCCTCGCATATCAGTATTGGGTTCAGATACCCAATCCTTTTATCGGCACTAGCACCGGGCTTGGTACATAAAGGATCTCCTGTTGATCATGTTGCATTCTACAAGTCACACGTGCTTGTGTCAGATATTGAAAATTTATACGGCTCAATAATAATAACACATATATGTGGAAATATGAGCGACACTTACAATGCAATCATCGTCACAAGTTGCACGTCAAGTGTTGGGGACTTGTTCTCAAATGCTATGAATTAAGAACAAGGCAACATAGAATGTTAAATGTTGACGTCCTCCGTCCACGAAGCATTATTCCCTTGAGGATAATGAACCTTGGACGAAGGTTGAAGAAAATACGATTTCGAAGGTTAAAACTTCGTAATCGAAATTCCATAGATTATATAAGATAACATAAAATAGAAGGTATCAAAGGTAAATGAAACATAAACAAATCATATTGTATTTAATCAATGTATATTGAATCATTGAGTATAGTTATACCTCTGTCTTGGCAAAGATTAGTTCCCGAATGATGCGATTGCAATTACAAGAATGCGTGAACAGTAAAGGAATACTGTTCACTATTTATAGGCACAGGATACAGCCTGTGAGGAATTACAATTATGCCCCTCATAAAAGTTTACAACATTGACTCAAACCTTTATGGACTAAAAGGTCATTCTATCTTTAAGTCGGTTTGTAATACCGAAGCTTCATGAAGAGGAACCTTCGGCCATCTCATGCAAACAGCTTCAGCCGAAAGCTGCTTCTTCCTAGAAGACCTTCGGCGACGAAGCATAGACCCAACAGTAGCCCCTTTCGCGGTGCTAGATCGTTTTTCGTAACGAGCTGGATCAGTGAAAAAAGTCTCTTAAGCTTCGGAGCGCCGAAGGTCTAAAAAACACCTTCCCTGAGCTCGTTGTCGAGAAACGATTCAATTTCCCAGCGCGTAGCGGCCCCACCTTGCAGAGTTACTGTTTGGTCTCTGTGGTCCACCACGCAGCGAGTGCGAGCGAGTGTCCGCCTGGTGTAAAAATCCTGGCGCTTCGCCTTCTTACCTGCAGTACTATATAAACAGACGAGTAGGTGTGAAGTTACCACAGCATTCATTGCTATTTGCACTGTTTTGCTGCCAAAATTTTTAACCATCGCCGAAGCTTGTCTGTCGGAATCGAACGAAGCTCCAGTTTGAAGCCTGCTTCGTCAGAAGAAAAAACTTCGGAAGAAAAAAGTATTAAATTTCCACAAATTCATAATTAAATGGCCAGAGTGCGTTCTACCGCCAGGGTTGAGCGTGAGGGGGGCGAAACTGAAGCTTCAGAGACTGTTCCCATCTCCGAAGCCATGCAACGATCTGGGCTGGTGACTTCGGAAAAGATCCCTAGCGATGATGCAGAACAAGCAGAACAAGCAATCGCTGAAACAGAAGAAGAAGATATTGAGGAAACTGATCCCGAAGATGATTATCGCATTGC
This sequence comes from Zea mays, assembly GCF_902167145.1. NCBI lineage: Eukaryota > Viridiplantae > Streptophyta > Magnoliopsida > Poales > Poaceae > Zea > Zea mays. The sequence goes on along the minus strand of NC_050105.1, from coordinate 46,628,440 downwards.
CATGCCAAGCAAGCCCAGCCACTTGGACTTCGGGAAATCTACTGTTTCGAAGGCTGATCTCTCCAAGATGGTAAAGTCGGGCTTTTTTAATGAAAATCAGAAGAAGCTATTACGCTTCGGGGGAGAAGAGACTACCCCAAAGCCGGAGAAGGATGAAATTGTTATTTTCAAAAGCTTTCTAAAGACTGGATTAAGATTCCCCCTACATGGGATTATTGCAGAGGTACTGAAGAGGTTCGGTATCTATTTTCACCAGTTGACCCCTAACGCTATCGTTAGGCTTAGCGTTTATATCTGGGCACTCCGAAGCCAAGCAGTGGAGCCATTTGCGGACAGCTTTTGCCGGGTTCACGAGCTGCATTATCAGACGAAGGCTAGAAAGGATGGATTGCACGACAATTTTGGTTGCTATAACTTCGCCTATCGGAAAACCACAAAGTTTCCTGTAATCAGCTACCGAAGCAAATGGGCAGCAGGCTGGAAGTCGGAGTGGTTCTATGTCAAGGTTGATGACGACAAGGAGAAGCTTGTGCAAAGTCCACTTGAACTAATCTTCGGAGAAACCCGACCTCGCTACAACATGACACCCGAAGGTCCAACACAACAAGCAATGAATGAATTCAGAATTATTGCAGAGCATATCAGTACAAGGGACCTGGTTCAGGAGTTTTTGGCTTTCAAAGTTTTTCCCAGTTTGAAAGAATGGTAAATGCCGAAGCTAAAGGGGGAGAAGAAAGAAGGTGAACTTGTATGTTTACCTTACTATTTCAAGTTTAAAAAGTACTTTAAAACACCTTGCCAAGAGTGGCTAGATACAATTGAAGTAATGTGCAATGAAATACTTGACAATTATTCCAAAAAAGAAGATCAGTTGATGACCGCAGCCTTCGGCACCCATCCGAAGCGAAGGCTAAATCGAGTGCTGGACGCCTTGGGTTTTGAATACCCTGACTACGAAAATCTGAACAAAAGTGTCGGAGGCCAGAAAAGGAAAAGGATAACTGAAGCCTTAAATGAAGACGAAAAAGAACCACCAAAGAAGAAAATTCCGAAGAAGAGGAAAGCATCTTCTCCGAAGCGAAAAATATCCGACGAAGAAGAAACCCCCGCATCACCCTCTGCCACTGATGTGGAGGAAATTTTGAAGGTAATGACTGAATCCCTGCCTGCGAAGCTAAGTCCATTGAGGCCTCAACTGACAAAGTTTTTTCAGAAGGAAAAGGAGCCCGAAAAAATGAAGAAAACAACTAAAGTAAAGAGACAGAGAATCATCGGTGTGACAGAGGTCATTGACAAGACACCGCCAAGAGCTTCAGCTCAGAAGACACCAGCGGCTGAAGGAAGGACAGATATTGAAATCACACCTTCGGAGGTTGCAGCTGCCGAAGCTGCCTCAGTTGAAGATTTGAACCTGGAGAGCATAATTGAACATATTGACAAAATACTGCTAGACATGGCCACAGAAGAAGCCACCACTGCCGCCGAAGAGGCCACGGCCGCAGCGTCGGGGAAAGGAAAGGAAATTGCTAACGAAGCTTCAGAACACGAAGCCTTCATGTTCCAGAATTTAGTTGGAGAAAAACTGTCAAAAGCTGAAATAGAAGAGCTTAGAGAGTATGCCAAATCCTGCGGATACAAACCTGGAGCACTCCTCTTCGGAGGCATTGATGATGAAAAATTAGATTGTATTCGAGATCAAACTGGAGCCAAAGTTATCGGTACTCTGTCAAAGAGTATCGGTTTTCCGAAGCTAGAAACAGACATCAGTCGCTACCGACGACAACATATCGTTGGTAGTTTATTTTATTCCAATTTTAAGGTGAACTTCTTTTCCCTTAACTTTTATTGTTTTTGATAATGAAAACATGTCTAACGAAGGTTGTTTTCGTACAGAGCATGCTTTTGAGCAAAGCCTTGAAAATGCAGCAAGATTTTGAAGACAAGAAACACGAAGTTATAATTGAAAATTTAGAAAACAAAATAAAGGAGCAAACAGCTGCTGTTGAGAAAAAGAACTTTGAGCTCCAAGCAACTGAAGGTTTATTGGCGGAGGCCGAAGCTAAAATAACAGAACTGAACACGAAGCTTCTCCGCCAATCTGAGCAGTTTGAGCAAGAAAAGCAAGATCTTAATGTAAAACTTGAAGCCGAAGCTCAACAAAATTCACACTTGAAAAAACTATTGACGGGCCTTCAAGAAAAATGTTTGGAATTCAGCAACAAATGTATTCAACGATTAAGAAAAATTTTCCACTCAGTTGGAGCCAGCAGTGAGAAATTCACCCCCTCAGCTGAAGATTTACCGAAGACCTTCGAACATATTGGGGGTGAAATTGACGAGCTCGACGAAGTTATAGCTGGGCACGGTGACTTCTGTGCCTGGGTAGCTTCTCGAGGCACTGCTGCAGCTTTCCTAAAAGCTGGCTGTGATCACGGAAAAATTGTCAATAGGCCAAATTTCACTTTATCACCATCAATCCTAGATGACATTCCTGATCTCGCCCGAAGTATCTCCAATAGATTTATAAAAATGATATGGACAAAAGGTGGATGAGAAAAGGCTGGAGACGAAGCTCGGAGTCATCTTGAACCAGTAAGAAATCATACCTTGTGCTTACCTCTTCCTTCAAGCTCGATTTTGACTTACAACAACTTAATTCATGTAGGATGACGAAGCCGAAGTCGATGATTGAAAGAGTGACGCCGAAGCTAAAATCCCCCGAAGATTAAGTAGAAGTAGACTGTAGACAGACTTAGGAAACTTTTGAGATAACTTTTTGTGAATGTAACTAAACTTGCCTTTAATGAGTTCTGTTCATACCTTGCATTATGCTCTTACCCTTCCATTAATGCATGTGAAGTGCTTTGTTGTGGACGAAATTATCTTTTTTGAGCCGAAGGCGAAAAAACACCTTCCCTTCTTTTCGTACACAGCGAAGCATAGGAAACAACATTTCCCTTTTTTTTCGAAGCTCTCCTGTTTGTACGCGAAGAAGCTTTTCTATTATGCCGAAGCAACCACTTATGCCATGATGATGATTATCCTACATATGCCTGGATGAATGTTTATGAATGCAAATGCTATGATGTAATGTAATGTGCGAATGAATGTCCAAACACATATCCGAAGCCATACTCTCAGCCATTATTTTCTTAGAGACAATCACACATCAGCTCGGCATTCCCTTAGGAACGACTTTGGAGCTTCTTCGCCTTTTACTTTCGGCGGAATCAGCGTTGACTTTTCGCTGTAAGCTCTGCATTCCCTTAGGAACGACTTTGGAGCTTCTTCGCCTTTTACTTTCGGCGGAATCAGCGTTGACTTTTCGCTGTAAGCTCTGCATTCCCTTAGGAACGACTTTGGAGCTTCTTCGCCTTTTACTTTCCGGCACTCGATGGTGCGCTCTCAGCTTTTACATTTACATTCCTTGGGGGATTTTGCTCTTATAGAACTAAAAAAGGAAATTACATGTGATGGCCCCATTAAAAACCTTTCTCCCCCTTTAGAAAGGAAAAGGGTGCCATGAATAAGAAAAAACAAAAATTACATCAAGTTACACATAATACCGCCGAAGCTCATCCGCATTCCAAGATCTAGGAATGTCGTTGCCGTCCATATCCTTCAATCTGTATGAACCGGGTCTTGACGAAGATGCTACTAAGAAAGGTCCATCCCATTTCAACTGCAACTTGCCCACTGTTTCTGGGTTGGCCACTCTCCGAAGCACCAAGTGTCCTGGCTCAATATTCTTTAGCCGAACCTTTCTATCTCGCCATTTGATTGTTTCGGCTTGATATTTATTGATATTCTCCACAGCTTGAAGCCTGATCCCTTCTAAAGCATCTTTTTCCACAGAATAAGCATCGTCAGAACCTGATTCTGCCGAAGCTACTACTCTTATTGATCCAGTTTTAGCTTCCTCCGGAGTTATTGCTTCGTCACCGAATAATAACTTGAATGGAGTAAAGCCTGTAGACCTTGATGTTGTTGTGTTGTGGCTCCACACCACTTTGGTTAACTGATCTGGCCACTTTCCCCTAGATTGGTTGAAGATTAACTTCATTATTCCTGTCATTATAATGCCATTGGCTCTTTCAACGAGCCCATTTGACTCCGGATGCCTGACTGATGCAAAATGGATCTTCGTACCAATTTGATCACAGAAATCTCTGAAAGCTTCGGAGTCGAACTGTGTTCCATTATCCACAGTGATGGCCTTTGGTACCCCGAAACGACAAACAATATTCTGCCAGAAAAACTTTTGAATGGTGGCCGAAGTTATTGTGGCTAAAGGCTTTGCCTCAATCCATTTGGAAAAATATTCCACAGCCACTACAACATATCTTAAGTTCCCTTGGGCCGGTGGTAATGGACCCAACAAGTCAAGGCCCCACCTTTGCAATGGCCAGATGGGTTGTATGAGCTGTGTCAAGGACGAAGGTTGTTTTTGATCTCTTGCACATTTCTGACAACCTTCGCACTTTTGAACTAATTCCGCCGCATCCGAAGCTGCCTTCGGCCAATAAAACCCCTGACGGAAAACTTTTCCAAGTAACGGCCTAGATCCAATGTGAGATCCACACAGGCCTGCATGTATTTCTTTCATCAACTCTATGCCTTCGGTTCTAGATAAACACTTGAGTAGCGGAGCACAAACTCCATGCTTGTACAACTCCCCTTCTATCATGACATATGGACGAGCTCTTGCCTCTATCCTCCTGTTATAAGTTTCGTCATCTGAAAGGAATTTACCCTGAAGGTAAGAGATGATCTCAGTTCTCCAATCTTCACTATTAACAGGAGATATACTGAGGACTGCTCTTTCAAGAAGTTCCACCGAAGGTGCTTTTATTGTTTCGAAAAACACATCCGAAGGTAAGGGCAGCCCCTGTGCTGCTGACTTAGCTAGCAAATCAGCATGCTCATTTTGTCCTCGAGGGATATTTTTGACAGAAAATCCTTCGAAGGAAGCTTCAACTCTTCGAACCATATCCAGATATTTTTCAGGCTTCGGATCTTTAGCCTTGCAACTCTTGTCAATATGACCCGAAACAATCTGGGAATCAGTTTTAAGTATGGCCCTTCTGATTCCCATTGCTTTTAGCTTCCGAAGACCCAGAAGCAGGGCTTCGTACTCGGCAATGTTATTTGTGCAACTAAAATCAAGTTTTGCCGCATAGCAAGTTTTAACTTTGGAAGGTGAAACCAACACAGCAGCCGCTCCCGCACCGAAGGTTCCCCAAGACCCATCGCAAAACACTGTCCATGCTTCGGCGTCTTTATTTGTTTCTTCCTCCTGAGCCCCTGGCGTCCAGTCAGCAATGAAGTCTGCTAACGCCTGGGACTGAATCGAAGATCTATGAACATATTCAATACAAAATTCGTTGAGCTCTGCAGCCCATTTTTCAATCCTTCCAGTAGCTTCTCGGTTCCTCATAATATCCTTCAGAGGTTGTGAAGAAGGAACAATTATGTTGTAAGCTTGAAAATAGTGCCGAAGCTTCCTGGATGCCATCAAAACAGCATATAACACCTTCTCTAATTCTGTGTAGTTTTTCTTTGATATACTAAGAACTTCGGATACAAAATACACTGGGACCTGCTTCCTGACTTGGCCATCAAGCTTCTCCTGGACAAGTGCTGCACTTGCCGCTGAGTGTGAAGCTGCCACATATAATAACAAAGGAGCCCCTGGCGTAGGTGGAGTTAATGTTGTTAGATCTATCAAATACTGTTTCAGCTCTTCAAAGGCCTTCTGCTGGATTGGTCCCCATTGAAAGACTTCGGCTGACTTCAGCACTTCGAAGAATGGTAAGTTTCTCTCTGCTGATCTGGATATGAATCTATTGAGAGATGCCAACCTTCCTGTCAATCTTTGAGCCCCCTTTTTTGTAGTTGGTGGCTCCATCCGAAGTATAGCTTCAATTTTACTTGGATTAGCTTCAATTCCCTTTGTTGAAACCAAGTATCCAAGAAATTTCCCCTTCTTTACTCCGAAGACGCATTTTTCTGGATTCAACTTTAAGCCAGCTTGTCTGAAACTGGCGAAGGTCTCCTGCAAATCAGCAATATGATTCTCCTGTTTCGTGCTTTTTACAATGATGTCATCAACATAAGTTAGCACATTTCTGCCTATCTGAGACTGGAGAACCTTCACAGTCATTCTGCTGAAACTTCCTCCAGCGTTTTTGAGCCCCTCAGGCATCCGAAGATAGCAATATGTGCCACTTGGAGTTATGAAGCTAGTCTTTGGCTCATCTTCCTTCTTCATCCATATTTGGTGGTAGCCTGAATAACAGTCTAACAGACTCATGAGCTCTGAAGAAGCTGCTGCATCAACTAAAGAGTCTATCCTTGGCAATGGGAATTCATCCTTCGGACAAGCCTTGTTAAGATCTGTAAAATCGTTACACATTCGCCACTTTCCATTGGCCTTTTTTACCATAACAGTGTTAGCTAGCCATTCTGGGTACTTTACTTCTCTGATAACTCCTGCACTGAGGAGTCTTTTGACTTCGTTACGAGCACCTTCGGCCTTATCATCTGACATTTTCTGAAGCCTCTGCTTTCTGGGTCTGAAAGATGGATCAACATTGAGCGAGTGCTCAATAACATCCCTATTAACTCCGCAGAGATCATTAGCTGACCATGCAAAAACATCTTTGTTGTTGAACAAAAACCTTATCAAGGTTTTCTCTTGTTTTTCGGATAATTGAGAGCCCAACAGCACCTTCTGCTCTGCTATGTCCTCACATAAGAGCATGGGCTTCGGCTGATCTGCTGAAGCTGCTTTCTCCCTTCTGAATTTGTATTGTTCACAAGCTTCAGCTCCATCTATGTTATGGATTGCTTTTGAATCAGTCCAGTTTCCTTCGGCCCTTCTGGCAGCTTCCTGACTTCCATGAATAGCGATGGGTCCTTGATCCGAAGGTATCTTCATGCAGAGATAAGCAGGATGAAGAATTGCTTCGAAAGCATTGAGGGTGCCACGACCAATAATTGCATTGTAAGGGTATTCCATGTCAACAATGTCAAACACAACTTGCTCAGTTCTAGTGTTGTTGATGAACCCGAAGGTTACTGACATGGTGATCTTGCCCAGTGCTACAATCTGTCTTCCTCCGAAGCCACAGAGAGGATGTGTAGCATCATGAATCTTATCTTCTGGCTCTTGCATTTGTCTGAAGGCCTTAGCAAATATGATATCAGCTGCACTGCCTGTGTCAACCAAGACATTGTGGACCAGAAATCCTTTGATAACACAATCATTGTGTGGGTAATCCTTGAGCTGAAGGTCCTCTTGGGAGAAGGTAATAGGAATGTGAGACCATCTTGACTTGATGAAGGGTCCTTGCACCCCGACATGCTGTACCCTTCTCTGTGCTTCCTTCTTCTGTTTCTTGTTGGCTGGCTCTGAGGACGAACCACCTGTAATCGGGAGCACCAGCTTCAGGTCCGAAGCAGCTCCAGCTTGATTGTTGAACGAAGCCATCAGCTCAAAAAGTGGAAGTGAGTTCACCGGAGGTGGGCGCCAATGTTGGGGACTTGTTCTCAAATGCTATGAATTAAGAACAAGGCAACATAGAATGTTAAATGTTGACGTCCTTCGTCCACGAAGCATTATTCCCTTGAGGATAATGAACCTTGGACGAAGGTTGAAGAAAATACGATTACGAAGGTTAAAACTTCGTAATCGAAATTCCATAGATTATATAAGATAACATAAAATAGAAGGTATCAAAGGTAAATGAAACATAAACAAATCATATTGTATTTAATCAATGTATATTGAATCATTGAGTATAGTTATACCTCTGTCTTGGCAAAGATTAGTTCCCGAATGATGCGATTGCAATTACAAGAATGTGTGAACAGTAAAGGAATACTGTTCACTATTTATAGGCACAGGACACAGCCTGTGAGGAATTACAATTATGCCCCTCATAAAAGTTTACAACATTGACTCAGACCTTTATGGACTAAAAGGTCATTCTATCTTTAAGTCGGTTTGTAATACCGAAGCTTCATGAAGAGGAACCTTCGGCCATCTCATGCAAACAGCTTCAGCCGAAAGCCGCTTCTTCCTAGAAGACCTTCGGCGACGAAGCATAGACCCAACATCAAGTCTCTGAAGGTTCATTATTAACCACATGTCCTCGAATGCAACAAAGGACTTTTGGTCCGAACGAATAAAAGCATGGTCTGGTATATGCACACTAATGGCATCAATGCCAACTGATGATGCCCGCATGTACCAGTCATGCAACCTTTTAATACCAGCCGAGACCTTCTTCAGTTTCACAAAAGGTAGTAGAGGTCTGCCCGACACATATTGTTTAGGTACATTTTTAAAATCTGCCTTAGTTGGGATCTTTATCTTTGTGGCCATTGCCTCAACCTTTTTTGCAGACTCCTCATGATCGGCCAAATCAACAATATGTGACCTGAGGTCCCGTGCAATCCCTTTCAAAAATCGAGCTATGCCAACAGTAGTAGCTTTACTCTTCTTTTTCTCGAACGTGGACACCAATTTTGGTATAGGGAATTTAGCTTTCTTTGATGGTCGTGAAGCCCTTGATGGCTGTGGAGAAGGTGGTGGTGTCCTAAATGTTGATGCTTGTGGCGGAGATGGTGGGTTAGAAAGAGAATGAGGAGCAACATGTGAAGATTGAGGAGGTGATGATGGATGTACAATAGGTAGTAAAGTTTGAGGAGGCGGAGATGGCTGGGGATGCGACGGCGACGACATTGGTGGATCAACCAATTCAACATCCCTTTGCGGCCAAAGGATGAAATTTTTTATGGCTTATCCAACTGTCTCGATACCTTCGAGCCCAAGAAAGTCTAGCATGTCGTCCTCAGATCCTTGGACGACCGTTGTCACTTCTACCCTACAATAATCATCTAGAAAGTCGCTTCCATGAAACTTGCGTCCTGGGATCGCAACGCCTGTTCCTACTTTCTTCGTACAATTATTATTAATACCATATCTTATAACTAGTGTGCACGCCACATGCCTTGTGTTGTCATCAACTAGATAACAAACCTTATTTCCTGTTGAGGTGATAGAGCTTGGGATGGTTGTACAATCGGTGGAAGCCGGTGGTTGAGCTGCTGGAATTATTTGCATCTATGGAGTGGTCATCTGTTGAACAGACATCGCACTCGCCAACTGCTGCATTAATTCTGGAGGAGGATTTGATAACATTTGAGACATTAGGTCTTTGAACTCTTTCTTTGCCTCCTGCTTAAAATATTCCGACAACTCTTCTTTGTATCGATCATGTTTCTTGTACAAACCTTCCCACTGTGGTCCGAATCCTTCCTTCCATCCTTCCTTAGATGAGATTCCTCGTACACGACCAGGATGCTCAGGGTTACCGAGACTAGTCGTTAGGATGTCTCTCTCCCTTTATGGCTTAAATGTTCCTTGGCTCTGCTTAGCTGCCATTGAATATATGTTTTTTTGCCACTTCTTTGACATTTGGATCATCAAAAGATACGCCAGCCTCAATTTCCCTTGGTTTCCTAACAAGGATCCAATTAGCCGTCCTTTCACCAAGTTGCTCAGAAAGCGTCAGCAACCCTGTGGCCTTCTTCTCGGTGTCTTCTTGTCTCCATTTAGAAACCCGACGCTTGTAACCACCTGTGCCTAAGTGGTGGTGGTACTTGTTCTTCTTAGTGAGTTCTGAATTTGTCTCGCTTAGAGATATGAAATCAGGGTTGTCCTCTGCTCTAGAAATACTGCCCACTGACCTTCTGAGATTTTATATTTTTTGTCAGGTCTAGGCCTTTCTTTGCAAATTTTGTATTCATCTCAGACCTCTAGTTTCAGAAATTGATTGCAAGCTGCTTCATCGTGTATTCCTTCACGAGTTTTTCTAAACCCTAAGGTAGAACAAACCTCATTAATATCTTATTCCATATTTGATTCTTGACATCAACTGACACATCTTACCAATGTCGGATTGTGATGTCAAGATTATCCCTGAGTAAGAACCCTTCCGGAACTTAGGGAGTGCCTCTTCTGGAGCTAGGGGCTGACCTTTCAGGCTCACATATGAGATTTTATATGTTTTGTCAGGAAACTTGTTCAGTCCCCTGTCACCTCTTTTCTGATCGCTCTGCTTCCTTTTCCTTGACCTCTCGGTGGTTGTATCGGTCGGTACTGATGCGTCTTCGTCTTGGTTTAGCTCCGGTGCATATTGGTATCATGCCATGGCTTCATCAAGTATCGCACGATATTGAGACAAGACCTCCTATTCATGTAATAAAATGCAACACATGCATGTGTAATAGAAATTGTGAAATCAACTAATTAGGTACACACACGAAACTAAATATATGTACTTTACCTCACACTCTTGTGGATCATAATTAGGGTCACGTTGCAACTCACGCCGAGCGGCCCTATCTATGCTAGGACAAGGGTCGGTAGGCATTTCATATCCTTCATCACTTGAATGTTCTTGAGAAACACCCTTGTTCATGTGGTCGGGCATTAACCCTTGGTCCTTGTTTAGAGAACTCATTGAGCTATATATACACAAGATTGCAACAAAGATTCAAAAAATTTGAACACAAAGATTGGAACAGAAGAATAGAACACAATATATAATATCATACTAAGTTCTTACATAATACATAGTCCATCATACTAAGTTCTTAGATAGTACGTCGTCCATCATACTAAGATTAGAACATATATCGTAATTTCTACTCGTCGGCGTCCATCAGTACCGTCCAATCGATCTCCCCATCTTCATCGTCGGATAGGATGATGACTGGCGCTGCAGGCTCCACATGCACGAGCGCGGAGACAACCTGTAATATCCCAAAAAATGTTGACCAAAAGTTGATCTTCGATGCGTGGATGAGGGAAAGGGTTGTGGGCCGTTGGGTGCAAAGTCAGAAGTCATCTGATGCGTCGTTTCTTTCTCCCACAAAACCCTAGGTGGCCACCCCTTTTCCCTTCCCCCCTCTCTCTCTTGGCCGCCACCCCCTTTTCCCCTTGGCTGGCCACCCCCTCTCCTCCCATTGCAGCCACCCTCCATTGCTTCCTCCTCCCTAGATCTTCCCCCCCCCCCACGAAGCAAGGATTGAGAAGAGGAGGAGCACGTTGAATTGAAGAGGAAGAGAGGATCAAGGAGATGTTCTACCCCATCTCTTCTTGCAGATTTTCTTGGGGAAACCCTAGGTAAGGATAAGGCCCATGTTCGTCCCTGTAATTATGTGTTTTTGGAGGTTGTGGATCATGGGGATTGAAGGATTAGAGGTTGGATTAGATGTGGGGTTAGATTTTGATCTCGAAATTAGTTTCTGCAGAATGGCAGATTCAACAGTTTCTGTTCATGTCAGTTTTCCGTGCACTTAATGGCCTCAAAAAAATAAAAAGTCTATCTATGAGTCATAGATAATTTGTAGATCTTTCCGTGGCCGTGAAGAACACCTCAATCGGTCTTCAGATCAGAAAGTTATTGCAGTTTGATTATAGCAGTTTTTCAGTCTCATAATTCGATGCAGAATCTATTCTCTTAAGATTTAGACAAATTTATCAACAGAATTAAACTTTAATTTGGTAAAAAAAGTTGTAGATAATTTCATAAGCTTTCCAGATTGTTAAAGAGTGCATTCATATGAATTTTGAAACTGAAGTTATGTTTGTTTTACTGTGGCTGTTCCTGTTTGCCTGACAAAAATGAGCGGGTATGTTCACTGGTAGGTTTCATCTAGTAAATGGCCGAATTGGCTCTTCTAACTATGCAGACTTTTGTATAGGGATAAAAGTTCTTACTGCCAGCGGAATTTCATAATTTTTTGGTTGAGAAGTTTGGGAGATATCGAATTTTGAAGTTAATTATGTTGTTGTCTGAAACATATTCAGTCAGTTATCTTGTCAGATGTTTTCGAACTTATAGATGACAGAATTTAATTATCCATTGAATACCGAAGTTGTAGAGTATTTTGTGTAGATACTCCTAGAGTATTTGTTTGATGTCACCACTGTTATAATTTTAAAGATACAAAATTAACAAACAGCGCTGCTGCTGTATGGCATGTGGTTCAAAGTGGGAGTCTTTCCACCAGGTCTTGGTTTCAAGTGTAGGAGCGATTTGTTGATTGTTGGCAAATGTTTGTGAAATATTTGTACTAAGTTTTATGCCCGCTAGCAGGTGGCTACACTCTAGATCATGACTAGTACGTTTTTCTTCTTCGATGAAGGCAAGTGAATGTAGCGGTGGTTGCTACCGTTTTGACCTGTTATTTCTATCGCCTACACTCTAATATTCAGAATTGTTGGATTCTTCATAATTGAACTCTATGATGATGTTTTACTTGATTTTATTATATTGATACTCTATCATATATTGATGATGATTATGGTTCGAGTATGACCCATCAGATTAATTCACACCCCTGAAGGCAGACGAAGTATTATTTGAGGTTTGTATTGTATCTGAAGGCAGATGAAGTATTATTTGAGGTTTGTATTGTATCTGAAGGAAGTGAAGTTTATTGATAAATGTAGCATGCCATATACATTGCATGACTCATTTGCATCTGAAGTTTTGTCGTGACCTATGGTCCGACCGTACCGGTACAACTTAGCATCGTACGTTGCCTGAGGAGGGGTACGATGCGGCTTCATACCCTTAGAGGTATGAAGGCAGAGAACATATGCATTGCATTCATATGCATTCATTGAAGTGATATTTGCAGATGATGTGGTTTTATACCCTCAAAGGTATGAAGACATATGACCTACCCATTGCATTCCTATGCATACATTGAAGTGATATTTGCAGGTATTGTTGACGCAGGGAAGTGTTATACAACATATTATGGTTGTTCGAGGAAATGAGATGGTATTGGTTATATTGGGACTATTGAGTTCTATATCTACACGTATTTCTGATCTTAATTGTGATTCCTTTAAAATGTTGATTAATTCAATTTGTGGTTTAAATATCTCGTCAAAACAATTTGCTTGCTGCGATGTTTCATCTCACTCTTGCATTACTCAATGCAGGTGCTTGTTACTCATCAAGGGGAGTGGGGAAGTAGCAGCACATCTACCTTCACTCTCATAATAACGCTGCCTAGGCGCAGTCATGATTTATTTAGAAACTTCTTGTCAAAGGATGTTTGTTTTTAACTAGTTGTGTGCACTGGTTAATTCAGTTCATGTCGTTATCGTTATCTTCCTATTGCTAGCAGATTATTAATGTCTATTAGGGTTTTCTTATCATGATATCTATTTATACTTTGTTGCTTTCCCGTTTATGCAACTTTTCAAAGGAGATGCTGCCAAAATTTTATATATGATTGTTAGATGTGTAGTTTAGTAGCATTCTGGGGTGTTTGTGGATCCCGGAGTGTTACACAACCTGTCACACCCGGTTTTAAGGGACAAAGCCGGGTGCATCTCATATATGCGCCAAAAAAGACAGCACATATATTAACTGAGTGTATAGAGATAAATGTCACAATATAATCAGAGTACTTATTACATAGTGGAAGTCTTACAGGATAAAAGTTAAATATAAAACAAACTAAAAATCCATCCTTGGCGCCATAAAATCAACTGGGAGACACCACCTAGATCGAATCAAACTTCTCGTTGTGTGACTCCTCTTGAACCATCTGTTCTTCTCCTGTGGGGGCGTGAGATAGCAACGGTGAGCTCACACATGTTCATCGTTCAACAAGTTGTGGGGAAACCAGTATGCATGAACTCACCAAAGGTGGGAGTTCATGTGATGTGTAAGGCTGATCAACAATAGGGGTTAAAGCTGAGCATTGCTTTTAATAAGTTGGTCAAATTTTATTAGCAGTTACTAAATGTAAGTGTTGGGGGCCTTCGTTTTTTGAAGGTCCTCAAAAACATGATTAACAATGTTTCCCAAGTGTAATATATGTACAGGAACCTTCAGACTTGGGATGAAGCTGTACACAATATGGAAAGCAGGATCGAAACGAAGGTTGAACCAGCGCCGAAGCTGTGCGCAAGGGAGCTTCGGCTCAGTAGCAGAAAAAGGAACCGACTTAAGGAGGAAAAGGCTATCTAGTCCTCGATAGATTGTTCTTAAGTCAATAGTAAACATGAAGGGCATGAATGTAATTTCACACAGGTTGCGCCCTGTGCCTATAAATAGATGAATAGTACCCCCATACTGTTCACGCTGACTTGTATTCATTCGTGCATCACGCTTGGATTTTTGCCTTCTGTCAAGCCGAAGGTACAAGTGTAATTCAATATTATTCATATTCATTTATGACGATTTAATAAAGATATGTTAAAGATGTATGATCATTCATGTTGTCTCTCATGATTTATATGCTTCGTCTTCCATTAATAGATACTATGATGAAGAAGGTACGTCCTTCATGACCTTCGTCCGAAGATCATTATATCCTAAGGGAAATAATGCTCGAAGGACGAAGGGCATTAACCATTAACCTCTTTTTGTGTTGACTTGTTCTTAACTCATAGCATTTGAGAACAAGTCCCCAACATTGGCGCCCACCTCCGGTGTACTTACTTCCACAATTTTCGGCAAAGCATCAACCTTCGTCATGCCGCCGAAGAAGATAACAGCGCCAGGGGCTGCACTGCAGCCACTAGACACAAACCAGGAGACTCTCTCTCTCCGAGAGGCCAGAAGCCAAAAGAGAAAGGCCACCAGTCCAACACTTCAGGAGGAGGAGTTGGACCAGGAGATCAGGGATCTCGAAATCATTCACCAGCAGGTGCAAAGGAAAAAAGAAAAGATGGCCCGGCTGGCTGACCTTCAGAAGAAGATTGACGAAGCTACTGAGGAAGTGCGTCTCTTATTCAAGATGATCACGACCGAAGGCCCCAACACATAGAGCTTCGTCAAGAGGACTCATTTAACGAAGATGAATGGTACGATGATTTTAATCATGATACCTTTACTTTTGATGATGCTTCTCCCATGGCAGCAGAGTTGCAGGCTATTCCATGGCCACAATCCTACAAGCCACCTCAGCTACCCATGTACGATGGGCACTCGGATCCAAAGCAATTCCTAATGAGCTACGAAGCAACAATATCCTCATATGGAGGCAACGCAGCTATCATGGCAAAGTCCTTCGTCATAGCAGTCCGAAATGTGGCCCAGACATGGTACTCTTCTCTTCGGCCAGGGACAATCACGTCATGGCAGAAGCTCAAGGACATGCTGGTAACTAATTTTCAAGGCTTTTAGACGAAGCCAGTCACAGATGAGGCCCTGTTCCAGTGCACACAAGACCAGGAGGAATACCTTCAGGCGTATGTCCGAAGGTTCTTGCGACTGAGAGCACAAGCGCCCAAGGTGCCCAATGAAATTTTCATTGAGGCCATGATCAAGGGTCTTCGGCCAGGACCTACAGCGCAATACTTCGCCAGGAAACCCCCCCAAACTTTAGAGAATCTGCTACAGAAAATGGATGAGTACATCCAGGCTGATAATGACTTCCGACAAAGAAGGGAGGAAGCGTACAGATTTTCTGAGATGACTAGGGGCTTCGGAGGGAGAATCCACCCTAGGCATGTCAGATCAATCCACAGCTCCAGTCAAAATGATGACAAAGGAAGTCAGCTTTAGAGGACCCAATACACCTCACAATCTTTGGGACATCAGAAAAGCTCCTTCAGGCCACCAGCTCCAAGGGGCAGAGGAGGCAGGGGCTTCGGAGGGAGATATGGGGATCAACCCAGGAAAGTCTTTTTGCTTATTCTGTGGTGAGGACAAGGGCCACAATACAAGAACGTGCCAGATCACCATTCAGAAGCAAAAAGAAATTGCCGAAGGAGAAGCTCGGCAGAATTAGCCGAAGCAAGTCATACATATTGCTTCGTGCCACTCTCCCTACATACCAGAGTATGTAGGCAACCAGCTTGCAGCTTCTGTTGCTTCGGCAAGCCATTCTCAGGCTTCTTGGCCTCAGCTCCCACCGCCACCACTACTGCAACCTACTTATTCCCGAAGTCAGCAGCCAGAAGGGCGCCAGCACTCCCAACAACAACGTGAATTCAGGGAGGAATCCGAAGCTCGTACAGTCATTAGTACTGTACCAGAATCGAAGCACATATGATGAGAGATATCCTGCTTCTGAAATACTTTCCTGCTGTCATGCCGAAGCTTCCTTGCGCGTAGCTTCGGCGCTGCGTCAACCTTCGTATTTTTCGTGCTTCTCACACTGTGGTTCTGATCCGAGTCCGAAGGTACCTATTCATGTACGTCACACTTGGAAGGCATTGTTAAATCATGTTTTTCAGGACCTTCGGAAGACGAAGGCCCCCAACAGTAGCCCCTCGCAATATTAATTTGTTAGAATAATGAATTCAGATTGCGATATGGATGAAGGCCCTAAGCTGAAGGTCCGAAAAAACACCTTCCCTTTCCTAGAATAGCAACAGTCAATGACAGACAGGGCCCTCCAATTTGGAGCGCACTGGGCGTATAAATAGGAACTCACCCCGAGCACATTTGGTACGCTACTTGCCGCCTGCTTTGTTTGCTCAATTTTTTAGCTCTTACTTACCAACGCTTGCTTAGTTTCTTAGACTTCCTAAGCTTCGACTTTAAGGACACATTTTCGTGATTCCCGAAGATAAGATGTCTCAAGACAAAAAATTTGCTGTTGAGACAAAGCTGAGCGAAGAGGAGAAGCTCCTTAAGGAGAAGACAGCTGGATTTGTTGAGTCGATAGCAAAAACAAATATAGAGAAGATTACTAAAGAGTTTCTAGAAGGCTTATCTGAAGATACTGATGACAGCGACAGCTATGATGCGGAAAGTGGAGGTGAAGACTCTGAAGATCGTCCCTGGCGACCAAGTCATGCAGTTTTTGGGAAATCAACTATCAAACAAAGTCATCTTGATAATATGAGAGGAAGGTATTTTCGAGATGTGTCTATTGTGAGGGCTGACGTAGACAGGGCCGTTCCTGCTCCCGAAGAAAATGAAGTTGTGATCTACCGAAGCTTCTTCAAAGCTAGGCTTCGGTTCCCGTTGAGCAAATTTGTTGTTGAAGTTTTAAAGACATACCAGATTTTCCTTCACCAGATTACTCCCGAAGCAATTATTAGAATGGGGATCTTCGTCTGGGCTGTGAGAAGTCAAGGTCTAGAGCCAAGTGCAAAATGTTTTTGTAGTATGCATGAACTTTCGTATGAGACGAAGCCCTGGGGTAAAGAGCAGTATCATTACAATTTTGGTTGCTATAGCTTCGTTGCTCGCTCTGGCTCAAGCTACCCAGTGCCAACTTTTCGGAAGAGGTGGCCCGAGGCCTGGATGGAAGAGTGGTTTTATGTGAAAAATGATTTGAAGGTGAGAGAAGACATTAAAGAGATCATCATGCGCCCCATCTGGTCGCGCTTCGGCCTCCGAAAGCCGAAGGTAGAGATTGATGAGGCAGCCGAACCATGTCAAAGGGCCTTCAGCCTAGTTTGCGCTTTTATTGGGACAAGAGACTTAGTCCAAGAACATGTAGCCTACAGGATATGGCCACTGATAGACAACTGGGAAATGCCAAAAGAAACCATTACTAAACCTAATGAAGGTGGTCTGATTCGATTGAAATATACCTTCAGGTTTGGAGACCAGTTTGTCGAGCCAGATGATGACTGGCTGAAGTGTGTTGAAATTACTAGCGATGAGTTACTTGGAGCATATTCCAAGTTTGAAGATAATGCACTATCTGCGGCCTTCGGGAGCCGAAAAAAGAAAAGATTAAATAGAGTTTTTGATGCTATTGGATTTGTGTATCCTGACTATCGCTACCCGCCACGAGGGCAGAAAAGAAAGGGTGCACTTTTTGGAAAGGTTGCTGCTTCAGCTTCTCCAAGCGAACCTGCGCCGAAGAGGAAAAAATTGAAGGTCCTTACCCATCGATCGCGCTACATTGAAACGGCCATAGTGCCTGAGTTTGGCGGGGAAACCTCTTCGGTTACTGAAGCGAAAGAACCTTCTCCTCCCACGCAGAAGATTGAAGAGCCGGCTGCAATGCAGAAGGCACCCTCAGCTGCAATGCAGAAGGCACCCTCAGCTGCAATGCAGAAGCCGGCTGCAATGCAGAAGGAACCTTCTCCTCCCACGCCGAAGGCTGATAATATTGAGGAGACAAGAGTCGAAGGGACGAAAACATTAGAAGTTTTAAGCCCTTCGGTAGAAGTGATAGTGTCGAAGGCACAAAAAGGTCTTGCGGCAACCCCCAAGAGAAAAAGGATGGCCAGTGTGCTAGATGTGCTGGAGACGGTAAAGGCTTCAAGTTCTATTCCTTCAGGGAAAATTGCCGAGGCTTCAAAAATACAAGTCGAAGCTGAAACAAGACCGGCCGAAGTTGAAGGTGCAGTGAGCCAAGCTAGTGCCGAAGCCAGGCCTTCAGAGCCTATTGATAAACAACCTTCGGAAATTGAGAACGGAAATTGAGAAAAAGGCAGCAGAGGAAGAGGCTACAGAGCAGAGTTTGCTTGAGAAAACTGTCACTCCTATTCCCGAAGCTTTGAAAGAAAATATTGAATATATTATCCATCATGCTTCAGGAAAAAAGCTCTCTAAGGAAGAAGAACGAGAAGCTCAACACTATGCCCAGAAGCTGAAATATCCAAAGGGGGCATTAGTATTCAACGGCAGCGGAGAAGAGGATTTCTTGTATTGTCTCCCAGACAGCAAGGAGATTTCTGTCTGCCGAGAGATGAGCAGAAGCTTCGGATTCCCGACATTAGAAGATGGGCTTTCAGTACTACCGAAAGATGAATTGGTCGACACTTTAGCATATAATAGTATAAAGGTGTGAAAATCAAATTTTTTGTACTTAAAAACGAATTTTTTCATTTGCTTATACTCAATACCGTACTTCTTTTGCAGGGCTTGATCCTTAGCAATGCCCTCAGGGCGCAGAAAAATATCGAAGACGAAGGATGCACTATAACTCTGAACAACCTTCGTTCAGAAGTAATTGAACTAAGGAACGAGGGTATTGAAAAAGATAAAATATTAATTTCATTGGTGAGCAAAATAAAAGAAGACGAGGCTACTTCCAAATCCCAAGCTGAAGCCCAGAAATGTGAAATTGAAGACATTTGGAAACAGCTGGCTGAAGCCAAAATAAAATGCGCTGTTGCCGAAGCTGAACGAGATGCCAGTGATTACTGGAAAAATTATTGTGAAAAAACAGTTGCAGAGCTTCGCGCATCAAAAGCGAGATGTTTTGAAAAATCTGTGGAGTGCGTAAAAAAGATAAAGACTAGTTTCGCCAACGTGGGCACGTACTCAAACGAAAACAATTTCATATTGGGCGATCCTGAGGGCGTAATCGAGTGGATCAGCAGTGAAGCCGAAACCTTTGAGGAGATTTTGAGTGACCGCGGGGACGTCTATGCTTTCTCTGGTGCTAGGGGAGTTGCAGCCGTTCTGGAGAAGGTAGGATGCGAACATGTTAAAACCTTGGCCCAGGCCGAAGCTGCCCTCTCCATTGATGATACGAAGGACCCCTCGTCCGAAGCAAGCTTAATGGGCAGAAAATTTTTCACTGATATCTGGGAAAATGGCGGCCGAGGGATGGCCCATGAAATAATGAAGAAGAGCGAAAAAGACATTCATGACGCTCGAGAAGCAACAAAAGCAGCTGAAAAAGCTGTGGAACTTGAAAGACGGATAGGTATTACTTAATGGCTTTTAACTTTGTTGTTTATTTTTGTGACTTCGAACTAATTTATGTCTTCTACTGCAGCTGAACTATCTCCTCCCCTAGAGCCATTCGACCCACTGGCCGACCCAGAGACAAAGAAGGCAATAGAAATTATTAATATGGCTGAAGCTATTGTAGACGAAGTTGTCACCAAATTACTAACCGAAGCTGCAGAAAAAGTCCTGAAGGAAGAAGAATAACTATTTGTAAAAACATTTCTAGAATATTAATGTAATATTTGGTGCATATAGGTTTTGAATGTAATATATGAATGGTTTGTAATTCATTTCTTTGCGATGCATGAAACTTTTATGTACATACTGTTTTTGAGCCTTCGGCGAAAAAACACCTTCCCTTCTTTTCATGCTTCATAAAGAAGAGCTTTTATGCTTCGTAAAAAAATCCTCCAAGCGTCGTAAAAACATTAATACTTTCTCAACAATAGATTTCTTCCTCCACATCAGAGCTGATGAAGCTGTACTTGTTCAAAACTTATTTTGTGCCTTAGCACAATTTCACTTTTTTAAGCATTCTCCGAAGATCAACATTGTATTCCCTTCTTGTGTCATGGATGCAATATGATGTATGATGTTATGTTATGCAAAATGATGTGATGATATTATGTTATGCAAAATGATTTTTATGCCGAAGACACACACTCCCACCCCCATAGTGGAATACACAATCTCTTTGCCGCTTATTTTTCGGCTTCACCGCTTATTTTTCGGTGTATCAGCGCTGACTTTTCGCTGTAAGTTCTGCATTCCCTTAGGAACGTCTTTTGAACTTCTTCGCCTTCTATTTCGGCGGTATTCACGTTGACTTTTCGCGCTTCGTCTTATATTTCGGCGGTATTTGGCTCTGCATTTCCTTTAGAATGACTTTTGAGCAGAAAACTTACACTGCGCTCCCTAAGGAGCGACTTTTTATAACTTCGGCAAACTTACGCTGTGTTCCTTAGGAACGACTTTTTGTAGCTTCGGTGATACTTGCAATGTGATTTTTAGCCCCGTATTCCCTTAGGAACGACTTTTGAGCTTCAGCAATTTTTGGACTTTGTTAGTCTGTGGAGAAGGTATATTACACTGTGGCAAGATCGAAGCTTATTACAAGAAATTGAAAATGGCAAGAAAACTAGGTTTATGATAATTGTTCCTTATTAAAAAAGAAAATAGCAATGAATGTAAAAACTGTTTTAGGGGTAGGATATCTCTCAATAGATATGTTTTGATTCTGGCATAGTACTGTTGACTGTGCGAGCTTCGGACTCCTCCCTGAAATCTCGCTGCTAATGGGTATTTTGGCTCCCTTCTGGCTGCTGGCCTCGTGAATATGCAGGTTGTAGTGGTGGCGGACGTGGAGGCTGTGGCCAAGATGCCTGTGGCTGGCTAGCCGAAGTAACAGAAGCTGCAGGATGGTTATCCACATACTCTGGTATGTAGGGTGAGTGATACGAAGCAATGTGCATGACCTGCTTCGGCTGGTTCTGCTGAGCTGCGGCTTCTGCTATTTCTTTTTGTTTCTGAATGGTGACATGGCACATCCTTGTAGTATGGCCCTTGTCCTCACCACAGAATAAGCAATAAATTTTCCTAGGTTGATCCCCAAACCTTCCTCCGAAGCCCCTGGCTCCTCTGCCTCTTGGAGCTGGTGGCCGGAAAGAGCTTTGTTGCTGCCCCGAAGCTTGCGAGGAGTACTGTGGCCTCTGTTGTTTGCTTCCTCTGTCGTCGCTCTGGGTGGAGTGAATGGATCTGACATGCCTTGGGTGGATTCTTCCTCCGAAGCCCCTGGTCATCTCAGAGAACCTGTAGGCTTCCTCCCTTCTTTGGCAAAAGTCATTGTCAGCCCGGATATATTCATCCATCTTTTGAAGCAGCTTCTCCAAAGTCTGTGGAGGCTTTCTAGCGAAATACTAGGCAGTAGGTCCTGGATGAAGCCCCTTGATCATGGCCTCAATGACAATTTCATTGGGCACTGTAGCCGCTTGTGCTCTCAGACGCAAGAACCTTCAGACATATGCCTGGAGATACTCCTCATGATCTTGCGTGCATTGAAACAGAGCCTGAGCTGTGACTGGCTTCGTCTGAAAGCCCTGGAAACTTGTCACCAGCATATCCTTGAGCTTCAGCCATGAAGTAATAGTTCCAGGCCGAAGAGAAGAATACCACATTTGGGCCACATTCTTAACTGCCATGACGAAGGACTTGGCCATGACAGCTGCATTGCCTCCGTATGAAGATATAGTTGCTTCATAACTCATCAAAAACCGCTTTGGGTCTGAATGCCCATCATACATGGCATGCTGAGGTGGCTTGTATGATGGGGGCCATGGGATATCCTGCAGTTCTGCTGCCAAGGGAGAAGCATCATCAAAAGTAAAGGTATCATGATTAAAATCATCATACCATCCGTCGTCGTTGAACAGGCCCTCTTGATGAAGCTCCCTGTGTTGAGGCCTTCGATCTTGCTCGTCTTGAGCAAGATGTCGTACTTCTTCAGTGGCTTCGTCAATTTGTCTTTGAAGATCAGCGACTCGGGCCATCTTCTCCTTCTTCCTTTGCACTTGCTGATGGATTATCTCCATGTTTTTGATTTCTTGGTCCAACTCTTCCTCTTGGAGTGTCGGACTAGTGGCCTTCCTCTTCTGGCTTCGAGCCTCTCGAAGAGAAAGGGTCTCCTGGTTTGGGTCCAGTGGCTGCAAAGCGGCAGCCCCTGGCGCTGAAACTTTCTTCGGTTGCATGACGAAGGTCAGTGCTTGCCAAAGGTGGTCGAAAAGAGTTCACCGGAGGTGGGCGCCAATGTTGGTGACTTGTTCTTAAGTGCTATGAGTTAAGAACAAGGCAACACAAAAAATGTTAAATGTTAATGCCCTTCATCCTTCGAGACATTATTTCCCTTAGGATATAATGATCTTCAGACGAAGGTCATGAAGGACATACCTTCATCATTGCAGTATACGATAATAAAAGGAGAATCATATGGAATGTAAAAGATAACATGAACAATTATGTAACATTATCAGCTCATTTCTATTTTATTATCATAGAAAAATAGAAATGATATCAAATTACAAATGTACCTTTGGCTTGATAGAAGGTAAAAATACAAGTGTGACGCACGAGCAAATACAAGTCAGCGTGAACAGTATAGGAGTACTGTTCATCTATTTATAGGCACGAGACGCAGCCCATGTGAAATTACATCCATGCCCTTTATATTTGCTAATGGCCCTAAGTTAATCCATCGAGGTCTAAATAGCCTTTTCCCCTTTAAGTCGGTTCCCTTTCTTGCTGTCATGCTGAAGCTTCCTTGCGCGTAGCTTCGGCGCAGCGTCAACCTTCGTATTGTTCATGCTTCTCACACTGTGGTTCTGATCCGAGTTCGAAGGTACCTGTTCATGTATGTCACACTTGGAAGACATTGTTAAATCATGTTTTTGAGGACCTTCGGAAGACAAAGGCCCCCAACAGCTACAAAAGTCGCTCTTAAGGGAGCGCAGCTTATGTTTCACGCTCAAAAGTCGTTCCCAAGGGAATGCAGAGCCAAATTTGACGAAGCTACAAAAAGTCGTTCCTAAGGGAGCAGAGCGTAAGTTTTCTGCTCAAAAGTCGTTCCAAAGGGAATGCAGAGCCAAATACCGCCGAAATATAAGGCGAAGAAGTTCAAAAGACGTTCCTTAGGGGAAGCAGAACTTATACCGCCGAAGTAGAAGACGAAGAAGTTCAAAAGACGTTCCTTAGGGAATGCAGAACTTATATCACCGAAATAGAAGGTGAAGAAGCTCAAAGGTCGTTCCTAAGGGGATGCAGAGCTTGTGTGTCCTAGTGTGGGTGTGTGGGTGTGTGTCTTTGGCATCCTCATCATTTTGCATCATATCATCACATCATTCCGCATAACATCTCATCATACATCATATCGCATCAATGTCACAGAATTGAATACGAAGCTAGTCTTTGGCAAAATGCTTTGTCCAAACAAAAAAGGTGCTGAGGCACGAAGTAAGCTTCGAGAAATACAGTTTCATCAGCCTGGTCACAAAAGAGGGGATCTCTCTTTGCGAAGCAGGGATATTTTTCTTTACGAAGCGTGGATCTTTTTCTTTATGAAGCATGAAAAGAAGGGAAGGTGTTTCATCAGCCTGGTCCACCCTTCGTCCTCTACACTTCGAGACGAAGGCCTATGGCGAGGTCGCCCTGTCTCGCATCCTCGTCCAACCCGGAGGCCCACATGGAATTCGGGCCATTGTAACAGGCCCCGCGCAGCTTAGTGTGTTACGGGCCCGATTTGTAATGGCTTTTCTGTAATGACAGTCTATAACCCCGCTTTATGGGAATATTCTGGGGATAGCCTAGGCGCCTGAGGGCATGCGTCCTTACTCCAAGACGTTGGGCACTCGGGCACCTATAAATACCCCCGTACAGTGCCCTTCAGAGGAGGGATTAATAGAACAATTGCCATCTCAAGCTAAAACCTTGTTTGCATTCCTCTTACTCCCCCGTTGGATCATCTTGCCCAGGAGAGCAAGTTCCAACATTTGGCGCCCACCGTTCGTGCTACGAAAAAACCACCCGCGATGGCACCCAAGAGAGCTAGCTCGAAGGCAGCCCCATCCGTTGATGAAGCAGCGAAGGCAGCTCTACTGGCCGAGAAAAAGGGCAAGGCCCTTGCAGACACCACCCACCAAGAAGCCTGCGAAGAAGACGCACTCAGCAAGAGACAGTGCAATGATCAACCTACACCCGAAGGCACCCTCTGCACCTGCAGCTCCGGAGGACAACCGCAAGCACCCCCAGGCTTCGCTCCACTAGAGGGCGAGGACGCCACTGAGGATGGCGAAGTCATCGGCGTTTCAGCAGAGGAACAGCTACAGCTGCGGGCCTTGTGCATCAAGAACCGTAACCTCCAGAAGCAGAAAGAGATCCTCGAGGCCAAGCGCCAACGTGTCTCCGTGCAGGCCAAGGTGCCCCAGATGATACGAGATGAGGAGCAGAGGGCTCAGGAGCTCGAGTAAGAGATTGCGCTCATGCAGCGCGAAGGCCAACATGATCTGTAGCACGGTCCGCCCCTCCAACAACACGCGCCAATCGGAGACCTTTTCATTCCTCAGCGCGGACCCGTCATCCCACACGCCGCAGCATTTCAAGGCGTCAACTACCTTGATGAGCGGAGTCCCCTAGCACCGCACCTGCAAGTATCACCATGGCCCACCAATTTCATGGCAGGGGCCTACCCCAAGTACAACGGTAGTACCGACCCAGCACAGTACATCATGAGCTATCAAGTCGTTATCGCATCGTCCGGAGGGGACGACGCCACGATGGCCAAGTCCTTCATCATTGCCCTCGAAGGCCCGGCCCTAACCTGGTACACCAGATTGCCCCCGCTATCTATCGACTCCTGGAGAAGTCTCTGGGACAAATTCCTGCTCAACTTCCAAGGGTACCGCCCAGACACCGACGCCTTGGCCGAATTGTCACTCTGCAAGCAACTGGAGAACGAAACTCTGTGGGAGTACTACCGCAAGTTCCTGACTCTCAAGTCACAACTGCCTTAGGTCGATGACCAAATCGCCATTCACTACGCCATCAGTGGCCTTCGGGCGGGCACCCTCTACAGCCACTACATCAGGGACCCACCAAAGAACCTCCAGGAGCTCTATCAACTATTTGAAAAATATGCCAGATCCGAAGAACTCCACCAGCGTAAGGTCGAGTCCCAGAGGAAACCCAAGGACCCCCCGCAGTCCAGCCGAACGTGGACAAGACCTTCGCAGTCAGACTCTGGTCAGGACAGCCGCAGTCAGCAGCAGGTGCACAACATTGCCAACCAGCACCCCGCTGGTGAGACCCCTCGCCATCAAGATTATCCCCCCAGGGCCGCGGCAATGGCACGTGTGGTCAGGGTCGAGGACGGGCACAACAGCCGCGCAGGTTTTACTGCCTATTTCACGGCGAAGACTGAGCGCACTCGACGAGGGACTGCCCGGAAATAAAGGCCACCAGAAACAGAATGTCCCGGGCGCAACCCGCCGACAACCCAAGATTTATCGCCCACACATATCAACACCACCTACCACAACCATACAACCATGGCCCCGCTCAGCATCCACCTAACCACGCATACCAACACCACCAAGAGGTATAAATCGTACCACCTCTGCTCCAGCCTCCGCACCCGCATCAACCAAACATCCACCACCCAAATCACCCCCAAGCACTAAAGCAAGAAGACTTCGCTGATCAGCCGTATCGCGGCGTCATTCACATGATCACTGGGGGGTCCAGCGTCGACTTCGACACGAAGCGACAGAAGAGGGACCACTACCAAAGTATCAACCACGTCGCCGTCACCTGCCCAGTCGTGCAAACAAAGTGGTCCCACGTGCTGCTGACCTTCGACGCCAGTCGACCTGCACATCGCACCTCACATGGATGCCATGGTAATCAACTGCAGCGTGGCAGGCTGGGACCAGCACAAAGTCCTAGTTGACAACGGCAGCCAGGCGGACATCATTTTCCTCCACGCCTTCGACCGCATGGGCATCAGCCACAGCCTCCTCAAGCCTTCGGACAACCCCTTATATGGCTTCGGCGGCAAGGGCACCTTTCCTGTGGGCAAGATAGAGCTACCCCTGTCCTTCGGTGTAGCACCCAATGCACGAAGTGAGCAGGTCACCTTCGACATCGTGGACATGGTATACCCGTACAACGCCATAATTGGTCGGGGCTCCATCAACAAGTTTGAAGCAGCCATTCACGGACTTTACTTGTGCATGAAAATCTCGGGTCCGCAAGGCGTGATCACAGTCTATGGCAACCAACAGACCGCGCGCAACATTGAAAGAGACTTCATTCCAAGGCAAAGGAACATACACTGCCTTACGACACAACGCGAAGTCCCCGAGGCTGCCCGTCCAACTGCCATCAAGAATACAAAGGCACAGCTACAGAGCAACGACGGAACGAAGACAGTTCCCCTTGACCAAGCAACACCCAAGCATACGGTCATCATAAGCGAAGACCTTACTTCGCATGACGAGGAGAGACTCATCTCCTGTCTTTCCAAATATAAGGACATCTTCGCCTAGTCCGCCCTCGACCTGGTCGGCGTCAGTCGCACTATCATCGAGCACAGCCTAGGCATCGACCCTTCGGTGCGGCCGAAGAAGCAGAGACTGCGCAGAATGTCTGATGAGAAAATAGAAGCCGTCAAAGCCGAGGTACACCACCTGCTTGAGGCCAACTTCATTGAACCAGTTGCCTACCCTACGTGGCTCGCTAACATAGTCATGGTGCAAAAAAAGAGCGGCAAGTGGCGGATGTGCATTGATTTCACCAGTCTCAACAAGGCCTGCCCCAAGGATAGATTCCCGCTGGCTCTGATCGACAAGATCGTCGATAGTACAGCCGGATGCGAAGTCGTGTCACTCCTTGACTGCTTCTCGGGCTATCACCAAATATACATGAAGGAGGAAGACAAGGCCAGTACCAGTTTCATCACACCCTCCGGCACGTATTGCTTCATCAGAATGCCGGAGGGACTAAAGAACGCTGGGTCCACCTTCTCTCGCCTCACCAAGACAGTGCTTGAGAGCCAAGTCGGCCAGAACATATTCACATATGTGGACGACATTGTCGTCGCCAGCAAAAACAAAGAGGACCATCTGGCCGACCTCGCAGAAACATTCGCGAATATGCGGGACTCACGACTTCGCTTAAACCCCGAGAAGTGTGTCTTCGGCGTTCGCTAGGGGAAGATACTGGGCTACCTGGTGTCGCACCACGGGATCAAGGCCAACCCGACCAAGATCCAGGCTATCATCAACATGACGCCTCCGCAGTCAGCCAGAGACGTCCAACATCTGACAGGAAGATTGGCCGCCCTCAACAGATTCATTTCCAAGTCCGCAGAACGAAGCCTACCTTTCCTCAAAACGCTACGCGGCACAAAGGAATTTGCATGGGGACTAGAGCAAGCGGAGGCCTTCGCATCACTAAACCAGCACCTGTCAGAGTTGGCAATCCTCACCAGCCCCAACCCCTCGCTACCCCTATTGCTCTACGTCGCAGCTTCGCCACACGCAGTCAACGCAGCATTGGTCCAAGAGCAGGCCAGTGAGGGCACAACTCGGCAGTGTCCAGTTTATTACATCTCCAAAGTCCTCATGACTTCCAAATGCAACATGACCGAGTTAGAGAAAATTGCCTACACAGTCGTTATGGCATCGCGCAAGCTGCGCCACTATTTCAAAGCATTCAAGGTACGGGTCACCTCGGATAGGGGACTCGGTGAATTATTCAGAAATCAGGAGGCGTATGTCCGGATCGCCAAATGGGCAGTCGAGCTCTCCGGTTACCATATTACCTTCGAGCCCAGGACGGCCATCAAGTCACAAGTCCTGGCAGACTTCATCGTTGACTGGACAGGGCCAATAACGCAGCCGGACGCACCTGCAGAGAAGGTGTGGACCATCCATTGCGACGGCGCATGGTGCCATGCGGGGGCAGGCGCAACTGCAGTCATCACATCACCCACAAGGGTCAAGCACAGATACGCAGCATGCCTCAGCTTTGCTTTGGAGTCCGACAAATAAACCAACAATGTAGCGGAGTACGAAGCTGTCATCCTCGGCCTTCGCAAGCTACGGGCACTTGGTGTCACTACATGCATAATCAAAACAGACTCCAAAGTAGTCGCCAGCCAGGTCGAAAAAGATTATGCAGCAAAAGACCCCGCACTCATGCAGTATCTCACGGTTGTCCGCAGTCTTGAGAGACAATTTAAGGGATTTACCTTGCAGCATGTGGATCGAGCCAAGAACGAGGAGGCCGATGCATTGGCCAAAGCAGCAGCCAGAGGCGAGGCCTTGCCCTCCGACGTGTTCTACCACGTCATCGGCACGCCAGCTGTCCGCAGCTCAGAGGGCCTACAAATAACCAACGACACCGAAGGCCACCGTATAGTCAATCTCATCATGACCGAAGAATGGCAAGCACCAATCACCCTGTTCCTGCAGGGATATTATATTACCATCCAAGCGATATCAACGAGGCCAAGCGCCTCAAACACCGAAGCCAGGACTTCGCACTCATTGAGGGACAACTTTACAAGAAGGGGGTCAGTCAACCCATGCTTAAATGCGTCACCGAGACCGACGGCGTCTAGATCCTGCACGAAGTCCACAGCGGAACTTGCGGCTCTCATGCGGGACCTAGGGCCCTCGCTGCCAAGGTGATCCGTCAAGGTTTCTACTGGCCTACTATGATCTGCGCTGCGAATCGAGTCACAAGGACGTGCAAAGCCTGCTAAAAGTTTTCTCCACGCTCGGGAAACCCTTCGCAATTTACAAAGTTAATCGCCCACACGTGGCCCCTTCAGCGCTGGGGCATGGACATTGTCGGACCACTACCCACAGCACAAGGGAACCTCAAGTTCACCTTCATCGCTGTAGAGTATTTTACCAAGTGGATCGAGGCAAGAGCAGTATCCACGATAACATCGAAGACTGCCTAGAAATTCTTCTGGCAAAACATTGTTTGCCAATTCGGAGTCCCGTCCGAGCTCACAGTTCACAATGGCAAACAATTTGACAGCCAAGACTTCAGGGATTTCTGCTTCTCCATTGGCACCAAGCTTGCCTTCGCCTCAGTATATTACCCACAATCCAACGGCGTCGTGGAGCGCGCCAACGGCAAGATTTTCACGGCCATTAAGAAAATGCTGCTCGATGACAAAAAGGTTAAATGGGCCGACCTGCTACCTGAAGCAGTCTGGGCACTGAACACAACCGAGTGTCGGGCGACCGGATTCACTCCCTTTCGCCTGCTATATGAATCAAAGGCCATGACCCCGCAGGAAATCAAACATGGGTCCCCACGGACAAGCACTTCAGCCATCCCCGATGTAGACGAGCTAACCTCCAAAGATCTCATCGACGGAGACCGTGTCTTCGCCCTGCAAGCCCTCAACAAATACCAAGCCCAAACAAAGGCCTGGCGCGACCACGCAGTCGTCCCAATAGAATTCAACGAAGGGGACCTCATACTCGTCCGAACAACCCGGTCAGAGTCACGGGGTAAGCTGGAGCCAAAGTGGGAAGGACCATTCATCGTCAAGACGAAATCGTCTCCCAGCGCGTACAGGCTAACAACGCAATCTGGCGAAGACCTGGAGCATTTCTGGAATATAGATAATCTCCATAAATTTTTTGTTTGAATACTCAGGGCCATCACACCCTTGTAATTCACCAAACATTATCATTCCGGCCCGCACTCTTTTCCTCCTAGGGGGTAAGGTTTTTAATGACGCGGAGCCATGCAATATACCCGCAAAAATCCCCCGCAAAAATTCAGACACAGTATGTCGAAAAAGACCGCATCGACGGTCTTCGGCATTCGACCACACCAAAGTCACCGCGAGGGGCAGCACTGACTACCCTCGTGTGCGAAACTCCGTGCAAAAGTCGCCTACGGGTGCAGCCGGACTAGCACAATAAGTGCGCAAAATCGAAGTCTTCTCCAAAAGACTCTCCGTGCAAAAGTCGCCTACGGGTGCAGCCGGATTAGCACAATAAGTGCGCAAAATCGAAGTCTTCTCCAAAAGACTCCGTGCAAAAGTCGCCCACGGGTGCAGCCGGACCAGCACAATAAGTGCGCAAAATCGAAGTCTTCTCCAAAAGACTCTCCGTGCAAAAGTCGCCTAAGGGTGCAGCCGAACCCTCTATGCAAAAGTCGCATACGGGTGCAGCCGGACCAGCACAATAAGTGCGCAAAATCGAAGTCTTCTCCAAAAGATTCCGTGCAAAAGTCGCCTAAGGGTGCAGCCGGACCCTCCGTGCAAAAGTCACCTACGGGTGCAGCCGGGCTAGCACAATAAGTGCGCAAAATCGAAGACTTTTCCAAAAGACCCCGCGCACAAGTTGCCTACGGGCGCGGCCGGATCAACGAAGGCACGCAGCCTCATACAAATTATAGTTACATACAGCGAGGGCGTCACACATTACATTGGCTCAACCTTCAGGATGATACCCATCTCTCTGTAGTTGAAGAACATTATCCTCAATTCCTCACCCTCAAAAAGATTTCGCAGCTCCCCCTCACCTACACTCGCCCCAGCCGGCGAGGACAACAATTCCTGTTTGCCAGTCCCGTCCACACGAAGACGACCACCCTCCATCTCACCACGATGACACCTATGACTTCGCGACAACTCACTCACTCTCCGTTTCGCCACTGCCCTTCGCCGCCTACGCCCAGCACTCGCACCCGGAAGATCCTCAGCACCCATCACACACGGAGATGTCTCTGCCGCAGCCACATCCAATGCCACAAAATAATCCAAGTCCTCATCCGAAGACTCCTCTGTCCACACAATCGAAATCCCAGAGTCATCAGACTCAAAAAACTTAGACACAAAATCATCAGAATCATCTTCAGCAACCACGGTCGAAGCCGCCACAAAATCAGCATTGTCAGTAGCGGTTGCGTGCGCAGGCCCAAATTCTAGAACCTGCGCAGCAACCGAAGTTCAGTAACACACAGACAAAATTTACAAACTCCTCCATGCCTATTCACCCACATGCGAAGGCCCGGTCGCGGTCGTGGGGTCTTCGGCTGCCAGCTCAGCCACCACCCTCAAGGCATCTTCGCCCATCGGCGCAGCGGCTGACAAAGGGTCTTCACCGGGCATAGTAGGCACGGGTACAGCCAAGGAGCCTTCACCGGCATCCGAGGGCGGCACCGGGTGGACCTCCGCAGCCTCGGGCAACGCGCCGGCCAGACCTCCAAGGTCCTCGACGTCCTCGGCATGCACCATCTACAGCAACAGCACACTCATTCAGTAAAACCACACATACCCACACACATAACCACACAAAACAATAACCTTTACCTGCTCTATCGCCCGGTCGGACCGCTCCCTGACCGCCTCCCAACCATGCAGACCCCACATCCTATCGAAAAGTGCCCCCGCTGACTGCTTCACCACAGGGTCTTCGGCCTTGAAGATTTCATGTTCAAAGTTCTCGTTTGATTGGTCGAAGACCTCATAGTGCCTGCACCCCTCGCGGGACAATGCATTCATGGTCCCCTCGCAGGTAACGAGGGAGGCGAAGGACATGAAACCCTCCACGATGGTCGGGAGCACCAGCAGCTCCTCCTACAACCATTCGAGGAAGCGAAGGCCTGCTTCTCGGCTGGGTACTTCGAAGTCAGCAGTCTGCGCGCCTAGCTCGCGGTACGCGTCCATGAACTGCGCGTGTGTCCGCTCGACTTCCGAGCACGTCGAGGCCTCGGCCTTGTCCACGCGGCTGCGCAGGGAGTTTAACCTTGCCTCCAGCTCCTCGGCGCGTTGGCTGCCGAGACTGATCTCCGCCCGCGCCACTTTGGCCTCCGCTCGTGCAGCCTGCGCTTCAGCGATGGCCTGGTTCGCCTCCCTCCTCTCCTCCGCCAGCTGGCGCCGGAGGTCCGTCTTCTCGGCCTCCATGGCGGCCTCCTTCTCCGCCAGCCTGCAGTTTTTGCTTTCCGCAGCATACTTCTCTCGAATAGCATCCGCATGCTGCGCCCGGAGACTCTCGACTTCGGCAGCCACGTCCGCAGTCAGGACACCGACGCAACGCGGTCGGCAAAGTCGGCCTCCTAAAAAAACATGAGACCCAAACCCCCATGGAAACAACAAACATCGAAGTCCAGCACAACTTACTTGCTTCAGCTGCTGCGTCAGCTGCTACCAAAGCTGCTGCGACGCTTCCCTCAGCCGCTGGGACATGGAGCCCGCTACGTCCTTAGCGGCAGCGGCTGACAGAATCTCGCCGCTCGCGCAGAAAGCGGCCCACGGGGCCTGCGTGGCACCCTTCGCCCCAACCACCGCCGTTGGCAACGTGGTTGCCGCCAAAGGCGGGACAACAACCAATTGCCCCTCACCCGACCCTGCAACATATCACCGGACAAAGAACTAGCAAAAAAAACATACCAACAAAATAATCCTCGACACTGATGTTCGTGCCAAAGTCGGCAACGCGTCTCCCCGGCGAAGGCAGGTCCTGTCCTTTCGCGGATCCGCCCAAGGGAGGCTTGGTTCCGCCAGAGGCGGCAGTCTTCGCGCTCACCGACGCCTTGCTGGGTCCGGAGACAGCCGGTTTGCAGCTGGCACCGGCTTTCTACTGCCGGAGGCAGCAGCCTTCGCGCTCCCCCGCGCCCTCTTCGCCTCGCGCATAGGATCTGCGAGCCTGACGACCGCTCGGCGCTTCTGCGCAGCATCTTGATGGTCCTTGTTCATCACTGCAGACACACCAGCAGCAATATTCCGTCCGTAAGGAAACACCTTCAAGTCACGAGCCATGCGAGACGTAAAGAAGTCTTCGCCAGGCACGCGGGGGATCAGAACATTCTTAGGCCATCGACCCCCGGTAACCTCCAGCATCCGCGCCGAAGACTCCCGGAGCTCGGGCGAAGACATCCTTCCCCTGAGGGCTGCGCACGTCCCCATCAACTCCATATCAAAACTATCGGAGACCCCCATTTCCCCCACTACAGTACCTAGTTTTCTCTTCTTAGTGGCTGGGGCGGCCTCCTGCATAGGGCCTTCTTCAGTCACGGCCATTGGCCCTTTCCCGCGGCGGTCGACAGCGTCATCCCCGGGATAGCCACCGTACGGTAAGCGATTCAGCTCGAAGACCCTATTCAGGCGATCGTTGGATCCACGAATATCCCAACTCCGCAGGGCCTCCGTCCTCGGCACATAACGCCCCACAATACGCACCGCCCCGTCCTCCGCTTCATGTACGACCACGGCTGGATCCCGGCCTCGCACATCCAACGCAAAAGCTGGACTTCACACTCTATGCCCACCCAAGGAGGGCATCTCGCGAGGGCATACTTCGCCCAACGCCCATCCATGAGCCAAGGGCCACACCCCATACCCGATGAATTCCTCAACTAAATCGTGCCCACTACTCGTACGGGCAGCGATCCGAAGGGCTCCCTAATTCTCATCATCCTCCGCCACCTCAAATGGCGGGTACGCCACATAATAATGGGAGCACATAATGGCCACGGGGAGCCCTGGGTGATCTTCGACTTCGCCCTCTGAAACATAGAACCAGAAATCCCACCAGTTGCCCCACTTATTACGGGCACAGGGAACCAACTCCACGACTTCCATAGAAGTCTTTCCGGACTTCGGCGTGAAAGTGCTCGACCCAAACTGTGCAATCTTATGTCCATTTTTTCTTTTCTGCCAGTGCAGATAGTATTGTTTGGAGAAGACCTCCATAGAAGGCTGACCGCCATACGAAGTCGTCGCCCAGACATACTTCGCCAGGGCCACCACGGCGTTAGGTGTCAGCTGGTGGACTTGGACTTCAAATCTCCGCAGGACCTCCGACACAAACCGATGTGCCGGCAGACGAAGGCCAGCGGTGAAAAATTCCTCGAAAACGACCAACTCGCCCTCGGGCTTGGGAACCTCCTCCTTCCCCGGGACACGCCCAACCCCGCTGCCAAAATATCCCAACTGCTGCATATCCTGCACGTGGACCGAGGAAATCCGCGAAACGCCAAACTCCACCATATCACCTGGATGTAGCTCCGTCGCCGCCACATTGCCCGAGGTATCTTTGGACGACGCTTCGGCCATCGGCGTGGTCGCAGCAGACGAGGAAGAAGATGGCATGGCTTCATACCATCGGCGGCGGCGCGCGGTCTGCTTGACGCGGGCCAGATCTCCGACGAACAGGAGCAAGGAGGGTAGGCAAGCAGACGAGCGGTTTCAAAAGGAGGCTAGGGTTTCACGGCGCGCAGAAAGGTAAGAGAACTTGACTTGCGCCGCCCCCACCCCCTTTTACACACAGGACGCGACGCTTCGGGAAACACGCTCTCCAACAGTACGGTGTCCATCAATGGTCACATCAAAAACCCCCGCAGAACCACTTCGAGCGAGGGCAGCGTCTCCACCATCTAGCGACGTCTTCGGCACCAGATGACTTAGTCGAACTGGTCCCTCGGAGGGCAAATGTTGGGGTGAAGGCGAAGACGCCACCCTTCGCTCGAAGCCTTCGCCAATCTCGCTGCACCAACGGAGGCAAAACGACCGGTGGGATCCACCCTTTGTCCTCTACACTGCGAGACAAAGGCCTACGACGAGGTCGCCCCGTCTCGCATCCTCGTCCAACCAGGAGGCCCACGTGGAATTCGGCCCATTGTAACAGGCCCCGCGCAGCTAAGTGTGTTACGAGCCCGATTTGTAATGGCTTTTCTGTAATGACAGTCTGTAACCCCACTTTATGGGAATATTCCGGGGATAGCCTAGGCGCCTGAGGGCACATGCGTCCTTACTCCAAGACATTGGGCACTCGGGCACCTATAAATACCCCCGTACAGTGCCCTTGAGAGGCGGGATTAACAGAGCAATTGCCATCTCGAGCTAAAATAATGTTTGCATTCCTCTTACTCCCCCGTTGGATCATCTTGCCTAGGAGAGCAAGTTCCAACAACTGGTGGCTTTCCTCTTCTGGCTTCGAGCCTCTCGAAGAGAAAGAGTTTCCTGGTTTGGGTCCAGCGGTTGCAGTGCAGCAGTCCCTGGTGCTGAAGCTTTCTTCGGCGGCATGATGAAGGTCAGTGCTTGCCGAAGGTGGTCGAAAGAGTTCACTTGAGGTGGGCGCCAATGTTGGGGACTTGTTCTCAAATGCTATGAGTTAAAAACAAGGCAACAAAAAATGTTAAAGGTTAAAGCCCTTCGTCCTTCGAAACATTATTTCCTTTAGGACATAATGATCTTCAGATGAAGGCCATGAAGGACATACCTTTGGCTTGACAGAAGAGAAGAGTACAAGCGTAATGCACAAGCGAGTATAAGTCAGCGTGAACAGTACGGGGGTACTGTTAATCTATTTATAGGCACAGGACGCAGCTTGTGAGAAATTACATTCATGCCTTTTACATTTATTATTGACTTATGGACAACTCTATGAGGACTATATAGCCTTTTCCCCTTTAAGTCGGTTCCTTTTTCCACCATTTAGTCGAAGCTCCCCTGCGCGTAGCTTCAGAGCAACTCCATCCTTCGTCACGATCATGTTTTTTACATCATGCATGCTTTTAGCCCGAGTCCGAAGGTACCTGTTCATATGTCACACTTGGAAGATATTGTTAAATCACGTTTTTGAGGACCTTCGGAGGACGAAGAGGACGAAGGCCCTCAACAAACACTAACGCCCCCTTTGGATATTTCAATTTTTGGGCGTAGTGTCGTGCTTCTAGCATTTCTTCTTGGGATAGTTCTTTTCCCGAAGCATGACGAATGATGTAGTCAATGCTTTTATTCGAAGCTTCGGGAGCAGGAGCTTCGATTTTGTCAGATGCAACCCGTTCTGTCGTTTTTTCCTTAGGCTCAGCAAGCTCCATCTCGGTGGGCACTGAAGGCCCAGCTTCAGCTTCAGTTTGAGCTTGCGCACCTTCGGTTTCTGCTTGCCTAGTTTTGGCTTCGGCCTACGTCTTTGTAGTTTCCTCAACTTTCTTTGTAGCAGCAGGGCTAAAAACCTTCAAAGTTTCCAGTACAGCATCCAGCACGTTGGCCATTCTCCTCTTCTTGGGAGTTGCAGCAGAAGCCTTTTGCACCTTCGACAGTTTTGTCTCTGTCGGAGGGCTCAGAATTTTTGGCACTTTTATTATTTCTTCAATCTTTGACTCTTCAGTCCTATCAACCTTAGCCTCGACTGGCTCAGCTATAGGTTCATTCGGCATTATGGTCGCCTCTTTAGTGCTCTATGCAATCGGAGTAGTTTCTGTTGCTTCGGCTGCTGAGGAGGACCCTGTGCCGAACTCAGGCACTACGGCCGGTTCAATATAGCGCGGCCGGTGGTTAGCTCTAACCATCTTCGTTGCCTCATATTCAGCTCTGACTGAGTGAATATGTACTTCAGACTCTTGTGGTCTGTGTAAACATCACATTTCTGTCCATACAGATAGTGCCTCCATGTCTTCAGTGCGTGAACCACTGCTGCCAACTCTAGGTCATGGATTGGGTAATTCTTCTCATGAACCTTCAGCTGTCGGGACGAGTAAGCCACAACTCTTCCCTCTTGCATCAACACACATCCCAAACCTGTGTAACAAGCATTGCAATAAACCGAGAAGGGCTTGTGCACATCAGGCAAGACTAAGACAAGCGCTGTAGTCAACTTCTCTTTCAGCGCTTCGAAGGCCTCTTGACATTTCTCGGTCCACTTGAACTCAACCTTGTTGCCTAGCAAAGCGGTCATTGGTTTCGCAATCTTCGAGAACCCTTCAATGAATCGTCGATAATATCCGGCCATTCCAACGAAGCTCTTGATTCCTCGGGCATCTGTTGGCGCTTTCCAGTTTAGAATGTCTGCCACTTTCTTCGGATCCACAGGCAATCCTTCTTTGTTGATTATGTGACCCAAGAACAGGACTTCACTGATCCATAACTCGCACTTGCTCAACTTTGCATACAGCTGGTGCTCTCGCAATTTCTGCAATACCATCCTCAAATGATCTGCATGCTCTTCTTCACTTTGAGAATATATCAGAATATCATCAATAAATACCAGCACAAACTTATCAAGATAATCCATGAATACACTGTTCATCAGATTCATGAAGAAGGCCGGTGCATTTGTTAGACCGAAAGACATCACAGTGAACTCATATAACCCATACTTGGTAATGAATGTCGTCTTCGAAATGTCTCAAGGTCGAATCCTGAGTTGATGATATCGTGACCTCAGATCTATCTTGGAGAACACGCTGGCTCCTCTCAACTGGTTGAACAGATCTTCTATTCTAGGCAAGGGGTACTTGTTCTTGATGGTGACCTCATTTAGAGCTTGATAATCGATACACATCCTTTTGGTGCCATCTTTCTACTCCACAAATAGGACAGGGGCGGCCCAAGGCGAGGTGCTTGGCCGGATGTAACCTTTCTCTGACAGCTCATCAATCTGCTTCTTAAGTTCAACCAACTCTGGTCCGGATATTCTGTAAGCTCTCTTAAAGATGGGGGCGGTTCCAGGAAGAAGCACTATGGCAAACTCAACTTTCCGCTCTGGTGGCATACCTGCTAAGTCCTTTGGAAACACATCTGGGAACTCGGACACAACCTTGATACTCTCAATTGGGTCTGCTTCACTGCTATCGACAGCCATCTGATAACAACTTCCTTTCTTCGGCTCAGGCGGGACTAACTCGATCACCACTTCCTCTCCTAGTGGGGACACCAACTTGATTGTCCTCTTATCACAACTGATAACTGCCTGATAATTATCTAGCCAGTTCATCCCTAGGATGACATCTATTCCCTGAGTACCCATTACTATGAGATTAGCGAGAAACACTATCCCCCTTATTTCCACACTTACATTCAAACAAATGCTATCGGCTCGTATTCTACCACCGGCTGAGTCAATTTGAATGGGGGTTGACATGGCAGTTATTGGAAGATTATGTGCTTCTACCCATGATGCAGTAATAAATGAATGCGTTGCTCCATTATCAAATAACACTTCTGCAATATGGGAGTTGACTGGAAACATACCTACTATCATGCCGGGGGTCTCCTGAACTGCTTCAGCCTCCAAGTGGTTCAGTCTCCCATGGTTATAATGCGGCTAAGAGCGGTTGCCTGCTCCAGGCTGAGACACATTTTGCTTTGCTGGGGCATTGGGGCCTGACTGCTGCTGGGATGCCTTCTTCGGACATTGCATCACCCAATGGCCTTGCTCTCCACAGTGGAAACATGCTCTATTTTCGCCTTGAGCTGGGGCTGCTTGACTGTTCTGCTGGTTTGCTTGGGCAGGAAGACGAGGTGCCTACTGATTTTGCCTCTAAAACTGACCTCCTCCTGACTGATTGTTCTAGCGATTCTACTGCTGGTGTTGAGGATACTGCCTTTGAAACAGCTGCTGCTAAGGTGGACGCTGGTTCTGCCTGAACTGTTGAGGTTGATTGCCTGAGAAACGAGGACGATTGCTGCTTCCAGGCTGGGTTCCACTGATCTTGCGCTTGCGATCCTCCATCTCCTTACGCTTCCTCTCTGTCATGTTTGCTCTGTCAATCAGGTGCTGGAATGTCGGGAAGGTATGTTTCATCAACTAATACTGCATAGGGTCAACCAAGCCTCTCAGGAAACGGTACTGTCTCTTGGCGTCGGTGTTGACATCTTCAGGAGCAGAGCGAGACAACTGTAGAAATCTGTCCCGGTACTCACTGACAGACAATGGCCCTTGCTTGAGGGCCAGGAACTCCTCCTTCTTCACTGTCATCAGACCTGCAGGAACATGGTACTGACGGAAGCTACCTCTGAATTCTTCCCAGGTGATGGTGTCGGGGTTGGCATGGGTGGCGAGATAAGACTCCCACCAAGACTGGGTTGCTTCTCTCAACAGACGAGGACCATACAGGACTTTCTCCCTGTCATCACACAGAGCGGTATGCAACTCCCGCTCCACAGTGCGCAACCAGTCTTCAGCATCCATGGGGTCAGAAGAATGAGCAAACGTTGGGGGATGACTTCTCATGAATTTAGCACGCTTGTCCCTGGGCATCTAAGGCATCTGAGGCTGAGGTGGTGGCTGCTGCTGCTGCTGAATAGCGGCCAAAGTCTGACCGATGGCTTGAACTACCTGAGTCTGCATCAGGAACATCTGCTCGATGGACATCGGGGGCGGGGCCGGCAGTTGCTGTTGCTGGGGTACCTCATCCTGCTGAGTTGCTTGCTCCTGTTGAGCACGCCTTCCTCCTTTGCGCTTGTTTTCTGACATCTGCAGAATGCAACCACACATCAGAACCGATCTTGCAAATCTTGCAGCATAAGAAAAGAGTATAGAATTCTCCACAACACTGAATAGATGGGCATCTTCACTGATCTCCAACACAGACCAACACAGCTTCTCAGATAAAGAGGAAAGTGGAATAAAAGGCTTCCCAACTAGATAACTAACTCCATTAACATATAACAGGTAAACCAAAATGCAGGGGATACCCACACTATGGTGACAGTCATTACAAAGATCCAAATCAAACATAGTTCATCATGACAAACATAAATGCACAGGATAAGCAAACTACCCTATCTAACTAAGACTGACTAAGAGCGAGACTAACGCTAAAACTATAGCTTCTATGTATATATTTTCGTATTAATTACAAGATCCGACTCTAACGATCTATGGTTCTAAATTTATCTTGGTCTTGCAGTCGGGATTGCCATAAGACTGGTGTCCACGCCGAGGTGAGCGGTACGGGTGCTGAGTCCCGACGGGAGCGGGGGAACCATCATCCAGGTGACGACGTTCCGCACGCTCAGCCCGCAGCAGGGTGATCTCAGCACGAGCCCTACTCAGCTCGTCTAATGCATGGTCCAGCTCCGTGTTTAGCACGGCGGCTAGGTTGACTGTGCTGCTCAACCTAGGATTGTCCTCACCAATAGGTGAGACAATCACGCCTCCTGTGCTGCCAGATGGGCGGCGGGGGTAATACTTCAGGTTGAGACCGTGAGCTACCCCACCGAGCATTGAGCAGTAGTGCGAAAGCGCATGCCGTGCGGCATCTTGCATTGCCGCCTCAGCTGAGTCCCACTCAGAGATGGAATAGTGCTCTGAGAAGACCTTCGCACCCCAGAGACTGTTCTCCAGACGGTGCACCAAGCAGGTCGCCTCCCAGCGGTCCGGGTAGACCCCGCGACTGTGTTGGAAGACCACACATCGATACTCGATAGACCAAGTACGCCGGTCAAGTGCCCGACGTAGCAGGGTGTCGAGCGCATCGTGGAAGTGACACTCGCGAGCATCATCACGAGTGATGGGTCGAGCAACCCATCCTTCTTGCTCCTGGTCAGCAGAAAAGTCGGTGTCGTGGCTCGAGCTGCTGCCGCCACCTCCGTCGTCCGGGTCTCCTCCAGCAGCTACTCCAGGGGCTGGGGCGCTCAGTGGTGGTGCAGGGGGCGCCTCCGGTGGAAGCACGGGGGAGCAGCTCCTCATAGACTCTATCTCCTGCTGGAGTGAGAAAGAGGAGCCCCGTTGCTCCTGCTCCTGTCTTCAACACTCCTGCTCCTCATGCTGGCGGTGGTGCAGCCTCTCCAAGTGGCTGGACTGACCGGTCACGGGACGGCGAAGCGGACGCTCCGCGAGACGAGAGGGTAAGAAGGGGATGATAGACTTCCGTGCAGTGTGTCTAAGACGAGCCATCTACAAAAGACACTGCAAGCATAAGAGTGAGAACAAAACTAGTATGACCAGCAAGTAATGAACCATAAATAAATGAAGGATTAGAATAAAACACAGTTTTCAGCAAGGTATAATATATAGTAGAACATAGGTTTGGTCGATATGACCAACTTTTGAAGGGATACCAAAGTCAAGGCAGGGACAGAGGTCTATAATCCTTAGAACGACCATTCTACTGTAGGTTAGCGGTCCTACAGTTAGCATGGCTTTGATACCACCTATGTCACACCCGGTTTTAGAAGGCAAACCGAATGCGAACCATGTACGTGCCAGGATCAGCAATTCACGTACGAAGCAGTTACATAACATGGACATCATCACACAGTGCTCAAATAGTATTAAAAAGGGGAATAATAGTCGATTACATCATATGTCTGAGACATCCACATAGCCTTTACAATAATCAAAGTGCGGAAAAGAAACGTAGATAAACGCGGCCTTCACAGGCAGCCGACTGGGGGTTGCCGCTAACCCACACCTAGAACTCATCGTAATCTTGGAACTCCTGGTGGTCTCCTTCCACGGCTTCATCCTCTCCTGACCAGGGGTTGCAATGCTGACAACCTGGGGATGGGGGGGTTTGGTGTGTAGAGCAAGGGTGAGTACACATCAACATACTCAGCAAGTATCCTATTTGGCTGTAGTAGACTAGCTTTATGTGGGGGTAAGTCAAGCAGTTGCTTTTAGTTGGTCAGATTATTATTACTAGTAGAGAAAGCCAAGTTTTAGAATTAACCCACTTTATTAACCCAAATGTACTCCTTTCCAAACGGAAAGGGTACCACTTACCATTAACAGAGTCAATACCAAGAACCATCAATCTCATTGTCACTTGTAATCCGAACATCTCTGATCAAGTATCACTAATCACTGGAGCTCCCTTGGCCGCTCATAACCGCGAGCACGGCTGATATATCAGTTTTCAAACACTCTGCAGAGGTTGTGCACTTTACCCACAAGCCGTGATTCCCTTTCTGCCCGGAGATCATGACTCTCCATTGATCACTACCAAGGTGAGCCAACAGGGCATCACTATGTAGCCTTTACAAAGATTTCCCGAGGCTGTAGCCACCCGTTAGGTTTCCTAAATGCACTGCACTCCTCCCCAAGGGGCGAACCCAAACTTGGCAGAGCGAGCCGCATACACCGAGCCCCATTGACGGCACGACGGCTAAGCGAACTACACCCCGATTCCTTTAATTATTCAGCTAAGGGCATCCCATTCCACCCTCATGGTTGCACTGTTTTCTTGGGCGGTCATCCAACGAACAGGTCCTTACGGAGAGGCACTCGAGAAACCGCTCGAGCCCCCTTGAAGGCCACAAGTATAACATCATAATAAAGGAGGGAAAACAACGTATCATTGATAAATCTCATCATGTTCATTGATTAGAGTTGAGCAATAGCATAAAGCTAAACAATAATAAAAATCCAACCCAGATAGGTAAACAAGGACATGGATAACAAAAGCTAGTCAATCCTTAGGTATAACTGTGAAATGCGGGAGGTGAATTAAGAATGTATAGGACAGAGATAGGTCAAGGGACACTTGCCTCCACCAACCGATTGCTGCTCAGGGGCTTCTCCTGTGAGTTCCTCGGGCTCTTCAACCAGATCGTTCTCTATACGAGCGCAAACATACATACATCCACATATTTAATACAAAAGAATAGTACACCATACAATAGGATGCAGTAAATAAACAGACGTTCCATGCGGGGTTCGCAACTATGGTTAAGAGAGAGAAAGAGGAAAAGACAGTCGAGAAACGATCACGTTACATTATTATAAATTAAACCACTCGCTTAATAGAAGGGCATTAATTTGGACACTACGTTTAGCATAAAGTAAAGTCATGTTTCATGTTTAATCATTATAAGCAGATGAAGATAAATTAAAAGGATTGTCGCGCGGCGAGACGTGTGACATAACACTTTAAATTGAATTAAGAAATCAACGACTCGTCGCACGACAGAGCGCACAACGAGACACTTGCATTAATTATAAAGAGATGTTAAGCGTCGCACGACGAAGCGCACGACGGCATACACCATCCGAACTAAATTTAAATGGATCATCGCGCGACGAAGCGCGCGACGCAGCACATTAATAGAATATGAAATTAGACAAATTCGTCGCGCGATGAAGCGCGCGACGCTGCATATTAATAGAATCTGAAATTAAACAAATTCGTCGCGCGACGAAGCGCGCGACGCAGCATGCTAACTAACGGAGTTTGAAATTAATTAAAAACCAAGAATAAATCACCGCGCGCGTGGGGATGCGCACGCGGGAACGCGTTGGGGTAAACGGGGAGCGCGAAGTCGCACCGAGGCCACGCGAGCCGCGCCGGGGGCCGGGACGCCGCGCGCAGGGGACCGAGGCCACGCGCTGGGGGCAGGGGACGCCGCGCCGGGGGCCGCACGCCGGGGCGGCCGAGAACCGCCGCTGGGGCCGGGGACCACGCGCCGGGGGTCGGGGACCGCGCGCCGGGGGGCCGGGACGCCGCGCCGGGGGCAGGGCCACTGTGGGGGAGAGCAGGGGGGCGGGCGGGGCCGCGCCGCCACGGAGGGAGGGGCAGGGGCGAGCGGGGCCGCGCCGCCGCGGGAGGGAGCAGGGGCGGGCGGGGCCGCGCCACCGCGGGGGGAAGGGCAGGGGCGAGCCGCGCCGCTGCGGGGGGAGCAGGGGCGGGCGCGAGCCACGCCGTCGCGAGGGGAAGGGAGCAGGGGCGGCCGCGCCGTCGCGCCGCCGGGGCCACAGGGGTGAGCCGCCGCCGCGGGGAGGGGCAGGGGTGGGTCGCGCAGGGGAGAAGGGCAGGGCGCGCGCAGGGAAGAGGAGGGGAGGGAGGGGAAGAGAGAGGAGAAGGGAGGGGAGCTCACCTCGGGGATCCAACTCCGGCGATCACCGTCTTCAAAACCTAGG
Source organism: Zea mays (assembly GCF_902167145.1). Lineage (NCBI taxonomy): Eukaryota > Viridiplantae > Streptophyta > Magnoliopsida > Poales > Poaceae > Zea > Zea mays. The sequence continues at coordinate 46,584,576 of NC_050105.1, read as the reverse complement.
GCACCATGGGAGAGAGAGAAGGAGATGGGAGAAAGGGAGAGGTTGCTGCGCGGGAGAAATCAAATGAGGCAAATGGATCTAGGGGAGGGGGCGCGCATGGGGTGGGCAGGGGCGCCAGGGCGCGCAGGCCGGACCGGGCCGGGCTGCGCCGGGCTGGGCTGGGCTGGGTCACGTCGTGGATCGAAATCCACGACACGCACGACCATTAAACGGACTCCAATCGCGAACCGAAACCGAAACGGAACGAGACGAACACGCGACATCAGACAAAGAAATGCGCTTCGGCATGATGCAACACCCATGACACTTAGGTTTTGTTTATACATGACACAGACACTTGTCACTATACTAGTTTGAAATTGGGAAGAAGGAGCGAAATGGGAAGAGAAAAGAGAGTAACGCCCGAATTTGGTGAGTGAAAAGAGGAAAAAATTATACCCTCAAATTCAGGGCGTTACATAGGTCTACAATGTTGATGTGGTGATCTAGGGCAAAATCCTTCTTGTTTGGAAGTTACAAGGTCACAAAGATGAGCTCAAAACACTGAATTTCAGACTTAGCTTTAGAACTCAAATAGGGTCCTTTTGCAAATAGGTCCAAAATTCAGGGTTTACCTTGCAAATCTTCATGATTGTGAACCATATGACTTAAGATACCTTACTTTCATAGTTTTTTTACTTTAGTCCAAAAGTGCACTAATTTTGCACTTAGCCCCCTAGGGTTTAGGTTTAGGGTTTTCCAAGGTTCCAATTAGGGTTTCTTGCACTCTTAGGGTTTGGATCCCACTTGAGTTCATCCATGGAGACACTTTATGACTTTTTCAATTGAATTTTGAAGTTTTCTCTTGTTTAGGCCTTGTTTGCTCTATTAAACCCAATCCAGGGTGGCGTATTCTACTCTAGGGTTTGATTCACAAAATGTCATATCAACCCAACTTGTTTGAAATTTTTGCCTAGTGAATGCACTCTAGGTGTAACAAACATATGGAATGCCAATGCTTATGATGTTATGCTCAAGTTTTAGTGACAGTAACACCAGGGGTGTTACAGTGACTGTGAATTGGAATGGATAAGACCTCCACGTGAAGCTGTGGGTAAAAATCTGAGGGAGGCGACTGTGTGCGGATGAGGCCAAAGCTGGCGATGGGGATTTTTCCAATGAACATACGCATGGGGAAAATATCCAATGCCAAGCTATTGCTGAGATAAGGCTAAGAAGAATTTTTTTGGCTGCAAATATATTAGTTTTCTGCAATTACAATTTGTGAAATAGATTAATTAATTATGAATACTTCCGTCGTTGAGTTCTAATTAATTTGCTCAGGATAAAAATCATCAGAGTGGGTCGAGCTTCCGAATTCGTATTCTCTTAATCTATAAATTTTAAACAAACACAAGACTCGACATTTTGCGAAATAAATACGAGAGATCGATGCGGCATCGAAAGTGTGATTCTTTCAGAAGACACGCCACGCATCTCTTACGTGGGTGAGAGGCTGTGCGCTGTCCAGACACCGGTTAGCGCTCGCCACACGTCACGATGCCAGGCCACAGAGGGATGCGCGCAACACAGGCGCGAGGGAATTCAAAATGGATTTTACGGAACCAGATTCGATTTCAAAGGTTAGAGTTCGGACAGGGTGTAAATGGACCGAATTCATGGCATCGGGATTTTAGACCGTATTTAATCCAGTCTAAATTTTACGAGTCTCACCAGCTGCCGATCATTCGATTTAATGTCAAGGATCACATGCTGGGAGAAACAATTCAATTAATGCGCTGGCGCATTATTCTTTTCGCATAGAGCGGGGCTCCAAGTTTTACAAAAATCAGAAGTTTCCTAATTTTCGTATTCACTTACGCGCGTGATCCGAACATTTCCAAAATCGTATTTGCGCGAGCGATGAATATTAAATAATCACCAGACGCACCGATTTTCGGAACAACTAGGTTCCGAACATCACAAAAATTTAGGAAAAGCCCGGTTAAATAAAAATAAAAACGATGTTGAACTCACGACAGACGAAACAGTTTAAGACAACGACTGTTATTATCCCATGCTTAAATCCATACTCGCTATTAAATGTGTAGTAACACCTGGGGTGTTACAATATCTAGATTTTGTTTTAGATTCTTCAAATTGCATTTTAGTGAATCTGCACTCATATATTAGCAAATAAGTTATCCTAAAGTGTCGTGTTGGATATTCAATCACCAACAGTGGTGGAGCCAGCCCGTAACCGGAGCCTAGGCACCATTATAAATTTCTAAATTGTTTCTAAAGTATATATTCAATATAGAGTAGTAAATTTTAAGAGAATAGATATAAAATACAAATATTCAAGCAAACAATGACTTAGTGCTAAAAATTTAACCGTAGCACGGTAAATACCTCAAGATGGTAGAGAACGAGGCAAATTCATCTTTCTATTCTTCATGCCTTGAAACTGTCGCAATATGGTAGAGTCATCAAGTTCTTTGAATATTTCCCGCTCAATGTAGCACACCATCAAATGATTGAACCACTCATCAGCCATCTGGTTTTGTAAATTAGTCCTGATAATTTTCATCGCCGAAAATGCCCTTTCAACAGATGTTGTGGACACCGATAATATTAATGCCAATTCAATAAGTCTATAAACCAATGGAAAGAGCTTATGTTTCTCTATCCCAACCATCTTAGTAGCCAAACTAGCAATATTAGTGCAAGTAGAGAATGCAGCATGCCTTCTTACTTGAA